>NC_044031.1:161116196-161749027 GCF_901765095.1 Microcaecilia unicolor
TCTACAATGCCAACACTAACTTCCAAAAACAAGGATCCTACCTATGAAAAGGAAGTGCATTAAATATTATAGTGGGGCCCTAAAATACAAATACATTTATCAGGAAAGCTGAACAAGCCAAATTACTACAGAATGCTACATAGAAACGTCATGCTAACAGAATACTTCACTCACACACAGAGAACACAAATGTCAAATACAGAATAAGTGACCACAAACTCTAGAAATATAAATTAAACAGAAACCCCAAGAAACCAGACCTTGCATGTAGTACAACACCAGAGAAACATGAAAGAAACGCATTTCCTCCTGGGCAAAATATAAAGACAGACAGCACATGCCAGGGATAGCGTTAGGGGTTGCAACTAGGGCAATTGTGCCTGGTTCCCTGGTCAGAGAAAGCCCACCTGCTGGAAGCTGAAGACGCAGCCTGGTAATGGACTTTGGGGTCCTTTCCTAGATTTCTGTCCTGGACCCCAGCCATGTTTAAAATCAACTCTGGCAAGATGTACATTCCAAATTCAACATATTATATTCACAACATTGAAAATAAAATAATTTTTTGTACCTTTTTGTTGTCTGGTCATTTTATTTTTCAAATCATATTGGTCTCAGTCTCTGGTTTCTGCTTCCCTCTGTCTTCTCTGCAGGGGCGTAGCTACGGGTGGGCCCATCCAGAGTCCCTCGCTGTGTCTCCTCGCCGGCTCACCCTCTCCCACCCCCGCTGTAGTGCCTGCATTTAATGCTATTGGCGCTGCCTCCTCCTGTACTTCAGTCTCCGCCTCCCACCCCTGCAGCAGCGCTTGTAATTTGCTCGGTGCTGCTTGACAACTGACAGACGCGGCATGACGTCCTGCTCTGGGGCCTTCCCTCTGCCGCGCTGATTCAACTTCCTGTTTACGCAGGGCGGAACGCACACGGCAGAGGGAAGGTCCCAGAGCAGGTCGTCAGTGCCTCGTCTGTGAGTTGATCAGGCAGCACCGGTAGCAAATTGCAAGTGCTGCCGCGGGGATGGGAGACTGTGAGGTGCAGGGGGGAGGCAGCACCGATAGCGTTGAATACAAGCGCTGTGGCGGGGGTGGGGTGGGAGAGAGTGAGGAAGACAGTGGTCTCTGCTGGCTCTGCAAGGGGAGGGGCTGAAGGGAAGGGAGAGGTTCTGGATGTGTGTTGGGGGGGCGAGGAAGACAGTGGGGTGCTGGCCCTGCAAGGGGAGTGGGCTGAAGGGAAGGGAGAGGTGCTAGATTTGTGAGGGGCAGGGGGTTGGAGAGAACGGAAGGGAGAGAGGTACTGGATTTGCAGGGGGAAGGTTGGAGGGAAGGGGTGGAACTGGATATGCGGAAGGGGGGGGAGTTGAGGGAAAGGGAGATGTGCTGGATATGCAGAGAGTTCAAATGAAGGGGAGATGAGCTGGACATGTAGGGGGGCTGGATGAAAGAGAGAGGTGCTGAACATGTAGTGGGGGGCTGAATGAAAGGGAGAGAGATGCTGGGTATGTGGGGGGGGGGGGCTGGAAGAGAGGTGCTGCATATGCAGGGGATGGCTGAAGGGAAAGGAGAGAGATGTGGACCTGCAAGGAGGGCTGGAGCAAAGAGAGAAAGGTGCTAGACCTATGGAAGGGGTTAGACGGAAGGGAGAGAGATGCTGGACAAGGGGATAAAGGAAGAGGGAGTCAAATGCTGAACCCACAGTGAGAGAAAGAGCCAGATGCATAAGGGGAAGGAAAGAGAGAGGAAGAGAAGCTGGTTAGGGTGAGATCAGAGAGGAGAGGGACACATTGGTGTGGAGGAGGGAGAAAGGGGACATAGGGAGGTGTAGATACAGAAGGGAGATGATGGGCATTAGGTAGGAGTATGGGAAAAGGCACACAAATGTGAGATACTGTATGGGGATGGCCATGGCATATGGGCACAGAGTGGCAATGCCTGGCAAATGAGCCTGGAATTTGTTCTGAATGGGTGCTGAGAAGAGGAAAATTAGCAGAAAACAACACAGATAAAGAATCCAGTCTGTAGAAAATGAGAATAAGGAAAATGAATGGGAACTATAGAGAGAGAAGCAATAGGACGAAGCCCTGTAGTGACTGTACTAATTGGAGGAGTGGAAACTACAGGATCAAATTTATTTCAGCAAATCATTTTTACAAAACATTTTGACTATCTGGAAAAACTGAAAGATGTAATTTGGCAAAAACTAATTGCACCAAATGGTACATATTTACCTGTACTGAGTTGCATCAAAGCAAATGTGCAATGTTTAGGTCAGCTTGTTCCTCCCTGGTATATTTTCATTGTAAAGGACAGTCTTAAATAGGAAGGTACATCTGAAGAAAAAATAACTGGGAGACATCCAAGATGAACCACATGCTAGAGAAGTGCAGTGGTGTCTCTTACCTTTGTAGCTTTTCCTTTTTATAATGAGGAAACAAAATGGCCAAGAGTCGGGGGGGGGGGGGGGGGGGGGGGGGAGGAACTTGCACAACCAGCTGCTGTGCCTGTATCAGGACTCACTTGTGACCTGAGGTGGATGAAAGGCTAAATGATCCCCTGAGCCAGAGGTCATGCTGAGCCCAGACATGAGGGCCCTGCCTTTGCAGCAAGTTTGCCTTGCCCTGTTGTGCAGTGTGAAGAGCGGAAGATGAGGTGCCACAGGACAGCTGCAGGGATAAGAGGGAGTGACAATGCCCAGTGGGGAGCACCTGTTCCAGAGAGCTCTGGGTGCCGCCAGAGGATTGAAGCTCGGAGCTTCTGATGGTGCTGCTGTATTGATACCCACGACTCTTGTGAATAACCCACTAATAATGTTATTAGATTCTGTTTGGATAGCTATCTCAGATTTAGCAAAAATTATGCTCCCTGTGGTATATTCTTTGATTTCTCAAGTTAAGGATTTGGAGGAAAAAAAATCTCTCTTCATGAGAATGAGTTGAAGGTGGGGGACTTTGGAACATTCAGTTACTGAAGCTCAAGAAGTTCAATGACGCGACTTAAAGATACGTATGGTGTTAATTGGAAACAGTGGAAAATGTAATTAGGAGTGTTAACCTGAAATATATATATTTTCCCCAGAAATTGACACTTTCCCCCAAGGACATGGCTATGATATTTTATTTTTTTATTTGGATCTATTTACTACCTTTTTCAAGAAATTCACTCAAGGTGGTATTGAGCATGAGTAAGTCGAACATAAGTAACAGACAATTATAGCAGTAAAAATATTTAAATAAGAATACAAGATATGGCATAGTATGCTACATTACAATGTCAACACAATACGCAATAAAACATTTTAATAGACATCATAGGGCCTAAGCAAAGATGAAACGTATAGATAGAAAAGAGAGTAACTGGAGTTAGAAAATAAGGGGACTAATTTAAAGAACGTTGCACATGAGACCAGAAAGTTCTCCTGCTTTAGACTTAGCCTGGCCTCAGAATGACATCCTATAGTATATCTCCTATCAAACTGAGCTCTCTTTTTCATCAAGCACTGCCATTTCCTCCCCTCACCCTCCCCACTGACAGTTTGAACTTCGTGGGTGTGGCTTGGATCTCTTTCAGGGAGAGAAAACTAACAACTTATAGCAGCAGCTTCAGAGAGCATTTTCCATCTCACAGATAGGCTGCAGAGAATACCTTCTCCTGCTTTAGACTTAGCCTGGCCTCAGAATGACATCCTATAGTATATCTCCTATCAAACTGAGCTCTCTTTTTCATCAAGCACTGCCATTTCCTCCCCTCACCCTCCCCACTGACAGTTTGAACTTCGTGGGTGTGGCTTGGATCTCTTTCAGGGAGAGAAAACTAACAACTTATAGCAGCAGCTTCAGAGAGCATTTTCCATCTCACAGATAGGCTGCAGAGAATACCTTCTCCTGCTTTAGACTTAGTCCCTCCCACCCCTAGAGTGACATGTCTTATATAACCTCCCTATCAACCCACTCATTACTTTACCTCACCCATTTCTATTCTTCTATCACCTTCTCCCACTACTCCAACCAGAGTTACACCTAATCACACTGACCACCCTTCAACATCTTCAGTCCTTCTGTGACTGTTCTCTTGTTCTTGACTGCTTAAATATTTTAAATTTAAATGCTTTACTTTTTGTCTATTAGATTGTAAGCTCTTTGAGCAGGGACTGTCTTTCTTCTGTGTTTGTACAGCGCTGCGTACACTTTGTAGCGCTCTAGAAATGTTAAATAGTAGTAGTAGTAGAAAGGTGCTTGAATATTATCTTAACTAGAGTATGAGTGGATAAACTTGTCCTGCTATAGTATGTGCAACTGGTGTCACTTCTTGTGTATGTGAATGTGAATAGCATACTTCTTCCATTAAAGGCCTGGTTGAAAAGCCAAACATCTGCTTTCTGAAGTAGTGATTGCCTTGTGTTAAGTAAAGCCTTTCAGGGAGTGCATTCCAGAGTCTGGGGGCTACTCCAGAAAAGGCTCACTTGGGGGTATCACATCATGTGATGTCTTTTGGAGAGGATGTGGTTGGGGATAGTCCTTGGGAAGACCTTAACAGCCTTGGAGGTGTGTAAAGGAAGATCCTGTTCTTCAAGTACTCTGGGCCATTTCCTTTAAGGGTCCTTTAACGGTCTTGAAGATCAGACACAGAGTTTTAAATTTAGCCCTGTATTGTACTGGTAGATGGTGAAGTTTTTGCAAATGGTGTGATGTGGCCACATCGCTTACAACCTACTCTTAGTCTTGCTACATCATTCTGAATCAATTGGAGCTAGTGCAGACCCTTTATAGTCAGACCAGTGTAGAGTCCATTACAGTAATCAATGCACAACTGTGACAAGACTTGCTTTCTCAATGAAAGGAGAGAGGTGGCGTAGTTGCCACAAATGATACAAGCAGCTTTTGAAGGTTGCTTGGATTTGGGGGATCAGAGTAAGTGTTGAGTCTAGCTTTATTCCAAAGTTCTTGACATGATTTGAGGGGGAGTACATATTTCCCAAAAGGTATTTTGATGTCAGGTATGTGCTCACTTGTGTTAGGGACCAATAGAAGCTCAATTTTACTTGGGTTCAGGAAAAGTTTTTTATTTTTAGCCCATTCTTGAATTGATGTTAAATAGATAGTCAATTTATTCAGGGCTGTAGGTCAGGTTCAATGGGTATGAGTAGCTGCCAATCATCCACATTGTAGAACTGAGTGTACATCGACTGACCATATATTTCTCTGAAAATGTACATATTTGCAGAAAATGAGATTCCACCTATCTTGCGAGCTTATTATTTGCCAGTGAAACATTGAGGGACCTCAAGAATGGAGAGAGATGTTACAGTGGAGTCCCTGGAATTAATTTTGGACAATGTGGCAAGCTCAGAACTATCTCTGGTGATATTATTAGTGACTTTTAGCAATAGTTTTGACAGAGATGTTTCCTTGTATGCAGAAGCGTAGCGAGGGCAGCTGACACCCGGGGCGGTTCGCCGCTGCGCCCCCCTTCGGAACGTGAATGCACCCCCCCCCCCCCCCGGAGCACACAACCCCACCCCCCGGAGCGCAGTCTTACCAAGGGGGGCGGGTGAGAGGACCGCTCTGCCCCGAGTGCAGTCGCTGGGAGCTGCGTCGGCTCCGTTGGTTCCCTGCTTTCTCTGCCCCGGAACAGGAAGTAACCTGTTCCGGGGCACAGAGAGCAGTGAACAAGCGGAGCCGACACCCCCCAGCGGCGTGCATCCAGGATGGACCGCCCCCCCCCCCTTCCTACACCACTGCTTGTATGGTATTGGACTGGGCAAGAGCAACTGGGCATCACTTCTGCACGAAGAGCCCTTGTTTAAGATGATAGGCCCTTTAGGGGGGTCTAGGGTCATGTGAGGGGGACTGGGGAGGCTTAGACTTTGTGGAGGGTGAGGAGTCTGGAGATAAGGGACAATGAGAAAGGCCTTTGAGGGACGGGCAGTAAGTTGGGGGGGGGGGGGGAACAGCATTATTTTTTACCATAGGATTCAGCAACCTGTGGGACTGAGATACTGCAGGTTGCTGAATCCTGTAGCAAGGTGCGGTAGGAGGCAAGCTTTTTTTTTATTGTTTAAATTATTAATAACTCCAAACAATAGATTCACCTCACTATGAATGTAGCTGATTTAACTAAAGAAACATACAAATAAGAAAAAAATTCAAGAAAATTATTCTAATACATATGTCCACTATTATAGGCAAATTTAGACCAAGATATAGCAATAAAGTTAAAGAAAAAAAAAGACAATCTTTTACCATATCTTGATAACTTCCCCCTTAATGTCTTGTTGATATGGCCCTTTGAAGTGTTGAAGACAGCTTTCCTAAAGGGACTCACACTAAAGACGACCTTTCTGGTGGCTACTGTATTGGCACACAGGATCTTAGAGTTGCAGGCCCTGTCTTGCTATGACCGGTACCTGTGCTTCTCAGAGGATTCTGTCATTATTCATGTGGTGTCCACCTTCCTGCCAAAGGTAATTTCCCCATTTTTCATGTAAACCAGGAGGCTTCCTTTTCTGTCTTCTTAGATTGGGGCTCAAACGTGCTCTCCAAGAAGCTGCTCAAGATGGATGTGCAGAGAGAGGTACCGTGGGGCCTCGGGACCCACTGCAATGCTGATGTTTTGTCTAGACTTCCTGAATTGAATGATGTGGAAGAAGATCATGACCACCAAGAAAAATACTTTCTAACTCTGCCAAATATTGAAATAAAAAATTGTTTTGCAAAAAGAACGCATTAAAAGAACTATAAAATTAGGGCTCAAGTCACTCATTTGACCCATAAAGAATTATTTGGAAACCTTGTAGTCAGATGTTGAATTAAGATGGATGCAATAGCTAAAGAAACATGTCATCAACCTATCAAAAGTTGTCCCCTATGGCTCAGTGACATAGCCGGGGGGGAGGGGGGAGGAGACTGGGCATCCAAATGGCAGATGATGTTTAATGTGAGCAACTACAAAGTGATGCATGTGGGAAAGAGGAACCCGAACTACAGCTACGAAATGCAAAGCTCCACATTAGGAGTCACCGACCAGGAAAGGAATCTAGGTGTCACGACATCGTTGATGATATGTTGAAACCCTCTGTTCAGTGTGCGCAGCGGCGGCTAAGAAAGCAAATAGAACGTTAGAAATTATTAGGAAAGGAATGGGAAACAAAAATGAGGACAGTATAATAACTTTGTATCGCTCCATGGTGCAACCGCACCTCGAATGCTATGTGCAATTCTGGTTACCGTATCTAAAAATATATATATAATGGAATTAGAAAAGGTACAGAGAAGGGTGTTGAAAATGATAAAGGGGATGGGGCGACTTCCCTATCAGGAAAGGCTAGAGGATAGGGCTCTTCAGCTTGGAGAATAGACAGCTGAGGGGAGATATGATAGAGGTCTACAAAATAATGAGTGGAGTGAAATGGGTAGATATGAATCACTTGTTTATTCTTTCCCAAAATACTAGGACTAGGGGGCACGCAATGAAGCTACAAAGTAGTAAATATAAAACAAGTCAGAGAAAATATTACTTCACTCAACATGTAACTAAACTCTGGAATTCATTGCCAGAGAATGTGGTAAATGCAGTTAGCTTAACGGGGTTTAAAAAAGGTTTGCATAGCTTCCTAAAGGAAAAGTCCATAAGCCATTATTAAGATGGACTTGGGGAAAATCCATTGCTTGCTTCTAGGATAAGAAGCATAAAATATATTGTTCTGGGATCTTGCCAGGTACTTGTAACCTGGATTGACGACTGTTGGAAAAAGGATGCTGGGCTTGATGGACCTTTAGTCTGTCCCAGTATGGCAACGCTTATGTTCTTATGACCCCTCTGCTCTTTTGGCTGGCAGGGATGCCAAGTTCTGCCCGACGAAGACCTCTCCTGCTTGAGTCGCGCCTGTAGCAGCACTTATTCATCAGGTGTGCTTTGCTGCTAATGCCAGCTCTTGCGCACATGCTCGGGTTCAGGTCTAACTAAGCATGCGCAGGAGAGCCAGCATTAGTGGTGAAGCATGCCTGCTGAATAAGTGCAGGAGAGCTTGACATCCCCGCCAGCTCAGGTATTTATAGTTTGAGGAGCCAAGGGTGGAGACTGGAGTCGTTGGGGTGGGGGTGGGGAGAGACAATTGCATGCCCACTCAACTTGGGCTTAGACCCACCCAGAATTGGCCATCATTTGCTGCTCACAGATTGATTATTATTTAAAATGAAATTTTGCTTAAAGGAGAAAAGTCACAGCATTACAAGAAAAGTAACAAAGCATGCTTCCCCCTGAAGAAATTTCCAGTATTGTCCCACAACAAAGTAATATCACTGGACTTACCAGTATTCCAACAGGGGTTACAGGTCTAAAGTTGTTCTTGCATCTCGTGGTAGAGAATGTCTGCAGCATTCTGTATAATAACAAGAGATAAAGCCTTGGCAATAGAATTACTGATCACACCTTTGAAACTAGCACTAATTCAACTATTTTTCAGTGTGCTGCCATCTGTCCAATATGTGCTGTGCATTTTTCTCGCTGACAGACAGTGGAATAGTTGGAGAATTAACAGAGGGCTCTGTCCTTTACAGACACAGACAATGAGTAAGAATCACTATGCAATCTGCACAGGTTGTGTGCATGAGCCATCAGAGTCCATCAGAGTGTACTCAGGAAACAGAATGAATGCGATGCTGAGATCCTTCATTACCAATCAACTAGACAAGGTGCTTAATGGAGCAGATACTGATAGCTAACAAGAGAATTGAAAATGAATTTAGACAAAATGAAGTTATTACATACAGAACTGGCATAAGCAATGATGGCAGATATTAGCACAGAGCATTACAAGTGGTTGCTTAGGCCAGCTGGTGGCAGTAGAAAAGGGCCGAATGGACAGAGCAAACAAATGAAAAACAATGAAAAAGTGACAAGTTCTAGGGAAAATCACCAAGACTCATGACATGGAAACACATAGCAGGCCTGTTTCAAAAGAAATGTAGTTTATATTTTGTGCCCAAGAGTGGCACAGTACTGTTCAGATACCTAGAACAGACCCTTCCTGTTCCATGAAGTTTACTATGGGCCCTGTTTACAAAGGCACACTCCCTATATTTGTCAAGGCACACAAATAAGAAAAACAGGAGGTTTCAAGATATCTATCACAGTAAAATAGTTAAAATTGATAGGACAAGGCATGAAAAGGGCCAGAGCTGAACAGTGAAATATCAAGATGGATATTTTTGTCAATGGAGTGCGGATGGTTTAGGTTCTGTGACTTATATTTTGTAAATATTTTTAATTTGATTGTTTAATGTTATATTAGTATTAACTGAGCTGTTTGTATTGTTTTATAATATTATGTAACTTTGCTTTAGATATTGTATTTTTATGATATTGTATTTATTGTGCTTTCACATATTATTTTGTTCCACTTTATGTTCGTCAAGAAGAACATTTTAATAAGTTTTAAGCTTTATTGAAAACATTCCTTTTTAAAGAGGCTTTTAACCAGGACTATGATACTAATGAACCTAAACATTATGCACCTAATGTTTCAGTGTGAATGATTCCTGTGTGAATGTAAATAGGTCTTTCCTATCATACTATGGAGCTCTTTTTATATATATTTTTCACCCATTTTTGTGTTTTATGGATTTTTATATTTTTTGTATAGTATTTGGGAACCATAAGTATATAAATACGTAAGTGTTGCCATACTGGGACAGACTGAAGGTCCATCAAGCCCAATATCTTATTTCCAACAGTGACCAATCCAGGTCACAAGTACCTGGCAAGATCCCAAAACAGTACAATGCATTTTATGCTGCTTATCCTAGAAATACTGTCAAAATACTAATGGCGCTCTACCTTCAACATGTATAGGAACACAACCAAAACAAAGTGGTAGAGGTACAATTACTTGATCACTAAATCGATATGCTGCGGGGAAGTCTCATACAGTTACTTTAGGCAAAAGGCTTGTACCCATCTGGTGTGCCTACATTATGTGACAACTCTAATCATTGACAACCCCCTGCCATCCTTGCCTATTTTTATATTTTTTTTTTGCGTCTGCTGATAATATCCAAACTGAAAAACTTCTTGTGCAATTGAGTGACCAAGGTGGATTCAGTGAATTCAGTGGATGCTTTTCTTATTTGCTATAAA
Source organism: Microcaecilia unicolor (assembly GCF_901765095.1). Lineage (NCBI taxonomy): Eukaryota > Metazoa > Chordata > Amphibia > Gymnophiona > Siphonopidae > Microcaecilia > Microcaecilia unicolor. The sequence goes on from NC_044031.1 coordinate 161,126,321, forward strand.
CTAAACATCAGACACTTATCCTAGAAATAAGCAGTGGATTTTCCCAAGTCCATTTTAATAATAGCTTATGGATTTTCTTTTAGGAAGCTAGCCAAACCTTTTTTAAACCCCACTAAGCTAACTGCTTTTACCACATTCTCTGGCAATGAATTCCAGAGTTTAATTACACATTGAGTGAAGAAATATTTTCTCTGATTCATTTTAAATTTACTACTTTGTAGCTTCATTTCATGCCCTTTAGTCCTAGTATTTTTAGAAAGCGTAAACAAGCGATTTATGTCTACCCATTCCACTCCACTCATTATTTTATAGACCTCTACCATATCTCCCCTCAGCCGTCTTTACTCCAAGTAGAAGAGCACTAGCCATTTCAGCCTTTCCTCATAGGGAAGTCATCCCATCCCCTTTATCATTTTCGTCGCCCTTCTCTGTACACAGTATTCAAGAGGTGTAGTCGCACCATGGAGCGATACAAAGGCATTATAACATCTTTGTTTTTATTTTCCATTCCTTTCCTAATAATACCTAACATTCTATTTGCTTTCTTTGGCGCTGCAGCACACAGACTTCTAACGCAGAACCTTGCTTCACGTAGCTATAGTTCAGATTTCTCTTTCCCACATGCATCACTTTGCACTTGTTCACATTAAGTATCATCTGCCATTTTGATGCCCAGTCTTCCAGTCCCATAAGGTCGTCTTGCAATTTTTCACAATCCTCTTGCGATTTAACAACTTTGTGTCATCAGCAAATTTAATTACCTCACTAGTTACTCCCATCTCTAGATCATTTAAGTGTTAAAAAGCAGCAGTCCCTACACAGACCCTTGCGGAACTCCACTATCTACCCTTCTCCATTGAGAATACTGACCATTTAACCCTACTCTGTTTTCTCTCCTTTAATTAGTTTTTAATCCACAATAGAACATTACCTCCTATCCCATGACTTTCCAATTTCCTCTGGAGTCTTTCATGAGGTACTTTGTCAAATGCCTTTTAAAAATCCAGATACACAATATCGACCGGCTCACCTTTATCCATGTTTGTTCACTCCTTCAAAGAAATGTAGTAGAGTGGTGAGGCAAGATTTCCCTTCCCTAAATCCATGTTGGTTTAGTCTCATTAATCCATGCTTATGAATATGCTCAGTAATTGTGTTCTTTATAATAGTCTCTACCATTTTGCCTGGCACTGACGTCAGGCTCACCAGTCTGTAATTTCCCGGATCACCTCTGGAACCCTTTTAAAAAATTGGCATTACAGTGGCCACCCTCCAATCTTCTGGTACCATGTTTGATTTTAAAGATCACATACTACTAACAATAGTTCTGCAAGCTCATTTTTCAATTCTATCAATACTCTGGGATGTATACCATCCGGTCCTGGCGATTTGCTACTCTTTGATTTTCAAATTGCCCCATTACATCTTCCACGATTAGATTCCGTTTCTCAGACTCGTCAGCATTGAATACCATTTTGGCACTGGTATGTCTCCCACATCTTCCTCAGTGAAGAACGAAGCAAAGAATTAATTTAATCTCTCTGCTATGACTTTGTCTTTCCTGAGTCCCCCTTGTACCCCTTGGTCATTTAGCGGTCTAACCGATTCTTTTGTCAGCTTCTTGCTTTTAATATACCTAAAAACGTTTTTAATAAGCGTTTTTGCCTCCAACGCAATCTTCTTTTCAAAGTCTCTCCTTGTCTTATCAATGCTCTGCATTTGACTTGCCATTCCTTATGCTGCTTATTATTATTTTCAGTTGGATCCTTCTTCCATGTTCTGAAGGATTTTCTTTTAGCTCTAATAGCTTCCTTCACCTCACTTTTTAACCATGCCGGCTGTCATTTGGTCTTCCTTCCTCCTTTTTAAATACACGGAATATATTTGGCCTGGGCTTCCAGGATAGTATTTTTGAACAGCATCCATGCCTGATGTAAAGTTTTGTCTTTCATAGCTGCTCCTCTAAGTTTTTTTTTTCACCATGCTTGTCATTTTACCATAGTCTCCTTTTTGAAAGTTAAATGCTAACGTATTGGATTTCCTGTGTGTAGTTTGGTCTGTTCGAGGTAAGCGGTATATTAAGTTTTAAATAAACATAAACATTAACATTTTTGAATGGTTGCACGGCGTCCTCTTGTGTAAATAGCATTTATCCATGTAAATGACATACATGTGTACATACTGATTTTACAATGCTGCTATTTTCATGCTGTTTGATGTTAAGAGAGCTGTTGGTGCATGGTTTGGTGATCCAGAAAACTATCCATGCGTTTTGCATTTTGGAATGGCAGTACTATGCAGGATGAAGTATGCTTGGGGATTTCAAAATTAAATTCTGATGAGTATTTAAGGACAGCCCAAACTCCACCTCCACCACAATTTTTCCTTTTAGGAAAATCCATATACTATAGAGATAATTTTTTAAGAGACCTGAGCTTGTAGAAAAGCATGCTTAAGTAAGCTCTTAGAAAATTGTCCAGGAGTATGCAAGTGGTGCACTGAAACATAGCACCTACTTTTACATAATATACGTATAGACATTCCTAAGGGTGAAGAATATGCAGAGCAGGGCTGGATTGTCACTTATGCATATATTTTACATAATTTCCTCATGTGCATCAATTTATTTGTTTAAACATTTCTATTCTGCCTACAACAAAGTGGATCACGGCAGAACGTACACAACAAAACCATTAACAGATCACAGATTAAAACTCTTCTCACATCAGTCAAAACAGGAATATTAGCCCCATGCTTTCACAAACAATTATGCAAATTATATGCGCGCTGTTAGTTTTGAGCATTGATTGGTAAAGGGGTCCGAATGTTCCTGGCAAATGCCCACAAGAGCTCTTGTGTGTATGTCCAGTAACGTTTGGTCCCCTTGACTCCCCCCAAACTTGAAAGCATCCCTGGTGGTCCAGTGGACTCCCTGACCCCACCAAATACCCTGGTGGTCCAGCAGGCCCACTGACCCCCATAATTAAACACTTGCTCTAGTGGTCTAGTGTAATCTCACCTCCGACCCCCTCCCCATACCTTGTGGAAACCATACTCCATCCTGCCTTTGTGCCCGCCCAGTTCAAAATGGTGGTGCCCTGCCCCTACCTGGTGATGCACTGGGAGGGGGGAAGTACCAGGATACACTGGGCAAGGGCGGGGTGCCACCATTTTGAAGTAGGCAGGCCCAGAGGCAGGAGGGAGAAGGTATGCGGAGGGGGTCAGGGGTGGGATTACACTAGACCACCTGGGCCAGTATTTAATTAAGGGTGTGTCGGATGGGCCCACTGGACCACCAGGGTATTTGGGGGGGTCTGGAGTCCTCTGGATACACCCTGGGATGCTTTCAAGTTTGGGGGTTGGGGGTCCACTGAACCTCTGGGGATTTTGTTAAGGTTAGAGGGGGAAGGCTTGGGCTCAGGAGGAACTTGGGGGATAGGGGCTGCGGCATGCTGCCAACTTTCCTGTCAAATGCCTGAACCAATCAGTGCTCAGGCACTGACAGGAAAGTTAGCTCAGGACCCCAATGACAGCTCTGGGCAGGGGTTTTCCATGCACTGGTTTTCTGTGCATTGCACAGAATTGCTAATGAGCTCATTTTAATACTACTGAGTTTATTAGCATGGAACTTTCGGTCACTGCTCCTGTGCATTGGTCGCACAATAACATTTCATTTAGACTGGCTTAAACCAGGGGCGTAGCCAGACTTCAGCGAGAGGGGGGTCCAGAGCCCAAGGGGAGGGGGATGACTCCCTCCCACCATTTTGACCCCCCGCCGCCACCAACAACAACTTTGACCCCCCCTGCTGATGACCCTCTCGACCCCCTTCCCGCCGCCAACCCTCCCCCGCCACTGGCTACCTTTGCTGGCGGGGGACCCCAACCCCTGCCAGCCAAGGTCCTCTTCTTCCAGCGCAAGGCTTACAAAAACAGAACGAAGCTTTGCAGCGGAAGAAGAGGACCTCGGCTGGTGGGGGCTGGGGTCCCCCGCCAGCAAAGGTAGCCAACGGCGGCGGTGGGGGAGGGCTGGCAGCAGGAGGAGGGGTCGAGAAGGTCATTGGCAAGGGGGTCCAGGGCCAAATCTACAGGGGTCCAGGCCCCCGTGGCCCCACGTAGGTACGCTACTGGCTTAAACCAGTCTAAATGCATCTGCCCCTAAATGTCATAAGCACCCACCAACCAACCAACCTCATTTCATAGCAGTATGCCTCAGACTTACTGTGTTACTATGAATTAGTGTCTGCTTTGATAGTGAAGTGTCAGTATACTTGGCTTAAAATTTTGAGTAGTATTTCTGTTTCTTACTTTCCTGGTGCATAGTGCTGAGCCTACCAGATCTCAAGCTTCCAGTCTCACTTTTCCTGCTGGAATAGTTTTATAACTGGCCTCAAGAGTAGAAAGTATGTACACACATCTCCCTGTCTGGGCTGGGCTGGGCTGTGCTGTACTTGCAAAGTGAAAGTTGGCAAATTAATGTTCATGCAAATTGTGAAGTTTCAACAGTATGCTCATCAGTGACCCTGGCCCAAGAATGCCTCTTTTTGTGACTAGTGCACATTCAAGTGGGAGTTTTCAAAGCCATTTCCAAGGGTAAAACAGGGCTTTTTGAAAATTACCCAGGCTGCTTTCACAGTTTTACAACCTTGCTCTGGAAAAGCTCTGCTCCCCACCCCCCAGTTTTTTGTTTCAAGTTGCAAGACACTCCTGTTATATGACTGAAGGTATTTAGTGCTGTTTTTGATAGAAGGGCCTAGCAAGCCAGATGAATTATGAAGCTGAGAGCTGTCAATTAGGCTACGTAGTACAGCTCAGAACCTTGGCACAAAAAACCAAGCCATATTCCAGATTTTTGAGCATAAATGACTTTACATTCAAGCAAGCAAATTAGCCATAAAAATAAGAGCCGGGATGGCAGGGTTAAAAACAAAACATCCCAAGAAAGAATAAACCAAGGATAATAAGCGCCAATCTGCCATTTGTTTTAAGTCACGACAAAAGACAGCTGAGCGCTCATCTTCTGGATCCACCGCACGGATGATTGCTTGCGATGAGTATCTTCTCTCAGAAAATAACAGTTTTTTTCGGTCTTAATTTTCTGCTAAATTGGAAGCTAACTGCTTCCCACATTGTCAGCGGAACACCTGCAGCTGGGCTGGATTTCTGCGCACCATTTCTTTGAGGTAAAACAGCACTCCGCTTCCTTCGGCGCTTCATTATGCTCCTGTCTTTTCCTTTCACTGCGCCGCGGCACTAATGAGTCAGGCAGGCTGGTCAGTCATTAAGTGACAAGCAAATGATACTGTAGGCAACGTGTGACTAATCGGTCTGAACAAATGAAATCACAGACTTGCCTTTGCCATCATTCATCTCCCAAACAATAGCAATGTGGTGCACAGCAGGTAGCTCAGTTAAAACCAGCCTTGTAAAACAAATTTCCTGCAGCTGTTTAAGCGCACTGCCACCGATTTAACGGCTGAGCTGCTGTACTGCGCCCAGAGGAATGAATGGAGGGGGGGGGTGGGGGGGGGACTTAGCCTTCGCACATACATTACAATAATTAAGGGTTTGGGATTTTTATTGATATGTTTTTCATCTTTCTGGATCCCGGGGACGACTATTGCATTAGGAAGCCTACCACTTCCCCTCCCCCCCCCCAAACGTGCATAATTGTCCCTAATAATGAAACGATTGAATGTTGCAAAATGGAAGCGTTTCGCTCTTCGAGGGTCCGCGTTGTTCCTAATAATTATTTTGATTGGGATGCCAGAAATTAGGCCTTTCTAGAACGCATTTCTTTTGCTCTGCACAATTCCTTCCTGTTGCTATTGTCACGTTTTACAAAGAGGAGACCAGAGGATTGTTAGCTTCCAAATTAGTGGAGGAAAGTGAGAAGTTTTACATGGATAGAGAATCGGGTCTCTTCTTTTTTTTTTCACATGTAATTAAGATTTGCATCATTTTCCAACTCCTTGTAACTGTGCTTCCTCTTGTGTCTGCACAGGCTCACTTGTTTAGAGAGGGGTGCGGATCAGGGGCACAGTGTGATGTGACTAAGGTGGACAGTTTTAAAAGAAACACGCTCTCTCACCACAGTCCTAGAAAACTTTATGTAAAGTTATGTAAACACCTACTTGGAAGTAACACAAAAATCCTGCAAAAAAAAAAAAAATCATTCCAAACATATAAATTTGAGCAGCAATAACATCCACCCTGCCTATGAAATGCAGCATCCTAGAATGCCAATACTTCCTACTGGAAAAACAGAAACTAAACACTAGCAAAATACCTCACTTCTATCATTCCTGCAGAATACACACAGAGCCTGATCACTGATTAGAAACAGGCATCCCAAGAAGTCTACATGCAGTGCAACACTGGAGAAACAGAACCACATTTCCGTTTGTACCATGTGAAATACAATGTTGTTAGGGATGCACATTTTGAAAACTGTTATATTCTAATCAGTAAACTGAAAAGAAAGCATGTTGCCGTCTGGACGTTTTATTTTTCTAATTGGATTAGTCCCAGTTCTGCTTTCCTTGGTTTGATCTTCATCTAAACTCTTTTCCAAAATCTTGTTTTTTTTTTAACTATCTCACAGGTAGTCTTTGCTGAGCCAAGATTCCCTGGATGTTTCTTAGAATCTACAAAATTAACATATGCAAATAATAAAGTGGACTCTGGTTCTCAAAAGTTGGTGCCTTACTAAATTGGTTAGTGCCACCTGCCTCTGTCAATTTTGTTACACCAGTCTTACTTGGCTACCCATTTTGAATTCAGAATCTACATAATATTGCCCTCTTCAGAGAAATATTAATGAGTATGTGGTATAAGCATTTAGAGACCAACAAACTGCTTTTTTCAGTGTTGGCAGAAACCAAAACTGTCTGAAAACAAAACATATAACATAGTAACATAGTAGATGACGGCAGAAAAAGACCTGCACGGTCCATCCAGTATGCCCAACAAGATAAACTCATATGTGCTACTTTTTGTGCATACCTTACCTTGATTTGTGTCTGCCATTTTCAGGGCATAGACCGTAGAAGTCTTGCCCAGCACTAGCCCCGCCTCCCCCCACCGGCTCTGCCACCCAATCTCGGCTAAGCTTCTGAGGATCCATTCCTTCTGAACAGGATTCCTTTATGTTTATCCCACGCATTTTTGAATTCCGTTATCTCCACCACCTCCCGCAGGAGGGCATTCCAACTATCCAAAACCGCAACTGAAAGTCATCACCTGGTTTCGGTCAAAGACAAAACCGAAAACAAGTTTTGTTGTGAGAATGTGAACCAGTGAGGGCTGTTGGGGATTGTCAGAGCTTGCATTCTGTATCCTTCTGCTAAACCCACAGTATCCAAGCCAGAATATAATAATTTAAATAATGAAAAACCATGTTTTACCTCCAAGCAAAATAACCTCCACACACATGAACCTCAGCTAATTAAAACTGAAACTAAAAGCCATGATGCTGTTACAATGGTTGACTTTGTGCCATACTTAGAGTGACAGAATGTTATAACTCCTCAGAGAGGTTAATTCCAAATGAGCTTAACACCCCAAATTTACAAACTTAAATTCATGCTAAATTTTGTATCAAAAGCATTGATTTGGTGCACTCTGTTTACCATATAAACTATTGTGCAAGATTATAACTGCATTACTTGCAATTGCAGTACAAACAAAATAATAATTAAAAGAGTAGCCTCCTCCCCTCCCTCCTCTCAGGATTACCTTACAATCTCTGGTGATCTTAGTAGTATAGTCAGGGCTGGAACAATACCCCAGTCATAACAGCCATTTTGAAAGCAGAGCCAGGAGTAACTGGGGATCATTCTTACCCCAAGTACATCCCTAGAACACTAGGGATTGTAAAATAGGCCCAGGGGAGCCTATGGGTGGGAAGGAGGTACTCAGTGGGGGGAGGAAGTACTCGGGGGGGGGGGCGTTCAGAAGGAGGGGCATCTCCTGTTCATGGGGATAGGGAGAAACGGAACAAAGTACAAATTTTGGCTTCTACTGAAAACACATGTTCATCTCAGCTGAAACAAAAAACGTGGCTGAAAAATAACCTTTTAGCCAAAACCGAAACTGGGCAGAAAAAAGGATTTGAGGCCGGTTTTGGCACCATAACCAAAACTGTAATCAAAATTCAGTTGGCCTTTAAAGCAGTTAGGGTAGCTGAATTTTAAGATGTTTGGACAAAGTCTTGGAGGAAAAGTCCACAGTTATTAAGGTAGACCTTGGGACTGCCACTGCTTATCCTAGAGTTAAGTAGCACAGGATCGTGCTACTTCTTGCATTTCTGCAATGAGGGGGCATAGGATGAAGTTGAAAGGGGATAGACTCAGAAGTAACCTGAGGAAATATTTCTTCATGGAAAGGATGGTGAATTCGTGGAACAACCTCTCAGTGGAAGCAGGGCCGCTGAGAGGGGGGGACAAAATTCCCTGGGCTCGGGCCTCCGTGGGGGGGGCCTGGCGCCGCCGCCACAGTCCAGCCGGCCTGCCCTCCGTCGCTCCCTGGCATTGAATTTAAGCGCCTCACCTTTGAAAGCGCAGCAAGCAGCGGCAGACCACTCCTTCCTTCCGTGTCCCGCCCTCGCCTGACGTAACTTCCATGAGGGCGGGACACAGAAGGAAGGAATGGTCTGCAGCTGCTTGCTGCGCTTTCGAAGGTGAGGTGCTTAAGGTCAGTGCAGAGGGCCCGGGGGTGGAGAGAGGGCCCGGTGGCGGGTGGAGGGGGGGCCCGGGTGGGGGGGGGCCCGGGGGCGGCCTTGTCCCGAGCCTGGCCCAGTCTCTCGGCGGCCCTGAATGGAAATGGTGATGAAAACAGTATCTGAATTCAAGAGAGCTTAGGTCAAGTACATATGATCTCTAAGGGAGTGATAGGGAGAGTAGATGGCATGAATGGGCAGATGGATAGGTCATATGGTTTTTAACTGCCTACATTTTTCTCTGTTTCTATGTAACAGCAATAACTCACATTAAGCACTTCAATACCTTTAACAACTTGTCATCTCTCTTGTATGTTTTCTTGAGAATGTGGCTCTTTTCTAAATCTTCTTTTCCAGGGCTTTTCATGAGGGACTGAAGAACTTCAGATAAGTATACTAACTGAAGTATTTCTGCTTCTTTAGAAATTTTCATTTCAAAATTTGGTGTTTTCCATTAAGTTTCAAATATTTCTTTCTTCCTCATAGATTTGTTACAGCTTTTAAGTAGAACAATCAAATCTCTTACTTTTGAATTTAAAGAATTTAAGACTTCAAGAACTCTCAATTCAATTAAAATTATTTCTGATGGAGTTTTTATTTATTTTTTATTTAAACACTGTCCTTACAGAACAACTACTGGCTGGTGTGTGAGTGTGGTGCAAGTGCGCAGTAGCGAAGCCAGACATTTTCTACAGGGGTTGCATCTCCATTTCTCTCGCTCCAGCCACATCTCTGCCTTCCCTTCCTGGCCCCGGTGCTGCAAAGATTTGGCAATTCCTTCCCTCCCCCCACACCTTAAAATCACTTCCAGTCTTCACCCAGGCAGTGCCAGTGGCACTCATAAGCTGCCTGTGGCCTGCACCTTGGCTTTCTCTCTGAAACATTCCACCCTTCAGAAAACAGGAACTTGCATCAGAAGGGGCAGGACGGTTTAGAGAGAAAGTCCCATGCAGGCCATAGGCAGCTGCCCAGATGAAGACTGGTAGTGATTTTAAGGCACAGGCTGGGGAATAAATTGTCTTCCCTGTTTGCAGGAGATCATGTTCAAACTTTAGGTTACAAACGTCATGCCATTGTATCTTTAGGGTTTGTATTATTAACCTTTATCTGTCAGCATTCCAATTAAAATATCTGAGGCTTTGGCTTCAAGGAAAATCAAATTTTCTTCTGAAATTATTTAAATAATTTATTACAAATAAAGTCTGTATTACTTTAAATAAAGCAAAGTTACTTACCTGTAATGGGAGTTCTCTGTGAACAGCAGGATAAGTCAGCCACATGTAGGTCACATGATCTGATGACTCCCATTGGATGGAGAGACTCTCCAATAGCTCAGAGATTTTTTTTTTCCAAATATTACTCTGTCAAAGGCACTGGACAAATCAAATTGGAGTATTAAGATTTTATTACCAATGCTAAGTTCTCATCTAAATTTAGCTAGGAGACATACAGGCTCATTTTCGAAAGAGATGGATGTCCATCTTTGACATAAATCGACTCTTGGACGTTCATCTCTCAGAGACGTCCAAATCGGTATAATCGAAACCCAATTTTGGATGTCTCTAGCGGAAATCTGTCGCAAGGACGTCCAAATCTGAGTGGGGCGTATCGAAGGCATGGTGGAGGCGGGACTTGAGCATTCCTAAGACTTGGACGTTTTTGAACCATAATGGAAAAAAGCAAAGATGTCCATGACTAAAACTTGGACGTTTTCACCTGGACCTGTTCTTATAACAAATAAGGCAAAAGGTGCCCGAAATGACCATATGACCACTGGAGGAAATCGGGGATGACCTCCCGTTATTCCCCCAGTGGTCACTAACCCCTCCCACCCTCAAAAAAGATCATTAAAGATATTACTTGCCAGCCTCAGATGTTATACTCAAGTCCATGACAGTGCATGCAGGTCCCTGGAGTAGTTTAGTGGTAGGTGCAGTGCACTACAGACAGGTGGACCCAGGCCCATACCTCCCCCCACCTGTTACATTTGTGGAGGAAACAGCGAGCCCTCCAAAACCCAATTGAAACCCTCTGTACCCACATATAGGTGCCCCCCTTCACTCGTAAGGGCTATGGTAGTGGTGTACAGTTGGGGGTAGTGGGTTTTGGGGGTGTTGGGGGGGCTCAGAACACAAGGGAGCTGTGTACCTGGGAGCATTTTATGAAGTCCACTGCAGTGTCCCCTAGGGTGCCCGATTGTCATCCTGGCATGTCAGGGGGACCAGTGTACTACAAATGCTGGCTCCTCCAACTTCGAAATGACTAGCATTTGGACGTTTTAGACTTGGACGTCTTTAGTTTCGAAAATCGCCAAAAATCAAAGGCGTCCAAATCTAAGGACAGCCATGGTATTTTCGAAACCAAAGATGGACATCCATCTTTTTTCGAAAATGACCTTCTCTCTGCCTCCGGATTTGGACATTTTACAAAGACGTCCAAATTCCAACTTAGACATTTCTTTCAAAAATGCCCCTCATAGTGGTCTGGTTTACAATGTTTGTTAATTCTATTCTGAGTACTGGGAGTTACCCCCTTGATTTGGAATATATTGTGCTGACTCCTATTCCCAAATCAGTGGGAGCTGATTTGTCTAAGCCTGAAAGTTATAGACCAGTGGCAAACACAACATGGCTTGCTAAACTTATTGAATCTGTAGTGAATACTCAATTATGTGACTACTTGAGCAAATTTGACAATGTTCATATTTCACAACACGTTTTCAGACCACTACATAGTACTGAAACTTTGTTGCTAGAAATGGTAACTGAAAGCAGACTGGCTCTTTGTAAGGGAAAGCAAATGATTTTGCTACAATTGGATATATCAGCCACCTTTGATGCCGTGAACCATGATCGTATTTCCTGTTTGTGCGAGGGCGGAGCCATGATGCGAGGGAAGGGAACGGAAGGCTGGAACTGAGCTGAGCCTGCTGCCTTCGCTTCAAAGCCGGCGCGCCTCGATGGAAAATAAAATTTTTAAAGGCAAGCAGCGGCACCGGAAGGAAACCAGGTCGGGGAGCAGAGGGCAGATGGATGATGGATGACCGGGGCAGCTGGACATGGGTGGGTGGATGGAGGGCAGGGGAGGGGAGGGTTGCTGGACATGGGTGGATGGAGGGGAGAGGAGGGTCGCTGGACATGGGTGGATGGAGCATGGAGGGCAGGGGAGAGAGGAGGGTTGCTGGACATGGTGGATGGAGGGAAGGGGAGAGGAGGGTTGCTGGGCATGGGTGGATGGAGGGCAGGGGAGAGGAGAGGAGGGTTGCTGGACATGGGTAGATGCAGGGCAGGGGGGAAGAGGAGGGTCGCTGGACATGGGTGGATGGAGGGCAGGGGGAGAGGAGGGTTGCTGGACATGGGTGGATGGAGGGGAGAGGAGGGTTGCTGGACATGGGTGGATGCAGGGCAGGTGGGGAGAGGAAGGTCCCTGGACATGGGTGGATGGAGGGGAGAGGAGGGTTGCTGGACATGGGTGCATGGAGATCAGGGGAGAGGAGGGTTGCTGCTGGACATGGGTGCGTGGAGGGCAGGGCAGGGGGGAGAGGAGGGTTGCTGGACATGGATGGAGGAGAGGGAAGGGAGAGAGAAGAAATGCTGAACATGGATGGAGGGGAGGCAAGAGTGAGGAATGAGATGAGAAGAGGGAAAAGGAAGAGAGGAGAATAACTGCACATGGATGGAGAAAATAGGCTGAAGCTGGATCCACTGGACAGTCAAGTCTGCGGAGGACCCAGATTTTACTTACAGATGTAGGGCAAGAAATGAATAAGAAAGGCGGAAAGTAAAGAAATAAATGGAAAGGAAGCCCTGGAAATGGAGTTAAGAGGACAGATAGCAGCAGAATCGGATACTGGGCCGGCATGATCAGAAAAACAACGTCACCAGACAACAAAGGTAGAAAAAATCATTTTATTTTCATTATAGTGTTTGGAATATGTCCACTTTGAGAATCAGGTGCTCAACATTAAAAGTTTATTTTTATTTACTTATTTATGGCATTTTATCCCACATTAAACATGAATTAGATTGCCCCCCCAGGCTCTCTCCCCGGCTATAACCAGCTCTGCAAATTGGGGGGGGGGCACAGAGGTGGACGAGGGGCGCAGAGGTGGATGGGGAGGGGCGCAGAGGTGGACGGGGGGGGGGGGGGGGCGCAGAAGTGGACCGGAGAGAGAGCCTGTTGTTAAACATTTACCAGCACACCACTGAGCTTGGGAGTATTGGTCTACTCATATGCACAGGATATTTTTCTTCCATGTGAAGCTTGAGAAAAGGGTGAAGACACTATGATTTTCTCAGTGGCGCTCCTTGGTCGACTGCCACCTGGGGTGGTCGCCGCTGCGCACCCCACTGGGTGCAGTGTCATCAGTCCTCCCCTGGGTGCAGTGTCATCAGTCCCCCCCCCCCCAGCGTATCACCTCCAAGCCCCCCCCCCCGGGTGCATTCTTCTTGCCTGCTGGAGTGCAGGGAGCAACCACACGGCTGTCGGCTCCACCAGATCCCTGCTCCCTCTGCTGTTACTTCCTGTTCCAGGGCAGAGGGAGAGGGAACCAGTGGAGCCGACAGCCGTGCAGCTGCTCCCTGTACCCCTCCTGCAGTGTGTACCCGGGGGGACCGCCCCCCACTGCTCCTCCTCAGTATACCACTGGACTCTCTTGAGGGAGATTGTCATCAAAACTGACTGATAACTAGGCTAAAGTTAATTTTCTGAAATTTAATAGACTAAAGACTAAGGTTGCTTGGTTTGGAGATTATGAGAAGCTGACAGCTAAGTGTTTGGAATTGGGTAGAGGTGAGAAGCTAATGACTGAGCACCACTCAAAAGTGTTGGAAGTCATAACTGATTCAGGCTGTCAGACTTGTGAGTTTTTGTACCAAGCAGAGCGCTGCAGAGCCTGGTACTCGGACCAGGTTCTGCTTGGCGGCTGGACAACCCTGGGTTTCAGATGCGCTGACCACCGTTCCCTAGAGGTTGAGCCCCTAGGTGCGGGTGGCCTGCAGGACTTACAAGACGGAGCTAGAAACGGGGTGGTGAACGTATCGGCCAGGCAGGCAGCAGGTCGAGAGAGTAATCCAGGTACAGGCAAAGTCAGTAGGCAGGCAGCAGGCAAGAGAGTAATCCAGGCACAGGTAAAGTCAATAGGCAGGCGGCAGGTCAAGAGAATAATCCAGGTACAGGCAAAGTCAGTAGGCAGGCAGCAGGCAAGAGAGTAATCCAGGCACAGGTAAAGTCAATAGGCAGGCAGCAGGCAAGAGAGTAATCTAGGTACAGGCAAAGTCAGCAACGAGGGACAAAGTAGAGAAGAAGCAAACTACTGAGCAAGTAACACCTACCAAAGTAGAAGCCAAAGCACAGAGTCAGGAAGAGCTCAGCTGATAAAGTGCTGGTGTCTGACATCAGCAGGGACAGGCAGGGAGAAGGAGCACAGCCATAGGACAAGAGCAGGGGAAGGAGGAACCAGAAGACCAATAAGAGAGAAGCAAGGGAAGCCAGGCAGAGAGAGAGAGCAGACCCAGGTGCATGGAAGCAAAGCAATCAAGGAACCTGCAGCCAGAGAAGAACTACACACACATGGCTCAGAGCTGTGCCAGTCAAGTGTGCGTGTCGACGGGACCCCGTGCAGTTGAGGATGCCACTTGCGTTGAGGTAGGGTACATGACATAGGCTTAACTTTTGAAATACATGTGAAGGCTTTATCTAAAAAAAAATTTCTGATTACTGCAGCTGAGAGCAATTCGATCTAAATTATACCTGAATAACTTTAGAACAGTGGCACAGACAATCGTGATTCCATGCTTAGATTATTGTAACTCACTATTTAGGGGTCTTACTAAAAACTGTTACTAAAACTTCAATTTCTGCAGAATACAGCAGCAAGATTGATTTATAGCCTGGGAAAGTATAAAAGAGCATCCCCACTGTTGAAGGAGCTACACTGGCTTCCTGTATCTTCAGGATTGAAGTTTAAGCAAACATGTATGATGTACAAAATGTTGTATGGTGATGGATCTGGTAGACTGATTATTTGGATTTCCCATCATCTTTTTCCTCTGGTAGATCAGAACACTGTTTGAAATTAAATTATCCTTCCTTTAAGGGTGTTCGGAAGAAATCCATGCTAGAGCGTTCCTTTTTACGTCAGGAAGTTGGACTTTGGAACAGACTGCCTTAGAAATTCGGACAATAACACAATATTATTCCTTCAGGAAAGCGTTAAAGCCTTTTTTTTGTTTGATGAGAAAGATTTTTTTTTTTAGTTTCAATGTATTAGATATGCAATTATAAATTCTCCTGAAGAAGGACTTGCTTGTAATTCGATCAGAATCTCTTTTGAACTAAGCGGAATATAAGAATCATATAGTATAGCATAGCAGGAAGGTGGTGAGAACAGTTTTAGTACTGTGAGAAGGTCTAAAACCAGATTGTGAGCTATGTAAAACGGAGTGGAGTTGGAGATAGTTCTTTAGTTGGTGCATGACTAACCTCTCCATTTCTTTTACCAATAATGGGACTGAAGCAACTGGTCTGTAGTTAGAGACTACACTTAGGCTGGTTTGGGTATTCTTTGGCATGAGAGTCAAAATAATGTTGCCATTTTGAGGGGGGAATAGGCCTTGAGATAGCAATTAAGTTATGTTTGAGTGTAAAATAGTTTATGAGTAAATTTGTGGCTGATTTGAGAAGGTAACTAGGGCAGTTATCAAGTAGGCATTGTGATTTAGCGTATTTGTAAAGAGTGCATTTGACTTGATCAGTTGTAAGTGAGTGAAAGGCCAACCAGATTCTGGCCCAGATGCATCAACCAAACGTAAAAAAATCTAAA
Organism: Microcaecilia unicolor; assembly: GCF_901765095.1. Classification (NCBI taxonomy): domain Eukaryota; kingdom Metazoa; phylum Chordata; class Amphibia; order Gymnophiona; family Siphonopidae; genus Microcaecilia; species Microcaecilia unicolor. The sequence goes on from NC_044031.1 coordinate 161,141,860, forward strand.
ACGTAAAAGTGCTTACCGAATTTGAAAAAACGAAGAATGCACCAAAAAAACAAGTCGCACATGTTCAGTGCGGTATTGTAAAGTACAATGCATTACAGATTCGTAATCCCCGTTGGTAATCGGCTCCTAAAACATGCGCAGAGCCACAAATGTCAACACAAACGTATTAAACCTACGTAGGTTGCTTACGTCAGATGGGGGCGTGCGAGGGGGGGATCGGGACGTGTGAGCATTTAGCTCTGTGATCCTAGCAGGAGAGTGCAGTTGAAGACGTCCTCCTCAAGACTCCAAAAGGACGTCCTTCATAAATCCCCCTTTCTAACAAAAGACCTCTTTCACTGTGATCCCCTTTAGCTCAGCAAAGAGACCTGGGCCCACCCCCGGCTGGGGGAACAGAGGAAGGGAGGGGGACCTGGGCTGCTTAAAGTTGTTTTCAGACCAGGAAATTGGCTTCAGAGGAGAGCAGAGAAGCAGGGGAGGAGCGGCGATCTCGGGCGGGGGGGGGGGGGGGCAAGGCCATCCATACAGGACGCTCATGATGAGCGCCTTGCCCCCTCCTGATCCTTTTTGATTTTGTTTAGGTTTTAGATTTTATGCAGGGGAAAGCAGGGAGGTGTTGTTTATCTCACTTTTGTTTTTAAACATGCCAGCTTGTGTTTTTATGGTGCAGGGGGAAGCGGGGAGATGACAGCTCTGGCCTTTACGACTGCTCTGACCATACGTTAAATATGTTGCGGTAAATGATTCAATGTAATCGTCGGTATTGTTAGTGCATCCCGAATCCTCCACATTACAATGGTAGTTGCTCGTTTGTATTCTGTTTTCGTTAGCTGCTTGCTTCGTTGGAAAAAGGCCTTTAATGCTTGCAACGGTTAGGAATTTCTTCGTTAAAGGGTTGTTAGAGGGTTGTTAAGGTTTAGTGCATCTGGGCCTCTGTCTGCTTGGGAGCATAGTGGTGAAGTATCATACAGATTAAGAAAATGATCTATTGATGTTAGGAAATTGTCTGATTTTAGTTATTTTCTGCTTGAAATATGACACCTATTGATCAGCTTTTGGAGTGGGTTTATTTGTAATAGTTACAGGTATTCAATAGCTTATTTACTAGTGTGTAAAGTTTTCATGGATTAACTGTTTTTTTGCCTATACGTTTTCATTAGTAAGTGGTTTTTGCTTTGATAATCATGCTCTTGTATGATTTTAGGAGTTTTTTTCCAGTTAGTCCATTGGATTTATTTTTGATCCAAATTCTTTCTTGTCTTCTACATTTATGTTTCATTAGTAGGAGGTCTTTGTTAAACCATGGAGATAACTTTGGGATTTGTTTATAATTGGTGCAAGTTCGTCTAGAACAGTTTTGCAAGTATCATTCCATTGTTGAATGAAATTAGTAGTTAGATTAGAGGAAAGTAAGTTACCAAATTGTTTGTTTGACCAAAATTTTAAGGGGTCAATTTTACCTCTGGTTTTGAAGGCATGTGATGTGTTAGTAGGCTTAGATGAATGAGTGGATTCTTTCCAGTTTAGCTTGAAAGAAAGGCTGCTATGATCTGACCAAGGTATCGGGGACCATTGTGGTTCAGATATGCAGTGGTGTTCCTAGGGCGGCTGACACCTGGGGCGGATCACCGATGCGCCCCCCCCTGGGTGCAGCGCCCCCCCCCCAGCAAAACGACACGTTCTCCCCCCCAGCGAAATGACACCCCCCCGGGTGCATTTTTACCTGCTGGGGGGGGTGCCGCGCGCCTGTCGGCGTCGCTCGTTCCATGCTCCCTGTGCCCCGGAACAGGAAGTAACCTGTTCTGGGGCAGAGGGAGCACAGAATGAACGACACCAACAGGCGTGTGGCACCCCCCCGCGGCATGCACCCGGGGCGGACCGCACCCACCGCCCCCCCCTAGGAACGCCACTGCAGATATGTGAAAGTTAATAGGGTTTGTAAATTTGATTGCTAAAAAATCTAGCTGATATCCTTTGATGTGGGAGGACATTCCACTGATGAGTGAGAATTGCCAGACATTAAGGAAATCAAAGAATTGTTTAGTATGTAGATTAATAGCATTTTCAAGATATAAATTGATATCTCCAATCATAATAATATTGTCATTATTGACACATATGTTGAATATAAATTCAGTAAGTTCGGCCTCGGCCAGGTTCCAGCTATTGGGAGAACATATAACGATAGGAACAGGGAATCATCTTTTATAGAGAAGCAGCAATTTCTAGATTAGGTGATTGAAATTCAGTAATAGATTTTACCATGCATGGTAGGCATCCCTAGAGGGCAACCTGCTTTAGTCAGTCCTTAGCCAAGGATGGTAATGGATTTGTAGATAGGCGGAATATAAGAATTTAATAAATAAATTAATAAAAGTTGTACAGTTTGTGTGACTGCCTTATTTTGCTGTCCATGGAGAACTTCCATTACAGGTTAGTAACTTCACTTTCTCCTTGGACAAGCAGGATGCGGCAGCCATATGTAGGTGACTCCCTAGCCTTATGTCTCTTGCAGGGCTGCAGTAGGATGAGCTGGCCTATACCAGTGATGAAGGAAGTATGAAAGAAGGCAACGCAAAAGGTCATATGAATTAGAACCGGTTTTACTGAAATCCATAATTGGAGCCAAAAATGGGATAGAAAGACATCAACATGCACAATGCACAAATTGCATCAGAGAAACAATATTTGAAAACATCAAAAAAGAAATTATTTGAACATCAAATAATAGGAGTCCTAGTTTGCAGAGAGAGAGAGAGAGAGAGAGAGAGAGAGAGAGAGAGAGAGAGTTATCCCATACTGCTCTGCTCGTTTAGTTAGTCTCAGAACATTTACATAATGAAATGTTGTAGAGTTTGAGTGGTGCCTCCCTACTATGCATGAATTGGTAGTCTATCTAGGGTCTTTGCAAGGTCCCTTCAGTCTGGGGACAGGTCCACTGTGGTGTGAATGCTGCCTGGAGGACCTTCATGTGTCTGAATGAGTTGGACACTTGGAATACCTAGTCAAGGCATCTTTAAAAATAGCAGCACCTGACCCTGTGCAGCACTGAGCAGAGTCAATCTGCCAAATAAAGGAATTTTTCCCTTATTTGGTAGCTTCTGCCCAGATTACCAAATACAGGGGAAAATCCCTTATTTGGCAGGCTGATCCTGTTTAGTGCATCCCAGGATGCAGTGGGCAGGATCAGGTGCTACCATTTTCAAAGATGGAAGTGTGGAGGCTTGAGCAAGTGGGCATTGCTCCTGCATCTTTCAAGGTACAGGGGTCGTGGGGGGGTGCTGTGGGAGGGGTTGGGTGTGGCACTAGACACCAGAAAAAGGTTTTATTTTACATTGGGTGGTTTGGGGGGGGGGGGCGGTGGAAGGGGTTTCATGAGCCACCAGGACTTTTTTAAAGTCAGGGGTGAGAAGGAAGGGGAAAGTCATATCAGGGGGGTTGGATGCCCCTAGATACCAGAGATTATTTTATTGTCAGGGGCATGGGGATCAAGTCAGGGGAAGGGAGAGGGTGTTACTAGACACCGGGGACTAATATAGAAAGCTATCAGGTGCAGGGAGGCAGGTTGGACTGGGAGAGGAAGGAGGTGATATTAGACACTCACTCTTCTCAAACAACCCTTTTACACTGGCCTGAACCTGGCAAAAGAGTTTGCACATAATGGCTAGATTCTATAATAACTAACTTTCGCAAATCTCTGAAGACATACTTCTTCAACAAGGCCTACAAAGAGAACCTATAGCCCCAACAATCCACCTCACCAACCCATCCAGTTATGAAAGTCCACCTTCTATACTTACCCGCCCAATCACTTCCTTCTTCTTCCCCTTACTTAATCTCTACACATTACTAACTGTATCTGATATCCTGGAATGACAATGTCATAACAAAACTATGTAAGCCACATTGAGCCTGCAAATAGGTGGGAAAATGTGGGATACAAATGCAATAAATAAATAAATAAAATATATATGGTGCTTAAAAAATCCACGTGGAAAACATTTCCACCTAAGTGTATTCTATAAGCTGCACCCAGATTTAAGCGCGGTATATAGAATATGCTTAGTCAATATCCTAGCACCTAAAGCTATGCACATCCATTTACAACAATGAAAACATGGTGTAAATCCCAGCGTATTCATTTAGGCGCAGAGGGCCATATTCTATAACAATATGCATAAATTTTGGAACGCCCACAAAATGCCAATTTCCCTGCTTATAACCATGCCCCTTTTTGCCTGCGCATGTTAAAATGTAGGCACAGTGCATTACAGAATACGCTAAGGGAGTTGTGCATGTAAATTCTAACTATTGCCAATTAGTGCTCATTATTGCTTGTTAAGTTCTGTTAACAATGCTGATTGGCTTGTTAAGCCAAGTTACACACGTTGTTATAGAATAAGCTTGGATTTCTGTGCGGCATGCTAAGTGCGCTATATAGAATCCGGGGGCATGCATGTGTCACAATCCATCTTTATTTCCTTTGCATTGAAGGGGGAATAGGTAATGACCACGTTAACATTCATTTTAATGTAGTGTGTGTCCATGTTTATCATAGGAGTTAACAGCTCAACTCCTTTCTGCATTGCTCGGCTAGTAGCATACACATTAACCACATGGTAACTGCGCAGTTTGACTCGCAATAGTTTTCTGCATCAGCCCCTCAAAGGACAATCTATACATGCTTTCACCTACAGGAAGGGTAGTCACCTTTCAAACAACCTATCTCACTTTATCTTATCAACCCATTCCCTTCCAGTCTGACTCAATACACTGCTCAGCCTACACACTTAACCGGACATTTTTTAGATTTGATTATTATTTCTTCTCTTTCTTTTACTCGTCTTATCCCTTATCCCATGAACAGATCATCAACCTCTTACTTTTACTTATCCACTTAATAACCTGACCGGAAACTGTTCTACTCTCATTGTCAAACACTTTAGGAAAGTAGGCTCTCTCAATCCTGCACAATTTGTTGAAAATTGTAATCCTTTTCCATCTGATTAAGAATCGCTCTCATTGGATGCATGGCACTATGAGTTCCATATTGGATAAAGTAGCTCCTATATAGACTACTTCTCACCACCAGTATTCCCATCCCTAGTTTCATTATAGCCTTTGTCTTTAAAAACAGCAACTCGTCCTTCTGGAACTAATGTCCAGCCCAATGATTTTGCTACAGCCTTAAAAAAAAAAAAAAGATTTCCGACACTTTCATTTTCTACATTACCTGACTCTGTATCATCCGTTTCTGATAGAACTTATAAGCTTTCTTCTTTTTCCAGTTTCCAATTACCCAGTCAAGCTGAAATCACTAGAATAATTATTTCCTCTAATTTTTCTACAGCTCCCTCTAATCCACTACCCACATGCTTTCTGAAGCAGATACATTCTTCTTTCCTACCTATCTATCTACATTCTGTGATCTTTCCTCTGGATGCTTTTCTCCACATTATTATTTTACCTCATTCAAACTGCCATTTCCTCTTCCAAAATAACAGAGAAAACTGTCACTAACAAACTGACCTCTTTCCTTGATTAGTGTATGTTTTGCATCCAAATCAGACAGGATTTAGACCTTATTTCTGCGCTGAGCACTCTTTATTATCTATTTCGCAAGATCAAGGGAGAGAGATGCTGCTTATCTTTTTACACCTTACATCCACATTTGACATAATCATTCTACATTGCTTACCATCTATCTGATTTGGGATCTTCAGAACTGTATTAACTTGGTTTTCTTCCTAATGGAAGGACTTTTGAAGTCTCCTGATCTGGTGCATTTCTGATGTAGTTAATCTTCCCTGTGGAGTCCTACAAGGATCAGTGCTCAGACCAAATTTTCCTTGCTGCACTGACCCTCCTACTTCAGACTTTGGGTATAACCTTCTTCATGTATGCCAATGATATACAATTATTATTTACATTTGATTCCTGTACATTGTCTGCCATTTCTGAAGTATCTGATAAACCTGACACTATTGCTAAATGGTTTGTGAATAATGGCTTAAAGTCAAACACTTTCAAGACAATTCACCCTCACTTTCCTATCTTCCAGGTATACAGGGCAAACTAATTCAGCCTCAGCATTCTGTTAAAATCCTTGCAGACATGTTAGATGATAAATTGTCCTTCACTGATCACATTGCCTCTGTTGTCAAGAAATCTTTGTCTTGCATCAGATTTGCACTGCCAGATCCTGCCCTCCCGCGGGAGGTGGTGGAGATGAAAACGGTAACTGAATTAAAAAATGCGTGGGATAAACATAAAGGAATCCTGTGCAGAAGGAAGGGATCCTCAGGAGCTTAGCCTAGAATGGGTGGCAGAGCTGGTGGTTGGGAGGCGGGGCTAGGGCTGGGCAGACTTATACGGTCTGTGCTGGGGCTGGTGGTTGGGAGGCGGGACTAGTGCTGGGCAGACTTATACGGTCTGTGCCAGAGCTGGTGGTGGGGATAGTGCTGGGCAGACTTATACTGTCTGTGCTGGGGCTGGTGGTTGGGAGGCGGGACTAGTGCTGGGCAGACTTATACGGTCTGTGCTGGGGCTGGTGGTTTGGAGGCGGGACTAGTGCTGGGCAGACTTGTACGGTCTGTGCCAGAGCTGGTGGTTGGGAGGCGGGACTAGTGCTGGGCAGACTTATACGGTCTGTGCTGGGGCTGGTGGTTGGGAGGCGGGACTAGTGCTGGGCAGACTTATACGGTCTGTGCCAGAGCTGGTGGTGGGAGGCGGGACTGGTAGTTGGGAGGCGGGGATAGTGCTGGGCAGACTTATACGGTCTGTGCCAGAGCTGGTGGTGGGAGGCGGGACTGGTAGTTGGGAGGCGGGGATAGGGCTGGCCAGACTTATACGGTCTGTGCACTGAAGAGGACAGTAGAAATAAAAAAGTAGCACATATGAATTTATCTTCTTGGGCAGACTGGATGGACCGTGCAGGTCTTTTTCTGCCGTCATCTACTATGTTATTATGTTCATCTCTTTGTTTACTGATTCATTACTATAACTCACTTATGCATGGAATTCCTCAATATCAACTAAGAAGACTTCATTTAATACAGAAAACAGCTGTTAAACTAATTCAAAATGTTTGATAGTTTCACCCCCTTTTTAATTTCAGAACACTGGCTCCCCATACATTATCAATTAATTTTCAAAACTTTGATATTAGTATATCAAACTATTCACCATGGGCAACCCCTAGTCCTCTATACATCTCTTATTCCATATTCACCTTCACAAACTCTCCAATCATCACAACAAAGCCTTATGCTAATCCCAAGTCACTTTAAAATTTGTTCCCGTTGAGCCAGAGCATCGTGCTTTGAAGTGGTTGTACCACTGCTGTGGAATTCAATTCCAATAGAACTTCATCTTGAACTATCGGTTATAAAAGCTATCCTGAAAGCACATCTTTTTGTAAGGGTCTTTCTTTGTACTTCCTAATTTATCTTTAACCTGAAAGTATACTATGCCATACTTTGTATTGTTTGAATATTTGTACTGCTGTAATTGCCTATTGCTCATGTTTGATTTACTGTACACCGCCTTGAGTGAATTCCTTCAAAAAGGCGGTAAATAAATCCTAATAAATAAATAAAGTCTCTACAATTCCCCATTCAGCAGCTATCATTTGTCTTTTTCTATTTCCTTTACATCCTCCCTTTCTTTTATGTCTGAGAATAATTTTAAATAGTTCTTATTTGATAGATTTTATTGCTATTGTATCCTAGGCCTCCCTTTTGTGTCCTGCCTCTCACTCCATTATAATTTTAAACCAAAAATGTGAACCACTTGGATAATAGGTGGTATATTAAATAAACTTGAAATGTGAAATATTTATTTGATTTCATTTCACATATGACAACAACAGGACACCTCCTTCCAGGATCCATAAAGTTATTCCGACCAGTGTCATAATGTATCAAACAGAAGCACATTATACTTCTCAGATGGCCATGAGAATCTGTATTACAACTGTTGGCCAATATTATTTATTTTATTCCCCCTCCCCCAAATCTATATAATTGTCCCTCAATTCCATTCATACCTTCCATCCTCTTAACTTCAAAACCATTTGCAAAACACAGGTGTACTCTCTCTCACCCCCCCCCCCCCCCCCCATGACTGGCAATCAACATCAATTACCTACCCCCCTCTTCTGCTCAAACTTCTCCACCCCCCCTCCTCCTGGGCACTCCCATCCAGCTACTTTTCATGTAACCATTTAAAAGCAAACTTCGTACTCTGTGAGAGCACATCCAACACCAAAGCCCAAATCTGCTGAAATCTTTTTCAATGAGTTCCCTCCCCTAATTCCTATCTACTCATACTTAAGCAGATGCATAAGCTCATTGCCTCTGCATACTGTAGGAGGTTCAGCACTCATCCACTTTGATAAAATACATTTCTGCCCCCCCCTAAAAGGCTTTACTCAGTAACATTTGCCCTCCACTCTTACCCAAAGGAGAGACACACCCTCTCAAGAATGAATTTATTTATTTTGTTGCATTTGTATCCCACATTTTCCCACCTATTTGCGGGCTCAGTGTGGCTTACAATACATTGTAAATGATGGAAATACGATTTGTTACAACTCAGTTATGGATTACATTATGAGAAGTTATGCGGAGACAAAGTCAAAGTATCATTAAGGGAATAGGACCGAGGAAAAGAACAATGGAACAGTGGAAAGAGACAGCGGGAAACTGATAGGGTAATAGAACGTTAGCAAAAGAACATTTGGTATAACATTTTCTGTGAGTAACGGTATAAATGTGATAAAATTATGGGGGATGAAAATTCAGAAGAGAATGTATTGGTGTATTTCTGAAACATTGAGTGTGGACTTCATGTGTTTTAATCCTTACAATAAATTTTGTCAAAGAGATGGGTCTTCAATAGTTTGCGGAAGTTGGTTAGTTCGTGGATCGTTTTCAAGTTGCGTGGTAGTATATTCCAGAATTGCGTGCTCATGTAGGAAAAGGTTGATGCTTGCAGCACCTTGTACTTTATGCCTTTGCAATTAGGGAAGTGGAGGTTGAGGAAAGTTCGAGATGATCTTTTAGCGTTTCTGGGTGGTAGGTCTATTAAGTCAGACATGTAGGCTGGGGCTTCACCATGAATAATTTTGTGGACTAGTGTGCATACTTTAAAAGTGATGCGTTCCTTAAGTGGGAGCCAGTGTAGCTTCTCTCGTAAGGGTTTTGCACTTTTGTATTTTGGTTTTCCGAAGATGAGTCTGGCTGCTGTGTTTTGGGCTGTTTGAAGTTTCCTCAGTATTTGCTCTTTACAACCTGCGTATAGTGAATTGCAGTAATCCAGATGGCTGAGTACGAGGAGTCGCACTAGGTTGCGAAAGACGGATCTTGGGAAGAATGGTCTTATTCTTTTCAGTTTCCACATGGAGTAGAACATCTTTTTGGTTGTGTTGTTTGCATGGGTTTCGAGTGTTAGATGGCGATCAATAGTGACTCCAAGGATTTTTAAAGTTTGTGTCTAGAAGTGTCCCAAGGTAACCCAGTACAGCTTCCCATAATCACTGAAGTAGAGTACAGTGCCAGGACATGTGACCTAGTTGAATTCCACCCCCCCCCCCCCCCACACACACACACACACACACTTGGGACAAGTTCCCCTCTCTGAGAATTTTGCATAGTAAGTCTGTCTAGGGGAGATATGCAATTGCAGTAAAAAATTTATATTGTTATTGCTGAACATGGAGTGGAGGAGTGGCCTAGTGGTTAGGGTGGTGGACTTTGGTCCTGGGGAACTGAGTTCGATTCCCACTTCAGACACAGGCAGCTCCTTGTGACTCTAGGCAAGTCACTTAACCCTCCATTGCCCTATGTAAGCCGCATTGAGCCTGCCATGAGTGGGAAAGCACGAGGTACAAATGTAACAAAAAAAAAAGAAGCACCAAGTAAGAAGTTGTCTTCCCATCCTTCATTAGCTTAGTCAAACGTTCCCCAGGTAACCTCTGGTAAAAGTTTTTTTGTTTGTTTGTTTTTAGAAAATTACCCTTCTTATGTATGTATGTGTGTATATATCTATGTATCTATATATCTATATCTATAGAGAGAGAGAGAGATAAAATATTTCTGTTGTATGATTGTTCTATAATTTTGTTAAATATATATATATTTCTGACACCATTTCATATTTATTTATTTATTTATTTATTGGGTATTTGTTAACCGCCTTTATAAAGAGATTCACCCAAGGCGATGTATAGCAGGTACAGTTTAACATAAAAATTATAATTTTGTTATCAGCATAACAATAGTAAAATAACCAAGAATAAACAAAATACAATAAATGAGGTAAACTTGAAAACAGAAAACTGAAACCTAATAATAGAACTACTTTGAAACAGTATCAAAAATATACACATTTAACAGCACTGGAATTCAAATACCAGAGATATAACACAATGTTAGCATAATACTAAAGATACACCTAATTAGCATGCATTAGAACATTCAATTAACATAGATAAGATGCTAAAGATTTTCTACAATACGGCTTACCACATAGCTGAGCAACCAAGAGCAGATATATGATGGGAACAAGATGCACGGTTCAGAGTCAGTTGGGATAATTTGATTGTTAGTTAAACTCAAGTCAGGTTTGTTGTATAGTTAAGCAGGAGATAAGGAACTAATCTAAGTCACAGTGTGTGTAGCAAGCTAGTCCAGGTTCACAATGAGTGTACAGTCAGACACCCTATGTATTAAAGGCTTGGGAGAAGAGCCAGGATTTCACTTGACCAGGTGACCAGCGGAGGGAATTGGGGATGACCTCCCCTTACTCCTCCACTGGTCACTAACCCCCTCCCACCCTCAAAAAAAAAATATATATATTTTTTCCAGCCTCAAATATCATACCCAGCTCCATGACAGCAGTATGCAGGTCCCTGGAGCAGTTTTAGTAGGTGCAAGATTACAAGATCGCAGCTCTAACCAGTCAGCCACAACTGTACTTACTTGGATGTCCCTCCCTTATTTCCAGGTCTCTGAGCTGAGTGAAGCACGGCCAAAAAGGACGTTTTTATTATTGTGGGGTTTTTATTATTGGCCGTGCTTCACTCAGCTCAGAGACCTGGCAGTAAGGGCGGGACATCCAAGTAAGTACAGTTGTGGCCGACTGGTTAGAGCAGCAGCGGTCTTGTAATCCAGAGGTGGTGGGTTCAAATCCTAATAGTTTTGTTAAAAAAAAAAAAAGGACAAGCACTGGGATTTTTTTCCACTTTTTTAAGTTGTATGAAGTCTTTATTGAACATTTATCAATAAAGTGATGAGCACTTGGGCGGTTTTTCGGGTGTAGAACGGCCATAATGGCCGTCCATGATGAGCACTTGGCCGTTTTAGCCCCCCCAATTTTTTTTTTACATTTTAATAATTTTTCCAATCCCACGCAGCCCCAACGAGAGGTACAGACCTCTCATTAGATTTTCCACCGTTTTCCAGCGTTAAGGCAATCAGAAAAGGTTAGTGCATCTCATTACAATAGGGTTTCTACACGATTTGCTCATCTGCATTCCGTTTTCGTTAGCTGCTACCATCGTCGGAGGGGGGGGGGAAGTGTTTAGTGCATGCCAAGGTTTACTACTTGCTCGTTAATGGCTTGTTAAGGGCTCATTAAGTTAATGCATCTGGCCCAGAGACTCTACCCTCATAGTTAAACACTTACCTGGAGGTGTGGGTGTATGTTCAGATCTAGGTGGAGAAGGTCTGATTCCTGAAAGAAAACAATTAACACAAAGAATCAATTTTCTTGTTAAAATTTTATAGTTAAAGTACATTCTGAGTAACAGAGAAAGTGATTATTTGTACTACTTATCTGATTTGTTGTGTTCAGGATATCAGTTAGATGAAAATTCATTGATTGAAAGTTGATACATTTTCTAAAAGTTAGAAAGAAACATTGTTACCGGTCTTGAATGCATATTTTTGCCATGGAATGAAAAATCTATTTGCACTTTAAAAATTGGTATTTTAATATGATTGAACAACATCTTGTGCAATAAATTATTATAATCTAAAAGTTAGTGTGCAATATTGTCATCATTAAAATGTTGTAACATCTAGGGAAATTTGTTTAACATCTTGAATTGCACACTGTATAATATACAGAATTTCCCCATCTTTCTTTGTACCTTCCCTAAGTGGTGAGTGTTTAGCGTGGGACCCTTACACCGTGATTATATTATTGTACCACCCTCTTTAAAAACCTCACCCATAGGGGATCTACAGTATATTGGAGGTGGGATTTGGGCGTTCCTAATACTTGGATGTTTTTCTGCCATAATGGAACAAAGCAAAAACATCCAAGGCTAAACCCTAGATATTTTGGGCTAGACCTGTTTTAAATAATGACTAAGGGGGTCTATTACTAAGGTGCGCTGGCATTTTTAGTGCACGTTAAAAATAGGCATGCGCTAAATGCTAAAGCCACCCACAGGAATACATTGGCGTCCTTAGCGTTTAGTGCGCACCTATTTTTAGCATGCACAAAAAACGCTAGCATGCCTTACTAAAAGACCCCCTTAAGTCACAAAAAGGTCACCCAAATGACCATTGGAGGGATTGAGGCATGACCACCCCTTACTCCCCCAGTGGTTACTGACCACCTCCCACCCCCTAAAGATGTAAAGCAAACAGCACATACCAGTCTCTATGACAGCTTCAAATGTTATGGCCAGTCCTCTTCGAGCAGAAAGCAGGTCCCTGGAGTAGCCTAGTGGTTGGTGCAGTGCACTGAAGAGAAGAGGAGCCAGGCCCATAATCCACTCTAATTGTTACACTTGTGGTGGAAAGTGTGAGCCAAACAAAGCCCACCAAAACCTACTGAACTCAGTAGGAGGAGTGGCCTAGTGGTTAGGATGGTGGACTTTGGTCCTGAGGAACTGAGTTCAATTCCTGGCACAGGCAGCTCCTTGTGACTCTGGGCAAGTCACTTAACCCTCCATTGCCCACCGAATTGAGCCTGCCATGAGTGGGAAAGTGCGGGGTACAAATGTAACAAAAATTTAAAAAAATTAGGTGACACCTACAGATATTAAAGGCTATTATAGTGGTGTACAGTTGGTTTTTGGTGGCTTTTGGAGGGCTCACTGCACAATATAAGGGAGCAATGGTGAAATGTGTACCTGGGACGTTTTATATGAAGTCCACTCCAGTGCCCCCTATGGTGCCCCACTGCTTTGCTGGGATGTCTGTGTCAGTAGCTTACCAAGAGCGGAGGCGGTGGGAGTGGATTGCCCCAGGTGCAGGCAGCAAAAGCTGTTAGCTCTGCCGGTCCCCTGCCCTCTCTAACATTACTTCCTGTTCTAGGGCAGGGAACCGACAGAGCCGACTGCCACGCATCTGCTCCGCGAACTCCGTTGCTGGGAGGAAAGGTCAGGTGATGCACTTCAGGTGGGTGTGGCGTGCCTTGGGTGGGGTAACATGCCGTGGGAGTGCAGCGGTGACCCACCCTGGGTGGCAAACAAGGTAGGAACGCCACAGCTCTGTGTGGCCAGTCTACTAAGAATGCTGGCTTCTCCTACATCCTAATGGCTTGGGTTTGTGCATTTTTCACTTAGGGCCCTGTTTACTAAGCCACGTTAACATTTTTAACATGTGTTAATCATGTATGCGGGTTAAGTGTGCAAATGCCTGCAATATCCCTATAGGCGCCTACAGTTAGCTCGCGTGCTAATTGTAGATGCGTTAAAAATGCTAAAGCACCTTAGTAAACAGGTCCCTTAATGTTTTATTTTCAAAAATGGTCCAAAAAGATAGACACACAGAGCACAACATCTAGCAAATGGCCATTAAAAAAAAAAAAAGATAAGATGTTTTTCAGGTTCGAAAATGCCCATGTTCACTACCAGATTTTTGGACGTTTTCCATAAAACATTCATAGTTAGATTTAGACTTCATACTGAAAATGTCCCCCTAAATCTGTGTTATCCGGTTAACGAATGCTATTCATAACAAGCTAGCCAGATAGTGCAAGAATGCTCACTTTCAGCCCATGACATGCCTCTCTCCAAAAATATTTTTTTAAAAATAATTAACGTCTGGTTAGTGTACAACAGGGAAATAACCACAAAATGCTTTAATGTGTTTTATGACAAGCCTTCTCTCACATGCTAACCCTGCATTAGGGCTTAATTTAGTGAAAGGGCCCCTAAGTCAGGATTTTTAATCACATATGAGAATCAGTGATTTTAGAGAATTTACTTCATTTTAGAATTTGGTGATTTATTGTATGATGATAAATAATTATTTTAAATGAACAAATGATACAATCCAAGACTTAAATAAATAAATAACTAGTTTAAATTTTTTTACATTCAGCTGAATATGTACAAATTTGAAATATTTCTAAATATTGATTTCTTGTTTCAACCACAAAGTGTCAGTTTAACATCAGAAAAGTAAATTTCTTTTCTTTAAATATTGTTTGCACTCTATGAAATTTTATAGGTGTCATGGTCCTACCGTGACCCAGGAGCCAGGTGCATGGTGGGAGATGCCTTCCATTCTGCATTGTGGACCTGCATCGCATCAGTGCACCTGGATGACATCAGACATCAACAGAGCAGGGCATTTAACTCCGTTGGGCACTAACCTAGACACTCTTGCATTGTTAACCGCCATGTAGCTCCTGCCCTGTGGGTCCTGAGACGTCCATGTGTGTGTGACTGGGTTCCAGCCGTCCTTCCAATCTGTGCGTGAGTGGGTTCCAGCAGTGCTTCCTGCCTCTGTAAGTGTGACTGGGTTCCTGCCATTCTTACAGTCTATGCTTGTGTGGGTTCCAGCAGTGCTTCCTGTGTGCGTGGGTTCTAGCAGTGCTTCCAGTCTTCGTCTGTGTGTGTGGGGTCCAGCAGTACTTTCAGTCTCTGTCTGTGTTTGTGAGTTCTAGCAGTACTTCCAGTTTTCATCGGTATATGTGGGTTCCAGCAATACTTCAAGCCAGCTTCTGTGTGTGGGGGCATAGGCGCTGACTCCGTGGGTGCTCGAGCACCCCCAATATTTTCACCTGCCGGAAGTCGGAAGTTGCCAGCCTGACCTGCCCGGTGCTCACCCTCTTCTCCCTGAACAGTCCTCCGCTGGTCCGCCCTCACCTTCCTGAGTGCCACCCAGAATTTTAAAAGTCATCTTACCTCAGGGTCTCGGCGGCAGCAGTGAAAGGCGAGCAGGCTCGGCGCTTCAGCCTTCCCTTCTCTCTCAGCTCTGGTCCCGCCCTCATTTCCTGTTTCCGCAAGGGCAGGACCAGAGCTGAGAGAGAAGGGAAGGCTGAAGCGCCGAGCCTGCTCGCCTTTCACAGCTGCCGCCGGGACACCGAGATAAGATGACTTTCAAAGTTCTGGGCAGCATGCAGGAAGGCGAGGGCGGACCGGCGGAGGACTGTTGTGGGAAAAGAGGTTGGGCTGGGGTCGGACTGGCACTCGGAGGAGAGGGGGGGCCTGGAACTTGGAAGAGAGGAAGGGGGGCCTGGAACTTGGAGGAGAGGAAGGGGGAGGAGGGGGAGGGGAGGGAGAATGCACCACCTGTAAAAAAAAAAATTTCAGCACCCCCAATCATTTTGAAAAGTTGGCTCCTATGTGTGAGGGTTCCAACAGTACATCCAGCCAGCTTCTGTGTGTGAGTGGGTTCCTGATCCTCTGTGGCTTTACTTGTATCGGCCTACACAGGCTTTTTTCTTGTTCCAGACGTTGACCCTATTTTAGGCCTGTTATGTATTCTGCTTACCAGGATTCAGTCTATAGTAGACTTCCACTACGAACCAAGGGCACACTACCCTGGAACACAACAATAGATTATTCTGTGTTTGATATTGTTGTATTTAAGAGGAGTACACTGGCAACTGCTCCTAATGTTTTCAATTCCTTGGACTTTTTACACAGGTGTTGAAGTTGAGTATTTCACATAGACAAGAAAATTCATGAAGATAAGTGGAGGAACCTATTCTTGTGATGCTTCTCTACTCTGGACCAACAAGAGTTTGATATCACTAGTATTGATATGATGGGAGAGCACCATTTTAACATGTGGAAAACAAACAGAAGCATCTGCTATTATTGCACTATCACCTGTTGCTGATATTGAAAATGAATATTTTCCTAAAGGAAGAACTTTATTGTACCTGAAGGTATATTGGTGGCTAGCAGCTATGGATAATGTGCACCACAGTTTTGCTGTGAGTTGAATCACCGATCTGGCAGCATACAGTACTCTGATCTAAATTGGCACTAGGGTATCTGAGAGTTCAATTGGTTGCTTCCATGAATGCCAGATATGTAAGCATGTATAAACAGAAGGACCAATAGATGAAGAAACAGATGTCAGTGATTAAGATGTCAATCAAGTGGAAATTCCCAGTGGGAGCAGAAAAGCCTGGAAGTGCCCAGCTACATGGAACAGTTGAAAGTGACATAGAACACAACAGCAGAACAAAAAAAATTAAGACTCATCCAATCTGACCATCCAGGCCACCTGCTCAGTTCTACAATCCCTTCTTCTCCCTCAGAAATCCTTTGTGCTTGCCCCATGCTATCCTGATTTCAGCAGCCTGCCATTATCAAAAGAATCATTTTCAGAAGGGGATGAGGATGCCACTCAAGACATATCCTGTTCTTACTATTGTATTTGAGCGGGTTGATAAAGGTGCGTATTGATGTTAGAGATACAAGGCCCAGAGTGGGATAAGATCATTAAAGGAGATACCCCTGAGTGACATCAATGCTGAGTGAGTATGGCAAGTGAAATGGTGCCAAAAATTGCCAATGCCATGGAGAATGAAGAGTCTGGCATATTTCCTCTTATGGAAGGACAGAACAATGTGTTATGTGGAAAGTCTCTTGCAGAGATGACCATTATGCCCTAACCATTTGAAAGATCCCCCTACTTTTACAAGTGGATAACTGCTGTGAGAATTATACTGATTGCACACATATTACCATACTATCTCTTACACTTCAAAAACAAAAATGGCAAAAGTATGCCATTATTCAAACGCACACTTCGGAACTTAACTGTCTGTTGCAGATAACTGAGAGACAAAGGTAGAGCCCTTTTAATGGTGTAAACATCCACAGGTCAAGAGGAAGGAAAAGGTGGGGCTGTGAATGAACTGGTATATCAGGAACAAGATTATACTGGGATCAACCTAGTATGACCTTTATACAGACAGTGTAACAAGCTGGCATTAGTACTGAAAATTCCTTGAATATTTTTGTTAGTACATGCTTCATCTTATTATAGGTTAATGTCTCGTCACCACTACAGAAAGTATCGGAGGGAGAGAAATGTAACAAAAAAAACAACAAAAAAAAACCTATTCCAAACTTAGAAAGAAACCTTCAAACTCTAAGACAAACAAAACATTGTAACTTCTTATTTTTTGTGTTCTTTGTAAAAATTGGGCTTTTTTTTGGCATTTTTGCCCCTTTTTCTTTCAAGCCATGACATGCTCTAATTAAGAATCTTTGTCTCTGATCGGTATTGTCTGCTGTGTAGTTGGCTTGCATCACACTGAATTATCTCACTCTGTAGTCTTAGTTGGCTCCCTGTGGAGCACAACAAAAAGCCCCAGAAACACTTTCCTCTTCCATTTTCTCATCAAGAGAAAACCCTCTCTTTACCAAGTAAAAAGGTGTGCTTATGTGTGCAATAGATATGAACAGTACAAAGTCAAGATGTCACTTTAGTAGATTGAGAGTACATCTCCATTTCATCTTGTTTTGCAGCTTTTACGTCATCTGTGGAAAAGTTTTCAAATGGGTCAGATCTGCAAAATGGGTTAGAAGATTCTATGATGATATGCATTGGAGTCATATTAACTCTTTACTTTAAACTGAAGCTTGCAATGCTAGATCATGTAATACATATATAATCTTACATATCTCATATGATATAGAGAAAATTTAAATTCTTGAGGCAAGCATGGGTCTTCTGTACAGAAAGGAGATACCATTTATAAAAATCCTGACCTTAATTAGCTGTACAGACTTATATCTAGTGTGTCACTCCTCTCCTCCTCCTCTCTCTGGGAGATATGTACCAGCTCTAGGAGTCAGAAACAGCGGCTATAGGATTATACCAAGTAGAACTGAGATCCATAAAGTGTTTGGGGAGATGGGTCAGATACACCACTTATATTTGGAAAGTTAGTTGTCATCTTCTAATAACTTCTTTTTTTTTTTTAATGTTGATACCCTAGGGAGGTCTAGACAAAGAGCATCATATTAGAGTTGGTCTTTTGGGTTTCTGAAGGTTACTTTTATTGTTGCTTAATGGCTTCTTCTGAAGTAACCCAGAAGAGGTGGTAGAGAAATGCCCAGTAATATATTCATACTACACCTGAGCTATATTTAAATATTTTTCAAATAACTCATAACTGTGGAGATTTCTGATCTGAAGAAGGTGTAACCTTCAAACGCTAATCAAAAATGTATTGTTAGTCCAATAAAAAAGATGTCATCTTATTTTCTTACCTTATTATTATTATTATTATTTCTATTGATTAACTGTGGAGACATAAAACTAAGGAATGGCCTGTAATTTAGCAGCTTAAATTTAATGCTAAAAATTGCAGGGTCATGCATTTGGGTTGCAGAAACCCAAGGTGACAGTACAATTTAGAAGATGATGAACTTCTATGCATGAAAGAGGAGTAGGACTTGATCTTCAGGTGGCCAAACAGGTAAAAAAGAAGCGACAGTGAAAGCTAGAATGATGCTTGGGTGAATAAGGGGAGGAATGGCCGGTTGGAAAAAGGAGGAGATGATGCCCTTGTATAAGACTCTGGTGAGACCTCCTTTAGAATATTGTGTACAATTTTGGAGACTGCACCTTCATAAAGATATAAACAGCATGGAGTCGGTCCAGAGGGTGGTCAGTGGTCTTCATCATAAAGCGTATGAGTACAGACTTAAGGATCTCAATATGCACACTTTGGAAGAAAGGCGGGAGAGAGGAGATATGATAAAGACATTTAAATACCTATGAGGCATAAATGCACAAGAGGCAAGTCTCTTTCAACTGAAAGAAAGCTCTGGGACAAGGGAACATAGGATGAAGATGAAAGGGGATAGACTCAGAAGTAACCTGGGAAAATACTTCTTCATGGAAAGGGTGGTGAATTCATGGAACGGCCTCCCAGTGGAAGTGGTGGAGATGAAAACAGTATCTGAATTCAAGAGAGCTTGGGACAAGTTCATAGGATCTCTAAGGGAGTGATAGAAAATGTAGCAGATAAAGACCATATGGCCTATCCATTCTGCCCATCCAAGCCATCTACTCTCCCTATGTTTCTATAAAGTGGTGCCTAAAGATAGGTGCAAAATAGAAGAGCACTTGGCATCAATTCTGTAATGGCATTAAGTCTCACGTAACTCGCTATAGAATAGTAGTGCAAAGCTGCTTTGGCATGCCAAAACATGGGCACCACACCTTACATCAGGTCAATGGTCAGCATAAGCTGACGCTCCTAAGTGCACCTTGCAGTGTGCTCATCTGATACTATTCTATAAGGACAGTGTGTTGCAAAGTGGAACGCCCATGCTCAGCTCACTGGAACAGCTCATTTGCTATTACTCAACTTGCTACTAGAATGCTAATTTTATAGAACTGCATCCAGCACAATTTGGGATATCATTCACATACGTATGTGCCCCTATTCTAGAAATTAGTATGTGCAACTAACACCTACATTTAGGTGCTCTTTATACAATTCCTTTCACATCTGGTCAGCATACATATCATCTATTCTCATTTTTACTTTAGAGATTGCTTGCTGGGTATTAAATCCTCACCTCTTTTGCAGTTTTTTTAGGCATTTCAATCATCGTGTACATTTTAATATTAGGAATTCATTGATTACATCATTACTATCATTTTTTAAAATATAGAATATAACAGTTACTACTACTACTTAACATTTCTAGAGCGCTACTGGGGTTACGCAGCGCTGTACAGATTAACAAAAAAAGACAGTCCCTGCTCCAAGGAGCTTACAATCTAATGGGCAAAATGTCAAGTAGGGGCAGTCCAGATTTCCTGAATAGAGGTATGATGGTTAGGTGCCGAAGGCAACATTGAAGAGGTGGGCTTTTAGCAAGGCTTTGAAGATGGGCAGGGAGGGGGCCTGGCGAGGCAGCAAGGGCGGAGCCTGGAGTTGGCGGTGGTGGAGAAGGGTACCGACAGGAGGGATTTGTCTTGAGAACGGAGATTACGGGTAGGAATTAAGGCGAGATGAGGGTAGAGAGGTAGGGAGGGGCTGTAGATCGAGTGCATTTGTAGGTTAAAAGGAGAAGCTTAAACTGTATGCGGTAGCTGACCGGAAGCCAGTGAAGTGACTTGAGGAGAGGGGTGATATGAGTGTACCGGTTCTGGCGGAAGATAAGACGTGCAGCAGAGTTTTGAACGGACTAAAGGGGGGATACATGGCAAAGTGGGAGGCCAGTGAGGAGTAGGTTGCAGTAGTCAAGGCGAGAGGTAATGAGAGAATGGATGAGAGTTCGGGTGGTGTGCTCAGAAAGAAGGAGTGAATTTTGCTGATGTTGTAGAGGAAGAAGCGGCTATCTGCTGGATATGTGCAGAGAAGGAGAGGGAGGAGTCAAAGATGACCCCGAGGTTGCGGGCAGATGAGACGGGAACAATGGAGGTGTTATCAACAGAGATAGAGAGTGGAGGGAGAGGAGAAGTGGGTTTGGGAGGGAAGACAATAAGCTCGGTCTTGGCCATGTTCAGTTTCAAGTGGCGGTTGAACATCCAGGTCGCAATGTCGGCTAAGCAGGCCGATACTTTAGTCTGGGTTTCTGCGGTGATGTCTGGTGTGGAGAGATAAAGCTGGGTGTCATCAGCATAAAGATGATATTGGAACCCATGGGAGGAGATTAGGGAACCCAGGGAGGAGGTGTAGATTGAGAAAAGAAGGGGTCCAAGGACAGATCCCTAGGGAACTCCCACAGAGAGCGGAATGGGGGTGGAGGAAGAACCCTGAGAATGTACTCTGAAGGTACGGTGAGAGAGATAAGAGGAGAACCAGGAGAGGACAGAGTCCTGGAACCCAAGTGAGGACAGAGTGGTGAGAAGTAAGTTATGATTGACAGTGTCAAAAGCGGCGGATAGGTCGAGGAGGATAAGGATGGAGTAGTGACCTTTTGGATTTGGCAAGGAACAGGTCATTGCAGACTTTAGATAGTGCCGTTTCCATCGAGTGTAGGGGGCGAAAGCCAGATTGAAGTGGATCGAGGATGGCGTGAGAGGAGAGAAAATCAAGGCAACGGCTGTGAACGGCGCGTTCAAGTATCTTGGAGAGGAAGGGTAGGAGGGAAATGGGGCGATAGTTTGGAGGGACAGGTAGGGTCAAGTGATGGTTTTTTGAGGAGTGGTGTGACTACAGCATGCTTGAAGGTGTCAGGGACAGTTGCAGTGGAGGGAGAGAGGTTGAGGATATGACAGATAGGGGGGGTGACAGTAGGAGTGATGGTGTTAAGTAAGTTGGTGGGGATGGGGTCAGAGGAACAGGTGGTGCATTTCGAAGAGGAGAGAAGATAGGCGGTTTCCTCTTCGGTGATATCGGGAAAAGAGGAGAAGGAGGCCTGGGTTGGTTGGTTGAGGGAGTGTGTTATAGGGTGAGGAGGAGGAGAAGATGGTTTGGTGGTGAATTCGAGGTTGATTTTCAGCACCTTGTCACGAAAGTAGTCCGCCAGTGATTGAGGAGAGAGTGAGGGGGGTGTGGGAGCGGAGGGGACTTTGAGGAGGGAGTTCAGGGTGGCAAAGAGACGACGGGGGTTAGAACTGAGGGAGTTAGTCAATTGGGTGTAATAGTCCTGTGTGGCGAGGAATAGGGAGGACTGGAAGGAGGATAACATGAATTTATAATGAATGAAATCGGTGTGGGTGCGAGATTTCCTCCAGAGGCGTTCAGCCGAACGGGTGCAGGAGCGAAGGTATCGGGTGCAAGGGTGTTGAGAGCAGAGGAGAGGATGGCATTGTATGTGGAGACAGCCTTATCGACAGTCTCGGAGGACATGATGGAAGGGAGGAGATCAGAGATACTAGAGGATAAGGTGGGAGGGTCGACCGCCTGGAGATTCCTAGAAGTAGTGGTTAGTATTGGACGGGACTGAGGGGGAGGGTGATGAAGTGTGAAGGTGATCAGGTGATGGTCAGAGAGAGGAAGAGCTGAGGTGCAGAAATGAGCAGGTAGAAGAGAGGACGAGGTCAAGACAGTGGCCAGATTGGTGAGTAGGGGTGGTGAAGCTCAGTTGGAGGTTGAAGGAGGAGGTTAGAGTGAGGAATTGAGAAGTGTACGAGTTGGAAGGGTTATCAGTGTGTATGTTAAAATCGCCAAGAACGAGGAATGGGGATGAGGGCTAAAGAAAAACGGAGAGCCAGGCATCAAAGTCGGGAAGGAAGGAAGGGAGGGACTTATTAGGGGGGCGGTAAATGACTGCAACTCTGAGTGGCAGCGGGTAGAATAGACGGATGGAGTGAACTTCAAAGGAGGAGAAACAGTGAGACTGTGGTAGAAGGAGAGGTTGAAAACTGCAGGAGGGCGAAAGTAGTAGCCCGACGCCGCCACCGTGGCCAGCTGGGCGGGGAGAATGGGAGAAAAGATAACCACCGTGGCATAGGGCCGCAACTGAGGCAGAGTCGTCAGGGGTTGAGCCAGGTTTCAGTTAGGGCGAGCAGTTGAAGGGAATGGGAGATGAAGAGATCGTGGGTGAAGGGAAGTTTGTTGCGGACTGAGCATGCATTCCACAGGGCACACTAGAAGGGGAGGGAGGAGGGGGGGAGGAGGGGAATAGAGATGACATTGGAGATATCACGGAAACGTTTGCATGGATGAAGCGAGGACGAGGACAGTGTGGGGGACCTGGGTTGGGATTGATGTCTCCCGCGGATAGCAGGAGAAGGAGCAAGACAGTGCGGAGGAGGGTGGGGGAGGTAGGGCGACGAAGGCGGCGAAGACGGGGTGCGCTTAGGAGGAATGGGGAGGGGTTCATGGCAGGAAGGAGGTGTTGAAGGTTGAGAGCTAGGAAGGAGGAGGAGGACAGTAGGGATAGTGAGGTGGGAGATGGGGTGGGTAGGATATTGGAGTAGTGAGCAGGACGGGAGGGGACATGGATGGGCAGTGAGTTTGTGCAGTATGCGGCGCTGGGAGGGGGAAAAGGTTGGTGAGGGATAGGGCAAGGAAGAAAATGTGTATGGGGGCCATATGTAGTGACTGGGTGATTACGGGGGCAGATGTAATGACAGAGGTAGGTAGTTATGCAGGCTGGGAGGCAGGCGGTTGTTGATGGGCCAGCGAGCGGTTGAGAGGCAGACAAGTAGGCAGGTTGGTTGAGCAAGCAGGCTGGAGCAGATGGACTGGAACAAGCAGGGAGAAGCTGGTTCAGGCGGACTGGAACACGCTGGAGCAGATGTACTGGAGCAAGCAAGGGGAAGCTGGAACAGGCGGACTGGAACACTGGAGCAGATGGACTGGAACAAGCAAGGGGAAGCTGGGATCGGGCGGACTGGAACAAGCTGGGATCAGGCAGACTGGAACGAGCTCGGATCAGGCGGATCAGGCGGACTGGAACACACTAGAGCAATTGGACTGGAACAAGCAGGCTGGAGCAGATGGACTGGAACAAGCAAGGGGGAAGCTGGATTGGCGGACTGGAACAAGCTGGGATCGGGCTGACTGGAACGAGCTCGGATCAGGCGGATCGGAACACTCTAGAGCAATTGGACTGGAACAAGCAGGGGGGAAGCTGGATCGGCGGACTGGAACAAGCTGGGATTAGGCGGACTGGAACAAGCTGAAGCAGATGGACTGGAACAAGCAGGGGGAAGGTGGATCGGTGGACTGAAACAAGCTGGAACCGTTGGACTGGTGCAAGCAAGCAGGGAGAAGCTGGCTCGGGTGGACTGGGGCAAGCTGGAGCAGCTCGGCTGCTTTCAGAGCAACAGTGCTGGGCTGCTTTCAAAGCAACAGAGCAGCCAAGGCGTTTGTGGAAGACTGCCCCGTTGCAGATCCATTGTGCTTTACCTTAATTGCCTTAGTCTTGAGGACTCGGGGCTAGATGCACTAAACCTTAACGACCCTCTAACAACCCTTTAACGGACGAAATTCCCAACCGTTGCATGCATTAAAGGTCTTTTACCAACGAAGCAAGCAGCTAACGAAAACGGAGTAACTACCATTGTAATGTGGGCGATTCGGGATGCACTAACAATACTGACGATTACACCGAATCATTTTCCGCAACATATTTAACGTGTGGTCAGACCAGTCGTAAAGGCCTGAGCTGTCATCTCCCCACTGCCCCCTGTACCAGAAAAATCAAAGCTGGCATGTTTAAACATGAAAAGTGAGAAAAAAAAAATAAAACCACCACAAACACTGGCTCCCCGCTTTCCCCTGTATTACTAAAAAAATTAACATACCTTAAAAAAGGATCGGGAGGGGGCAAAGGCGCTCTTCAGAAGCGTCCTGTATGGACGGCCTTGCCCCCCCCCCCCCCCAGATCGCCGCTGTTCCACGCTTCCGCCCTTCACTAAATTAAAAACTGAAAATAAAAAGTTAAACTTTAGCAGCGCCGGGCCCCCCTCCCTTCCTGTGTTCATCTTCTTTTCCCAACACTGCTCCGCCTCCCGCCATCCTCCACCCCTTGCTCCGCCCCCCCCGAGTTCGTCGCCGCCGTTCCCCCCCTCCAAAGGACCCCCTCCGCCTTACCGGCCGTGCAGCACCTCTCACCTTTGTGTGAAGGCACTGCACGAGATGAAACAACGGATCGTCGCTCCCTTCTGCCTCCACCGACGTCTCTCTCCTTCTTCCTGTGCACGCCCTCCTCTGACGTAGGAAACTTACGTCAGAGGAGGGCGTGCACATGAGGAAGAAGGAGAGAGACGTCGGTGGAGGCAGAAGGGAGCAACGAACTCGGGGGGGGGCATAACGCTTGGCTGCTCTGCGCATGATTTAAGGGCCGATTACCGAACAGCATTGATACATTGTACTTTTTAAATCCGCACCAAACTTGTGCAAATTGTTTTTTTTTTTGAGCATTGTTCGTTTTTTTAAATTCGGTTCGGACTTTAACGTTTGTAATTTTTTTACGTATGGTTGATGCATCTGGGCCTGGGTCACTGCGGTGCAGATAGGCCGCGCCACGCGGCAGGAAGGGCAGTGTGGGCGTCAGGCTGCTGGGCCTGGAATTGCCGTGGTGGGTCTCTTGGACCGCTAGGCCGGGACCGCGCAGGTCTACGAGCACCTATCCAAGAGGTGAGGCTGTCCACCGCTCGTGCACCGCGTCGCTCGAATCGGGTTTGCGCCACGAGGTCGGGCTCGCGCCACAGGCCGCAGGTGAGCTCCCTTTGACTCCACCTGGGTCACCCGGAGCTCTCAGCCGATACGGTCCCGGGCAGTTCCTGCCAGGGAGCACCATGGCTGTGGGCAAGCTCTCAGACTTGGCGAACTCGGCACCTGGGCGGCTGACAGTGCGAGCGACCGTCTCGCAACCTGGGCCCTCGCACTGCTCTGGGAGCGATGGAGTCGATTCAGTTTCACTATTATAGTAGAGATCAGTGACTGTATTTCTCCCTTCTAGCTTTAATGAATGTATCTCTTCAGTGAAAGCTGGTGGCATTTTGTGGTCCCCTCTGTGTACTCAGTTTCTTATAAATGGACAAGATCCCATATAGCCTGTGCTGTTGTTATCTATAGAAAATAAGCTGTTTTTCAGAACCCCTCATATCTTGTCATCTGGATACTTTGTTTCTTAGCCACTTTTACTTATCAGACCATGCAGGAAGGCTTCTGCCACATCAAAAGCGGGATATTTTACTCATGTTTAACAGAAAACAAAATCAAGAAAGTGAATAAATCTGGCTCCAGCAGTGCTCTCCTTATTCTTGGGCTTCTTTTCCTAGAGAATCTCCAGCATGAGTTCTGCAATTGCATGCCTTTCAGAAGGAGGCACAGGGCACACACCACTCAATCATTTAATTAACTTATAGTAAGTATGTAAAAAAACATCCAATTTTATTGGAGTTAATTCATAAAGGAGCTTTCTAGTAAAGTGTGGTATGTTTTTGCATTTTCTACACCTTAACTACAAAAGCTAAGGTGTAGTACAGTTTATTCTCGCTATTCGCTGGGGTTAGGTTCCTAGAAAAACCGATGAATACTGAAAACGCGAATACAGAACCATTGATCCTATGGGGAAAAGGGGGGCTAGGTTCCTGTGTGACTCTGATAGGTAGCAAACGTTTCTAGTGAAATCCATTTGCTTATTTCCGATCTGACGAAGAAGGGCAATCTTCGAAAGCTAATCAAGAAATGTATTAAGTTATGTCCAATAAAAAAGGTATCATCTTATTTTCTTTTCCATGTTTTATTTTGTTTGATTTCTATTGATAATGAAATCCATAAACTCATCATTTAATGTAGCCTTCTTGTATGAAGAGCTTACTTAATATATTGTGTATTTTTTTAAATAAAAGTACAGTAAATACAGGTTTTTGGTGTAACAATACACATACACAGTTCTATGAATTTCTTCTTTTTTTTTTTTTGTTACATTTGTACCCTGCACTTTCCCACTCATGGCAGGCTCAATGTGGCTTACATATTGTATACAGGTACTTATTTGTACCTGGGGCAATGGAGGGTTAAGTGACTTGCCCAGAGTCACAAGGAGCTGCCAGTGCCTGAAGTGGGAATTGAACTCAGTTCCTCAGTTCCCCAGGACCAAAGTCCACCACCCTAACCACTAGGCCACTCCTCCACTCCACTTCCTTATGGGAACACACTTTCATGTGCACTTGCACTATACTATGCAGGCCGCAAATAAGTGAAAATACCCATTAACCTTGAGGGGCGGATAAAGTCCTTCCAGGAGTTACAGACGGAGTTTGCATTGCTCCCCTCGGACAAGTTTCATTATCTACAATTAAAGCATTATATACAGTCCTTACCTTGGGAAGAATTAGCTGAGGATGTTCAGGAAGAATTAGCTTTGGCATTTTCCTTGGCGGCATAGCAAAGGGTGCCACTCAAATTCCACCACAGACACATTAGAGATACTGCCGAGGAATTAGACTATGCTAAGTTACTGGCCATGTGGCAGCAAGACATACCTATGGACCTTACGTTGCCCCAGTTCAAAACGCATGTCCTCACAATGCGCAAACAGACAGCTATGGTTTCGCACTGGGAGACCTAGTATAAAATTGCGCTACGTCTTTATATCTCTCCCAGGAGAGCCTTCCATATGGGGCTCTCACCATGGGGGGAGTGCCCTAAGTGTGGGGAACCTGGGGCTACTCTGGGTCACATGCTTTGGGCGTGTAGGGGCATAGTTCGATATTGGAGAGCATTAATACAATATGTTTCCAGCATTTGGAAGACGAGGTGGAAATATGAGCCAGGACTGTTGTTGGGACACCCGGTATTTATTCATCCAATACCGACTGGATTTACAGCCTTTGTGCATAAGTCTATAATAGTTGCTAAACAAGTGATATTGTCTGAGTGGTTGTCTCATCATTACCCATCACACTCCCAGTGGCGGGCCCGTATGATAGCGCTTTTGCGGGTTGAAATGATGGGAGTGAAAGATTTCCAATCCAGGGCTGGGCTAAGATTTCAGAACACTTGGAGCCCGCTCCTTAACACACTGACCCCAGCGGCCAGGAGCAGACTGTTGAACTTCTAATGGTATCCCTGTACTAGGCTAGTAAGAAAAGGGGGTGGGGGAAGAGGGGGGATAAGGGGGGTATTAATGAAAATATGTTGTGGTTTTCATGCTTATATGTTGGAACTTTTTCAGCAACCAATAAAAATGATTGAACATAAGTGAAAATACCCACGAATAGTGAGAATAGGTTACTCTTTATTTTCTGTGAATAAGTGAATCCATGAATACCATACGCACTGTAAGTGCAAAGCATCTATGATAAATGCAGGGGATACCCAGCCTGCATTTACCACACAGAGCAGACACTTACATTGCATGTGCAAATCTGGTCATATTCTGGATTTGACCATGCAAATCCAGTCGTATTCTCAATTTCCACACACAATTAGTTAACAAGCCAATCAGTGCCGATAATTGCTAATTTAACAAGCGATTTATCAACACTAACTGGCATTAATTAGAATTTAAGCGCACAACAAGTGTATTCTGTAACGTGATGGTAAATTCTAAGTCACATAGTTGTAAAGCAGGCATGGCCATGGGCATAGGTAGGTCGTGGGCATTTCTAAAAATTATGTACGTTGTTATAGAATTCATTTGTTCTATGCCTAAGTTAGACACCGGCATTTATACCAAGTATCTGCCCATGACTAAATTTAGTTGCGTGAATGGGCATTTGGTGTATTCTATAATCCGCATGGAAATTTATGTGTATTCTATAAAGTACACCTAAATTTAGGTGTAATTTATAGAATATGCCTAGGTGTATTTTTTTCATTGCCTGTTTTTCAGGCGCCATATATAGAATCTAGTCCTGTATGGTCAAATGCCCCAGCATTGCCCTAACTGAAAAAAAAAAGATCTAGCTGTGACAATTCACCCCCTTCTGATCCCCCCGACACATAAGTACCCTCTTCCAAACCCCA
The DNA here is from genome assembly GCF_901765095.1 of Microcaecilia unicolor. Taxonomy (NCBI): domain Eukaryota; kingdom Metazoa; phylum Chordata; class Amphibia; order Gymnophiona; family Siphonopidae; genus Microcaecilia; species Microcaecilia unicolor. Next base: position 161,170,471 of record NC_044031.1, read on the forward strand.
CCCCGTAACCAAATCTACCTCCCCCTATGAGCAAAACGCTTACTGCCGAGGGCTGAATATTGACTTCTTAGGCACCTACTTATAGAATAGCTTCCTGTCCCAATAGACTACCAGGTAACACTCCTCCCCCCCCCCACCCCCACATACATACAGGACTCACTCAGGGGTTCCCTGGTAGTCTATTGGGACAGGATGCTCCCACCCCATCTGATATCAAGTGTCAAAATGGTGGCACTAACCCCTAGTGGTAATCTGATGGTACTACTACTGGGGGGGGGGGGGGGGCGGGGAGCAGCTTTCCATTTAAGGAACAATTGCCCCTAAATGGAAGCAAGATCCCTTGCAGTGGTACTGCATGACAAGAGTTAGAGGTCATCAGAACTATTTTGACATCCAGAGCCAGATGATATAGAGAGGAAAGGAACCGCTCATGTTCCATCTCATAAGACTACCAAGGAACTCCTGAGTGCATCCCAGGGGGTAGGGTCAAGGGGGGATCAAAAGGGGTATTTGATCGGGTAGAAGATTGGAAGAGGAGATGTGCCTAGGGGAGGAATCAGAAGGAGGTGAAGTGCCACCATTACAGCTTCATTTTTTTTACAGTTGGGGCAATGTCCAGGGTCACAAGCAGCATAACTGGGAGAAGCGAGATTTAAACCCTGGTTTCACTGGTTTCCAGCCTGCTGCTCTAATCACTAGACTACTCCTCCACCTCGTAATGAATTCTTGGTTACCTCTGATGAGCTGTAGAAACAAACTCCCAGTCCTCAATCAAAGAGATTTTGTATCTCATGGTTAGATTATATATTTAATTTATTTTAATCGAATATGGGGACCTATCCCCTAATTCTATAGAGTGTGGCACAAATTAGGCACCTAACTTTAGGTGACCAAATTGAAGTTAGGTAAACGGCATTAGGCACCTGACTGCACTTCGGCACTAAGCTATAAGTTAGCACCTAAGGAGTCAATATTCAGCCCTCGGCAGTGAGCGTTTTACTCTCTGCTGATGGTGTTATTCCTGGATATTTGAATCTGGGACCTATGCAGGCTTTGTCTTTGAATATCCGGTTATTTTTAAGCTGGCTGAACATAGCTTCTTAAGTCAATATTCAGCACTTAAGTGGCCATGAGTTACCACATAATAATAGAACAGACATTTATGCAGTCTCATTTATACACTAAACCTGGCTACTTAAGTGGTGAATAGCAGCACTTAAGTGGCCAAGTGGTGACTCCACCCCAGAACCCCCCCCCCCCCCCCTCCTCCAAGATAGCCAGCTTTGTGTTCGGCACTAACAGCTGAATATTAGTGGCGAGCCCTGACCAAGCAATTTAACCGGTCAGCTGCCAGCTAAATCATTTTGCATATCAGGCCCTGAGGAGTGTGCTTATAGGTGGGACATGGATGGGGCATAGGCGGGTCACATACTTAGGTGCCAAATTTATAAAATACTGCAGGTTTGTGCATCCAGATGCCATTATACAATATTGTCGTAGTGCACAGATTTGGGGTATCTAATTTATAGTGCTGTTTATAGAATTGCCTTCTTATTGTCAGCAGGGGTGTAGCCAGACCTCACGGTGGGAGGGGGCCAGAGCCCAAGGTGGGGGGGGGCACATTTTGGTCTGCTGCCCCGCCACCGTCCCCCTGCCGCTTCGCTGCCCTGCTGCTCCCCACCCACTTCCGCAGCAAATACCTTAGCTGGTGGGGGTCCTCGACCCCCGCCAGCAAAACCAGGGGCCCAGAGGAAATTTGGGGGGACCCAGGCCCCTGTGGCCCCACGTAGCTATGCCTCTAATTGTCAGACCAAGGCAAATTAAAAATAAAGCAAACACATACAACAAATAAATACAATGCATAAAAATTGCAATACAACACCCTATAAGCAGGTCACTGGAAGGAGATGGCTGTGCAATGAATGTCCAAGAAATTACAGAGAGTGAAGGGGAAGATCTGTGTGCTGATGGGCAGGAGCAGATGCTTTTCTCTGCAGTAGTGGGACTCACCTTTTCACTCAAGGCTCTCGGTTGTTTCCAAATAGTCTAGTACCCACTCCAGAACTTTGCAGAGTTAGTGAATGTGTCTGCAACAACGGTTCTCAACCTTTTTTAGTCGGGACCTATCTGCTCGCATATGTGACACACTGCATACATAATGCATGTGGACTTTTCTTCTGATACAGGATGGCACTTCTTAGGAATTAAATGTAAACAAGATCTGCATCCACAAAAATCCTATCTCCTCCCAACAACAGGTGCAGATCAGAACTAGCACATTTCTCCATGAAAGTCATCATACAAATAAATAAATAAATATTCTGATTTTCATGTCATCTGATTAATAGTAACATAAGTCTGTGTACTACCAGGCACACTGTAAAATAATACAAAACCTGAAAAAAACAGCATACATGTAACAAACATGTCATGTAACTATCACTAATTCCTATGATTCAAACAACATGTACCCTACCTATGAACAGGCAGCATCACAAATATTACACAATGCCCTAGAATACCAATACACCTACTATAGGTAAAACACAAAAAGTGGGACTGCTACAGAGTTCAACATAGAAAGTGCATGCAAAGAGAACACCACACCTTGGTCACATACAAAACAGGCAGATAGTCCCTTTCCAAGTACAGAACAAGAGATCACTAATTAGAAATACAAATATGAAGAGAAAAATAGAACTGGAAATCCCAAGAAGTCAAAGTAGGCTTGTAGCACAACATGGAAGAAATTAAAAATAGAAATATGCATCATGGATGTCTTTGTATTTTGTTCAGTACAAGAAGAAACATTTCCCAAAGACAACATATTCCAACTATTAAATTCAAAGTAAAACACTTTTTTCTATCTTTTTTATTCCTGGGCATTTTATTTTTCCAAGTATGTCAATCCCATTTTCTCTTTTCTGCTTTCCTGTCTTCTGCTCTCTTTTCTAGTAGATGCTGTCAATTTTTCCTTTCTCCATGGTCCTCCTTCTTCCATTCCCTCGCTACCTCTGTCTTAACCTATTTCCTCTTTCTTTTTCTGTCTGCCCACTCAAATTCCATCCTCTCTTCAGTCCTCCATCTATATTTCACCTAACTATTAACCTTCCAGATTCTCCTCTCACGTCCTAGCTCTCCCATTTCTCCTCTCTCATGCCTTCCCTGGCCTCCTAAGTCCTTTCTTTCACCCACTCCCAATTATTACACTTCTGCCCTCATTACTCACCCTCTTCTTCTCTCTCATTTCCTTAACACCACGTATGGCCTCTCCCACATTATTCTACCATGTCTGGTATCTCCCTGCCCTCTCTCTCCTTATACCATTGTAGCCCAACATCTCCTCTCTCTCCACTCACACTTGAAGCCCAGCATCTTCCTGTCTCCCCTCCCCCCACTTGTAGCCCAGCATCTTCCAGTCCACACTTTCTCCTCTACTCCTATGGTCCAGAATTTTCCTTTCCCCCTCTCCTCCACCCCTATGGTTTAGCATCACCTAGTCCCCCCTCTATCTTCCACTCCTATGGTTCAACATTTCCCTGTCTCCTCTCCTTCACTCCTATGGTTCAGCATTTCCTTGTTCTCTCTCTCTCTCTCTTTTCCACCACCCATATAGTCCAACACTTCCTTGTGCCCTCTCTTTTACCCGCTGCCCAAATGGTCCAACATTTCCCTGCCCCTCTCCCTTCCCCGCTCCCTTCCCCTCCACTCTTATGGTCCAGCAGCTCTATGTCACCTCTCCCTTCCCCTGTACCCCCTATGGTCTAGCCATAGAAGCCAACTTTTCAAAATTATTGGGAGTGCTAAGCCCATTGAAAATAACCCCTCACTGGACACATACAAAGAATTTTCTCAATATTGGGGGTGCTCAAGCACCCACAGCACCCATAGAGCTGGCTCCTATGGGTCTAGCAGTTTTGTGTCCCTCACCCTCACATGCATAAAAAGAAGATCAACAAGAAACGTAGTCCGGTGGCAGGAGACATGGCTACAAGAACTCTGACATCATGTTCCTTCTCAGTTAGCAGGCTAATTTTCTCATGTTCTGGAAGAACCCTGATTGCTTTCCTCAAGCCACTGTCTCAGTGTCTCACTCTTTCTCAATACTCTCTCACTCTGACTGTTCTCTGACTCCCTGATTTCCTTCATTTTACTAAATGCATCTCATGTTAAATAGAAGTTATATGAGCTATCTCTGCCTCACCCCCAAGAAAAACAAGTTGAAAGGTCCGTGCTCGAACATGACACAAGGGCACTCTTCCATTCCTTACAGCAAAAACTGTCAGGAAGTTGCAACTTTGCACCGATTCAAACAAAAATCCAACAATTTTTTACAGTACTCTTGTAGTGGATATCAGGCAGATTCATGCAGAAGTTGCCTATTTGAAACATGCTTACAGATGGACAGAAAAACACCCTCCCTTTTCCTCCATTCCCTGGTTTCTACATTCTAGTATTACCTTTCCATGCTGCCCCATTACCTCCTCTGGCACCCCTCATCCTGGAATTATACCTATCTTTTCACATTCCATTTCTGGATTCTCCCTTCAGACTCCCTATCCTGCCAGTACTCTTATTCCCCCAAGTTTTGCCAACTTGGCATCAAGCCCAGGACCCTGTTTCCAACAGTGGCCAATCCAGGTCCCAAGTACCTGGCAGATTCCCAAAAGTAGCAAGCTACCATGCTATTTACCTTTAGGGACAAGCAGTGGCTCTTCCCAGATCTACCTTAACAGTCTATTGACCTTCCCACAAGCTACCCATTCTTGCCCTCCTAGCATAATCCAGACTAGTCTGTGCCATCCTAGCATTTCCCCCTTCCTCCTGTCTACCCTACCCATGGCTCCATCCTGGCATTACCTCCCCCCATGCTGTTCTATCTTTAGCTCAGTACTCACTCGTGCCCAGCAACATCCCCATGTGCAGTGCAGAGCAACTCTCTGCACTATACATTATCTCTGAAGAAAGCCATCTGCAGGCCTATCTTTATGTGGATAGGCTGTACAACTTTAATCATTTATTTTTACCTGGTCAGGCACTGTGAGGTGCAGTGGCAGACAGCAGACAATAAAATTTAAGCTGGTGACCCCGGCATGATTTGGGTGAAAATACTGGATTGTGGAGTCCCACCGGGCTCAATACTTTCCCTTATTCTTTTCAACTTATTCCTTAGTCCTCTGGCTTCGGCTGTTCAATCAACGAGAATATCGGCATATTTTTATGCAGACGATATTTTCTTGATTTATCCCATGAATCCTTTCTCCCCATCTATAGGTCCAATTCAGACATGTTTGAATTCCATAGCAGATTGGCTGTTTGAACACAGATTGGTTCTCAATAAAGAAAAACCTGTTACATGCTGGCTTTCAGGTGGCCTGTCTTTTCCTACTACTTCCATTAATCATTTTAATAATTTTATTTCTCCAGTAGAAACCTTTCCCTATTTAGGTCATATCAGATCTAAACTTTCTTTTATTCCTCAAGTGACTAATTTAAGTACAACTATTTTTTTTAAATGTTCTGTCAATTATGCTGTGTTACATATTTCTTTGATCATAGCAATTTCATACACTTATTCTTGCTCTATTTGTAACTAGATTAGATTACTGCAATATCATATACTGTATGCCGGATTCCCACGTTCTACATTTTTAAAAAACCTTCAGATGCTTCAAAATATGGCCATTAGATTACTATAACTAAAACATAAATCTAACAAAATATTTATCTCGAAAAACACTTCTCTAAATATCACAATGTCACTATCAGCGGCTTTCACTTTCCTGCCTATTCTTTGAGTGGCAGTTTTCATTGGTACAATATGCTTTGTAGTGGCGGCTACTGAGGAAGCTTTGTAAGTGAAACATAGTAACGTGGAGGGGCATAATTGAACGAAAACGTCTATCTCCATGGGCGTTTATCTCCAAGAACGGGTCCGTGAAGGGGCGGACCGAACCGTATTTTCGAAAAAAATAGACGTCCATGTTTTATTCAACAATTTGTGAGCTGGGCGTTTTTGTTTTTCAGTGATAATGGAAAATGAAAGCGCCCAGCTCAAAAACAAATAAATCCAAGGCATTTGTTCGTGGGAGGGGCCAGGATTCGTGGCGCACTGGTCCCCCTCACATGCCAGGACACCAACCAGGCACCCTAGGGGGCACTTTTACAAAAACAAAAAAAAAGGTAAAAGAGCTCCCAGGTGCATAGCACCCTTCCCTTGTGTGTTGAGCCCCCCAAATCCCCCTCAAAACCCACTGCCCACAAGTCTACACCATTACTATAGCCCTAAGGGGTGAAGGGGGCCACCTACATGTGGGTACAGTGGGTTTGGGGGGGTTGGACGACTAAGCATTAAGCAGCACAATTGTAACAGGTAGGGGGGGATGGGCCTGGGTCCACCTGCCTGAAGTCCACTGCACCCCCTAACAACTGCTCCAGGGACCTGCATACTGCTGCCAGGGAGGTGGGTATGACATTTGAGGGTGAAAATAAAAAGTTGTGAAACATCATTTTTTGTGGTGGGAGGGGGTTAGTGACCACTGGGGGAGTCAGGGGAGGTCATCCCCGATTCCCTCTGGGGGTAATCTGGTCATTTAGGGTACTTTTTGGGGCCTTATTCGTGGAAAAAACAGGGTCCAGGAAAAGTGCCCTAAATTCTAGCTACAAACGCATACTTTTTTTCCATTATCGGCGAAAGGCGTCCATCTCTCCTCGGCCGATAACCACGCCCCAGTTCCACCTTCGCCACGCCTCCGACACGCCCCCGTCAACTTTGTACGCTTCCGTGATGGAGTGCAGTTGAAAACGTCCAAAATCGGCTTTCCATTATACCGATTTATTTGTTTTTGTGAGATAAACGTCTATCTCCCGATTTGGGTCGAAATCTAGGCGTTTTTCTCTTTCAATTATAAGGTGGATAGTAACATAGTAGATGACGGCAGAAAAAGACCTGCATGGTCCATCCAGTCTGCCCAACAAGACAAACTCACACGTGCCATTCCTTGTGTGTATACCTTACCTTGATTTGTACCTGTCTTTTTCAGGGCACAGACCGTATAAGTCTGCCCAGCACTATCCCCGCCTCCCAATCATCTGCCCCGCCTCCCACCACCGGCTCTGGCACAGACCGTATAAGTCTGCCCAGCACTATCCCACCTCCCAACCACCAGCCCTGCCTCCCACCACCGGCTAAGCTTCTGGGGATTCCTTCCTTCTGAGCAGGATTCCTTTATGTTTATCCCATGCATGTTTGAATTCCGTTACTGTTTTCCTCTCCACCACCTCCTGTGGGAGGGCATTCCAAGCATCCACCACATTCTCCGTGAAAAAATACTTCCTGACATTTTTCTTGAGTCTGCCCCTCGTCAATCTCATTTCATGTCCTCTAGTTCTACCGCCTTCCCATCTCCGGAAAAGGTTCGTTTGCGGATTAATACCTTTCAAATATTTGAATGTCTGTATCATATCACCCCTGTTTCTCCTTTCCTCCAGGGTATACATGTTCAAGTCAACAAGTCTCTCCTCATACGTCTTGCAACGAAGGGCAATGTTGAGCATTTTGTCCTTTCGGCTAAGTGCTGCTGTTTTTTTTTAATTTTATTTATTTATCAATTTCAATTTTACAAGCATGCAAACTTGTTTTAAGTAAAATTGGAAATTAGAGGTTACAAAAATTCAGGAAAATCTATTATCATCATAAGCATTCTTCAAACCAATATAAGTCCACCTTGAGGGAGTTCAAAAATACAACAAAGTTGAAGCAACTAAAGAGGTAATTAACATATTAAAAAAAGAGTGGATGGACGCACCTTGGCCGTCATAATATATTATTGAACATTGTTACTAGTTGGAGAACCCGTTCCAACTGTCCTTTCAGATGTTATAAAAGTCTCAAGTTGGGCAGGATCAAAAAACGCAAACTTTTCAGATTGGTAGGTGACTAAACACTTGCAGGGAAATTTGAGGAAAAAAGTTGCCCCCAAAGTAAGCACTTCTTGCTTCTTCTGTAGGAATTTTTTTCGGCGCAGCTGTGTTTCCCTAGATATATCTGGAAAGATGTTGATCTTTAAACCCTTAAAAAGTTTTGCAGAATTTTTATAGAATAGTCTTAGTATCCAAGTTTTATCTGGTGACTAAACCAGCGTAGCTACCAAAGTAGCAGGTACTACTTGTTCAGTATCCGATAACTCTATCAAAGCAGATACATCCAAAGGTTGAGTCTCTAGTTGTTGAAGATTCCTAAGTGGAATATAAAATACTTGTGCCAGAAGATGGCGCCGTGAGCGGTGGTGTAGCAAGTGAGTTCCAGCTTCTTTTTGCCGAATACAAACGCAAATTTTAAAATATGCCTCATACAAAGCGCAAAGCGACGATTCTGGGGGTTCCCCTACCTACCGAGACGTCCACTCCGGCGAAACGAGGCTTAGAACACTTCTTCCCCGCAATTTCTCGCACAAGCGGGTTGGATTCCTTAGCGTGTGATCCCGGTGAAGCGGTTTCCACGCTGGAAGTTGAAACATCTCTTTCTCCTCCGCCGAGCTCTAAGATCCCTCCCAACCCAGCAACTACAGCGAGTCGGGCGGGGTTTCCAGTGGAACCCGGAAGGGGTGAATCTGCTGAGCCCCGTAGGGAACCTGAATTTGCAGCGATAACATGAGTTGCGGATGAAACGGAGGTGAATCTGGGTAAGATCTGGCTGAAATTGCTTGAAATGGAGAAAACCTTATGGCAGTCATCTGAAGAGGTAAAAACTTTGAACTTGAACATGCAGGAAGTGAAGAGCTCTATTGCTATGGTTAAACAAGATGTTTCTTTGGAATTAGAGGCCTTGCAGAGAGAGACTAAACAAACAGATGAATTTAAGGTGGCTGTAATAAAAGAAAACTCAGAAATAAGAAGGAAAATTGAACGAATGGAAAATTTTAATAGGAGATTGAACCTTCGGGTGCTTAATTTTCCCAGACTATTAGGAATTTCTCCACAGGACATGTTTACCAGATTTTTGAAAGAAAATCTTAATTTTCCTCAAGAAGTTATTCACCCATTGAACAAAATTTATTATGTTCCGACTACTATGAAAAAAACAGAGGGAGAAAAATCCATTGACTTGCAAAATGTTACAGCCATATTGGAACAATCACTTGAAGATGTGTCAGAAAGGGGGACGCTGATAGTTTCTTTTGTTTTCCAACAAGACTTGAATTTAATAATGAAACTTTATTTTAGATCAGCTAACCATATGTTTGGGGGCCAAAAAATTTGGCTATACCCTGATGTGACCAAGACTACTCAAGAAAAGAGGAAAAAGTTTCTTTCTATGAGGTCTAAAATTTTGGATTTAGGAGGCTCTTTTCTTCTTGTATATCCGTGTAAATGTGTCATAAGGTTAAATCAGATAAAATATGTTTACTATACACCGGATCAGCTTAAGACCTTCCTAGAAGCTAGACAACATTAGAGACAAAAATATGAGAAAACGACGCCATAGTTTCTTTATTATTGTTTGCATTAAAAAATCTTCACTTAATTCCTGCCCCCCTTCGTTCTCCTTAATAATTGAGGTCTAATGAAGCCAATGTTTAAATTACGTTATGAAAAGATAATTCTTCTGTAATAACTTTATTGTTATGCCTGGCTGTATTTCACTTGAACAGTTTATGTCTGTATTAAGTTTATAAAACTAATAAAAATTATAAATGATAAAAAAAATACTTGTGCCAGAAGAGGTATATCCTCCTCCTTTATTTGAAGAATTTCCTTAAAGTATAACTTTAACATCTCTTTAGGAGCCATAATATTCAAGTAAGGAAAATTAACAAACTGAAGATTATTACTTCTAGAAAAATTTCCATTATCTCTGCTTTTTGTCTTAAATTACTTAAATCTTTTACAACTACATTTTGAGCTTCAAGTAGTTGTTGAATATCTTTGGCTTGTTCCACCTGCAAATTTAATTGTTTTACTTTATCTTCCACCTTTTCAACATCTTGTTTAACCTTCTGCATTTGGGGTACTAAAGCTTTGCCAAGGTCCATAATAAGAGTCCAAAGGGATTCAAGGGTTACTTCGGGAGGTTTAGTTCATGATAAAGCAAATGAGAAGGCTCCTACCTCCGTCAGTTGTTGTTGCAAAGCGTTTACTGCTCTGCTTGAGTTAATTCTCTCCTCTATCGATGTTCCGTTCAGCGTGGTCAACCCAGTTTTCTCATGTTCTTCACTCGCCCCCGGCGTCCCTACTGCTACTTTCCCTTCCGGGGTTCGACACGGAGACGCCGCTCCTAAAGGTGGGAGCCCGCGAAACATAGGAGGGTGAGGAGGTGTTCGAGTGTCAGGGCTCAGTGAGACTTCCAGCTTAAGTGTCTCTCGAATGCCTTCAACTGCTACGGGAGACAACAGTGAGCCGCCCATCGGCGTACTGGCGGCCGCTGTTTTTTGTTTTTGACTGCTACAACCTATATGAATGTGAATTTAAGCACAAAATTAGATGAAAAAGAAAAATATTGTGGCGGTTTTTCTGACTACTGATGACAGATTAAGCAGGTCACTTTCTTGTCATTATTTGGGTTGTTAACGCTGCTCTGAAGTCTTTTCCTACCACATATTTATGACTGTACAATTGAACGGTTATAGTGATATTGTGATATTCACAGAAGTGTTTTTGTTGGAGTTACATTTTAATTGTGGTTATATTCAGTTTTGTATATCCTTGCCATCTTTTGGACCTTGTCATTAGATTAATATGTAATATTGAAAGATTTGAACATGTAACCTATTATCTTAAGCAGCACCATTGGCTCCCGGTCAAACAAAGGGTTATGTATAAAATTTTGGTTCTTACTTTTAAGGTGTTTAAGATGGAGACCCCTGCTTATTTTGCAACAGTTACAATCCCATACTCACCAACACGTGTTTTGTGATCCATTAATGATTATCGACTAGTACTGCCAGGCCCTACATTTGCCCAACTTGAAACAACGAGGCCCAGTGCCTTTTATTTTTTAGCACCTTTTACCTGTAACAATCTCTCATTAGGCATTCGTAGGGAGCCCTCCTCGAAGAACTTTAAAACAGCCATAAAGACCTGGTTATTCCATCAGGCTTTTAATAATGGTTAGGTCTGTAGTTTTCACTGTAGACATACATCACACTATTTTTTTTTACCCTAAATGATCGGTCTGTGAATATATGAAGATACTGTCCTGTCTTTATTTTGTGGAGTTTTTTTCATATTCTTTTAAGTAGATTGTACCATGCGCAGTTATAATAGGGCAATTCTATAACTGGGCATGTATAGTTATGCATGCCTTGCATGTGTCAGTGCACGGAATAGTGTCACTTAATGCACGTATGTTCTTTAGTGCATAACTGCAAGGGGGAGTACACATGAGCAGAGCACGGACGTGTCTCCAATTTACATGTGGAACTTGTAGAATATCATCAGTTATGCCCCAGATTCTATAAACAGTGACTAAAGTTGTGCATGTAAATCAGTGTGCGTAGCCAATTTGCATGCGCAACTTAATTGCTCAACAAACCAATCGGCACTGATAACTGGTCATTAACAATGAATTATTGGCACTAATTAGAATTTACATGTGCAACTTTCTAAGCATATTCTGTAAAGTGGTGCACGTAAATTCTAATGTGTGGCTCACACAAGTGGGTGTAGCCATGGGAGGGACATGGGCAGGTCATGGGCATTCTTAAAAATTACATGTAGTGTTATATCATACGCCAGTGGTGTAGGAAGGGGGGGCAGAGGGGCGGTCTGCCCCGGGTGCACGCACTGGGGGGGTGTCGGCTCGCTGGTTCTCTGCTCTTTCTGCCCCGGAACAGGTTACTTCCTGTTCCGGGGCAGAGAAAGCAGGGAAGCAGCAGAGCTGACGCAGCTCCCAGTGACGTCCACTGGGGGCGGATCGGCCCTCCTGCTGCAAGGTAGGGTGCGTTTCGGGGGGGTGCACTCAAGAGGGGGGGCGCCGTGCCCTGCACCCGGGGGGGGGGGGTGCAGTGGCGACCTGCCCCGGGTGTCAGGCACCCTCGTTATGGTACTGCCATACGCCCAATCTGGGCCTAAGTTAGGCACAGGCATTTACACCAGGTTTTGGTGTAAATGGTCATGCCTACATTTTAGTCGTAGGGATAGACAAAACGCGTATTCTATAAACTGTGTCTAATTTTAGGTGAGGGTTATAGAATAGAACTAAGAAAGTTTTTTTTCTTCAGTGCAGATTTTTTAGGTGCCATTTATAGAATTTGGTCATTGGCCTAAAATGGCGCCTCGCTTTAGGCATCCCAGTGCCAATTTAATCCAGTATTCTATACCAGCAGCCTGGCACACAGATGCCATTATAGAACTGGGATGCCTAACCGGAAGTCCCAAGTTTTAGAATTGCCCCTAGATGTTCCCATAAGAAAAGGTTGGAAAACTCTTATTCATAAATTCTGCCAGATATATGGATATTTGCTTTACCACCTATGGTTTGGAAATCTTTATCATAAATTATAAACATCTAATCTGGAGAAACTGCAGAAAAAATAAACTTCTGATATGATTGGGGGAATGTTACTCTTTTATCAGGAGCCTGTCTGGATTATGCTTTGGGTAATGGCATGCATGATAATCTGCACCAGTGTGACACCCTAATAGCTGTACCCTGGAACGTAAAATCCATGAAGAAAGCTCAGGTGCAAAGAGCATTCACATTATTTTTCTTGGAGGTTTCATATCTTCTATTTGTAGGAGGATGAGGACAGTTTTTGGTGGCTGGAAAAAAAAAGCAGTGTGAGTCAATCCCTTGAAGATATTTGTTGCATAAATGTTAAGAATGAAACATCTTCTGCAGACTTGGAACACAAATTACATTCATTTTGCTATGTGATGGAAGGCTCAAATTAAAAGACATCACAACACAGCCCTGAACACTGGAATAAAAGACTTGAAAGCTGCTCTGCTGCAGTCAGTGTACAACAAACATAGGTCTGAAGCGCCCACTAGTGGTCAGTGTTGAACTAAATCATCCCAGAAGTTTTCATTTCCAACTTACTGTTGAGCTCTACTCATACACTTTAGCACTAAACACTTTATCTACACTGGATAAAGAGAAGCAGAAAAGAGGGGGCTCACTCTCTACAAAGTATAAACTAAAGTGTCTAACATTTTACTAGTTTTCTTCACATATTTGGGAAAACTAAATATGAAAGTGCAAAACCCCTAAGAGAGAAGCTTCACTGGCTCCCACTCAAGGAATGCATTGCGTTCAAGATCTGCATGATTGTACACAAAATCATTCATGCAGACGCCCCAATCTACATGCTAAACCTCGTGGACCTGCCTCCCAGAAACGCCATAAGATCAGCTCGCAAATTTCTCAATCTGCACTTTCCCAGCTGTAAAGGACTAAAATACAAGCTGATACACGCCACCACCTTCTCTTACATGAGCACGCAGTTGTGGAATGCACTATCTACAGCCCTGAAAGCTATTGACGAAATAACTAACTTTCGCAAATCTTTGAAGACACATCTCTTCAACAAGGCCTACAAAGAAGACCCATAACCTTACAAAACTTAAAACTACCTACCAGCTCACCCAGCTATTAAAGTCCACCTTCTATACTATCCTGCCTAAGACCCTCCTTCTCACTACCCTTTCTTAATCTTTGTACATTACGAATTGTATCTGACATCCTAGAATGACTATGTCATAACAAAACTCTGTAAGCCACATTGAGCCTGCAAATGAGTGGGAAAATGTGGGATACAAATGCAATAAATAAATAAAAATAAATAAATAAAGGTCCAGCCAGGATTTTTTTTTCAGTATCCTGTACCTAATGCAAAAATATTTAACCCAGCCTGTGGCACATTCCATTGGCACAAAGTAAGGAGAAAGCAGTTTTGTGGCTAAACCTTAGAGAAGGGAGTCAAAGGGCATGTTCTTCTACTATCTCCATAGTTAATCCAATTTATTCTAGTTGTCTAATTCAGAAGTTTATTTTTAACATAAAAATAAACACTAAAAGGTAATAATTATTAAAGGAAGTACTATCACTATGGTTCAGTGGCACTGCTTAGTGGTTTACCAGAAGTTTTTCTTCACCATTAAAATTTGGGTGCTACACAAGTTCTAGAATAACCTACACATCAGCCCGAGATTAAAAGTAAGCGCTTTGCTATTTTCTGTTTTAACTAATGTAATCCCTTCCTGCTTGTGTCAGTTTTAGAGATATCTCTAAAACTGCTTACAGGTTGGGGCCAGTAATCATTGGAGGGGCCTTGGCATAACAATCTTCACTCTCCACTGGCACATAACAACTAAGTCCAGGCCAGAACTGGGGTCATGAATGAAAAAAAAAGTTTACTTCAACTAGTCTTCAAGCAAAAGGGACAAAAACACAATAACAAAACTACAGGCAGGAGTAGAAAGCTCCCATGAGACTCTTTTTTATTTGTAGAGCTGTATCAAATAGCTTATTTTACTATTTGGCCGAATATGAATAATGGGCATTGAGCTTTAGATCAAAGGGTCTGTTTACTAAGCCACACTAGCAGCTACCGTGAGGCCGACACAGCCCATTGAAAGTGAATGGGCTACATCGGCACAAGCGCACAGCCAGCTGCGCTAGCGGCATAGTAAACTCCAGCGTGTTTATTTCAGTAGGATTTAGCCCACTAGAGCCCCAGATTATTCGTATTTGAATTTAAATCACTATTCGGCCTAATACGATTAGTGTATTCAGGGAACTATGCAGGGCCGAATTGAATACGAATATTCAGTACAGCCCTAATTTATTATCTTGTTCTCTATGCCATACATTCTCTGAATTGGTTTACCCCAGACAGGAACACTGTGGTCAGTCTCTTTCTCTTTGAAGATCCCAGGGACATCTTTTGTGTCCCTTCCTGCTTTTCAGGACCAGGATCCTCTGTTTCTTCTACTGCTTCACTCCTTTATCCTCCTTCTTAGAAGTTGCAGTGGACTGATTCCCCATTCCAACTTTACATCAAGCAAGTGCAGAAACCTCAGGAACACTGTCACCTTCATTACTCTTTTTCCCCTGATTCAATGGCTGAACTAGCCAAAGACCTTTTTCATCTTAGTCAAGGTACAACGGCCAAGGAAGCAATAGCCCAAAAAACATAATTCAGACTGGGCTGGGGTTTTATACCAGCTACAGTTGCTCTCCAGAAGAGATCTCCTCCCACCATTGTTTAATTGGTCAGGAAAGCCCCTCCCCTTGTTCTGGAAGCTCTATGGGTATTTACCAGTCAAAGTCCAGTATTTAGTAGAACCACTAGAAGTCTCTGCTATCCATGTGGAGTAGAACCCTAGAGGTCTCTACCAAGTTCCAGTGGCGTCCACCCAAAATTGTGACACTCTTGCTGTGGCTGGTGGGGATCCCCATTCCTTGCCAGCTGAAGATTTTCTCTCCTTGGGCAGCCAGCGCTCTTCCAAATGTCAGCCAGCAGCACTTGCCTTGAGCTGACGCTGAGACTGGCCTTTCTGCACATGCTCAGTTTTCACACATGCAAAAGCACCGAGCATGCACAGCCTGCTAGCAACAGCATTAGTTTGAGGCAAGAGCTGCCGGTTGCTGTTTGGAAGAGTGCTGGCTGCTTAAGGAGGAAATCTTCAGCTGGCAGGGTTTTGGAATCCCTCAAGTATTTATTAATTTGGGGTTTGTGGGCAGGGAGGGGTGGAGAGAGGAGCAAACCAGAGGGGTGGGGGGGGGGCAAATTCCTTGCCTGCCCACCCACTTTGGGCTCAGGCCCACCCAAAATAGGCCATCTGGCTATGTCCCTGCCAAGTTGTTCCCCCCCCCCCCCCCCCCCCCCCCACCAACAGCCCTTAACACTTTGCTTTCCATTGACAATACTTTGGAACAAGAAGCAGAAGGTACTGGAAACAGGAGGCTGAAGTTTTATTCCTTATGCACGAAGGGGGGGGGGGGTGCTCCTTCCAGTGGAAAGTATAAGATGTTTGCCACTGTAGTGAGTACACTGAATCATTTGCTCACCCTCTAGGAGGGGTCACAATTGTACAGTCTAGGATGTTGCCCAGCAGCTCTCTAAAAAGCCAGAATTCCACCAAAAAGGAAGGAGAGAATGAGAGTGTCACTGGAAAGTGGGCAAGCAAAAATCACAAATTCCTCTTCTGTTTTAAACTTGTATCCTATGAAGCTGTAACAACCATTATAACTGAACTGTTTGCTTTGATGACATTTTCCCAGTAAAGACTAATTTTGGAACCCCAAAACTGTGTCTACAGTGTATCCTTGGACAAGTTTTCATCTAATGCTTTGGCCCATGGAGTTATTCCTCTCCCTCCCTCCACTGGAGAATCCATGCCAGAATTTGAAAGAAATCAGTGGGGTTAGCTGTGGTAATGGGTGAGGCCCCTGTCTCTGTGGAGTACCCAGCAACAACAACTACAAACTATGTGATTCAGATCTAGCAAAACAGGAAACATCAACTCTGTCATTACGTAAGATCAAACCCTGGCTTCCCTGGAATTGTTGTCATTCTGTTTTTACTACCACTATTTCACAGCTTGCTGGACAATCTACCTGCCTAACAGGCCCACCTGAATTGTAGTACTTGATAGCCTGCTGGACAAACCGGCTATGCTATGGCCTGCAGTACTGCTAGGGCTGGTTGTTTGTGCTTTCTACACTTGGCCTTTACTAGTTGTACATCATTGCCATGGGCAATACCATGTCAGGTAGAGAGGGTACTTCAGTTGCTGATCTAGACACTCCTGTAACATTAGTCCTTAGGCTGAGCCCAGGCTCCCACTATCTGTCATGACAATGTCCTGCTCCCTTCTTATCCCTTTTGAATATGATGTATCCATCTTGGCAAGGGAGATGGAGAACAGTTAGAACTTCAACATTGCCATGTAGAAAAAGAAGCAAAGAGCTGAAGCAAGCAACTTATTCACCACACTAGGTTTGGTTCACCCTCACATGTTATTGGCCAACAGCCCAATGGTACGGTAATATGCAGTTTGCATGTCTCATCTGCTTCTCTCCTCTTCCTCAACCAATTCCCAGCACAGGGCCTGCGTTAGGGGTAGACAAACAGGGCAATTGCCCTGGGCCACCATGTTAAAGGGGGCCCCAAACCTGCCTGAAGTTAAAAGAGAGATAGCCTGCAAGAAAACTTTGGGGTCCCCTCCCTAGTGTCTGCCTGGGCCCCATCATGTCTAGCACCAGCCCTATCCCAGCAGATGCTGCTATGTACTGGCAGCCTTCTGAGCACTGGATCTCATTTAGCTTCTGGGATTTTATATGGTGATATATCAAAAATATACACTATGCGAAAACAAACTGGTCTATCATCAATGCTACAAATCTCCACCAGTCTGTGTAATAAGCTTATAGTCTCTCACTGTTACATCAAGAGCTTTTTGATAAATAAACAAAAGAAACCTCAAAGCTTCCCAGTGAGGTCATTCAGTTTTGAAGAACTGTCCCATTACTGGGTACACTTGAACTGCATATGGAGCATGGTTATATCATTGGTTTCTATAATAATCAGAGGGATTAAAAAAAAAAAAACGGAACCAATGCAAAACAGCTCCTGCGAAGTAGAAAAAGTTTTGGTTCCAAAAAAATCCCTCTATATCTCTTTAAAATACTGTATCGGTGAGAGAGAATGCTTTAATCATCAATTCAGATGGCGTTTATGGTAACTTTAAGTATGCATAGAAAACGTTTAATAGGGAATGGTGCACCAATAAGTATTTATGTAGCAGCAGAATGAAATAGACTTCAAACTTCCATATCTTCTTCTAATGCCTTCCAATAACTGCACCACCCTGTCTCTTCTTCTGTGCTTTGCTTCAGGAAGCAGCGAGCACCAGCGAAACAAGGCGCTGTTGTTGAAGATTTTTTCATTCGGTAGAAGTTTAAAAACCGGTAAAGCAAAGCTTTTTCTCTTTCACATGAGGTTTTGGCGTTGGTTCTTTTTTTTTTTTTTTTCATTTTTTTTGAATATTATAGAAACCAATGATATGACCGTGCTCCGTATGCAGTTGAGGTGTACCCAGTAATGGTACAGTACTTCAAAATTGAATGATCTCACTTGGAAGCATTGAGGTTTCTTTTGATTTTTTTTTATCAAAAAGCTCTTGATATAAGGGTGAGAGACTATAAGCTTATTACACAGACTGGTGCTAATATAGTGATATATAAAATAGGAACTGCCATTCATAAGAGTGCAAAAACTAGGGCAATCACTTCACAGTAGACATAAAGAATCAAGATGATTTTAAAATCAATGTTGGATTCCAATTTTCACAAGCCCTATAAAAAGGTTAAGCTTCAGAAACAATATCACTGCCTTGATCCAATGGCTCTGATTTGGAATTGAATGCAGTTAGCACTAGGTGGTGCCACAGGACTCAGATTTGATGTTGGAAAATGCAGTCATTAATAAAGAAACTTAAAGTCCTGCACATGCAAAATGTTTGATCTGGTTTTGAAAGACTACTACTACTATTTATTATTTCTATAGTGCTACTAGATATATGCAGTGCTGCATTCAAAATACATAAGAGACAGTCCCTACGCGACAGAGCTTACAATCTATTCAAGAAAGACAAACAGGACAAATAAAGGATTAGGGAAATATTTATAGTGGGAATGATTAAAACAAACATGGGTACTGAGCAGGTGAATAAAGAAGAGTTAAAAGCAGCATCGAATAGGACCAGAGACAGAGCAAGAGGTAGCAACCCAGGAAGTCTATTCCGGGCAAGATAAAAGGAACTGAATGTGAAGTTAACAGTGGAGAAGATAACCAGTGGGACACTGTCATACCGGGGTACAAATTATATCGTAGTGATAGGGTGGATCGAATTGGTGGAGGGGTAGCATTGTATATTAACGAGAGCTTTGAATCAAATAGATTGAAAATTCTGCAGGAAACAAAACACATCTTGGAATCACTGTGGATTGAAATTCCATGTGTAAAGGGGAAAAGGATAGTGATGGGAGTGTACTACCGTCCGCCTGGCCAGGATGAACAGATGGGTACAGAAATGTTAAAGGAAATTAGGGACGCAAACAAACTGGGCAACACAATAATAATGGGTGATTTCAATTACCCCGATATTGACTGGGTAACATCGAAGCAGCTGCGAGGGTCAAAAACTTACATCGGGCGTGGATGCTGTTCAAACACACCATCCTGGAAGCCCAGGCCAAATATATTCCACATATTAAAAAAGGAGGACGGAAGACCAAACGACAGCCGGCGTGGTTAAAAAGTGAGGTGAAGGAAGCTATTAGAGCTAAAAGAAAATCCTTCAGAAAATGGAAGAAGGAACCAACTAAAAATAATAAGAAACAGCATAAGGAATGTCAAGTCAAATGCAAAGCGCTGATAAGGAAGGCTAAGAGGGACTTTGAAAAAAAAGATCGCGTTGGAGGCCAAAACACATAGTAAAAATTTTTTTAGGTATGTTAAAAGCAGGAAGC
Source organism: Microcaecilia unicolor (assembly GCF_901765095.1). NCBI lineage: Eukaryota > Metazoa > Chordata > Amphibia > Gymnophiona > Siphonopidae > Microcaecilia > Microcaecilia unicolor. The sequence goes on from NC_044031.1 coordinate 161,189,951, forward strand.
CGGCAAAAGAATCGGTTGGATGGCTAGGTGACCGAGGAGTAAAAGGGGAGATCAGGGAAGACAAAGCCGTAGCAAAGAGATTAAATGAATTCTTTAATTCGGTCTTCACCGAGGAAGACTTGGGCGGGATACCGGTGCCAGAAATGGTATTTGAAGCTGACGAGTTGGAGAAACTTAATGAATTCTCTGTAAATCTGGAGGATGTAATGGGGCAGTTCTACAAACTGAAGAGTAGCAAATCTCCTGGACCGAATGGTATTCATCCCAGAGTACTGATAGAACTGAAAAATGAGCTTGCGGAGCTATTGTTAGTAATATGTCATTTATTTTTAAAATCGAGCATGGTACCAGAAGATTGGAGGGTGGCCAATGTAATGCCAAGTTTTAAAAAAGGTTCCAGAGGAGATGCAGGAAATTACAGACCGGTAAGTCTGATGTCAGTGCCGGGGAAAATGGCAGAGGCTATTATTCAAAACAAAATTACAGAGCACATCCGAGGACATGGATTACTGAGACCGAGTCAGCACGGCTTTTGTGTGGGGAAATCTTGCCTGACCAATTTACTTCAATTCTTTGAAGGAGTAAACAAACATGTGGACAAAGGGGAGCCGGTTGATATTGTATATCTGGATTTTTTAAAGGCGTTTGACAAGGTACCTCATGAAAGGCTACAGAGGAAATTGGGGCCTTCCCTCGCTGTGTCCCACCCTCGAGGAAATAGGAAGTTACCTCAGAAGAGGGCGGGACACAGCGAGGGAAGGCCCGACGCCAGCGAGGCGATTTTCCCTTTCACAGCACATGCAGGGCAGACGCGAGGCGCTGCCTGCATCGCTGCATGGATTTTTTTTAAAAAAGGCAAGGTGGTGGCAGGAGAAGAGGGCTCTGTCGGCTCTCATCAGGGGGGGGGGCCCTCAGATGGGAGAGGGGGAGCTCAGAGGGGAGAAGGGGATTGGGGAGGGGAGGGGAAGCTCAGAGGGGTGCTCAGAAGGGAGAAGGGGATTGGGGAGGGGAGAAGGGGATTGGGGAGGGTGGGGGAGCTCAGATGGGTGCTCAGAGGGGAGAAGGTGATTGGGGAGGGATGGGTGAGCTCAGAAGGGTGCTCAGAGGGGAGATGGGTATTGGGGAGGGGAGAAGGGGTCCATGCCTGGGGCAGGTGGGAGAATGGGTCTGGGGCTGAAAAAGGGGGATGCAAGGCATGTGGTGGACGAAGGGGGCTGGAACTGGGGGCTGAAAAGGAGGGTAGTTGGGATAAGGGGGCTAGTACTGGAACTGGGGGCTGAAAAGAGGGGCAGAGAGAGGGGACAGACCCTGGATGGAAGGGGGGAGCGTGAGGGAGGGCAGACCTTGGATGGATGGGAGAGGGAGGGCAGATGGATTGAAGGGGCAGAGAGAAAGGGCAGATGGTGGGTGGAAGGGGGAGAGAGAAAGAGGGCAGACTGGGGCAATGTACATAAGTACATAAGTACATAAGTAGTGCCATACTGGGAAAGACCAAAGGTCCATCTAGCCCAGCATCCTGTCACCGACAGTGGCCAATCCAGGTCAAGGGCACCTGGCACGCTCCCCAAACGTAAAAACATTCCAGACAAGTTGTACCTAAAAATGAGGAATTTTTCCAGTCCATTTAATAGCGGTCTATGGACTTGTCCTTTAGGAATCTATCTAACCCCTTTTTAAACTCCGTCAAGCTAACCGCCCGTACCACGTTCTCCGGCAATGAATTCCAGAGTCTAATTACACGTTGGGTGAAGAAAAATTTTCTCCGATTCGTTTTAAATTTACCACACTGTAGCTTCAACTCATGCCCTCTAGTCCTAGTATTTTTGGATAGCGTGAACAGTCGCTTCACATCCACCCGATCCATTCCACTCATTATTTTATACACTTCTATCATATCTCCCCTCAGCCGTCTCTTCTCCAAGCTGAAAAGCCCTAGCCTTCTCAGCCTCTCTTCATAGGAAAGTCGTCCCATCCCCACTATCATTTTCGTCGCCCTTCGCTGTACCTTTTCCAATTCTACTATATCTTTTTTGAGATACGGAGACCAGTACTGAACACAATACTCCAGGTGCGGTCGCACCATGGAGCGATACAACGGCATTATAACATCCGCACACCTGGACTCCATACCCTTCTTAATAACACCCAACATTCTATTCGCTTTCCTAGCCGCAGCAGCACACTGAGCAGAAGGTTTCAGCGTATCATCGACGACGACACCCAGATCCCTTTCTTGATCCGTAACTCCTAACGCGGAACCTTGCAAGACGTAGCTATAATTCGGGTTCCTCTTACCCACATGCATCACTTTGCACTTGTCAACATTGAACTTCATCTGCCACTTGCACGCCCATTCTCCCAGTCTCGCAAGGTCCTCCTGTAATCGTTCACATTCCTCCTGCGACTTGACGACCCTGAATAATTTTGTGTCATCGGCGAATTTAATTACCTCACTAGTTATTCCCATCTCTAGGTCATTTATAAATACATTAAAAGCAACGGACCCAGCACAGACCCCTGCGGGACCCCACTAACTACCCTCCTCCACTGAGAATACTGGCCACGCAATCCTACTCTCTGCTTCCTATCTTTCAACCAGTTCTTAATCCATAATAATACCCTACCTCCGATTCCATGACTCTGCAATTTCTTCAGGAGTCTTTCGTGCGGCACTTTGTCAAACGCCTTCTGAAAATCCAGATATACAATATCAACCGGCTCCCCATTGTCCACATGTTTGCTTACCCCCTCAAAAAAATGCATTAGATTGGTGAGGCAAGACTTCCCTTCACTAAATCCGTGCTGACTTTGTCTCATCAGTCCATGTTTTTGTATATGCTCTGCAATTTTATTCTTAATAATAGCCTCCACCATCTTGCCCGGCACCGACGTCAGACTCACCGGTCTATAATTTCCCGGATCTCCTCTGGAACCCTTCTTAAAAATCGGAGTAACATTGGCTACCCTCCAGTCTTCCGGTATTACACTCGATTTTAGGGACAGATTGCATATTTCTAACAGTAGCTCCGCAAGTTCATTTTTTAGTTCTATTAATACTCTGGGATGAATACCATCAGGTCCCGGTGATTTACTACTCTTCAGCTTGCTGAACTGACCCATTACATCCTCCAAGGTTACAGAGAATTTGTTTAGTTTCTCCGACTCCCCCGCTTCAAATATTCTTTCCGGCACCGGTGTCCCCCCCAAATCCTCCTCGGTGAAGACCGAAGCAAAGAATTCGTTTAATTTCTCCGCTACGGCTTTGTCCTCCTTGATCGCCCCTTTAACACCATTTTCGTCCAGCGGCCCAACCGACTCTTTGGCCGGTTTCCTGCTTTTAATGTATCTAAAAAAGTTTATACTATGTATTTTTGCTTCCAACGCTAATTTCTTCTCAAAGTCCTTTTTTGCCCTCCTTATCTCCGCTTTGCATTTGGCTTGGCATTCCTTATGATCTATCCTGTTACTTTCAGTTGGTTCTCTTCTCCACTTTCTGAAGGATTGTTTTTTGGCTCTAATGATTTCCTTTATCTTACTGTTTAGCCACGCCGGCTGACGTTTAGTCTTTTTTCCCTTTTTTCTAATACGTGGAATATATTTGTCCTGAACCTCCAGGATGGTGTTTTTAAACAGCATCCACGCCTGATGCAAGTTTTTTACTCTGCGAGCTGCTCCTTTCAGTCTTTTTTTCACCATTTTTCTCATTTTGTCGTAATCACCTTTTCTATAGTTAAACGCTAGCGTACTTGATTTCCTAGTTTCACTTCCTTCAATGCCAATATCAAAACCGATCATATTATGATCACTGTTATCAAGCGGCCCTCGTATCGTTACCCCCTGCACTAGATCATGAGCACCACTAAGGACTAAGTCTAGTATTTTTCCTTCTCTTGTCGGCTCCTGAACTAGCTGTTCCATGAAGCTGTCCTTGATTTCATCAAGAAATCTTATGTCCCTTGCGTGTACAGATGTTACATTACCCCAGTCTATATGCGGGTAATTGAAATCCCCCATTATTATTGTGTTGCCCAGTTTGTTTGCGTCCCTGATTTCCTTTAACATTTCCGCATCCGTCTGTTCGTCCTGGCCAGGCGGACGGTAGTACACTCCTATCACTATCCTTTTCCCCTTTGCACATGGAATTTCAATCCACAGTGATTCCAAGGAGTGTTTTGCTTCCTGCAGAATTTTCAATCTATTTGATTCAAGGCTCTCGTTAATATACAATGCTACCCCTCCACCAATCCGATTCACCCTATCACTACGATATAATTTGTACCCCGGTATGACAGTGTCCCACTGGTTATCCTCCTTCCACCAGGTCTCAGAGATGCCTATTATATCTAATTTTTCATTTAGTGCAATATATTCTAACTCCCCCATCTTATTTCTTAGGCTCCTGGCATTCGCATATAGACATTTCAAACTATGTTTGTTGTTCCTAAGTACATCATGCTTAGTACTTGACAGTATTAATTGGCAATCTTTTGTCTGATTTTTATTGTTATTTAAAGATACCCGATCTACTACAATCTCTTTTGCAACCTCACTATCAGGATACTCTATCTTCCCTGTTATGGTGATATCTTTGAAAGATACCTTATCCCGAACCATGCTCTTTTGAGCGACTGTCGGCCTTCCCCCCATTTCTAGTTTAAAAGCTGCTCTATCTCCTTCTTAAACGCCGATGCCAGCAGCCTGGTCCCACTCTGGTTAAGATGGAGCCCATCCTTTCGGAATAGGCTCCCCCTTCCCCAGAATGTTGCCCAGTTCCTAACAAATCTAAAGCCCTCCTCCCTGCACCATCGTCTCATCCACGCATTGAGACTCTGGAGCTCTGCCTGTCTCTTGGGCCCTGCGCGTGGCACAGGTAGCATTTCAGAAAATGCTACCCTGGAGGATCTGGATTTCAGCTTTCTACCTAAGAGCCTAAATTTTGCTTCCAGAACCTCTCTCCCACATTTTCCTATGTCATTGGTACCCACATGTACCAAGACAGCGGACTCCTCCCCAGCACTATCTAGAATCCTATCTAGGTGACACGTGAGGTCCGCCACCTTCGCACCAGGCAGGCAAGTCACCAGGCGATCCTCACGTCCACCAGCCACCCAGCTATCTATATGCCTAATGATCGAATCACCAAGTACAACAGCTGTCCTAACCTTTCCCTCCCGGGCAACATTTGGAGATATATCCTCGGTGCGAAAGGATAATACATCCCCTGGTGGGCAGGTCCTGGCTACAGGAGTACTTCCTACTTCACCAGGGTGATGCTCTCCTTCTAGGAGACCTCCCTCCTCCAAGGTAGCACAGGGGCTACCTGACTGGAGGTGGGACTTCTCTACAACATCCCTGTAGGTCTCCTCTATGTACCTCTCTGTCTCCCTCAGCTCCATCAAGTCTGCTACTCTAGCCTCAAGGGAACGGACACGTTCTCTGAGAGCTAGGAGCTCTTTGCATCGGGCACACACATATGACACCTCACCAATTGGGAGATAATCATACATGTGACACTCAATGCAAAAGACTGGATAGCACCCCTCTCGCTGCTGGACTGCTGACTCCATCTTAGTGTTTTTTGAGTTTTTCCGTAATTTAAAACTTGCTAAAGTATTAAGGATATCAGCCTATCACTAACTTACAGTTCCTCCTTTAAACCCCAATCTTCAAATTCCGAAAGCACAAGCAAAATTTGTTCACTTACCAGAGAAATATCCTCTTCTCCCAGAACTTATTAGAAGGAAAGCTTTCGCGCGCCGGCACCTTGAGCAGAGGCCCCGAGTGGATCGGAACGGACCTGGGAGTCACTCTGGCGAAGGCTCCGAGGATATGCAGATGAGCTGCAAGTCCTCCACGGCACCTGAGAAGGCAACCGGTGGGAGAGCTGGGCACCTCTCAACCAAGAAAAGGCTTACCAGGGGTTAGGCCGAAGCCAGCATTCCTCCCCCTGAGGGTCACCTGATCCTGGCTAAGAAGTACCTGGTAGCTCTGGGTAGGTGGAGCGAAAGCCCTGGGTAACTGTGGCGAAGGCCCTGGGAAGGTCGGGGTGGATTTGGGAGTCACCCCGGATGCAGCTGTGAGGATATGCAGAACGCTGCAAGTCCTCCACAGCACCTGGTAGGAGCACTGTGCACCTTGAGCAGAGGCCCCGAGTGGATCGGAACTGGGAGTCACTCTGGCGAAGGCTCCGAGGATATGCAGATGAGCTGCAAGTCCTCCACGGCACCTGAGAAGGCAACCGGTGGGAGAGCTGGGCACCTCTCAACCAAGAAAAGGCTTACCAGGGGTTAGGCCGAAGCCAGCATTCCTCCCCCTGAGGGTCACCTGATCCTGGCTAAGAAGTACCTGGTAGCTCTGGGTAGGTGGAGCGAAAGCCCTGGGTAACTGTGGCGAAGGCCCTGGGAAGGTCGGGGTGGATTTGGGAGTCACCCCGGATGCAGCTGTGAGGATATGCAGAACGCTGCAAGTCCTCCACAGCACCTGGTAGGAGCACTGTGCACCTTGAGCAGAGGCCCCGAGTGGATCGGAACGGACCTGGGAGTCACTCTGGCGAAGGCTCCGAGGATATGCAGATGAGCTGCAAGTCCTCCACGGCACCTGAGAAGGCAACCGGTGGGAGAGCTGGGCACCTCTCAACCAAGAAAAGGCTTACCAGGGGTTTAGGCCGAAGCCAGCATTCCTCCCCCTGAGGGTCACCTGATCCTGGCTAAGAAGTACCTGGTAGCTCTGGGTAGGTGGAGCGAAAGCCCTGGGTAACTGTGGCGAAGGCCCTGGGAAGGTCGGGGTGGATTTGGGAGTCACCCCGGATGCAGCTGTGAGGATATGCAGAACGCTGCAAGTCCTCCACAGCACCTGGTAGGAGCACTGTGCACCTTGAGCAGAGGCCCCGAGTGGATCGGAACGGACCTGGGAGTCACTCTGGCGAAGGCTCCGAGGATATGCAGATGAGCTGCAAGTCCTCCACGGCACCTGAGAAGGCAACCGGTGGGAGAGCTGGGCACCTCTCAACCAAGAAAAGGCTTACCAGGGGTTAGGCCGAAGCCAGCATTCCTCCCCCTGAGGGTCACCTGATCCTGGCTAAGAAGTACCTGGTGGATGGAAGGGGCAGAGATAGAGGGCAGATGTGGATGGAAGGAAGAGAGAGAGGGCAGATGTTGATGGAAGGGGGGAGAGAGATGGCAGACTGGGGCAGGTGGTGGATGGAAGGAGCAAAAATAGAGGGCAGATGTGGATGGAAGGGAGAGAGAGGGCAGACAGTGGATGGAAGGGACATCAGAGAGGGCAGACACTGGATGACAGAGAGAGAGCGAAGACAGATGCTGGATGGAAGGAAGACAGTGAAAAGAAGATGAGGAAAGCAGAAACCAGAGACAACAAACTGTAAATAAAATATATATTTTTATTTTTTTGCTTTAGGATATAGTATTGTAGCTGTGTTAATAAATGTTTATAAACAGAACATGTAAATAAGGTAATCTTTTTATTGGACTAATTTTAATACATTTTGACTTAACTTTCAGAGAACAAAACCCCCTTCCTCAGGTCAGGATAGGATACTGTAACAACACTGTACTGTATTGACCTGAGGAAGGAGATTTTGGCCTCTGGAAGCTAAATGTATTAGTCCAATAAAATGGTATTATTTTATTTTCTGTATTTGTTTTATTTCTATTTGTTAATTTGTAAAGTGGTGATTGGTATTTGTTAGTTTTTTCAAGTTTACATCTGCTGTCTTTATATTTTGCACAGTACTAGGGGACATTTTCTGTTTCTGTGGTGTTGCATTGTATGCAGAGTCTGGCATCTTGGGGGTTCAGTTTAATTTTTGTCTAAATAGAAAGTTTAAATATTACTATATTCTATAGTGGATTAGGGTGTATCTGTGTTTGTGAAAAAGACATGGCTTTCGGTTAGCATTGACTGTGCAGGATCGATGATCTGTACTAATCTGTCTGTTTTCGTTTTACAATAGGTGAATTGATGTTCTAGTGCTCACTGTAGTGTTTAAGATGCTTTCCTTTTCCTTGTGTGACTCGTACAAATTACTGCCTATGGTATGGTAGAATTGCTCTATAGGTCCTGAGTGTTTTGTATTCTCGGTATGCCTAGTACTGGATTTGGGGGGGGGGGGGGGGTTAAAAATGACCGGCCCCAGGTGTCAACTACCCTAGCTACGCCACTGCCTATGGATCCTCAAACTCTCTTCCTTAAGAAATTAGAGTCTATATCCCTTCCTCTATGATCAGCATCCCCCTCCTCCCCAGTGTCTAATATTGTCCCTGTGTGTCCCTATTTCCTCTTTGTCCTGCTTTGCTCTTATGTAACTGTCCCTATGCTCCCTCTTTGCCCAGTATCTTTTCTCTGCCTTTCTGTCCCTCCTCTCTCTTTTCCCTTCCTCTCATACCTCACACCCCCTACTGGGGTCAATATCTCTCTCCTTCACTGTCTCTATTCCTCCCCCACCCACTCCATTATATCTTCCTCTCCTCCAGTTTCACTCTCTTCTTACCTTCAGTGGAGGCACTGCTGGTTATGAAATGCATTGAGTTCTACTATTCTGTACATCTTTTGTCTTATTTTGGCGGATGGAAATAGTCAGGTGGGCTTATAGGGAGGGAGGGGAGTATGGGAGGGGAAGGGTTCTTGGGGTATGTTCTCTGTAAAAGTTTTTATTGTGCCATGTTGGATGGTTTACTGTTTTTTTCTTGTTCTGTATGAAGCTTATCAACCAACATGTTTTGCTTTTAATAAAGATGATTAAAACATAAAAAATAAGTTTTGGATGTTACTGAATTCTATTATTCTGTCTCACTGTATTTCCAGTTTTAGCACAGTATAAGGCACCATCACAAGAACAAAATATAAGAAAACCAATGGACTGCATTAGGGGCTTATAGCCCATTTAGTTATGTTTCAACAAATGAGAGATCTGTTTGACAGAAAATACTTTTATTATTTTGACTTATAAACCAGTTATCTTTGAAACATGCTCAAACAACAGAATAATCCATTTGTGTATCTAAAAGGTAAACTTCTACAAAACAGATGAATAAACAAATACTGGGCAAAGAATACCCACTGACAGTGGACCACTGCATACTACACTTTCGACCCACAGGACTTTCGAAACCTCTACATCGATTGGCCTCCATGTTTTTGGCGGCGAGCAAAATTGCAGTGGCATCAGCATGGAAGCAACAATTGACTCCCCCAGCAGTGAAAGTGATACATAAAATGGACTACGTCTACCAAATGTCTAAGTTGACGGCGTAAAAAAATGGACAATTAGCCCAGTTCTCAAAAAATTTGGGATAACTACAAGGAATGGAGACACCAGGCTGGGATTGACCTTGATGCGCCCCAGTTGATGATACCTCAACTCTGAACACTGCTAAAAGCAAATGGACTGAAATACACCATTTACTCAGCCACTGGGGCAGCAGTATCGGGACTATCATAGGATGAAAACAGAAGAGACACAAGGGCCGGGAGTTGGGGAGGAGAGGGAAGGGGGAGGGGGTATGGGAGTTTCATATGTAGATCACAGCAATATACTTTGATTTGTATGTTAAACTATATAAATTTAAAAAAAAAAAAAACAGATGAAGATGTGATTCCATGTGCCCCAATGAAAGGAGAGTTTAATTGTACTTCCATTTAGTGGTGTAGCTACATGGGGCCATGGGGGCCTGGGCCCCTGTAGATTTGGCCCTGGACCCCCCTGCCGATGACCCTCTCAACCCCCCCCTCCTGCCGCCAACTCTCCCCCACCACTGCCGTCGCCTATCTTTGCTGGCGGGGGACCCCAACCCCCACCAGCTGAGGTCCTCTTCTTCCGGCGCAAGGCTTTGTTCTGTTTCTGTGAGTCTGATGTCCTGCATATACAACGTGCAGGACATCAGACTCACAGAAACAGAATGAAGCCTTGCGCCAGAAGAAGAGGACCTCGGCTGGTGGGGGTTGGAGTCCCCCGCCAGCAAAGGTAGGCAACTGTGGGGGAGGGTTGGTGGCGGGAGGGGGGGAGTCAAGAGTGTCGGTGGCGGGGGGGGGGGGGGTCAAAGCTGGTGGTGGTGGTGGTGGCAGCGGGGGTCGGCAATGGCGGGGGGGGGGGGGGGGGGGTCAGCAGCACCAGGGAGGCTAAAATGTGCCCCCTCACCTCGGGCTCTGGACCCCCCTCCTGCCGAAGTCTGGCTACGCCTCTGCTTCCATTTAATTTCAATATATTCCATCATCTTTATAACACCAGGCTTCCCAAGGCAGATTACAACAATATTTAAGATGAACCCATCAGGAAACAGGATATCCTCACTGAAATTTGGCCTCCTGTGTTATATACAATGTATTTATTTGGTTTTTAGTGTAGAAAAATGAGAAAAAACTACAGAGCTTAAAATTGCTGTCTCTACCAACTATAATAATTTCTTAAGCTGTTTTAGTGATATTCAATTGCTATTTCATGATATTTATATCTACATATGGGAAGCTTTCAAATAAATTAAAAAGCTGTCCAATAAGTAAACAGCTACTGCTGAGTAGCAGGCTGTGGCCTTCCTTCAGTAACGGTGGGACACAGATATAGGAAGGTCCTGGGGGATTGGCTGAAGCAACCTGCTATTGCTAAGAGTGTCAGCACTGCGCAGATTGTAGCAAAAAGAACTTTAAAAAGAAGAAAAGAGGTACTGGGGTGGTGGGGGAGGACGCCAGTGATTGAGATCAGGCCCCTTAAGTATGTGAGCTGGAAAAGGGGCCTGATTGCATGTCTCACACACTAAACATGTGTGACTTGGTATATCTGAGTCAGTAAGAGGAGTTTGAACTGTATATGGAAATGGATAGGGAGCCAATGAAGTAACCTGAAGAGAGCGGTTGTGTGAGTGTAGCGACACTGGTAGAAGATAAGTCGTGCAGCAGAATTTTAAACAGATTGAAGGGGAGAAAGATGGTTTAGTGGGAGACATGCGAGAAGGGTTTTGGTAGTGTGCTCAGAAAGGAAGGGATACATTTTGGTGATGTTATAGAGAAAGAAACAAAGGGGTCAATATTCAGCCAGCAGCACTCACCATTTTGCTGACCACCACTGGCGTTATGCCTGGAAATTCAATGCCAGGCTACGTCCAGGCTCCAGCATTATTATTTATTGCATTTGTATCCCACATTTTCAAACCTATTTGCAGGCTCAGTGTGGCTTACAGAGTTTTGTTATGACATAGTCATTCCAGGTTATCAGATACAATTGGTAATGTACAAGGTTTAAGTAAAGGCAGAAAGAAGGAGGATGTTATGTAGGATAGTATAGAAGGTGGACTATAATACTGGCTGGGTTGGTGAGGTAGTTTTGTAAGGCTATGGGTTATCTTTGTAGGCCTTGTTGAAGAGATATGTCTTCAGAGATTTGCAAAAGTTCGTTATTTCATCCTGTTTTTATTTACCTCTTCTTATAGACCTCTTTCTGACTCCGTCACATGGGGGACTAAAGGTACTTAGTTCATATATCAGGTTCTGTATAGTTTCTCTAACCTCCATTGTCACCCAATCATAAGGGGGTCTGTTCTGGGGTGGCATTAGGAGCCGTAATTGAAAACTAATTCCCATAACTACTGCTTTCTGTCCAAAACTGAGTGTCACTTGTATGTGATCTACCTTAGGCTAAATGTTAGGTAAAGAGAAGATAGAATCAATAAAAATAGAGACAGAGATAGGTTTAGATAGATAGGTACATTTTATTTCTTACCCAAACACAGGTCTTCAAGTTGATACAAATACAGACATCAGATTCTGGTTTCAGCCGCACAGGGCTTCGCCGTCTGACAGAAGCTTTGGAGAGGACTCTCAAACTGAGCCAAAATCTCTCCTCTTTTATACCCTATCTTCTCCATAGAAGTGAATGGTGAGATACCTTGCTCCTAATCTTTCTCACTTTCTGAGATCATACTTTCCCATGCGATCTGCTATCTGATGTACCCAACTCCTTCCGTTCTCAGCTACTGCTAATTATCAACATGTTTTGGGAAGCGTTGAGATAACAGTTTCACATCTTCCGGCTGCAATACTTTTCATACCTTTCTCATGAACTCTGTATTACCTCTGTATCATTGTATACCAAAACTAATAAGCTCCATTTTATTCATCTGATCTTTCATTACAGGTGCTATATTTGATTTAAAAATTGTACCAATTTGTGTCAGAAGTCATTATTCAGACCTGCTTTTTGCAGATTCTCAAATATTAAATCATTTACTTGTTGTTTGGCCTAGTCAGTACTTTTTCAGTTGTTTTTAGGCTGCATAGCTTTGGCCATCACTATTCCAGTGGTAGCCTTAAAGCTAGGCCATATATTAACATTCCCCTCTTCACCCTATCCCATAGGGTGACACCAGGGTTAACGTACCTTGGTACCATCCGTTCCAGAAGGTATTCTATGAGGCCATCAAATTATCTGAGTCTTAAGATCAACTGGTACAATTTGTTTAGTTTTCGGTTGAGACTTACTCAAACCTGTAGCGAGAAATGTTTTTATGAATGGGACTAATCCATGAGCTCATTTACAAAATCCCATGAAATATAGGTATGCGGGTAATAGCAATTTCAGGTGGATCATACTAATAAACACTTTCAGGTCTTTCTATGGCTTCTATTGTATCTGTAGCATAGTGCATGGGGAGATAATCCAATGTATCTGTCTCAGTGGTCCTTGGAAGGAATAATGGTTTTGATTAAGCATTGTTATGGGCTCAACAAATAGTACTCTGATTGCAGGCTGTTTAAGGTTGTAGGTATTCAGAATCCTTAAACAGGTCGGGATTCCTGGACCTTACTAGTACTCATCATTGGTATCCAATCATGAGCACTAATAAGTGGATAGCAAGTATGAGGTTGCCTCATACAGCAAAAATGGTCAATCCTAGGAAAATTTATATTAACCAAGGTCATGCATGGATCTTGACATATGCATAATGACCTGGAAGTATGGGAAGCATTGTATATATCCGTTACCCCTCTTGGAGCTTAGTCAGACCTACAGAAAGACATGCAGCTCAAGTAAGCCTACACCAAAGTTAAACAATTGCATAACAGGTTGATACTAACAGAGTTTACATCTACATTATGATATCAGAGCCAGTATTAGGGTTTGATGTTACCCTTGTATCTGAGCAATATCAACTTCAATTTAAATTACATAAACAGAAATGACGGGGAAACTCGTGGAAAAACAATTAGAACAATTAAAGGAAAGAATAGGAAAATAAAAATAAAACCTTTTCAATATCTAGACAGGATTGCTGCTAAACTGAAAATAAAACATAATATGAATCTATAATGTCCATAAACAGCAACAGTAGTTCTCAAATTAAGTATCAGTTCAAAAGTTTCTTTCATCGAACATGGTCGAGGCGGTGGAAGCGTTGAAGAATCTGGACGGAGTTCTGGAAGATCCAACAGGGCTGGGAAGTGGCCGGTCTTGAGATGGTTAGGCTGGTAACATCTGGTTCTGCGGCTGAGTAAACACGTATATCTTTCACATGTGGTCCAGTAGTTTGCAAGGTGTAAAGATTATTGCCACAACCTTGGGGGATCTAACATCATTTGGACCTTAAAGACGTACTTATGGTGTACAAATTGGGATCTTTCCATGTCTTTATTCTACCATCAACTTAAAATTAAATAAAAAAAAATTGGAATTGGGATTTGGAATTGGGATTTGGAATTGGGATTTGGAATTGGGATTTGCATAATATATCCCCACTTCTGGCTTGCATAATGTGCGAGACAGATTGGTAATTTTTAGAAAGACATGATCAAATAACAATGGTAAAGTATATGGAACAAAAGAGAAAAACAATTAAAATTTAGAGATGATGGTAAATGTTCAATTATTGATGTATGGAGGGCAATGCGTCGCCATTTATCGCCAATAGATATGGAATCTTCACCTACGATGACTACCATTCACCAAGGGTTGAGCCCTCAGCTGCAGGAGGCCAGCAGGACTTACGAGTTAGATGATTCAGAAAGAAGGGTAGAGGCCAAAGCTTTATGTAACTCCAGCAAGTGGAGAGCCTATCTCTTTTGCTCATGGACCAATTGATGCATCTGTCGAAACTCACGCTGAATAATGTCTCGTTTCTCACACCAGGTAATGTTGGGGTCTGTGCATCTGTCTTTTAATTTAGCGATTCTTTGCTGCAACATAACCTTCAGATCGGATACATTATCGGGTAGCTGTTCTTTGCTAGCAGTCGTCTCCTCCATCTGGGGAAAGGCAAAACTTAAACAGACCAGTAGTGCAATTTATGTGGTTAAGTTATTGAAAGAAGTCAGAATGCTAGGAGGCGGGTCGTGGGTATAAATGGGGTCCAGGAAGGAGGCATGGTAAAAAAACAAAACATCGAGAATGGAAAAAATTAAAAAAATTAAAATATTTAAAAAAAAAGCACCTTGAAGGGTGTAAGACAAAAATAGGCTTAAAAAAAAATAAAACAAAATATGATACATCTGAATTGCAACAAGGCATATTCAAATAGCAATGCAAGAAAAAGGTTCCTCAAAAAAGACAAATGGAAGAAAAAACATTAAAAAGTGCAGCTACTTGATTAGTGATTGACCTTCACATAGAGTTTAAGTAACCCTTTTCAATCAGACAAAAAAGTAGGAAGAAGCATATCGCTTCATGACAAATCCACCACGCGGCAAGAGTTAGTTGAAGCAAGGTGTTAGTTAAATACACAAAGCATGAATTCCAGGACCGTTGCACCCAAATAATCTACACCAGTTTGTCTCACAATCACTCGCAGTGAAAGACAGACAGATAAAAAAAGCAATAGTTGGGGTTATTGTGATTACCTGTTGTAAATAGAAAGGAATTAAAAAGTGGAGTGCATAATTTTCCTTATTCATGTCCGAAAACTTCACCAATTCTCTGTTCAAGAATACTACAAATTGTATGATCAGCGCAAAATGCTCCCCCAAATGGCCAGTTCAAGGGAACATTTCTCGCATTCATTCCATATAACAGATAATGGTTATTAAATATTTCTTCTTTCTTAGACAAGGAAATAATGAAAAGCTTTCAGATGTCACACATATCATAGAGAGATTTCAAAAATGAAGGCTTTATATTCATAAAAAACTAAAGAAGTAAATGTCACATCAATTTAAACAGCTTAATAGTTAAAGCAGAAAACATTTTAACAATGAGCAATATACAGCTTTTATTTAAAAGGGATCTCGTATAAAGTAAAATGGCATAAATAAGTCAGTTCAGGTATGTATATAAAAAAACATAAAATGAATATCCTCTGGGGATCGCTCATCCCTGCAGTTGATAAGAACTCCCCAGGGAAGGTATGCATAGAAACAACTAAATAACTTGCTGACTCAGTTAGGTCATTTGTATGGTACCATAAATATACACTTGAAATTAAACCAGGAGAAATATAAAATAAAAACATGTCACCTGTAATAGAAACAGAAACATCACACCAACACATATACAGAGAAATGGTTTCTGGATACTAAATGAGGAGCCATAGTTTTCATGGCTGTAGGTAGTGCATTCCACAACTGCGTGCTCCTGTAAGAGAAGGTGGTGGCGTGTATCAGCTTGTACTTCAGTCCTTTACAGCTGGGGTAGTGCAGATTGTGAAATTTGCGGGCTGATCTTATGGCGCTTCTGGGAGGCAGGTCCACAAGGTTTAGCATGTAGATTGGGGTGTCTGCGTGAATGATTTTGTGTACAATCATGCAGATCTTGAACGCAATGCGTGCCTTGAGTGGGAGCCAGTGAAGTTTCTCTCTTAGGGGTTTTGCACTTTCATATTTCATTGAATTTCCAGGTTTACTGAGCCAGCTAAACCACAGCTGGTTAAGTGCAATGTTCAGCACTTAACCAGCTATGACAAACCGCATGAAGATAGGACTGACTTTAATGTGGTCCTATTTATGCAGTTACCTTGACAGGTTAATTGGAATTTTGGCACTTAACTGACCAAGTGATAACTCTACCCACGGAGCACCCCCCCCCCCCCCCTAAATAGCCAGTTTTGCGTTAGGTGCTAACCGGACATTTTCAGCAATACTAACCAGTTAAGTGTAGCTGAAAATAAGCAATTAGCCCCCACAAGTGATTTAACCAGCCAGGAGCCATTTCTTACAAGCTAATCTGCTTTGAATATCAACCCCAAAATGTTTTAGCAGTCTATTGGATATATGCAGAGAAAGAAGAGCCAAAAATGATCCCAAGGTTATGAGCTGAGGGACAGGGAAGATAAGAGTGTTATCCACAGGTATAGATAATGAGGGAAGAGGCAGAGCTGCTAAGGTGGTCAGTCTCCCAAGCGGGTGATTTAGGGCCGGCCCATATCTCCGCCCCAGCACACCTGTAGCTCTGCCCAACCCACCCATAGCTCTGCCCAACCTACCTATAGCTCCGTCCAGAACTGCCCACAGCTCCACCCAGAACCGCCCACAGCTCTGTCCCAGCACAGTCTCCCTTTCCAGCGACAGCAGAAGACACCTTGCAAAACATCATTTCCTGCTGTCGTGAGACCAGCAGCAGGAGATGACGTTTAATGAAGACATTTCCTGCTGTCCCTGGAAATGAAGCTGTTCAGCGGGAGATCCCAGCACTCCAGCGGGAATGCGGGAGATGACTCGCAAAAGCGGGAGACTTGGCAGGTCTGAAGAGGAGAGGTGGGTTTAGGGGAGAAAAAAAAGACAGTCAGTCTTGCCAATGTTCAGTTTCAGATGGCGGTGACACATCCAGGCTGCAATGTCAGACAAGCAGGCTGAGACTTGGGCCTAGATTTCTGCTGAAATTTCTAATACGGAGAGGTAGACCTGGGAGTCATCAGCATAAAGCTGATTCTGAAAACAACGAGAGGAGATCAGAGCACCAAGGGAATAAGTATAGAGAGTGAAGAGGAGAGGTTTCAAGACAGAGCCCTGAGGTACACCAACTGACAGTGGGATAGAAGTGGAGGAGGATCCAACTGAGCATGTGCTAAAAGTGTGATTGGAGAGATAAGAGAAAAGCAAAGATACAGCAGAGCCAGTGGCGTAGCAAGGGTGGAGCGGTGGGGGCGGTCAGCCCCAGGTGTCATCGGGTGAGGGGGTGCTCCGCTCCCGCTGCTCCGCCTTTAAATTTTTTTTCGAAGCGCCGGAGAGTGGCAGGCAGCGCGCCTCGCGTCTGCTCTGCTAGTAAAGAAGATCTCGCTGACGTCGTCGTCCTTCCCACACTGAGTCCCGCCTGCCCTCGCGGTAATAGGAAGTTGCCTCAGAGGGGGCGGGACTCAATGTGGGAAGGGCGACGACGTCAGCGAGATCTTCTTTACTAGCAGGGCAGACGCGAGGTGCACTGCCTGCCACTCTCCGGCGCTTCGAAAAAAAATGTTAAAGGCAGGACAGGGTAGGAGCAGCAGGAGAACGGATCTCGGGGGTGAGGGGGGACTTAGAGGGGAGAAGGGGATTGGGGAGGGGTGGGAACCTCAGAGGGGTGCTTAAAGGGGATTAGGGAGGGTGGGGAGCTCAGAGAGGGGAGAAGGGGATTGGGGAAGGGTGGGGGAGCGCAGAGGGGTGCTTAAAGGGGATTAGGGAGGGTGGGGGAGCTCAGAGAGGGGAGAAGGGGATTGGGGAAGGGTGGGGGAGCTCAGAGGGGTGCTTAAAGGGGATTAAAGAGGGGAGAAGGGGATTGGGGAAGGGTGGGGGAGCTCAGAGGGGTGCTTAAAGGGGATTAGAGAGGGGAGAAGGGGATTGGGGAAGGGTGGGGGAGCTCAGAGGGGTGCTTAAAGGGGATTAGGGAGGGTGGGGAGCTCAGAGAGGGGAGAAGGGGATTGGGGAGGGGTGGGGGAGCTCAGAGGGGTGCTTAAAGGGGATTAGGGAGGGTGGGGGAGGTCAGATGGGTGCTCAGAGAGGGGAGAAGGGGATTGGGGGGGAGGGGAGTGTTCAGATGGGAGAAGGGGTCTGAAGCTGGAACTGGGGTCTGACAAGGGGGCAGGAGGGAAAATGGGTCCATGCCTGGGGCAGGTGGGAGAATGGGTCTGGGGCTGAAAGGGGGGGATGCAAGGCATGTGGTGGATACTGGGGGCTGAAAAGAGGAGGCAGAGAGAGAGGGGACAGATCCTGGATGGAAGAGGGGCACGTGAGGGAGGGCAGACCCTGGACGGATGGGAGAGGGAGGGCAGACGGATTGAAGGGGCAGAGAGAACGGGCAGATGGTGGGTGGAAGGGGAGAGAGAAAGAGGGCAGACTGGGGCAAATGGTGGATGGAAGGGGCAGAGATAGAGGCCAGATGTTGATGGAAGGGGGAGAGAGAGATGGCAGACTGGGGCAGATGGTGCATGGAAGGGGCAGAAGTGGATGGAAGGGAGAGAGGGCAGACAGTGGATGGAAGGGGCAGAGAGAGAGGGCAGACACTGGATGGCAGAGAGAGAGAGAGCGAAGACAGATGCTGGATAGAAGGAAGACAGTGAAAAGATGAGGAAAGCAGAAACCAGAGACAACGAACTGTAAATATATATTTTTATTTTTTTGCTTTAGGATAAAGTAGTATTGTAGCTGTGTTAATAAATGTTTATAATAGAACATGTAAATAAGGTAATCTTTTTATTGGACTAATTTTAATACATTTTACTTTCAGAGAACAAAACCCCCTTCCTCAGGTCAGGATAGGACACTGTAACAGTACTATACTGAATTGACCTGAGGAAGGAGGTTTTGGCCTCTGAAAGCTAAATGTATTAGTCCAATAAAATGATATTATTTGTTTTATTTCTATTTGTTAATTTGTAAAGTGGTGATTGGTATTTGTTAGTTTTTTCAAATTTACATCTGCTGTCTTTATATTTTGCACAGTACTAGAGGACATTTTCTGTTTCTGTGGTGTTGCATTGTATGCAGAGTCTGGCATTGGGGGGTTCAGTTTAATTTTTGTCTAAATAGAAAGTTTGTGATTACTTATTCTATAGTGGATTAGGGTGTATCTATTTGTGAAAAAGACATGGCTTTCGGTTGGCATTGACTGTGCAGGATCGACAATCTGTACTAATCTGTCTGTTTTCGTTTTACAATAGGTGAATTGATGTTCTAGTGCTCACTGTAGTGTTTAAGATGCATTCCTTTTCCTTGTGTGACTCATACAAATTACTGCTTATGGTATGGTAGAATTGCTCTATAGGTCCTGAGTGGTTTGTATTCTCGGTATGCCTAGTACTGGATTTCGGGGGGGGGGGGGGGGGGTTAAAAAATGACCGGCCCCGGGTGTCAACTACCCTAGCTACGCCACTGAGCAGAGCCATGAAATCCAAGTGAGGACAGTGTATCAAGGAGCAGGTTGTGGTCAACAGTGTTAAAAGTAGCAGATAGGTCAAGAAGAATGAAGATTGAGTAAAGGCCTTAGGATCTGGCCAGAAATAGGTCACTTGAGACTATAACAAGGGTTGTTTATGTTTAATACAGAGAGTGAAAGCCAGACTGTAGTGGATCAAGAATAGCTTGAGAGAAAAAAGTCAAAACAGCAGTAGCATGGATAAGAAGGGAAGAAGGGCGATGGGATAATAGAAGCATTCAGTGAAGGGCTGTTTTTTTTAGGAGTAATGTAACCACAACATGTTTGAAGGCATCAGAAACAGTTGCGATAGAAAGTGAAATATTGAAGATATGAAAGAAGGGATGACAGTAAGAAAGACAGAGCTGAGTAGAAGGGTGGGAATGGGATCCGAGGAACAGGTAGTGAATTTGAAGGAGGAAAGAATATGTGCAATTTTCTCTTCAGTAGAGATGAAAAATGGGTGGTAGGGATTGAAGAATGGTTGTGAGAATGAAGTGATTGGAGTTAGTTACACATGTATTTGATATAAAGTCCATGTGTTGTGGTTGGCATTCATGCCAGTTACCTGGTGGTCTATAAAGCAGTACAACGTTCAGGTGGTCGAGCAAGGATGTATGGTTGATTCTAACTGAGGCGATTTCGAGTTGGGGTGTTATAGACTCGGCTGTTGTTGTTATGATGAAGTGGGATCTATGGATTAGTGCTATGCCTCCTCCTCTTTTTCTTTTCTTGTCCAATGAGTAATTTTGTAGCCTGGGGGGCATAAGTCTAAAATTATGGGGTCACTTTGATCATGGATCCAGGTTTCGCTGATGAATAGTAGGTCGAGGTTGTCTGTCGTGATCCAGTCTGTTATTCTTGTTGTTTTATTAACTACTGATCTGTCGTTTATGTATCCCACTTGAATTACTTGGTAGGGGTCGGTTAGATTCGAAGTAGTGTTGATTTTTATTAGTTGTTTGTTCTCTTGCAGTCTGGGTTTGTTAGGTCCTTTCTTTCCTTTATATTGATTTTGTCCGCGTGTGGTAGTACTTCTATTGTTTTGGTTGTTGTTATTTTGGTAGGATATATAGTTCCTGGGTAGCCTATTTAGATTGTGTATTGTGAGTATGTTATTGGTGTCTGTGAGAGGGGTAGTTAGTGTGTGGTGAATTAGGGATAGGGAGTAAATTATTAGGAGCAATTTGGTGGTTTTCATTTTGGTGTTGATCAGGTATGATGATGGTGGTGGTGTAGGTCTTTGGCAGCTGTCGTGCTGTTTATGTGTTATATGTCATTTTCAGAGACCTCGGGCCAATCTCCTGAGCTGGTGTGTGGCACGTGGGCTGGTGTTTGGCGCATGGGCTGGTCTCGGACCGATCAGTTCCAGTGGGCATTAATTATGGATTTGATATATTACTTAGTGCAAGGTTTTAGCAGATTACAATCATAAAAATGATTCAAAGAGAAGCACATGTCCTTACGGATAGTAAACAAATGTGGACATTGCAGCAAAACAACAAATACAGAGGGGATTTACACAGAGAGGTTCGTATATCAGAAAACACCTTTCCCTGTTGGAGTAATTTAGATCGAACTGAGTGAGGAACCTAGGCAGTCAGTGTTAGAAGGGTGCAATGAGCATTGACTCACTTGTTTATATAACTCATTGGCAAGATAATTCTTACCAATTAAAGATAATTCTTTTCCAAATAAGCAAGGTATTCTAGTTTATATAAGTAGTCTTTGCAGGAATTAGTCAGGATCAGTTCCACGTGTTGGGCAACGGGAGTCTTTATCGGTCCGCCTTTCTCTCCCGTTGTCGCTAACCCTTTTGGACGCGTGCACTAGTTGGGCTCAGGGACCTCGGCCACTCACCTGAGCTGTCGTGTGGAGCTGATGGTCAATTGGGTCAGGAACCTCGGGCCGCTCTTCAGGAACACCCCGGGCTGGAGTGTGGAGCGTGGGTTGGTCTTGAATCGATCAGTACCACGTGTTGGGCATCGGGAGTTGCTGTCGGCTGCACTTTTTGTCCGTTGTCTCTGCCTCCGTGGATGCATGTGTGCCGCTTGTCTTTTTCTCTCCTTGCCATCTTAGCAGGTGTTCGGTCATCCTGTGTTTCCCCTGTGTATGGCGGGTCCGGGGCATCGTTATCCAGTTGGGAGCCTTGGCAGTAGGGACAGAGAAGACTGCGGCAAACTCTTGTCAGCTCTGGTTTTCTTGCGATGGATCCACGTGGGCAGGCACTACCGTTCGCCCGGCAGCCTCGGGTTGGGATTCGGCACCGAGGCCCAGATGGGTGTTGTTATGCTCTTGGGACAGGGGGAGGTCGCGGCGAGCTCTCTGCGGCCCTGGGCGGCTCATTCTCCAAGGATGTACGTGGACAACTCGGTTCAATACGGGCGATAGTCGTTCGCTATCCTTTGGTTGTTTTTCTCCGCTGCTGCAGAGGGATGGAGTGAGGATGGGTTGGCTGGCTGGCTGGATCTGATCATAACCTAAAGGCTATTAACACAGAAAATAGAAAATGCAAAACAAATGGCCTTAGTGCAGGAAAGGTCGAGCTAAGACCACTTTTTGCCACAGCTTAATAAAAGGACCTTTTAATGATTTAATTAAAAATACACTGGCAGAGTAGTTTAAATTTCCGAAGTAATTTTAGCCTATATTTCAATAGAATTACAGGGTTTCATGGGCCCTTCAGGTACTGCGTGCAAGCACTCAGTCGTACAGCAGTAGTATTTAATATGGTTGTCACTCGCACAACACCTCAGAATTCAATCATAGAGCTTTGAAGGAATGATGACAAATTTATAGAAGATATACAGTGACTACCACAGAACTAATGCTGCCAGCTCACCTCCATACTGATTATTGTCTACTATCCAATTTCTCTCTCTAGAATCCTTAGGTGACCTTCAGGAGTGGTGGATAAGGCTGAAAGAACTAAACCAGGTTTGTCCAAATTCAGGGCTCCTTTTACTAAGTAGTGGTAAGCCCAATGCGGGCTTACCGCTCACTATAATGGAAGTACGGCCAGGCTACGGCAGCAGCCTGGTGGTACTATCCAACTCTACCATGCCATCATTTCCAGCACTACAAAACTTTATTTTTGTAATGCTGGACTGTACCCAGCGGTAATTGGGCAGTCCCGTGCGCTGCCCGGTTACTGCTGAGTTAACGCGGGAGCCCTCATCAACTCAATTGGTGGCGGTAAGGGCTCCACCCCCCCCCCCCCCCCACGAAATGGCCACGCAGCAAGTGCTTTACTTGCCGCCCGGCCATTTACTGCAGGAAAGCAAGACCTTCCCTTTTACCAGCTGCGGTAAAAGGGGGCCTCGGTGCGCATGTAATACACGCACCAACACCAGCACCCTTTGCCGCACCTTGGTAAAAGGGGCCCTCAGTCCTTGAGGGCTGTAAGCAGACCAGGTTCAAGATATCCCTAATGAATATGCATGAGAGGGATCTGCATATAATGCAAATCTTTCTCGTACATATTATTAGGGGTATCCTGAAAACCTGGTGTGCCTGCAGCCCTTGAGGACGGAACTTGAATAAGCCTGAACTCTCTCCTCCACCAACATGGTGCTGGTGAGATTACAGTCTATGTCCACTGAGCTGTACAACAGCTGGGTAAACTGTACATCGAGCTACAAGAGCTGGATAAATTGTCCCTTAGGTCCAAGAGATTGAAAATAAATATATCATGGCTTTCTGTTAATGATGAATCTACATTTCCTTTTCTCCTGAAGTAACAAATTTCTGGGACACACCTGTACTCATAAGGCATTCTTTATGAAAAAGAAACTTGAGAAACAAAATACATGTATGTTAACATCAGATCTTTAACTATGAAGAATATAAGATCCATGGGCTTGATATTAAAAAAAAAATGCTTCTAACGGAGTTATTCTTTTAAATTGGCCTTTTTGAAAAATTACTAGCACCGAGTCTAAATTTATGATCAAAACTTCACTAAACTCCTAAATTTAGGAGCATAAAACTGGGCTACAACAGGGACAGGTATAGGAGTTCAGCAAATGAATGGCAGCCCTACATTTATAAGCTTAATCTGTAAGCTCCTAAATTAAGATGAATTTATTTATTTATTGCATTTGTATCCCACATTTTCCCTATTTGCAGGCCCAATGTGGCTTACAGAGTTTTGTTATGACATGTTCATTCCAGGATATCAGATATAAAAAGTATCTTTACAATTAGTAGTGTTAAGCGATAAAGTAAGGGAAAAGAGAAGAAAGGTGTTAAGCAGGATAGTGTAGAAGGTGGCCTTTAATAACTG
Organism: Microcaecilia unicolor; assembly: GCF_901765095.1. Taxonomy (NCBI): domain Eukaryota; kingdom Metazoa; phylum Chordata; class Amphibia; order Gymnophiona; family Siphonopidae; genus Microcaecilia; species Microcaecilia unicolor. The sequence continues at coordinate 161,213,557 of NC_044031.1, forward strand.
GGTGGGTTGGTGAGGTAGTTTTGTAGAGTTATAGGTTCTCTTTGTAGGCCTCGTTGAAGAGGTGTGTCTTCAGAGATTTGCGAAAGTTAGTTATTTCGTCAATGGATTTCAGGGCTGTAGGTAATGCATTCCACAGCTGCGTACTCATGTAGGAGAAGGTGGTAGCGTGTGTCAGCTTGTATTTTAGTCCTTTACAACTGGGGAAGTGTAGATTGAGAAATTTGCGGGCTGATCTTATGATGTTTCTGGGAGGCAGGTCCACAAGGTTTAACATGTAGATTGGGGCGTCTGCGTGGATGATTTTGTGAACAATCGTGCAGATCTTTAACGCAATGCGTTCCTTGAGTGGGAGCCAGTGAAGTTTCTCTCTTAGGGGTTTTGCACTTTCGTATTTAGTTTTTCCAAATATGAGTCTGGCTGCGGTATTCTGGGCTGTTTGGAGTTTTTTTGATAGTCTGTTCTTTGCATTTTGGGCCCCTTTTACCAAACCGTGCTAGTGATTCCTGCGTGGCAATGCCAATGAAGCCCATTCCAAGTGAATTGCCACGCTGGGAATCGCTAGCGAGGTTTAGTAAAAGGGGACCTAAGTGAGACTACTGCTAGAAGGCAGACACACCATCCTGGAGGCTGGCCGCTGCTGCCAGGACCCCCTGAACTAACACTGCAGAACTTTGGGAGGTTGGGAGATCCAAATTTGGGGGAGATTGGTAAGAGGGATCAGATCTATGAAGGGGGTCAGATAGGAGTACTGGATTGTGACAGCTTGTGGGATCAGATAGGGGTAGATGTTTAGGGAAGGGGGTATTCCACCACCACCACCAGTTTCTCTTTTAATCTATTTTTCAGCTAAGAGCTCAGCTTTTTTTTTTAAAGACCCTATGTTCTTTCAGTAGAATAGGATTGCATTCTGATTTAAGTAAAATACCACCACTAGCATGCAAAAAAATAAAAATAAAACCTAGATGTACAAAGCACTGGCAAGACAGGTGGGGAAATACCTGTGTCTCCCCAGCTGGACCACAATATAGCTCCGGTGATTGCTAACCATAGATGTAATGGAAGCAAAAGGCTTTTGGGTCAAAAACAGTTTTATATTCTCAGCCCAGGAAGAAGCTCAACCATAAATATAGCGTGTGATAGTGATCACACAAAACATTTTGCTAAGAACTAATGACTGCAGAGACAAATAAAGACAGACACGCTCCTCTTTCTTAACCCATTATCTTTTATAAAGCAATATAAAAAAAAATGTGAAAATGCAAGATAACAGTTAACTTGTTTTAACCTTGTATTGCTTGGCATTTTTACAGATAAATTATTGCTTCCCAGCTCTGATAATTACATAAACCAATAAAATGTACAGGGGAAGACAAGCAGGATATATGAAATGGCATATATTGTGATGAGCAGTTCTGGTATATCAACAGACAAGCTGTTTCACACTTACCAGGCCCAGCTGACAAAGCAAAATGACAGGAAAATACTAGCTGTGGTCCCTGAGAAGTTAGGCAAAGACAACACTTGCGAGGTTCATCTTTATTGTTAATACAAGCTAACAGTGTCATAAAACCCACAATTAGATGTAAGACGGCAGACAACTGTTCTTGCTTCACTACAGAACATTGGCCCTTTCCTGACAATCCTTGACAAAGTTAATAAATAAGCTAGACAAATAAATATTATCCTATTTGGTATTTACAGCAAGTTTTTTTTCTTTTGTACAGCAGTAAACTTTCATTTTCATCTGCCATTGTATTTTTGGTAGTACAAAGTGGCATGTCGCATGGCTGTTACAACAACCTGTTCACTATTTACAAATGTGGCTGAAATCCAAAGGACCTGGCCTAAAAAGCACTGAGAGTTTGTTACAGCAACACAATAAATTAACAGCTCAAACTCCTCCCTCCACACAGGCATACAGGTTGATTAGTGTTCTTACATTCCATGGGTGCACACACACACTCACACTTTTTTTTAGCTTTGCTGTTTCCAAGTAAAACTATAAAGTAGTAAGGAGACCTGCATGAGGTGAAGTTGCTGTGTGAACATTCTTTTTTTTTGGTTGGGGGCAGGGGACAGACCTTAAAATAAAAGCATATCTCTCAGTGTCATGAGCTCATATATGCAACAAAAGAGTGAGACAGACTCAAAGAGGAAATTAAAAAAAAAAGATGATAAGAGTCTTTATTATAAAAAGGTATAAAAACGACCTGTAAAATATGATAAAACAAGGCATAAAACCGACCCGACACGGTCGTGTTTCGGCACAAAGGCCTGCCTCAGGGGTCAAACCAATCTGTCGTATGGTGGTAACCAAACTTGACTTAGAGAGGAAGTCAGAATTCTGGCTGCTAAAATGCCGTGTGGTCACAAATGAGGAGATCGCGCTGAAAAGCTAACACTCTTTTGTTGCTGTTTTGCTCAAGTTTGCGTGAGAGACTTTTCTTCCTTTTCATTTTTTTTACATAAGCTCATATAACCCAGTTTGCTTTTGCACAAACCTGTCATCATCTGGCATTTTTTAGCATGATTTCAGGAGTCGAAATATTTTTGAATTCAAAACCAGGAGGCAAGTTTATTCTAATTTCGACACAACCCATTCACTTTGAATGGGCTTTGTTCGCAATGCCGTGTGGCTTTGTTCGCGGGGGGGGGGGGGGGGAAGGTAGGCCTAGTTTCTCTGAGGATTTTCTTCAGCCCACTAACCTGGAATGACAAACATTTCTGGCACAAAATATTCTGAAATATCAGGAAGGCTGACAAAATAAATTGCCATTTCCAGCTGAAGCCAACCACAGGTAATAAAAAGCTGCTCCTGTTAGAAGCCATTACATGTTGGAACTCTGTGAAGGCCCAGAGTGGGACTGGCATCTCTGTCTCAGAGTCTGAATGCGTGACTTGTGTGTTTGTCTGCTTTCCTATTATCATTATGGCATTCTTTTCCTTTCTTTATATTAATTTTGTAAACTGCTTTGACTTGTATCAGAAATAAGGTGGTCTAGCGAGACTGAAATGAAAGACAAACTATATAAACGATGCACACAATCTGCAAGGACCAGTATTCAGGGAGTTTATCCAATAATGCCTGGGATGCCCCAGTGATAAACTGTATGGTCCTTTGCAATGAGCTGGAAGTTTATTGCTTACACGGCTCTATTATCTTGTCTTGTCTGGGGAGAGGAGAACTCAGTTTTGCTGCCACCCTAGAACAAGGCTGCGTGCAATAGAAAACTGCTGCTGAACTCAAGTGCTTTCTAACAGTTGTGGGTTACCAAAAATACAAATTCACTCAGCTACTGAATTGAACGCAAGTATAAATCCTGAAAACCGGCTCCTCTTTGTGGCATTTGAGTTCATCATCACTGCCTAGGGCATGAAGAGTACAAAAAAATACACGGAGGGGAAAAACAAAGCTTAAAAACATCGAGGCTTATTTCAAAGTACTTAGACTTACAAAAGTATGTGGAGGGGCATTTTCAATATGACATCTAAGTCGGACTTTGGATGTTTAGTGCTAAACGTCCCAAATCGAAATACCAAATGCAACCATTTTCAAAAAAGCAAACTATTTTTATTCACATTTTTGGGGGAGGGAGTCAGTGACCACCGGGGGAGTAAGGGGTGTCATTCCTGAATCCTTCCAATGGTCATCTGGTCATTTAGAGCACCATTGTGTGTCTTATTCGTTAGAAAAATAGGTCTAGACGAAAAACACTGAAGTTTTCACCCTACATGTTTTCATTTTGTTCCATTATGGCTGTAAAATGTCCAAGTGTTAGGCATGCCCTAATCCCACCTTTGAAATGCCCCCTTGTGATTTAGATGCACTGCAGATGAAATGCATAGACAGACGTCTGCAAAACAGGTTTTGAAAATACCAATTTGGACATTTTGAGAAGAAATCCATCCAAATGGTGCTTTGACACTTTTTGGGCATTTTTCTCTTTGAAAATGAGCCCCACAGTAACCTATGGAACTTTGTAAGTCTAAGTGCTTTGAAAATGAGCCCCAAAGAGATTTGCCCAAGGACTGGCAGACGTTGTTTACAATTATCTGCTAGCAAGGGATCATGTGAAGATCTTTCAGTTACCTCTAAAATAAAATCATTAACACTCTTTATCTGTCAGTTAGGAAAAATCATTTCAAAAATATTCATTCCTTTGGCAATTATGTTTAAGAAGCTCCACCTGAATACACTATTCTATATTATTGTGATTTATGAGGCGTGGAGGCCTATTTTCAACTCATTTAGACTTAGAAAGTTGCATAGTAACCTATGGAATTTTATAAGTCTAAGTGCTTTGAAAACGAGCCCTTCAGTATGATAGCTCCCAAACACTACTCAAGAAATATATTGATTAGGTTCAATAAAAAGTTATCACCATATATTTTTCTGTTTCTAGGCATTTAAAAATGTTTCATATTAATTAAAATAAAAAACCTAAACCCAATGAAATGTTTATCTTGCGTATATAATTTACCAGTGTTCAAGATATTCTTGACTGGAGCTGTAAAATGTGATTTATCTATATTCTGTATCAAAAAGCACAAGGGGGCGCTCAAGATTTGTTTGATAAGGTAATAAAGAAGGCCGAGTTGAAAAGAGAATGCCATGGTAGAAATAGCATCCAAAATGATTAAAAGAAAATGCTATGGTAAAAATGATAGCATCCAAAATGAGTTGACCAAGACTACTGCTGCAGTTTTAAAACAGTCATAGTTATTTACACAGTCTGTTACTTCGTGGCCAGCAAATTCACATTAAAAAAAAAAAAAAAAAAAAGCAAACCCAGAAGTCAACTAAAAAGATTCTTCAAAATATCGAATCCAAGTACACCCATTTCTGAAACATTTGTGCCACTTTATGTTCCATGTTTACAATATTATCAAATGGCCCCAAACCTAAATTTTTACAGTTGCATTTCTGCTCCTGATTGCATATCCTCTATTACTGTATATGACATGATTTTTTGGCATGTCACCTTTCTCTTTAAGCACCTCAGGAGATCCAAGAATACACTGACCTATGAGGTATGTTAAACTCTGCTTATGTGATAAGCATACATTTCCTTTAAAATGCCACTGCACCTTGGGCTTCTAGGTACATGTGAAGTGACCCTCAATGCATACACACACTGCCAAATTCATTTTCCATACCACATGTCCAAATAATAATGAGTATGCAGGAAAGGATGAGGAATATAATTTTAACAGCAATTAATAATAAAATGCCTGAAAAGGAGGGGGACTCCTGCACAGCCGTCAGCTGGCTACTTACTATACTTTTTGCATAGGGGTGATTTCCCTAAGATTCAGCCTCTAGTCCTTGCTGACGGTGCACTTATTCCTCTGCTGTTTCAAATCTTTGGGCAGTTTGTCTTAACGTTATTTCCTCGTTATCTGCAGTGCTGGAGGTCCCTGATTCTTTCTGGTGTCTGCTGCCACGAGCGTTCTTTGCATGTCCATCTTGGGACAGCTCATGAAAAAAAAAAACACCCATTCCTTTGGAAATATAACCCTGGAACGTTAAGCATATGGGACTGTGTGAAAAAGCATGCTTCTCTGCTCTTTGCACACTACATGCACTATGACAGCAAGAATACCATGTTATCTTATTGAAAACATGAAACAGAACATTTTCTGATAGGCATGAAGGGGAAATTCAACCTGCATTCCAGTAATTGTAATAAATTGCCAGAGACTCTATGTCAAAGGAAGGCTGAGGAAGTACAAGTGGCAGGAGATATGGCCCCCAGAACTGGGACTAGACTGGTGGAGAATGAGAGGAGTATACCACTATCATTGGGCTAGCCAGACAGGGACATATTTATGCAGATTGTGGCTCCTAGACTAATATTTAAGAGGCCCCCTCAATAAAGTAGGAAGTACATTTTAGGTTTAGTAGTGTTCCATGTTAGTGAAGCATGAAGCCCCTTGTAATGTGAGGTCCTAAACTTCAGCTTGTCTCTGTTATGTGTGAATCCAATCTTGTAGCCAGAGATTTTGAAAAAGGAAACGTGTAATTAAACTCTGCAATTCGTTGCCAGAGAATGTGGTAAAAGCGATTAGCTTAGCAGGGTTTAAAAAAAGCTTGGCTAATTTCCCAAAAGAAAAATCCATAAGCTATTATTAACATGGACTTGGAAAAATTCACTGTTTATTTCTACAATAAGCCACTGAAAATCTGTTTTACTGTTCTAGAATCTTGCCAGGTAGTCAGGGCCCGTCGCAAAGGGCCTTGAGCTCCCAGGGGCCCCACGGCGGCGGCCTCTGTATGTCCCTCTCTCTCCTTCTCCCCATATCGAATTCAGAGTCTCTCCCTCCCTCCCAGATCCTATAGAGTTTCTTCATCCCTGGTGCAGGCTGCGATTAAGGCACACTACTGTGGCTGGTGTCAGGCTTCTGCTGGTCCTGCCTTTGCAGAAGCAGAAAGTTACCTCATGGAATGTGGGACCGGCAGAGGGAAGGCCTCAATGTCAGCCACAGTAGTGTGCCTTAATTGCTGCTAGTGCCAGAGTTGAAGCAAGTTGAGAGGATTCAGGAGGGAGGGAAAGATGCTGAATTTGAGTTGGAGAGAAGGGAGAAATATGTTAGACCCATTGGGGGGGGGGGGGGTGGAGGAAGATGGACATGTACTGGGCTGGTGGGGGGTGGGCTGGAGACAGATAGAAATGTGCTGACTGGGAGGGGGGACTGGAGGGAGATGGAGCTTTGCTGGACTAGAAAGGGGGCTGGAGGGAGATGGAGATGTGCTGGACAGGGAGGGATGGCACTGGACGGAGATGAGGATGTGCTGAACCAGGAATGGGGGCGTTGGAGGGAGATGGAGATGTGCTGGGCCAGGAGGGGGGCGTTGGAGGGAGATGGAGATGTGCTGGGCCAGGAGGGGGGCGTTGGACAGAGATGGAGATGTGCTGGACCGTGGGGGGGGGGGGGGGGGGGGTTGAAGGGAAGACGGACAGGGAGATAGATATGTTCTAGACCTGCTGGGAAGGGGAGCACAACAAGGGAGCGAGAAAGAGACCAGACTGGGAGAGGGAAGAGATAGAGTCTGAATCAGGGGGTGGGGAGTGGAACAGAGGAGGAGAGACACTGGACCTACAGATGAAGAGAAGGAGTTATGCCAGATCACGAGGGGGCAGGGGAAAGAGAGGAAGATATGCTGGACCTGTGGGGTACAGAAGGAAAGAGAGAGGGGACGGGCAGAGCACAGACAAGAGCTGCTGGGATGGAGCAAGAACTGAGACAGGGACACAGGGCAATGCTGGAAAAAGGGTACTAAGAGAGCAGCTGTTGAACAGGGACAGAGATGCTGGACAGGACAGATAGGGACGTAGAGAGATGGATGACAAATGAAAAGGAGATCCAGGAAGCAGAAGAGACATGGACCAAATCAAATGGAAAAATAAAATGCTCAGACTATAAAGGTAGAAAAAAAAGTTATTTTGAATTTATCAATTGGAACATATCAGCTTTGGGAAATATGCATCTCTGATATCATGCATTTCCATTTCTGTTTCTTTAGTATTGCTGTATATAAAGAGTGACTACTTGAGTTTTCCAGTTCAGATTTTTGCCTTCATATCTCTATTACTGGTCTGGGATTCCTTGTTTCATATTTATTGATGGTCTGTCTGTGTTTTGCATGTGTGAGCAAGGTATGTTATTCTGCTAGAATGTACTTTCTGTGTAGCAATTTGTAGCAGTCTCAGTTGTTCTGTTTTCTCACTAAATAGTGTATTGGGGTTTTAGGGTCTGGTATAATATTTAACAGTTCTGCCTTTTCATGGATAAGGTTGTTTCTCTTTGCATCTGGGAGTTAGTGCTGTTATGATACAGTAAGGTTCTAAGTGTGTTTTTGCACGAGTTTGTGTTTAGTGTTTTGCAGTGGAGGAATTGTGTGTTGGCCTTTACTGAGGTGACTTAAAAACTTTAATTTAATTTTAGTTTGTCATAACATCAGACAATAATGTGAAATAATCATCAAATGCACACACATGCCATTTTTTTCTTCTGAGATGGCAACCCTAGTGTGGACATTTGGTTGCAGAAGGGCAGGGTGAGGGAAGGGTTGTAATAGTAGGTGTGGCAAGGGACTTGGAGTGGGGCATGGAGCAGGGCAGTGACAGGTTTTTTTTCTGTCAAAAAACCCTACCTGCTGAGGTTGCCCTAGATACTCTTTGGCTTGCTATAGCTGATTAGGAAAACTTTTGCTACCTGTAAATGTGATTTTGTGCCTAGTGAAATATATCTTTTTGGGAACCTGTACCCATGGCATCTTTTTTGGCTACTAGGGGATCTCCAGTGTTGCCTTCCTGTATTGGTGGATTACAGTAATGAGAGAATTTTAAAGCACTTTGCCCAACATACCTGGATCTTTTCTTAATTAATATTTTCCCTTTATTCTCTTCCATGTTATGAGAACTGGAACTCCTAATTGTACTGGACTTGAACTGAACAATTTCTGGTTATGTTCATTGCTTAATACTAGGTTTCCTATGATAGCATTGCGCTTATTTGAATTAGTTTTTCTGTATGAGTTTTGCTTGTTTTGTCTTTATTTGAAATTTCATAAATTAAAAAAATTTCACACACATCTTGTCAACAAGGGGTGGGGCTAGGCAGGGGGGCCCACCAAACTGGTCTGCATAGGACCCTGAAATAGCTAAGACTGGCCCTGCAGGTATTTGTGACCTGGATTGGCTACTGTTGGAAACAGGATACTGGCCTTATGGACTTTCGGTCTGTCCCAGAATGGCAACACTTATGTTCTAAACACTGACAGGGGAGTAGCCAAGGGTGGGCCTGGGTGGGCCCAGGCCCTTCCACTTTTGCCCAAGGCCCACTCAGGAATGGTGCATTCGATGTCCCCAACCAATACCGCATCCCTAGCTGGCTCGCTCCCTTCCCTCTGCTCCTACTCCCGTCAGGCGAGCCTTCAATTCTGTTTTTTTTTTGTCCTTCTGCCGCGGTGCTTCCAAGTTCCAATTTAAGATTATTAGTGTACACTTGCACTACCTGTCAGCGATTCACACACACACAGGCCGGCTTCAGTGTTCGCTCTTCTGCATCCCGCCCTCTCCGATGCAACTTCCTGTTAGGGCAGGAAGCACGCGGCATAGGGAAGCCCGTGTCTGTGAGTCGCTGGTAGTGCAGCACGCCAGAACTCAGAAGCACCGCGGCAGAAGCAGGGAGGAAAAAAACCTGAAGCGCCGGACTCGCGGGACGAGGTGGGAGCCCACAACACAACAAGAGCCACAAGCAGAAATAAAAATGGGGGGAGTACGTCGTCACTACCCTGCAGATGAAGATTGTCTGGTTCCGTACAGCAGTGGCGGGTAGGAAGTTGTGCATTTTTTTGCGGCGGCAGCGGCAGCTGCTGCGGTGGGAGGGAGTGGGGGGGGGGGGGGTGAAGAAGAGATGAATCTTCAGGCCCACCCTCCTTGGGCTCAGGCCCACTTCAAATCAGCCCTCTGGCTACGCCACTGCACTGTGATGTAAAATAATCCTTCCCTGGGTATCTCTTTCTTTTAGCTGTGCATCCTTTAACTCAGACCCACTGTGGAACGTTTCTTAACGGTGGTGGTGGGGAGGATGGTCCATACTAGTTGGGAGGGCATTGTTTCTAGGGAAGGGTTTAGTCATGGAGAATCTGTGAAGTGAGCTAAATAGAAGAAAATAGACTCATTTCAATATCGAAGCCATTTTCATGGAAGTCTACTAAAGTAATCTTTTCCATTAATTGTATCATACCCATAAAATAATAAATTCAGTGCAACATAATACCAGATATTTCCTTTCTACTGCATGAGAAAAGGGTTACTGTACAGAGACACAAATCTTCTTTTTCAGCTAGTGACACAAATCTTTAAAGGTGGAAACATGAGAATCACTAATATCAGGTAAAAAAAAGCTGCAACTGCAAACTCATACAGTTCTACCCTAAATATCTTGTGCGCATGTTCACCAATATATTCTGGTGAATTCTGCTATTCTAAAATACTTATCCAAGTTGGTAGAAAATGTAAATTCTTGCCACTTTTTTGGAGGGAGGATGGGACACAACACATTCTGGGAACTTGCATTTTATCTCTTCGTTGGTCATGTTCTATTTCCGTGCTGAAATGTATTGTGGTAGACATGTCAACTTTTCCCTTGAATACTGTTGTACTCTCATGAGGACCAAATACTAAACTGGACAGGTAGTCTATATTGATAAAGATCACCAGTCTCTAGTGGGTGAAAGTAACTGCTTCTTTTCCTTGTTCAGCAGGATGTTCCTGTGGAAGAGTTTCGAGCTACTGATAAAACTCAGTAAAACATTTGCAACATGCTTGGCATACATATTCTCTTGGTTCAAAATGCCACAGTTTGAAAGTCACGCTAGGTCCGTGCTCATGCTCGAGGCTCTATCCTGTGAGAGAGCTCAAAAAGTGTCTGTTGGCTGTCAATAACATGCAGGTGGTGAATGTAGGATTTCACTTCCTGACGCTCCTTCTGAGGAATTTCGCTCCCTAATGTTGAAAGAACATTAAAAGAAAGGAAAGAAGAGGTCACATTTTTCAAACGATTTCTTTCTCAACACAAGCTGAAATTGTAACCAAGAATGATTAATACCACTGGAGGCTACACAAGCATCTGAACTATCCAAAGACCACAAGCTGAAATCCCATGAATTATGCATTTTGGTGTTGTACATTCGGTATAAGAACATTATCAATAGTTTTCCCGTGGTTAAATAAATAAGATCCATAAAAATGATCAACGATCCAAGTTACCCCTCACATAAAGCACAATTGCTTACCTGCAACTGTCATTGTTCAAAAACAGTACTTCACCAGTCACACACACATGGGTCACATAACCACACTCAGGGCTGAATTCTATAAATTGCACTCAAAAATGAGTGCTAGAAAAAATTGGTGCTAAGCGCAATTTTATAAAGGGTGCAAACACTTATTACTCACACATTATTATTATTATTAGGATTTATTTGCCGCCTTTTTGAATGAATTCACTCAAGGTGGTGTACAGTAAGAATAAATCAAACATAAGCATCAGACAATTACAGCAGTAAAAATATTCAAATAAAAATACAAAGTATGGCATAGTATACTACTTACAATGTCAACACAATACACAATAAAACATTTTCATAGACACCCTAGGGTATAAGCAAAGATGGGACATATAGATATGTAAGAGAGTAAGAGGAGTTAGAAAATAAAGGGACTAATTTAAAGAAAGTTGCATATGAGGCCAGAGAGATGATAAAATATTTAATCTCGGCTAAGGTACTTAGTGCCAATTGCCACGCCCAAACTTTAAGCGCCAGACTTACACCTGCTGAAACCAGGTGTAAATGCTGGTGCCCAAGTTGTGTGCACTGAGACAGTATCTATAACTACACATGTAACTTTTTGGAATGCCCCTGATACTCCCATGGACACGCCTCCTTTTGAGATACGTGCTATGTGAGTTAGGGTTGGTGCACTGCCTTACAGAAGAGCACACGGCCAGATGCATGTGCAAATGCTAATGGGTGCCAATTAACTTCAATAATTGGTTGATAGCCAATTAACTTCAATTATTAACAGCTCGTTTGCCAATTAATATGCATCTGGGCACCAAACATAGAATGCAGGGGTCAGTGCTTAATGATCAGCATCTTCCAGAGCTTTCTGAAAAAGGCTACAGCCTCCCTTTTTATATTCATGTGTGTTGAGTCCCAAACTGTTACTGTTTTGTCGGGGAAGAGATTGCTGATCTAGTGTCTATAGAATTCACTGGCTTGAGGTAAATCACTTACTCTAAAGCAGAGATTCTCAACCCATATCCTCCGGATATACCCAGCCAGTCGGGTTTTCAGGGTCTCCATAAATAATAGGCATGAGACAGATTTATATACAGTGGAGAAACGACAGCTGATATGGTTAAAAAGTGAGGTGAAGGAAGCTATTAGAGCTAGAAGAAAATCCTTCAAAACATGAAAGGAGGATCCAACTGAAAATAACAGGAAACAGCATAAGGAATGTCAAGTCAAATGCAAAAAGCTGATAAGGAAGGCAAAGAGAGACTTTGAAAAGACTGAGCTAGAGGCAAACAAATATAGTAAAAACTTTAAAAAGTATATTAGAAGCAAGAAGTTGGTAAAAGAATCAGTTGGACTGCTAGATGACCGACGGGTTCAAGGGGCACTCAGGGAAGTCAAGGCCATAGAATAGAGATTAAATGAATTCTGTGCTTTGGTCTTCACCGAGGAAGATGTGGAAAAGATATCTATGCCAGAAATGGTATTCAGTGCTGATGAGTCAGAAACAAACAAATCTCTGTAAACATGGAAGATGTAATAGGGCAATTTGACAAAATGAAGAGTAGCAAATCGCTTGGACTAGATGGTATACATCCCAGATTAATTACAGAGCTATTGTTAGTAATATGGAGCGGAGGAGAGGCCTAATGGTTAGAGCACTGCTCTTGACATCCTGAGGTGTTCAATCCCACTGCTGCTGCTGCTCCTTGTGATCTTGGGCAAGTCACTTAACCCTCTATTGCCTCAGTAACAAAATTAGATTGTGAGCCCTCCAGGGACAGGGAAATACCCAGTATACCTGAATGTAACTCACCTTGACCTACTACTGAAAAAGGTGTGAGAAATATATATATATATATATATATATATATATATATATATATCTTTAAAATCAAGCATGGTACTGGAGGGTGTACTATGTAATGCCAATTTTTAAAAAGGGATCCAGAGGTTATCTAGGAAATTATACACCAGTGAGCCTGACGTCAACACTGGGCAAAATGGTACAGACTATTATACAGAACAAAATTACGGTGCATAAACATAAGCATGGATTAAACAAACAAAGTTAACATGGATTTAGTCAAGGGAAATCTTGCCTCACCAATATACTACATTTTTTGAAGGGGTGAATAAGCATGTGGCTAAAGGTGAGCTAGTCAAGATTGTGTATCTGGATTTTCAACAGTCATGTTTCATACAATTGGACTCTAGATAAGGGCTGTCTGCTGAAAAAAAGAACCCATCAAGAATTCTGCAAGGAATGAAGCACCCTGAGACATCATGTCTTGATCGTAATAGGATCTGAATGTGTGGACTGAACTCCATGTCACATCCTTGTGCCCCTTACTTTGATTAGGTGGACCTGGGTACTTTAATGAATGCACAGATTATCTCAAGGCTTGATTACTGTAATTTGTTGTATGTAGGCTTACCTAAGTTCCAAATGGGGAAATTGCAGCTGCTTCAAAATATGGCTGAGCTGTCCTTTACCATTCCCTCCAGGGAAGTCTATCAGAATAGAGGAATGAATTCTGGCTATCTTTTTAGATCCAGTCAAAACCCAACTCTGGTTTCAACCAAGTGGCAGCATGGCACTTAATAGCTTCTTTAGATACAAAGGTGAGGCCTGAAGGTTTGACTTGTTTGGAACAAGTAGATATTGAGAAGTATTCATTTTAAGGAAAAGAAATGATTCTGAGGTGTGCAATGTGATAGCTCTGATATTCAGGGTGGTTTAGAAGCAGCAGTAGATAGGGCAGAATGGTGGTCTTTCATAATATTTTACCACTTTCTTGACTTTCACCAAATACATTTCAACCACTGCAATACATGTCTACAAGCCTTTCTAATACATCTTTGCAAAGGCCATGAAAGTCAAAAGACTGAGTAAAGGCTTTAGATGTAATTTCAAACTAATAATAAGCCATAAAGAACTGATGCCCTAAAACTGCATCACCAATTTCTAGCAGGTGACATAAATTTGCCTGTTTATGTTCAGGAAGAAGCTCACTGAATTCCTGAACCTGTTCCAGGACTGCATGTAACAACTTTACAGTCATAGCGAGGGGTGGCGGAAGGGGTGGAGTGGCAATGCACAGAAGAACAAAGCATGAGTTATTGGCCCATTTAAGGGCACATTTTACGACCATGATTTGATATGGTAACTGAAGTTTGTTGAATCCTTCAGTTGACTGCACGTGATACCTTCTTTCCTCCTCCTCTGTCTCTGACATTCTCCTCCCTACGTCCTGGAAAAACATGTGGACAGTCACTGTGCATCCAGGTATTTGAGACATGCAAGAACATTAACCATCCTTTGAACAAAAAAAAATTGTCTTCAGTTCAAGTGAAGACTGAATCCTCATCTGTGAAGATGAGGGTCCTGTTGGGAGGTCTATTAAGTATTCCTCCTTGAACCAGTATACCTCTGACTAGTATGCAGGGCTCCAGACTCCAATTTGGAATACACTGGCACAATAGTAGTCAACAAATGCAATGACCCTGGAGTCAAAGACCTTTCTTGACTGAGAGGAGGACTGCTCAATGCATGAAAGGGAGTCAAGGCTCTCGATGTTGGCACTTGATGCTTCTGACATGTTGAGCAAACGATTCTCCTGCTTCAAAGAGAGACAGTGACAGCACTAGGGTCAGTCTCATAGGGATGTGGACGTCTTCCATGGCATTTTGGAAGTTAGTGTCAAAGGCGCTGAAGATGTCTGCTGAGAGGTGTGTCATGGCCTGAGTTTGGAAGGTAGCCTCCACCTCCAGACAAGGATAGTTTGGACTGAGCAAAACCTCCTGTACCTTTTGGCTCTTAGAAGTATGTTGAAAAGACAAACTGATGTGAAAACTTGGTTAGACTTCTTTTAGTTCCTTGTTTATGTTGAATCTTAACTTAAAATTACAGTCTATAAATAAATAAATGACAGTCTCAGCTCAAAGAGGGTGGGGAAGCAGGATTTAGATTGTTTTATCTGGTAGACACATTGCTAAGGTTCAGGCTCTGCCACTTTACAAGATGGTGGCAGGGAAAGGAGGACACTGCTGGATGCCTCCCAAGACCAGGTCAGTATTATTGATCCTCAGGTTCCAGCTGCATGGAGGCTCCCTGGTCAAGAGCCTCCCTGACCTAGGGTAATCAGTTCAAGGGTACCCTGGGTCAGATAGACTCGGGGAGGACTGGAGGAATAGGTGCAGTCAATGAAGACAAATACAGTGGAAGACGTAAGTAATATGTTTTATGTGCAAGACATTGTATTTTAAAAAGAACCTGAAGGTAAATGGGCACCAAAGCAAGCTAATTAGATGTGGCATAATGTGGATCAAACCTGTAGAGCAGTCCAGCAGACGAATTCTGCAATGCTTGAAGGCGTTTCACCATAGACTGAGTTACACAGTAGGTCAAGATGAGAGAATACAAACACATGATTAAGTGTAACATAGAAAAGTCACGAAAGCTCTGTAAACGCCGCAGGCAATGTAGGGACATGTAACCAGATTTGAGAACACTGGATATCTCCTCTTGAAATAGTAATCATGAATCGATAACTACTCCTAGATAGCTGAAGTGTAAAGGTGAAATGGGAAAGACAAATACAACAGGGGTGTGATTGGGCTGAAATAAGGAGCCTGTAATCCAGAAGGTGACAGTTTTATCCAGATTATAGACTAATTTATGATTAGCTAACCAGTTGGCTAAGGAGTGCAAAGCCAACTGTAGAAGCTGATGGTCAATCCTAATTGTTTTAGTTGGGAAAAGAATCAAAATATCACAGGCAAAAAAGAACATTTTAAAATTGAATGTTGGAATAAAGATTGCTACTGGACTAAGAAAAATATTGAAAATAAATGGTGAGAGAAGTTGAGTAAATACTACTTTTTCTGCAAGTTTTGAGAGAAAACAAAGATCGAGACAGGCTGATAGCTGGTAAATTTGTGTTGAGTAACGCTTTCTTTAGAATGGGATGAACAATAATCTCTTCCAATAAAAGGGGGTAGTACCTGAGGAGAGACTAAGATTAATAATGGTAGGGCTAGTGGTAGCAGACCAAGGGAAACAGATTTAAGACAAGATGAGGGGAAAGAGGTCAAGAGAGCAAGTTGTGAGTCTCATAGATGCTAAGGTAAAGGCAAGAAGATCCAAGGATGGGAATGCAAACGAAGACCAAGTAGAAGAAACAGACTGACAGTGCATGGCTAGCAAGAGGGTATCAGAGGCAGGAGGTAGAGGAAGACTGAAGTAGACATTCACTAGGAAATAAATGTTGATTACGAAATGTGTTGAGTCAATGCTTCCGCTGACAGTGTACTAATTAGTGAAGTGGAGGATTTAGGATTAGACAATTCTAAAATAATCTGGTACAGATATTTAGAGTGATTAACTGATATGTTAATTAGCATAGTAAAATAGACTCTCTTAGATTGTTTCAAATAATAATTAAATAGACCAAGTTTTGATCTACAAAAATTGCAGGCCCCTGATGTCTGGCGTTTACACCAAAGACACTTGGCACATTCTACCGAGATGATGGTTGAACCACAGTTCTTATGTTGTTGGATTCTTTTTGTCATTTAGCACCTGCTACCCTTCTGAGGAGCTTTGTGGCATAACGACTTAAGGGGCTCATTTTCAAAGCACTTAGACTTACAAAATTCCATAAGAAGCTATGGACTCTTGTAAGTCTAAGTGCTTTGAAAATACGCCTCTTAATGAATTTAAAAGCTGAAGAAAACCTGGGGAGAAAAGCAGATGCTCACCAAGTCCAATGAAAAAGTCTGTGGATAAAGAAAAGTCATGGGGACAACTGTAAAATCTGGGAATTTCACTTAATTCTAGGTCATCATGCATGCTAAAACTCAAAAGCTGTGGATTTGTTACAGCACTTAGCACAGTGTTAACATTCTAAAACTGAAAGCGGTCAAATTTTCATGTTAAACAGGCACAGCCTATTCACCAAGATGACAATTTTCAAAGGCTTTTGCACATAGAAATAAGCTTTTGCTAATTGCCCAGCACGTACATACATGCGTGCAAATTGGGGATGCATTCGGAGTGGAGAGTGCTATTACATGCATACTTTTTTGCACTTGTGCACATATACATGTTAAGGGGCGTCCAAATCAACATGGGCTACTGTTGACATGTTATTTTACCACTAACATGCTATTTTAGCACAGGTCCCATTTTATGCAATAAGAACTAGTTACTGGGGCTAACAGTAAAATGACACGTCTTAACGGTACCTCACTTTGACAACTTCCCTCCCAAATCTTGACAAATAGTATATGCAAATTTGTGCACATATTTCCCCCCCCACCCCCCAGAGTCAATTTTCAAAGGGAAATCTGCAGTTAAAAATGCCCCTAGACATTGTAAGTGTGTTTTGTTTGAAAGGTGCCCCACAAATTAACCAAGTTGAGGAGCTCCTTGAGGGTACATGATATTAAAATACTAGGAAAAAATGCCCTTTTCTGAGCGCAATGAAACGGGCGCTAGCAAGGGGCCCCCTCCCTCCGTCCCTCCGAGCTACTTGCCTTGTTCGGGGTTCGCGTCGCTGTGTGTGGGGAGGGTTTTTGTTTTTTTTGCTGCGCCTCCGTGGCCGTGTCTGTGGCGTTTCCGTTTCGGCCCTCGAGTGTCATAGCTCTGCCCTCGACGTCATGACGTTTTGACGCGAGGGCGGTGCAGACACTCCAGGGCACACCGGATATCTCGGGCGCCTCAACTTCCGTGGAGGCTTCAGAATGTTGGGGTTGCCTTTTATATAGAGAGATTGTACTCTACACCCTACAAGAGATGACAATAACCTTCGGCTTGACTTATTTTGCTGGTGGTATCAGAAGCTGTTTTCTGATGTACTAGGGAGAGAGTCTGCCAAAATTTTAGGAGGGTGGATTGCACAGCTCTCTCATAGAATGAATGAAAGTTCTTTTGGATAAGAATGAAGAAATAGTAATGTTTTTGTTTTGTTAATAATTTGCCACATTGAGCCCAATTCACATAAATAAAAGCTTTTAATAAAAAAGTTTGATCTTTATTTCATTTAACAGCTACTGTCTCCTTTTCAGAGTGCACTTCAGTTTGTACAAAATAGTTAAAATTAAGGATTTGGTAAGTGTCCTAGGGTGCTTTTTGCTGAAGGATTGTGTATGCATGGTTTTACTGGGGCATTATTTTTTTTCCCTTATGGAACTCTGATGAAATGAAAGCCTCATAGCAAAATATGTGTTATGTCAAAACTGTGCAAGCAAACTTTCAGCCTTTTGTACCTTCGTTCTAATGGATTCTTAAATCCAGACCAGTATGTTTCAGCTCTGGCAGTAGGGAGGGGAAGATGAAAGTTCACTGCCTCTGCTGCTCCACCCTCCCCCCCCCCCCTCTCCAGTACAGCCTTTCACTTGTGATCAAAGAAGAAATCTCAAATACGGGTTTTAATATTTGTAATATTCTCTAATGAATTTCAAAACTTGTCAAGCATAAAATAACTACTCACCAAACTGGTTATTCCTACAATACCTCAGTGATCGAACAGTGTCAGCGATCATATGCTGGAAAGAGAAAGTATTTACAGTCTCAGTATCACCAAGTGCTTGCAAGGACTTTCAAAAACCTGCTATGCAAACGACAAGGAAGGAAGCAAAAACCAAAATATACATCCGTTTGTGACAGAGAAGATTGAAGTTCTGGAAGTGGGGTTGAAGTTGTTCAGTACTGTAATTTCATCTAATGTGACCTGTCTGGGGATAAGGCTGAAGTCAAGTTAGTTTACAGAGTCACATGTGAGCTAGACTGTCCTATTGACAGGCATATGATTGCTGACATCAGGGGAGTAGCCAGACCTCAGGGTGAGAGGGTGCCAGAACCCAAGGTAGGGGTCACATTTTGGTCGCCGCCACCCCTCCCCTCCGCCGCTGTAATATCTTGGCTGGCAGAGGTCCCCAACCCCCGCCAGTAGAAGACTTCGTCCAGCGCTGGTCTCCAGTGCCGCCACATTGCCTGCCCTGCTCTCTCTTCCCCTCATGTCCGGCACGCTCCTTTTAGTGAAACTGAGCATGCTCAGTTTCACAAAAAGGAGCATGCCCGATGTGAGGGGAATAGAGAGCAGGGCAGGCAATGTGGCGGCGCCTCTGCAGGATAGCGCTGGACGAAGTCTTCAGCTGGTGGGGGTTGGGTACCGCCGCCAGCCAACAAGGGCCCAGGGCAAATTTGGGGGGCCCCACCTAGCTACACCACTGGCTGACATATGGCAATAATAAAACGTTTTCTTGTACTACTTTCTCTTCACTGAAGGATTCTAAGGGTTGGATTCAGTAAATGGTGCCCAAAGTATTCTGCAAAGGGCGCTCATCCTTAGCGTGGATCTCATGACTAACACCGGGCTCTGGATTTACGCCTGCTGAAACCTTTGGCGGGGATATGACATTATTCTATAACATCGTGCCCAACTTCTGAAAACACCTTTTGATTCGCCCATACTCCTCCCATAGCTACGCAACATTTGAGTTGCGCACTATGAAATTTAGGCACGGATGTTATAGAATGCAAATCCAAATTGTTGCCAATCAACTTCAATTATTGATGGTTGACACCATAACTAATTAACTTGAATGTGCATCTGCCCTGGGTGCCCAAATCTTGGGGGCTGCGAAAGGCAAAGAAAAGACTTTATAAAGGCATTCACATATATATAATTGTAGAGTACTCTATAAATAAAACCATTTCTTTGTATTCAACAGTGAGTTATCCAGCACCTGCACTGCATTTTGTTTTAAGCAGGTTAGGGAGTCTTTTACAGTAGCATTTTTAGTTTGTAGTAGAAATCAGCTGGCGGTAAACGCCAAGATGCCAACCTTCCCCTCCCCTCTCTAAAAAAATTATGCCTAAAGTTGGGGACCACATATCACTCTCAGTGTCTTTGGTTCAAAAGGTTCCCAATATATTTTATCAAACATAAGCTATGGATGGCTGGGGATGTAAAACAAATTGTTGGATTGTTACACATGAACAACATAGGATAATGCTGTCTGACTCAAATTCTTATCAAATTCTTATTTCTTGTTCAGAAGAAATTTAAAAAAATTTTATTTTAAGGAAATATGCTGTTGAAGTTTTAGTTCTGCTCTGCTCATTTAGATTTTATTCTTTCTGGGGTCTTTTTACTAAGCTCTGCAAGGGCCTACGTGTGTAAAGCGCACGCCAAATCGGCACTTCTGTCCAACTAGCGCCAGAGTCAGGCAATAATTCCAAATTTGGCGCACACTGAATCCCACGGTAGAAAATAATTTTCTATTTTCTACTGTGGGCCGTTTACCACAGCAATTGGCGCGTGCTGCATGCTTACCGTGCAGGTAGAGTGTGAGACCTTACTGCTAGGTCAATGGGTGGCGGTAAGGTCTCAGGCCAAAAACGGAAGCCACGCTGTTTCGCGGTAAACAAATGGCCCAGTGTGCGCCCCAAAAGACGCGCCTGCACTACCGCAGGCCACTTTTTACCTCAGCTTGGAAAAAGGAGCCCTCTGTTTGTAAATTAATTTATTTTGCATTTCTGATGTAAACCGCTTTGGGACCTTTTTAAGGGAAGATGTGATACATAAGAACAACAAATAGAATAGATCCTGCGACGGAATATGATTTACTACAAGAGCATGCCAAATTGCTCACGCTCTCAAAACAACTCATTCCAAAACTGCTACCGCACGCTTAGTGTTCTGTGCCAAATTCCAAGCTAACTCTAGAACAATGCACATAACTTAATTGACATAACAAGCCAATCAGCGTTAACAGCACTTAACAAGCAATAATGAGCACTAATTGGCAATAGTTATAATTTACATGCACAACTCCCTAAGCGTATTCTGTAATGCACTGCGCCTACATTTTAATGAACGCAGGCAAAAGGGTCAAGGTTATGGGTGGGGAAATGGGCATTTCATGGGTGTTCCAAAATTTATGCGCGTAGTTATAGAATATGGCCCTCTGCACCTAAATTTACATGCCGAATTTATGCTGCATTTTCGTTGGTGTAAATGGATGCACGTAGTTTTAGGCACTAGGATGTTTGTAAACCGTTGAGAACTTTCAGATTGCATGGTATAGAAAACATTGAATAGATAAATATCAACTACGCATATTCTATATACCGTGCCTAAATCTAGGCGCCACTTATAGAATACGCTTAAGTGGAAATGTTTTCTGCGCAGATTTTTAAGCACCATATATAGAATGAGTGGTGGTAAGGGCTCCGCGCTGCATGGCCATGCGGTAAGAGTTCTCTTACCGCATGGCCATGTGTGTCTGGGGGCTTTTTACCTGCTGCACTAAAAAGGGCCCTGGCACGTTGAGAAAAATGACCCCCGCCACTAGCGCAGGGCCCTTTTTCTTGCAGCTCGGTAAAAGGACCCCTTAATACTCCATTGCCTCAGGTACACACAGACTGAAAACCCTCCAGGAAAAGGAAATATCTACTGTAACATATAACTTGCGTTGAGCTACTACTGAGAAAGAATCTAAATTCAAATCCAAAATCTAGTATCGGGCATATTTTAAAGTAATAAAAAACCCTACAAATGCCATTCAGGAGCTTTACAGCAATTCTACCATACCATAATAGCACTAATTTCCAAGAGACACAAGAAGGGCCTACCTAAGAAAAGGCAGCACTGTAAACATTGTGGTGGGCACTAGAACATCAATATACCTATTGGGAAAACTAAACAAGTCAGTTTAGTACAGATTGATCCTGCACAGACATTCAATACAAACAGAACACCTGCAGGCCTGGTCTCTTCCACACACACAGAACGCAGAAAGATCCTCACCAAATATAGAATAAGTAACTACAAACTAAAAATAGAAATATGTAGACAAAAATTAAACTGAATTCCCAAGAAGCCAAACTTTGCACATAACACCAGACATACAGTAGTGTGTCCCCTTAAACTGTGCAAACTATAAAGACAGCAGGTCTAAATTTCAAAATCTGACATATTCCAAATAGAACATTACAAATTAAGGATTTCTTTCACTAACAGGCTTATTTTCGAAAGTGATCGCTGGCGATCTTCCGACATAAATCGGAAGATGGCCGGCGATCTCTCAAAAGCGGCGAAATCAGTATAATCGAAAGCTGCTTTTTTGACACCATCGCCGCTTTCCCGTTGCTGAGACGGCGAAAGTTCAAGGGGGCGTGTCGGCAGCGAAGCGAAGGTGGGACATGGGCAGGCATGGGCGTAGCTACCAGATGGCCGGCTTTTGCGGATAATGGAACAAAAAGCGCGGCATTAATCAGTATTTTGTCGCTTTTACTTGGTCCTTTTATTTTCACGACCAAGCCTCAAAAAGGTGCCCAAACTGACCAGATGACCACCAGAGGGAATAGGGGATGACCTCCCCATACTCCCCCAGTGGTCACCAACCCCCTCCCACACTAAAACAATAAAAATTTAAAACCTTTTTTGCCAGCCTGTATGCCAGCCTCAAATGTCATACCCAGCTCCCTGGAACAGTTTATGTTGGTTGCAGTGGACTTCAGGCAGGTGGACCCAGGCCCATCCCCCCCCCACCTGTTACACTTGTGGTGGTAAGTGTTGAACCCTCCAACCCCCCCCCCCCCCAAAACCCAATGTATCCACATGTAGGTGCCCCCCTTCACCCATAAGGCCTATGGTAGTGGTGTAGAGTTGTGAGGAGTGGGTTTTGGGGGGCTCAGCACCCAAGGTAAGGGAGCTATGCACCTGGGAGCTATTTGTATATTTTTTTACAATTTTTAGAAGTGCCCCCTAGGGTGCCCGGTTGGTGTCCTGGCATATCAGGGGGACCAGTGCACTGCAAATGCTGGCTCCTTCCATGACCAAATGCCTTGGATGTCGCCGGGTTGGAGATCGCCGGCATTTTTTTCCATTATTGCTGAAAATTACACTTCAACAATAGTGCTCACTAGAATAGATTCTATCAATTAAGGAATAGATGAGGGAAGAGGGAAGGGAAGTTTCGAGTAATCTGATAGGCTTAGAGAAGGAGGAACCATCAGGGCGTCTGACGTAATAAAATCAGGTGATCGGCGCCATTTTGTGAGATATTCTCTAGCAGAGAGACAGAGAAGTCAAGCAGAGAAATGAGATAACAGTGAGTACATGAGATGTTATATATAATAAAATAAAATGAAGTAAACACAGCCAAAAATTTATAAAAGGTGTGTAATTGCAGGGCACAAGAACTGGTATATAAAGGTTTAGCTCCGATGAAGATGTTACAAAACAGAAGCGCACTGTAGAGCAAACCAGTGAGAAAGACTGGAAGATAAGTGCAAAATTGAAAAAGAATAAGAACAAAAAGTGAAAAAGTAAAAAATTATTAATCTAGACTAATGAGGATTCCCGCTGTTTGAATAACGGTACAGTGGAGAGGTGTAGTTTATGAAGCAAATAATTAATAAACACACCGGAAATCTGAAGTCAAGATTATTATATTCATTAAAAAGACTGTGTTGAAAAGTTTAAAGTGCCATAGAGGCATTATTGCTGAAAAACAAAACCGGCCATCTCAAACCCGGCGAACTCTGGCATTTGGCCGGGCTAAACCGTATTATTGAAAAAAAAAAGATGGCCAGTCATCTTTTTCGATAATACTTTTTCTCTGCACCAGCAGTAGCCCTGGGCATGTACAGTGGTGGAAATAAGTATTTGATCCCTTGCTGATTTTGTAAGTTTGCCCACTGACAAAGACATGAGCAGCCCATAATTGAAGGGTAGGTTATTGGTAACAGTGAGAGATAGCACATCACAAATTAAATCCGGAAAATCACATTGTGGAAAGTATATGAATTTATTTGCATTCTGCAGAGGGAAATAAGTATTTAATCCCTCTGGCAAACAAGACCTAATACTTGGTGGCAAAACCCTTGTTGGCAAGCACAGCGGTCAGACGTCTTCTGTAGTTGATGATGAGGTTTGCACACATGTCAGGAGGAATTTTGGTCCACTCCTCTTTGCAGATCATCTCTAAATCATTAAGAGTTCTGGGCTGTCGCTTGGCAACTCGCAGCTTCAGCTCCCTCCATAAGTTTTCAATGGGATTAAGGTCTGGTGACTGGCTAGGCCACTCCATGACCCTAATGTGCTTCTTCCTGAGCCACTCCTTTGTTGCCTTGGCTGTATGTTTTGGGTCATTGTCGTGCTGGAAGACCCAGCCACGACCCATTTTTAAGGCCCTGGCGGAGGGAAGGAGGTTGTCACTCAGAATTGTACGGTACATGGCCCCATCCATTCTCCCATTGATGCGGTGAAGTAGTCCTGTGCCCTTAGCAGAGAAACACCCCCAAAACATAACATTTCCACCTCCATGCTTGACAGTGGGGACGGTGTTCTTTGGGTCATAGGCAGCATTTCTCTTCCTCCAAACACGGCGAGTTGAGTTCATGCCAAAGAGCTCAATTTTTGTCTCATCTGACCACAGCACCTTCTCCCAATCACTCTCGGCATCATCCAGGTGTTCACTGGCAAACTTCAGACGGGCCGTCACATGTGCCTTCCGGAGCAGGGGGACCTTGCGGGCACTGCAGGATTGCAATCCGTTATGTCGTAATGTGTTACCAATGGTTTTCGTGGTGACAGTGGTCCCAGCTGCCTTGAGATCATTGACAAGTTCCCCCCTTGTAGTTGTAGGCTGATTTCTAACCTTCCTCATGATCAAGGATACCCCACGAGGTGAGATTTTGCGTGGAGCCCCAGATCTTTGTCGATTGACAGTCATTTTGTACTTCTTCCATTTTCTTACTATGGCACCAACAGTTGTCTCCTTCTCGCCCAGCGTCTTACTGATGGTTTTGTAGCCCATTCCAGCCTTGTGCAGGTGTATGATCTTGTCCCTGACATCCTTAGACAGCTCCTTGCTCTTGGCCATTTTGTAGAGGTTAGAGTCTGACTGATTCACTGAGTCTGTGGACAGGTGTCTTTCATACAGGTGACCATTGCCGACAGCTGTCTGTCATGCAGGTAACGAGTTGATTTGGAGCATCTACCTGGTCTGTAGGGGCCAGATCTCTTACTGGTTGGTGGGGATCAAATACTTATTTCCCTCTGCAGAATGCAAATAAATTCATATACTTTCCACAATGTGATTTTCCGGATTTAATTTGTGATGTGCTATCTCTCACTGTTACCAATAACCTACCCTTCAATTATGGGCTGCTCATGTCTTTGTCAGTGGGCAAACTTACAAAATCAGCAAGGGATCAAATACTTATTTCCACCACTGTATCTGAGCAATGTAGAACAAGGGTATCTAAAATAAATGCAACTTCACATACAGAGAAAAAGTGCTACGCAAACTGCCCATAAAAGATCAATATTAGTGAAAAAGAGTCGCAACTTACCAGCTTCTCAAAGTTTACAAGATTATCTAAGAAAGTTTTATTTCCTTCATGGATGAACGTCACATCTAAAAACAAGAAAAGCAAGACACAGGTGGTCAGTTTTCCTGAAGTCAGCAAACTATGCTTTTTGTAGGTACAAACTCTCAATGTTGAAATCAGCTTTACCATGTCAGACCAGGTTAATCTGTGCCTTTGCATACACCAAGGGCTGGATTCTATATATGGCGCCTGAAAATTCTACGCAGAAAAAAATATGCCTAGGCGTATTCTCCAAAGTACGCCTAAATTTTATAGAATATGCTTAAATTTCCGTGCGGTATATAGAATATGCCAAGTACGGTCCACATGACTAAATTTAGTTGCGTTCAATTATTCCAACTAAAACCTGGTGTAAATCCTGACGCCTAAATTAGACATAGAGCAGATGTATTCTAAAACAATGAACATAAATTTTAGAAACACCCATGACCCGCCTATAACCACGCCAACTTTTCAACTATACGACTTAGAATTTATACGCACCACGTTACAGAATATGCTTAGACAGTGGTGCATAAAAATTCTAATGCCAATTAGCGCTAATTGCTTGTTAACATCCAATTATCAGCACTGATTAGCTTGTTAACCAATTCGGCTAAGTGCATTGTTATGTAATATGCTTTGATTGCCACGAGCAAATCTCAGCACGATATATAGAACCCCAGGGCAAATGTTTTAATTGGGTTACAAGAAACACAAATTAGCTACTAGCATTACTAGTCAGATATTTACCAGGAACTGAATAACAAAGTCTTTAAGGCCTATAACCAGGGCATTTCATATACAATACTACAGAATAAACAAACTGAATTGTATATAATGTAAGGCATGAAACACAAATGCCCATAACTAATTTTTTGTCCCCAAAGAAAGATTTTGGTGAAACTACTTTCCCCCCCCTAATTCTTTTTTCAAGCTTTAATTTTTGATTTTTCAAACATAATTCTGAGAAAAAGTGGGTTTTACTACTACTACTAACTAGCATTTCTAAAGCGCTACTAGGGTTACGCAGCGCTGTACAATTTAAACATAGAAGGACAGTCCCTGCTCAAAGAGCTTACAATCTAAAAGACAAGAGAACAATCTAAAGACAAGTGAACAATCTAGAGGACGAGTGAACAGTTAGTCTGATAGGGTGGATAGATTGGGGCATTCTATATATCTTGAGCGGTTAGGCGCCGAAGGCAGCATTGAAGAGGTGAGTTTTAAGCAGAGATTTGAAGATGGGTAGGGAGGGGGCATGGGTAAAGGAAGATTGTTCCAGGCATAGGGTGAGCCACTAGAACCTGTTCAAGCAAACCTTATAGCCCTAGAGCCAAAGTAATGGCACTGTCTAGATAAGATGTTAGTAAGTTGAAAAGCAGGGGTGGGGTGAGGTCTCCCAGACACCCTTGCCTGAAGTGGACTTCAAAGTTACTTCAGAAGCCTCCCTCTGGTTTACTGCAATGACATCACATCTGGCCCCATGGTGGTGAAATCCCATCCTGTCCTTGGCAGGTATCTATCTGGCCTGTGACAGTGGAGATCAGTTCGGCCTACAGACTGAGAGTGCAGCTATAGGTGGCATTACGAAGGCTGTGGCTTCTCCACTCTAACCTCAGGATCACTCAATTTGAGAATTTCAAAGCTGAAGAGGAAGATGTTGAACCCAGAGTCCTGTACTTGCAGGCGAGTACAAATCAGGAGCCAGGGACCAGGCTGTGGATGTGCTTGGAAGAGGCAACAGATAAGTGGGACTGAGGAAGGGAATAAGAATAAAAAGAGAGAAAGGGGACAGAGATGGGGAGGGCAGCCCACAGGAGAAAAACATCTGGATGGAGAGACAGGCAGCTGCTCTAAGGCAAGGGTATCTCTGGGAGAGGGCTCTGGAGATAGGTTGGTGCTGGCTGCTACAGCAGTTTTTTTGTTCCACTTTGTGTATAGGACTACAGAGAATCCATCACCGGCAGCACATTCAGAGAAAGACTATACCAGCTCAAGGCAGGTCAGGAAGCCACTTCAGGTTACCTAGTGAGGAAGTGACCTAATATTTAGAGTAACGAGCTGAGAACCAAGGAAGCCATGGTTCAATTCCCACTTTTTCCACCTTGAGCAAGTCACTATCTGCCATTGCCTCAGGCATTAATTCTGGAGTAAGGTCATATTGTTAACTGAACACTTATCCCCACTGTACAGCACTACATAACATCCAGCAAAACTACAAAAAATGCCAATTATCATATTATTACAGATCACAGAAGTGGCAGGGAGAATGTGTGTAAATTTCTTTGGAGGAGGGGGGCATGCCGATTGCTGCAGGATATATATGTTGCACTTGGGCGGTGGAAAATAAGGAAGGTGTGCTAGTTGCTCCAGCTGGGTGTGTGTTGCTTGGGAAGCCCAGGGAGGAGATGGTGTTTGTGTGCCAGTTAATGGGGGTGGGGAGAACCAAATCACGCTGGGGGGTGGGTAGTGAGTTGCTTCATGGAGGGGTGGTATTTCTGTATCAATTGCTCGGCAGAAGGGTAATACCAATTGTATTTTTTGTACGTAAGAATAAAGCTAGCATGGCTCAAACCTGTGTACGTAGTACCCACCCAGATACACCTTGGGCAATCTGGTCTCTACCTAAAAAGAAAAGTAGTTCTGACAATGTAACTGCCCAGTGGCGTTCCTAGGGTGGCTGACACCCGGGGCAGATTGCCGATGCGCCCCCCCCTGGGTGCAGCGCGACCCCCCCCCCCCACCCCCTGGCGAAAAGACGGACACCTCCACCTGGGTGCATTTTTACCTGCTGGGGGGGGGGGGGGGTGCGGCGCGCCTGTCGGCTTCGCTCGTTCCCTGCTCCCTCTGCCCCAGAACAGGAAATAACCTGTTCCGGGGCAGAGGGAGCAGGGAACGAGCATTGCCGATAGACGCGCAGCACCCCCCCCCCCCCCAGCGGTGTGCACCCGGGGCGGACCGCACCCACCGCCCCCCCTTGGTACGCCACTGTAACTGCCATAGATATCAAATTTCAGGCAGAAGGAACATGTCTACCACAGGAAGTGATCCATCTTGTGCAGTGGACTAGACAGATGCCTCCCTTGGATCACAATTTGTTCACCTCTTTACTAGAACCCCAATGTTTAGCCAAATGTAATTACTGCTTATACTTAACCATGGTTATATATAGTACTTAGGTGTTCCTGCCTAACATCTCAATGTCTTCAAATAGGTTACCTTTGCACAAACCATAACAGTAATAAGACTATGTGGAGTACAATCTTAGCCTCTCAAACTTACTATTAACACTCACTTTAGTTACCTTCGAAGTGCAGGGTAGCTTAATAGTTACAGCAGCAGGTTAAGAACCAAGGAATCAAATTTTGCTTTTTCTCCACCAACTTTCCTTATGATTTTGGGCAAGTCACTTCACCCTCCACTGCCTCACGTAGAAACTTAGGAGTCCTTTTACTAAGCCGTGGGAAGTGCTAGCACATGCTTACCACAGCTTAAAAGGGCTTACTGTGGGATGCGCTGAGGCATCCTTTGGTAAAATCCCAATATCCATGTATGAACCACAAGCTGAAAAATATTTCAGAATTTTTCTTGGAGGGGTTGTCTGGGGGGGGCATAACAGCATGAATCAGTTAGTACAGCCACATTACTGTGCGCTGATTAGCGCGGGATTAGCGCATGAGCCCTTATCGCCTACAAAATGGGTAGTGATAAGGGCTCACATGTTAATTTTTGATAACGGCTGCACGCTAATGGCAATATCAGCGCATGGCCATTGATTGAGAAAATGGAAAGTTGGCAATTTTCCAGCTTTGGTAAAAAGGCCTTAGCATGCCCTTAAGTGGGTCTTTCCCTTGTGCTAACGCCACGTCTTACCACATCTTAGTAAAAGGATCTCTTAAATTGTAAGCCCTCTGGGACAAACTACCTACTGCTCTTGAAAGTAACCCACTTGACGTGAAAAGGTGAATAATTAAATTTGGGATAAACTCTTTCTTTTCTTAACACCAAGTTTTCTGTCACCTCTCTCTCGCCCAATGAGGCAGAAGTATCATACTGAAGCAACATTAATGATCACTGTGGTAAATTTACTTTATTTATTTATTTTTTATCAATAACGTTTATTTTGTCTACAGAACCCCCCCAAAAACAAGAGTTAGATTCTATCCTTAGTTTTAATTAACCTTTAGCTGAATGATTAGAAACACTTCCAGTATAAAGCAAAAGCATTCTAAGGAGCCAAAATAGTGTCTTCATGTTACATATAAACTAAAATCTTAGAAAATGATGCAAACACATTAGAATCTGCTGCTTGCAAATGAATGTTTGGTGGTGGCTGTTAGTGCTGCCTAGAAGCCTGCAACATTCAAAGCACAATATGGTGACAGACGACAAGAGATGCCAATGAGAAACAGGAGTGGTGGGAATAATGATGTGTACAGAGATTTGAAAAGATTTTAGCTGTGAACACTGACAATGCAACCAACAAACAGCTTTTCTCCAAGCAACATATCAAACTAATACGGTATTTAGATACTGCGTCCTTTGATGAGACCACCTTATTACAGGAGGCAGTTAACATTTATCATGATCCGACATGCTGTAAAAATGGCAGCTGGGACTTCACCATTACAAAGTGCAGGAAGTTCTATAGTAAATAGGACACTTTTGTCATTACCTTTTAGGAGCAAGGGCATGAAGGGTATTTTTGGTGGCTTCATTTTTTTAAAAGTATCCCGGTAGGCTTTATGGTTCAAAGAAGGATCCTGCAGAATCGAGTTTGTTGTAAAAAGAGAATAAAAAAAAAAAATCAGTACTCTACATTACTCCGTTCCACCACCCCACATACTTTTGAGTTTATTACACAGCATTTTTCAATCTAACCCCAATATCACAAGAAATATTTGTACTGTTGAAGACTCTGACCACATCATAAAAGCAAGGTGAACATGAAAACGATTTCTGAAGCACAGTGATGGCATACAGGCTTGTAGAGCACCACAACTCAAGTCTAGTTTATTGTAAAGATCCATCTACTTACAGGACCTTAGATAAATCTGGCCCTAAACCTTTGATTTTTCTGTTTGCATAGCACAATAAAATATGGTGGCATCAAACTTCTAAACTCATTTCTCAGGGAAAACTAGTTTGGGAAGAAATGCCTTCTCAGATGCTCCAATGTGAGGAGGGGGGATGCATGGCTGCTGTGCCAATTTACTGGTTTGAGAAAAGCAAGTCCTAAAAAAGGAGGTACCACATTGGCCCAAATATAAAACAAGGGGCTTTGGGGGGGATATTTCACTCATCTCCTCCCAAAAAACTATATCTATAAATAAATCTTATTATATATGAGGCAAAAAACCTAAAGAAAAGGGAGTCCTGTGGGGAAAAGCAAGCAGTATGTGAAGGGTGGGGGGCATGTTGGGACAAAAAACTTTTAAGTCATGCATCAATGTGGAGGGGCCTACAAGTTTTCCCCTGCTAGGCGAGTGTGGGACACTTGTGGTTGTCTATGTGATATGGTCATAGCCCACTTAGACTTGACAGGAAAGCCTTATGACTTCCTGGGGCAGAAGACATATGACATGAAGATCTTCTCCTCCCTGTGGGCCAGGGGCGTATCTGACCTGCGGCGGTAGGGGGGGCCAGGGCCAGAGTGAGGGGGCACATTATAGCCCCCCCTCCCGCCGCCGCCGCCGCCGCCATTGCCGATCCCCCTCCCCCCAGCCGCTGCCATTGCCAACCCTCCCCCTCCGTTGCTCGCCTACCTTCGCTGGCGGGGGACCCCAACCCCCGCCAGCCGAGGTCCGCGTCCTCCTGCCGCTGCCGCTGCCGGCTGCCTTTGGTCCTTTCATTTTTCCATTGAAGCTGGCGCCGCCGACGACGAAAAAGTTTCTTTTGAATCTGACGTCGCTGCACGTTGCACGTTGTACGTGCAGGACGTCAGACTCAGAAACAATTTCTGAGTCTGACGTCCTGCACGTACAACGTGCAGCGACGTCAGATTCAAAAGAAACTTTCGTCGGCGCCAGCTTCAATGGAAAAATGAAAGGACCAAAGGCAGCCGGCAGCGGCAGGAGGACGCGGACCTCGGCTGGCGGGGGTTGGGGTCCCCCGCCAGCGAAGGTAGGCGAGCAACGGAGGGGGAGGGTTGGCAGCGGTAGGGGGGGCCAGGGCGAAATCTGCGGGGGCCCAGGCCCCTGAGGCCCCACGCAGATACGCCCCTGCTGTGGGCTGAAGATATCTGGCTCCTGCAGGGCCCAACATGTTTCTTACCAGCCTAGACTGTAATGACGGAGCTGGCAGTGCACTGATGGGGCCAACATTAAGAGCTGTCGCAGGACAGGCATACTGAGGAGGAAGGTAGGTGATACTGTCAGTGAGAATCTGAGCCAATTTCAGCAGCTATGCCAGGGTTACTGAGAGTTGTGCCATAGGAACGAATACAAACATTTTATATATAAACAATCAAAAACAATCACTGGTATTCAAACTGCATATAACTATAATAAACCCGGATTCTTTTGAAGAGTTGCATCACAAGCGTCATACCACATAGGCTGCCGGGTGGGGTGACTGCACCCGGCAGCCCTGAGATAAGTGTTATTTGGCTACCTTTTATTGAGAGTGACATTGAGATTTAGTTTAAGTACATTGTGAAGCATAGTGATTTAGTCTGAGTGCAAAGAAACAACGTGAAATGTAATGAAAAAAAAAGAAAACACAAAGTAACAATCAATATATATAAAAGGCGAGTGTCGTACTCACTCGCAAATGCGCAGTAGAGACCTTCTCTGCCCCGCCCCCGCGTCAATACGTGATGACGGGGGGCGGAACAGAGAGGGTCTGTACTGCACATTTCTGAGGGAGGGACACCGCCGTCTAACGCTCCCCCCACCAGAGTCACCGCCGCCACCCACCTTCTACCCGGTCGGGCCCTCGCTCCACTACTGAAACAGCGAGGGTCCGGGAACGCAGCACTGAGCTCTGCTGAGCTGCCGACATCGCCCTTCCTTCTTCTTCTCTGCCTCTGCCCCGACCTCGACGACGTTACGTCACACGAGGGCAGGACAGGCAGAGAAGAAGAACGAAGGCCGACGTCGGCAGCTCAGCAGAGCTCAGTGCTGCGTTCCCGGACCCTCGCTGTTTCAATAGCGGAGCGAGGGCCCGGCCGGGTGGAAGGTGGGTGGTGACGGCTCGGGGGGGGGGGGGGGGGAGCGCGATTTTGGAGGGGGAGGGGCAGCGGCGAACTCGGCGGCGGGGGCGGGCCTTTCAACCCCCCCTTCCTATAATAGCCCGTTTTTACGGGCTCAAAGGCTAGTCTGATATATAATGAAAATTGTTGTGTGCTTTTGATTAAGGTGGGGGATATGGTAAAGTATTAGGTATGTTGTGAGAATCATTTATGATAGTTTCTTGTAACCTTAGAGTGATATATTTGGAGCAGCAAGAAACAATATTGGTGCACAGTTGGTGCTTAAAACTAATATATTATGTGGAAAAATTCAGTGATTGAGAAACATATCCACCCTCTAAGGGTGTTTTTGTATTTAGCTTAATTGCAACACTTCAACACTCCACCCTTATTCTGAAAATCATCTTTCTATTACTGTCTGCTTAGTTCTTTTGTGTCATCCTCAATCTTTTTGTAACACCAACTGTATCTTCTACCCTGGAATGGCATTGCCATAACAGGTCTTTGTAAGCCACATTGAGCCTGCAAATAGGTGGGAAAATGTGGGATACAAGTGCAATAAATAAATAAAAATAAATAAACCCTGCTTGGGAGAGTTACAACATTTGAGAATTTTTCGAGAGAGAGAGAGAGAGAGAGAGAGAGAGAGAGAGAGAGATAAGAATCCGGGTTTATTATAGTAATAGGAATGAATATGGCACATAAAAGTGAAACAGCTACAGATGAGGAGACGATTCAGGGAAGGAGGGAGGGAGGGATGGATGGGAAGGCAATGGGGGGAACAAAGCTAGAGGGCAGTAGAATGCAAAACATCAATGCAAAATAAAGCAAACATGGCAAATAATTATGTATAGATAGATACTCTAGATAAATATACACACAACCAGATTTTTTTTTTTTTAAAAGGACTGAGCTAAAAATAAAAAGCTATATTGACATTTTTATCCTGGCTCTGATGCATGGGGGTTGTCTTCTTTTTTTTTTAATACTATCTTGTGCTGAACCAATATAGTAATCAGCTTTGGTGGGGGGAGAGAGGGGACTGCAGTATAGAGCATACAAACACCAAAATTTGCTACTCCAGGGACCAAGTACTTACAGTTAAGCTATCGAGCTCTGAGAAGAGTTTCTTAAACTTTCCAGGCATTTTCTTCAAAAAAGAGAGAAGATTAAAAAAACAAGTTAAGCATGTATTAAAGCAACAATACTGGCAGACAAACAACACACTTAGCTAATACAATCGGCATTTTGAACAGATTAGTTTCTTTACACTGTCCTGATGTGGACTCTTAAGGGTAAGATTAGGGGGCTCATTTTCGAAATAGAAAAACATCCAAAAAGCGGCACAAGGCAGCATTTGGACTTTTTTTTTTTTTTTTGCCAAACTGTTTTTTTTCGAAGTGCATTTTAAAGACATTTTTCTAGGCAGTTCATCTGAAGTGCATCCAAAACACAAGGGGGCATATTGAGGCAGGATTTGGGCATTCTCAAGACTTGACCTGGCATAACTGGGCATACTTATATTTAGGTGAACCAATGTGAGTTTTCTAAAGTGGAATCCAGGTGCCCAGATGCCATTACAGAACAGGTACTTGACGCGCAGCAATGGGACACCTAAAAGAGGGCACCCAGTTGTAGAATTGCTTCTATATTGTCCATATACATAAATGGGGTGAAACCATACAATCAAATCAACTGACCTCGAGGCTGAAAGACAATGTTGAAAAGCAGCAGCAATAGAGAAGAGCCTTGTGGGTCCTCACATTTTAAATACTGCAGAGAGGACAGTTGTGATTCCAATTTCTTTCTATATTTTCTACCCCTAAGGAAGGACTTGGTCTACTCTAAAACTTTGCAAGATGTGCTTTATTGGGACTTACAGATCTAGCACAGCTATCAAAACTGATTAATTCCTGTCCAAATGTTTATAAACCAAATCTGTGACAGTTGGCAATAGTGATGCCACACCAAGTCACGAGCCTCCGGTGGCCAACAATATTCTCCGCGCTGACTTCTTTTTCAATAGTCTTGGAAAAGAATAAAAATTTTGTTAAAGGCTGATAATTTGCACCATCTGCACGATCCAAGACCCCCTTTTTCAAAATGGGGTTACAATATGGTTTATGGTTTTTTTTTTCATTTGATATACTGCAAATAAAATTTGTATATCCAAGAAGATGACACACATAAAACTACAAAACAGCTAGAACTGCAGAAAAGGAGTGCTATTTTTTTGTTTCTAGCTTCCAAATATCAGGTGAACTCCACAGTTCTTACTCACAATAGTCTCTGCACAGGTGGAATTTAAGGTAATTGATTATGAGTTACACAAAAGAGGATAAAAAGTAAATCTGAAAAACCACATCACAGCAGCTTTAAAATGGGTCAACAAAGACTGAGCCACAAGTCCGCTGGTAACTTCTTCCAGGGGTGTGTTGGGGGGGGAGGGGGAGGGGTACTATTTGGAAAGCTGTATGGCAGTAAATCTCCAACTTTTCTCAAGAGAGTATTACCAGAAGTTTACTTTGGGAAGGTCTACATGTACGTAAGAGATACTAAGGAATGAATGCACTAGAATGGAAATTAGGAACTGTGCAATAGAATACACAGAGGGGAATTTTTGATATGACATCTAAGTCCAATTTTGGACATTTTGCTCAAAATGTCCACAATCTGAATAGCAAAACAGTGATTTTCGAAACAGCAAAATGTCTTTTTTTTTTTTTCAAAAATGGCCACTTGCTAGATGTTTTTGTGCTCTGTGCAGTTATCTTTTTGGTCCATTTTTGAAAACAAAACATCCAAGTGAATAACACACAAATCAAGCCACTGGGATGTAGGAGGAACCAGTATTCTTAATAGACTGGCCAGACAGACATCCCAGGAGAGCAATGGGGCACCCTACGGGGCACTGCAGTGCACTTCACATAAAGACTCCCAAGTACACATCTCACTGTTACTGCAATATTTAAAATGTAGGGACCCACAAGGCTGTTCTCTTTTGCTTATGCTTTTCAACATTGTCTTTCAACCTCTATGTCAGTTGATTTCATTGTATGGTTTCACCCCATTTATGTATGTGGACAGTATGGAAGCACTTGTAGAGTGAGCCCTCCAAAACACCCTACTGTTCACCACTACAATAGCCCTTATGGCTGTAGGTGTCACCTAGATGTGGGTACAGTAAGTTTTTGATGGGTTTTGGAGGGCTCACACTTTCCACCACAAATGTAACAGGTAGAGTGGGATATGGGCCTGGGTCCCCTTCTCTACCGACCACTAGGCTATTCCAGGGACCTTCTTGCTGGTCTAATAGGACTGGCCATAATATCTGAGGCTGTCATAGAAACTGGTACGTACTGTTTTCTTCAAATCTTTGTGGGGTGGGAGGGGGTCAGTGACCACTGGGGGAGTAAAGAAGGGTTATTCCTTTATTCCTTCAGTGGCCATCTGGTCATTTAGGGCACTTTTTTGTGGCTTAGTCCTTATTGAACTAATCAAATACAGGATTTCTATCACTGTCTGTGTGGTTTACTATCTGATCGGAGGAAAAGCCTCAAGCAGATGATGGGACACTCCTTTGTCAATATAAATTAACTATTAGGGAGGCCCACGTACTCATCATAGGCTAAATAACCTCCTGCCTATGATGAGAACGTGGGCCTCCCTAATAGTTAATTTATATTGACAAAGGAATGTCCCATCATCTGCTTGAGGCTTTTCCTCCGATCAGATAGTAAACCACACAGACAGTGATAGAAATCCTGTATTTGATTAGTTGTTTGAACGGAAGAGATTTTCTACTACCTTCACTGTGATATTGTGATATTGAGAAACAGGTCTAGCTTGAAATGTCTTAGTCTTGAGAGTTTTCGTTTTGTTCCATTATGGCTGAAAAACAGCCAGGTCTTAGGAACG
The DNA here is from genome assembly GCF_901765095.1 of Microcaecilia unicolor. NCBI lineage: Eukaryota > Metazoa > Chordata > Amphibia > Gymnophiona > Siphonopidae > Microcaecilia > Microcaecilia unicolor. The sequence continues at coordinate 161,249,872 of NC_044031.1, forward strand.
TCCAAATCCCGCACTTAATATGCCCCATAGAGACCGGACGCATTGCACACAAACTGCATAGAAAAACATCTGGAAAATGGGTTTTGAAAATACCAATTTGGACGTTTTGGCAAGAAAAACATCCAAATGCTGCTTTATGACACTTTTTATAAGTTTTTCTCTTTTGAAAATGAGCCCCACAGTGCATCAGAATTAAAGTCTTGAACCTAATCCAGTGAAAGATGGGGAACCCATATTATTCTCTCAGTAGGGGACAAAACAAACCATGAACCATGGAAGCTTTCAACATATCCCCTTATCCACCCTACTACTTCATCTGAATCTCCTATAAATAGGAGACATGATTTGTTTGAAATAACTTTTTTAACTTGCTTACCAATATGAAATCAACCAGTCCAAAACCTCAATCCTCATTTGACAATGGCTCTACCTGCCCCCTTTTTATGGCCTTAATGACCCACCTTAAACTTCTGTATCCAGGAGACACTGTTAAGTAAGCTTGGATAAAACAAGGAAAAGCATTAGCTTTGTCAGCATACCTCCCATGTTTGAGACAGCCGGCTGACCGATGCAGTGTTCAGCCCCATAATGATGGCAAAAAAAGAGTTCAGGTTCCTTTGAGCTTTGCAGCTGTGGAAGCAAAATGAGAAAGTTTATTGCCTCAGCCTATTCTATTACATAAATGTATTCTGAACAGCTGCTTGTCTCATTGTTAACGGCTTCTTGTATGTTTTATTCTTGCTGTGGTGTTATTAAAACTAAAGAGGTTTTCTCATACATGAGGAAAACCAGGAAAGCAGTTCCTTGATAACTTAACATGCCAAGAACACCAACAATATGACTATTTTCCACTAAAATTTGGGTTCATGTGCTATGGTCAAGACCAAAGGTGCCAAGCTCTGGTCCTCAAAGACTGTAAAATGGGCTGGTTTCCGGCAATGGCCACTCAGATGATGGCAGAAGGAAACTCACTCTTTGCTATGAAATCACAACATATCCACAAAACTAAACAATAAAATACAGCACAAAAATAGTTTACATCCTTTAAAACCAAAGAACTTCCTGAAAAAGACAAAAAATAATTTACTGGAAAACCTACTTACAATAGTAAACCTGTACTGAAAACTAGTAAGATCCCTGTTGCACTTCCAAGCTTTCCTGTAACGCCTCCAAGAGACAAACGGAGAGACTTCTAGTGTTCTACCAGTAGTGTGGGTAGAGACCATTTATGGCTCTATTAAATTATTTTATTGTGACCTTTCTATGCTATCCAATGTTTCCAGAACTTGGGAGGGCTCTTCTTACCTTATGTACTTATGTACCAGTGTGGAAAGGAGAAGAATTCATATGCAGAGAAAACTGAATGGTGTAAATACCCAGCTCAAAGGCAGTTCCCTGTCTTTGGTTAACTCAACCATCGTGCCTTAGAGGAGTAGGAATCTCTGGCTAGCACAGCCAGTAAGTGGAATGACAGGAGTTGTGTAGGCCACTGCATTTCACAGTACTAATGTGATAATGTTTTTAAAGTAAATGTGTTCAAGTATAGAAATATAAAATGTAAAAACTTAAGTAAAGCATTAAATTTTGATATTTAAAGCAGTTTTGCTCACTAGACCAATGAGGAGGTGGGTGGGTAAGGCTTGCTGATTTAAAGATTGCGAGTCCTATTTATTTAAGTCATCAGTCAAATTACATGTTCATAAAATTGCTTAAAATGTGGTTATTTCAGAAGTTTATCACGACTTATGTCAATATTATCTCCTACTGCATTGTATATTCTGGGGGTTTGCCCTATTTTTTATTTTTTTTTGAGCTGCGCTGATCTAATTTTGGTATCTGCAGCATACCATCGTTGATTGAAATGTAACATTTTAGGTGGCAGGAATGTGCATAAATGGCAGTATTCTGGCCACTTATACATGTAAACAACCTCATAAAATACAGACTAGCAGAAAACTGTCTTATTTTGATGCCGCATACTTTGCCGGTGGGCATGCAAACTTTGGCGGAGTTTGGATGGAGAATAGGTGGGGAGCACAAATGTGTTTATAAATTATAGAACACTATAAAGGGTGGGACAAAAATAAAAATGAAACCCTATAGTGTTTTGCTGTTTTCTCCACAACCACTTTAAACTTCAATGAGAAATTTTACATACTTATTTAATCATCACGCTTACATATTACTATTAAACAACATTTAATTATCTTAAGCTATGTTAATGTTACTCACAAGTTTAGCATTACTACCTAGCGATTTGTGTGCATTAAAAATGCTCAAGCTCAAAAAAGTAAAATAATGTCATTCAAACGATACAATTCTACAGTCACTGTGAATGCTCAGTGTCCACCCCCAGCTTTAACACAGGCCTTCAGTGAGTTTGGGAAGTTCTTAAGAGCCTTGTTGATTGGTCCCTATGGCAGGCTGTCCTAGATCATCTGCCGACACCTTGCCCATGATTGTCGTTCTGATCCAAAATGCTTTTAAAAGAAATTATCTGTAAATTATCATACTATCAACTACAAATTATTAAAATTCAAATTATTCATTACAAAAGTCAAAGTCACTGTGACATCATTAAGAGTAAGCTGGTACCCCGTTTATTTTTTTTTCAAATAATGGTAGTTTTACAGTGCAAATTTTTGAACATATGAAAATTACTGGTGGCCATGCTAAAACGTCTGTAACTTTGCTGTGTTTAAGGATAACCTCATTCTACTCAACACACAAACATAGATACTAACAACAAATAAAGTAGTACAATTTCACGTTCAAATTTCAAGCGGTTGCTGAGAAAACAGCAAAAAAAATCTAGGGGGCTATTTTTTTTTGTCTCACACTGTAGATGCTAGGCTCGTATAAGTTAAGCATGTTTTCCACCAATTGCATAAGTATTCCTATTCTATAAAGAAAAGTAGGCAAGTGAAATATGCACTTGCTTATCCTGTTATTGAATTATCCTCTGTTAATGCATGTTAGGTGCAAAACCTTAGCATAGGCCCCTCAGTGAAGTCTAACCGAAGATCACCGATAGGTTTCATTTGCCAGTTTTCCAATGATGAAACACAGCTGTCCATAAGAATTTCCAGAAATAAAGGTACTCAGATTATTTTACATATACCTTTTACAGTACTACCCTCCCTCAAAATATCACCAGGGGAAAAACAGGAGGCCAATGTACATCTCATTGATATATCTATGGTCAGGCACCCAATATTAGGACCGCCAGCTTCACGGGGATATTAAAAAGTGGGAAGGGCTCCTCTAGATTCATCAATCAAATAAAAAAAAGGCCTTGCACATAATTTTGATGGGATTTTATTAAATAAATAAATAAAGCCAGATGTTAGGCCCCATTTAAGGGTTTGTTACTCAAACAAAGAACTATTGCGGCTGTCCAGGGAAGAATGTAGTGATCCCCAACGCCCCCCTCCCTCCCCAGAGTGGGGGTTCAATATTGCTGTTCATGGTTGATTTCCATGATGGGAACAGGATAGGTGATGGAGGTATTAGGAAAGAATGTACACTGAATGAAACAAATCTTGTGAGATAACTAGGGGGATGGGGGGTGTCTCACTCTGGTGCTACCCTAATGTATTGTGTCATTCACAGCAAATAAACTCTGCTAAAACTGTATTATGCTATAGCAGTATAACATTTTTTCAAGAATGAAACCCAGTCTCATACAGAATTTGAATTTTTGCTTTCTAGCCTGGCAGTCTCCTCCTGCTCCCTTTGGGCATCCAACTCAGTCAGAACCATCATCTACTGAGGCTACAACAGCACAAGTCTTCATTCTCAGCTACCAGAGTGGTTTCTCCATTTGTAATCCTACCCCCCCCCCCCCCCCCCCCCCCCCCACACACACACACACACTTCTTATCTGGCCTAGCCATGAGAGCAACAATTCCCTCAGGAGCCTCACAGGAGATTGCTAGGTATCTTTATTGAACAGTGTGGGAATTTAATGCCACAAGCTTGTAACAACCTAAATCACTTAAGACTTCAGTGGGCTTTTATGCATAATACTACTGCCTCTACTGGCCCAAAGGAATTGGCTGGGAGGAAATCTATCTTCTCTCTCGAAATGAAAGTCAAAGGCATCTGTAGCAACACAGTTGGTACCATGTTTCATAAAATATGAGCCACATAGAGCACATCCATCTAATGAGTATCGCCTGGTACTCCGCATGTGAAAGGTAGATTCTGCTGACAGCAGGAAATGGAAGGGGGTTGTTCAATCATTTTTACACACTGTTGCTGGCAACTTACTGTGCTGCAATTTTGATGAACTTCTTCACCAGCTGCACCCGTTTTCCAAGCTGGTTGCACAGGAGGATCTCGGTGGCAACCCACAGCTGAACTTCATTGCATCTCTGAAGGAGAAGGCTAAGATTGGCGGTGTTCTGACCACTGCCCTGTCTGCTGAAGGTGAAGTAGATCAGCTCTTGCTGCAAAACAGTTTCATTGTAGTAGTATTAGTGGCATCCAATCATTTTCGCTTTTCCTATTTCTACAGAAATGCACTGTAGAATACACGATGCATGCTAAGCTAGTATTCTGCAGAGGTTGCTCTGCGCAGAATGACCTTTACAGAATACTAGTTTAGTACGCATTTTGGGCCGGATTCTATACAGTGGTGGAAATAAGTATTTGATCCCTTGCTGATTTTGTAAGTTTGCCCACTGACAAAGACATGAGCAGCCCATAATTGAAGGGTAGGTTATTGGTAACAGTGAGAGATAGCACATCACAAATTAAATCCGGAAAATCACATTGTGGAAAGTATATGAATTTATTTGCATTCTGCAGAGGGAAATAAGTATTTAATCCCTCTGGCAAACAAGACCTAATACTTGGTGGCAAAACCCTTGTTGGCAAGCACAGCGGTCAGACGTCTTCTGTAGTTGATGATGAGGTTTGCACACATGTCAGGAGGAATTTTGGTCCACTCCTCTTTGCAGATCATCTCTAAATCATTAAGAGTTCTGGGCTGTCGCTTGGCAACTCGCAGCTTCAGCTCCCTCCATAAGTTTTCAATGGGATTAAGGTCTGGTGACTGGCTAGGCCACTCCATGACCCTAATGTGCTTCTTCCTGAGCCACTCCTTTGTTGCCTTGGCTGTATGTTTTGGGTCATTGTCGTGCTGGAAGCCCCAGCCACGACCCATTTTTAAGGCCCTGGCGGAGGGAAGGAGGTTGTCACTCAGAATTGTATGGTACATGGCCCCATCCATTCTCCCATTGATGCGGTGAAGTAGTCCTGTGCCCTTAGCAGAGAAACACCCCCAAAACATAACATTTCCACCTCCATGCTTGACAGTGGGGACGGTGTTCTTTGGGTCATAGGCAGCATTTCTCTTCCTCCAAACACGGCGAGTTGAGTTCATGCCAAAGAGCTCAATTTTTGTCTCATCTGACCACAGCACCTTCTCCCAATCACTCTCGGCATCATCCAGGTGTTCACTGGCAAACTTCAGACGGGCCGTCACATGTGCCTTCCGGAGCAGGGGGACCTTGCGGGCACTGCAGGATTGCAATCCGTTATGTCGTAATGTGTTACCAATGGTTTTCGTGGTGACAGTGGTCCCAGCTGCCTTGAGATCATTGACAAGTTCCCCCCTTGTAGTTGTAGGCTGATTTCTAACCTTCCTCATGATCAAGGATACCCCACGAGGTGAGATTTTGCGTGGAGCCCCAGATCTTTGTCGATTGACAGTCATTTTGTACTTCTTCCATTTTCTTACTATGGCACCAACAGTTGTCTCCTTCTCGCCCAGCGTCTTACTGATGGTTTTGTAGCCCATTCCAGCCTTGTGCAGGTGTATGATCTTGTCCCTGACATCCTTAGACAGCTCCTTGCTCTTGGCCATTTTGTAGAGGTTAGAGTCTGACTGATTCACTGAGTCTGTAGACAGGTGTCTTTCATACAGGTGACCATTGCCGACAGCTGTCTGTCATGCAGGTAACGAGTTGATTTGGAGCATCTACCTGGTCTGTAGGGGCCAGATCTCTTACTGGTTGGTGGGGGATCAAATACTTATTTCCCTCTGCAGAATGCAAATAAATTCATATACTTTCCACAATGTGATTTTCCGGATTTAATTTGTGATGTGCTATCTCTCACTGTTACCAATAACCTACCCTTCAATTATGGGCTGCTCATGTCTTTGTCAGTGGGCAAACTTACAAAATCAGCAAGGGATCAAATACTTATTTCCACCACTGTATATGGCGACTAAAATCGAGGCATGTCCGATTTACATATCTAGCGGTATTTTACAAGCCATGCCTACATTCAGATGCGGTTTACAGAATAGCACATTGACCGGGTAGACGCGCCTAAATTTAGGCGCAGCCATCTAAGCCACTGAAAAATTGGTGTAAATGCCTGCACCTAAATCTAGGCTCACGTCCCCGAATTCTACAACCATGCGTGTAGGTGTGATTTATGGCCCCGATGCACCCACACTATTCCCATGACCATGCCCCCTTTTTGGATGAACACATGGGAATTTACGCACACCAATTTTTAGAGTACGCCTAAAAAGAAGTATGTGTAAATTTCAGTTATGCCCAATTAGTATTGTTAAATGGTTATCGGCCAATTATCAAGACTAATTGGCTTGTTACTTAATTTAGTAGCGTGCATAAATTAGCCACATGCACAAATTTACATGAACTACCCAGTGTGCTCTATATAGAATCCACGGGTTTGCACCTAATTTTGGGCACAAGCATTTATATCTGCCAAAGGCTGGTGTAAATGCTCATTCCCAACTGATCTATTAAGTAGAACCAAGTTATTTAATGTGCAGAGACATCCTTCAAGTCTTCTATAATTATAATTGTCCCAGGCAACTATGTTCTTAAACACAATGCAATAACCACCATGTGCACTTTTACCAATTCATTTTACACAATATGAGAATATCAATTCAACAGATATATACAGTGCACTCCATTTAAGTGTACGTCAGGTAAGCGCATGCTCTGTTTAACTGCATGCCGTACTTCGGTCCCGTTTTTGGCACCATCAATTTCTATGGGGACAAACTTCGGTTTAGCGCACCACTGATAAGTGCAAGATTTGCTTATATGCATGGTTTAAGACTGCTCCTCTGCAGGAAAGACTCCGCATAAGCGCGCACACGGAATATTGAAGCCGATTGGAGCCTGACAACCAATGAGATTTCAAATTTACCACCCCTTTAACTGCCACAGGCAGAATAAGTGAAAGAATGTTGTTAGAGTGTACACTGGGGTCGTCGCGGCAGAACTGTAAGACTTTAACACTGGCTGAATGAATAGAAGTTCTTAAAAAATTAGAAAACAAAGTCAAGCATCTATTGCTAAAGAATACGGTGTCAATCCCAGTCAAATTTCATGTGTCTTGAAGCAGAAAGACCAGCTTCTGGAAGACTGGCAAAACAATACAAACCCACAACGGAAACAAAAACAGGCGGGAAAAGCTGAGGCGGTAGAAGATGCTCTTCTTCGGTGGTTTTCTCGAGTCAGGAGCACACAGTTTCCTGTCAGTGGTCCACTGCTTATAGAGAAAGCTAACCATCTAGCTGAAAGTCTTGGACTAACAGAATTCAAAGCCACTGTTGGATGGTTGGAAAGATGGATGGAGAGGAACAACATAAAATTCAAGAAACAGCATGGTGAGAAACAAGACGCTGATGACTTTGGTGCTGAAAATTGGGTTGTTTCAGTTCTTCCTACCATCTTGAAAGAGTTTGCACCTCGTGACATTTTCAATGCTGATGAAAACGGTCTCTACTGGTGAGCGATTCCTGATGGAACACTTGCATTCAAACATGCCGAAACTACTGGAGGTAAAACGTCAAAAGACTGACTGACGATCCTCCTTTGCTGCAATATGGATGGGAGCGAGAAGTTGGAACACCTCGTCATTGGAAAGAGCAAACAGCCCTGTTGCTTCAAGAAAGTTAAGCGACTTCCTGTGTTACACGAGGCTAACGCAAATTCATGGATGACTGGGGAAATTTGGAAGCAGTGGCTAAAGAAGTTAGACTCTAGAATGTGGGTACAAAAGCATCACATTTTGTTGCTTTGTGATAATTGTGCTGCACACAAGGATGATGTCAGGCTGTCTAACGTCAAGGTGGTCTTCCTGCCACCAAACACTACCTCTCTGATCCAACCTATAGATCAGGGCATAATAGCCAATTTCAAACAACATTATCGGGCTCTTGTGCTACGTCATCTGATGAGCGTTATGGATGGCCAGACTGCCAAGGATAAACGTGCTGTTGAACTGGCTCGTAATCTATCACTGTTGGATTCCCTACATATGCAGAAAGAAGCCCGGAATCATGTTACACAGGCAACCATTGTGAACTGCTACAAGCGGGCAAGCTTTGTTAAGGATGTGGAGAGGGACGAAACAGATGCAGCTGTTGCAAACGCGTCAGATGAACAGGTTATTGACATCCCAGCCGGTGTTACTGAAGAGGAGTTTCATTGCTACGTAGCTGTTGATTACCATCTACAAACAGATGATGACAGCACTGATGTCGAGATATGTGCCTACATGCAGGCAACAACGGCTGATGATGAAACAGATGAAGAAATGAGCAGCGAGGCACATGCTGATGAAATTCAACAACTTCCTCCTGTCACTTTTGCAAGAGCACTGGAGAGTCTCAACACCGTGCTGCCTATCTGGAGGCCACTGGATGTCACTGCTATGACAGTTTTTACCATCTGGCAGATGTAGTCTATGGAACTCACTGACCCAATAGTGTACAGAGGACTATAACTGATTAATTCAAGTAAGCCTAACATCAGTTAACGGAGACTGTATACTGTATGTATAATAATAAACAGTACTGTACATACGTTTATCAGATGTCAAGCTTCTTTGGGTCACAACAGTTAAGTGCACGCTCCGGTTAACTGCATGCATTTCTTTGGTCCCAGACCTTTGCACTTAAGCGGATTGCACTGTATATAATTCTTAACAGGATCCTCAGAGTTCACAGCATCAATGTTGCTTAAACTGAAATGTGCCAGAGCAACAAAGTGCAAATCTTCATCGATCCAATTAGTTTACAGTCATTCTTCTGTCTTTTTATTACTTTTGTTTAAAAATCATCCAATAACTTTCCACACTTTCAAATGTTGATGAAACATATAATATAGTGTCACTCAACTTGCAGCTGATTTGAAGTCTGTAAGAACCTCCTCCAACACGGCCAGGTTTCAATACTTCATCAGGGAAGAGGTTCAAGAACAATGGTTGCATAGTAGTTCACATATGCGGCCATTTTTTCATGTGAGCTACTATGCAACCATTGTTCTTGAACCTCTCAAAGTGGCACTATTATATGTTTCATCAACATTTGAAAGTATGGAAAGTTACTGGATGATTTTTCAACAAAAGTAATAGTAATAAACTAATTGGATCGATGAAGATTTGCACATCGTTGCTCTGACACATTTCAGTTTAAGCAACGTTGATGCTGTGAACTCTGAGGATCCTGTTGAGAACTATATATATAGTGTAAAAGGAATTGGTAAAAGTGCACATGGTGGTTACTGCATTGTGTTTAAGAACATAGTTGCTTGGGACAATTGTAGTTGTAGAAGACACTCCCAAATGATGGCAGTTAAGTACGCAAATGAAGTTATTCTGTAATGTACCTAATTTCTGGGAATGCTCCTGACCTGCCCATGCCCACTCTGGATTTACGCAATATGAAATTAAGGCATGCATGTTAAAGCATAGGGTGTAGGGCAGATCCATATATTGGGCCAGATCCTATATAAAGCGCCTAAAAAATCTGCACAATAAATATTTCCGGCTGTGTATTCTATAAGCAGAACCTAGATTTAGGTGCGGTATACAGAATACACTTACTTGATATCCCAGCACCTAAAACTATGTGCCTCCATGTACACCAACAAAAATGTGGCATAAATTCCTGTGTGTAGATTTACGCGCACTGGATCTCTAGGTGCGCTATATAGAATCTGGCGGATAACTCCTAATTAGTGCTAAGTACTTAACACCAATAACTGATTGTTATTAGCTAATTAGTTTACACATGGACCTGCAATCTGCACCCAACTTTGGGAGACCTACACAGAATGCAGCGATTAACGTCTGAAGCTTACACTTGAATAAATTAACATCAGAGTACAGGTACACACCCTAATGCAACATGTAATGGTTTAATGTTAGCAGTTATCAAAAATAGCTTTTCTACTGTTTCAGTATACATGTACTGTACATACGGAGGACGGTACTGCTACCCCTGGAGCTAGACCCCATGTTTATTCTCAAAGGGGCAATCCCTTGGAAAATATGACCAGTGCAGAGTACATACACCACAAGTAGATATTTCAAAATAAAATCTCCAGGTGTACTTCCACTGCCCACAACCTGTTCCTCCTCCTTATTTCCCTATGAGAAAAGATACACTTGCTATGAACAGTATATGTACTCTTATGAGGAGGGCAATTTTCAAAGTTATTCTATTAAAATTGCTCCCTGAGTGTACACATAATACAGTAAAAATGCCTCAGTGAGCAGCAGATTTCATGCAGCACTAATTCTGTCCTTAATGAATGAGTCATGAGTGATATAAAATGGTGCAGAGTCAGAGGAATGAGAAGGATAAGATCCCAAACATCTATTTTAAGCTACTAACACATTAAGAGGTTGCTTCTAAACTGTGGCTGTATACGCAGAACCTATAACATTTGAAATCTAGTCCCAAATGTATTAGGGTAGTTTCATAGAAATACATTACCTAAAATGTGTTTGCTGACTTTTTTTTTTCTTTTTTACAGATCAAAGCAAACATACATACTTTAACACTAGGGATGCACTTGAAAATAATGTTCGTTTGTTTTGTTTCCAGATCAATTATTACTTTCACATATTTGTTTCATTTGTTTCCATTAAAGTCAACAACACAAGCAATTTTGCTCTCTGACAGTGGGGTTTTCCCATCTGTTTTCAATGGAACTTGCTTAAAAATTGATGGCAGGCATCTACCAGAGCGGCACTGCACTACAAGACATCGACTGGAATGAAGAATCCAGAGCATCAAAAGCAGGGCAAAGGGCACTAACAGTGGCATGAAGACTCCAAACAACCATGAGCAGGGCAAAGCAGCACACAGGGTGTCATCATGACTCCAAGGTGCTGCGAAAGCAGCAAAACAGTACCAGCATTGGTATGAAGACTCTGTAATCCACAGGCAAAACAGCACTAACAGGGTTAGGCTGGAGTCAATTTGTGGGGTAATGAGCTCAATCTGAGAGAGCTCGATGAAGTATCTTTGAGTGTCTCTATAAGCAGGTTTGCCCAGAAGAATTTGTCAGACAAAGTCTACTTTATATTAAGCTGAAAAACTGATCAAAGGAAAGGTCTTGGGGCCTATTCTGGAAATCTCTTACATGATTCACCTGATTCAGTACTTTCCCAAAACCGTTCTGTATACTTCTCAAGAGGGAGCAGAGAGTGGCTACTATTGTATTCTGCTGACTTTACCTGATGGTCTCCTGCACCCCCACCCTGTCCTACCTCTACTTTCTGCTTTCGCTCTTGTGCGGAGATGAGAGCAGATAGCTACTGTTTCAAATTTTCTGTAAAACCTGCATCTAATGTTACTTGTGCTCTGCCTTTAAAAAAAAACCTCTCTTTATGGTGAATTTCAGGATTACGAGCTCCAAGTCTGTGATTACTATCAGTAGTGCTGCTGCTCTCCTCAGGTTTCACTGAAGTATCAACTACGTTTCCTCCTCTGCTTCTCCAAACATCTACAGAATTCAGTAAGTGAGAAACAATTTCTTTATACTGTGTAGTGTATAGGGATTTTACTATTAACATACAACTCAATGCACACACCACACCATACATGGGATTAGTCTAGAGTCAGTGGATACTGGAGCAGTCTGTCACTCTACAGTCTTTATGGACCTACAGAATGCACCAGACTTGAGGCTGCCTTTTCTCTGTTACACAAGCTCAATCGGTGCCTATTTACCTGAGGAGCCCTTTGTGTGCTTTTTGCTTTCTCTTTGCTGCTAAACCTCATAATTTTCACCCCTAAGAACATAAGCATTGCCATAATGAGACAGACCAAAGGTCCATCAAGCCCAGTATCCTGTTTTCAACAGTTTGTCAATCCAGGTCACAAGTACCTGGCCAGATCCCAAAACAGTAAAACAGATTTTATGCTGCTTATCCTAGAAATAAGCAGCGGATTTTCCCAAATCCATTTTAATAATGGCTTATGGACTCTTCTTTTAGGAAATTATCCAGACCTTTTTAAAACTCTGCTAAGCTAACTGCTTTTACCATATTATCTGGCAACTTTTCCTTCCCAAGTCTATACATTCCTAACATACGCATCTCTCCCTCTGATATCCAAGACAGAAATAGCAAGAAAATAGTGCTGATCTCATATTTATAATGATATCTTCAGCCATGGGTTTTGGAAGGCTGGGATAGGTTTGTTTGGCTGCTTGCCAAAAGGTTTCAACATGGTAAGTCAAGTGACTCCTGCTTTGATCATGTCCCATCTAAAGGTGGCTCCACTTTGACTGGTTTTCAGTCTCCCAAAATCTTCAGATCATATCTGTGATCCTCAGAAGCAGAAGCTGGAGACTTCCAGCTGAAGTCACAGAAGCCATACAATTAAGATGGAAGCTTGTGAATAGTTATCCTCTAGGATGAAGCAGGAGAGACTTGCCCCCATAGTAACCAACTAGGCCAACATGAGAGGCCACATGTTGATCCAAAGGACAGGGGGGGAAGTTTCTCCTTCTACTGCCCAGAGAAGAAATATGCCCTTGCTTCTACCTTGATTGTGCAGCTTTCATTGCTTTAGTTGCACGTCTTTAGCCTCTACTCCCATAGGTACTGGGTTTGATCCACCCTCCTCCCCACTGAGCTTTGTACTGGCCAACCAAAAGCTGACTCCATTAACTATAATGATGCAGAAAATAAATATATTTTAGTTCATTTTGGTTCAATTTATTCATTTAAAGGTATTTAACCAAAAATGCCATCATTTTTCTCATTTTACCATTTGTCCAAAAACAAATATACATCCTTACTTCACACATTCCCCCCCCCCCCCACCCCCACCCCCACACACACACCCATGTCAGAAAGCACAGGCTAATGGCTTCTTACCTCATGGACTGAGTTGAACAGACTCCAATCAAAGTTTGTTAATTCCAAAGCAAGATCCCAGGTGTTCATTCCCAAAACCCTCACAGATCTGTGCTGGGAGTCCTCATTTTCAGCTAATGGGTTCTAAGCCAATGGACAAGAATTCAGTATTTTCTATTTAAAAAACTATTTTATTAATAATTAATTAATTGTAATACTAATTAACTATATACAGTTAATTTTCAACTCAGACTTGTTCATCTCCATCTCAGTCCATCTAGGAAATGATTCTGAAAACCGGAGAAGGTATTCAATTGTTTCTTATTAAATCAAACATGAGGTTCATTAAATCTGATTACAAAATATTGAGTGGGCACGCAGTGTGAGCAAGGTAACATTCCTGGAAGTCAATTTGGTATTTCAGATGCACAGATCCCAGCCTAAGGCACTTGATTTACCTTTGCCTCAGATACCCACTTATGGGCAGATGATCGAAAGCCCCGCGCTATTCCAAACAGTGCTCTAAAAATAGCACTGGAACAGTGTGGGGCTTTACTGCCCCTATGATCAGAAATAATAGCATGCAAATTTAAGCACGCTATTGTCTCTGATCATAAGGTAGAAGTGTGCAAGGATTGTGCCTGAGCGTGTCCTCCCGCACTTGACAGCACAGACCTGTCAAACTCAGAGGCTGGAGGTCCATGGGACCACCAGACCCCAACTACCCCCAACTCGAGCCAAGAGAAATGGGGGGGGGGGGGTGGTCGGGGGCTGGAGATTCGGTGGGTCTCCATCCTCCCCAACCCCCCCCCCCCCAGCATCCCCTCAGATGTCCCTGGTGGCCCAGTGGGCCGCAGGTCAATCCCCCCCACCACCTGGTGGTCTACTGGCCCTTCCCCACCCTCTACCTTCATTGGAGGAGGTAGGTGGCCTCCCTTCTCTTCCATCGGCACCGCCTCGAAAATGGTGGCACCCAGCCCTGCCCACTGCATCCTGGGATGTGCTGGGCGGGGCTTCACAACTCCCAGAAGGCCTGCATCAGGAGTCTGTATACAAGTATCAAAAAGTAAAATCTTAAGAACCACAAGGATTAACTGTAACGGTCTTTAAAAAGACCGTTGTATGTTAACGCTGCTTGATGATAAGACTGAATTGCCTTGTGGTTCTTAAGATTTTATTTTTTGATACTTGTATATAGACTCCTGAAGCAGGCCCACTGTTCTTCTCTTCAGGATCACCTTCCACAGATGGATGCTGTCTGCTGAATCTAAAAATACAATCCGTGCCCTCATCCTAAATTTAGTGTGTGTTCAAGGATAACTAGCTATGTTATATTTGAGTTAGATGATCTATGTCTTACCAAAGTATCATTAAGATCTTTCCGGTAAATAAACATGCGACTTGATCCTTCCAAAGATTTTGAGATGGCCAAATCACTTGGAAGCAGCTCACGTTTTTCTAGAAATAGAGAAATAACCAGGTTCACTACAGATGTATCCTGATTTTGCACGCAAGTGGACAGTATCTTTCAGAACTGCTTATTTTCTTTTTTTCTATCAGAATTATTGTGATAGTGTTGTAAATCTTCCTTAAGGAACATGTACATAGCAAATAATTAAAGCTGGGGCTTAAGCACATGTGGAACCACAGGCAAAAATGAATTTATCACTCCACTGTATCACTTATAGATCTACTTATTTATTTATTGACAAGATTTCTAAACCATTTCCCCAAGTAATCATGCAAAGCAGTGTAGATAAAATCAATTATGTAAAAACAACCTAGTCACTATAGCAAAGAGAGAAGCATAAACCACATTACCAGATAACAATTAAACATGCTTTATCACATTAACGCTGTAACACCAAAATCATGTTTAAAGCAGTTACAGGCGCATTAAAGTGCTATTGGCAATGCTTGTGTAACCATTCCCAATAACATTTAAAAATTCTGGCCAATGTGAGAAAAATATTAATGAGCTATGCCATATGCATAACTTTCTATTAACATTAAAATGGCCTAACACAGGCTCAATAAACTTTGCAATCTGAAAGTTAACTACACCTCTGGCCCTATGGACTCTTCCTCTCTTCTCCTCAACTGAATTGTCTCAGGTCCCCTGGGTAAGAGTGATGCACAATTAATAACCGTGCTCTCTTATCCAACCCTCCCCTTTGTCCTTGAGGAGGGAGGATGGCGGTGGTGAAATACTGTGCCAATGGAGGGTATGCTGCAAGCAGTTAACTGACTGTGGCCACAGGAAAGCAGATTGCTGTGGGCAGTAATATATATATTTTTCTGGCTACAGTACAGAGAATTGTCATTGCAAATGTGGGATTTACTAAGGGTTTTTAAAGCCCTTTGATAAATCCCCTGTTCATTTATGGTGGGGGAGGGGTGCTAAGATTTGTTTTTTTAAAAGGCTCCCTATGAAAAACACAAAGCGTCTGATTTATTGTTAGAAGACACACACGTGCAAGCTATGGGGATGGCGTGTGAATGCATATGTGGCCAGTTGTGCTCACTAAGCACTTCCAAGCCAACACTATCTTGAGCACTGCAATCTACATGATCACTAGAGCAGGGGGTCAAAACCCACAAATGCTCATCTGGACTCATCACTGTCTGTACATGGCTGATCCCACACAGAGTCACTGAAAACAGAATCACACCGTGCTTTAAAGTGCTTGCTTTGAAATTCCTGAAGAGCAAAAGCCACATCAGAAGTGTAATCAGACAGCATTTGAGAACTAGAAATGGATAATGAGGCGGCTGGGGACCAGACAGGGCACATCGGTCAGTACAATCACATGAGAGTCCTTGCGATGTTATTTGACACACACAATAAACCTTTCCAGGTGGATATATTAGGTAATTAGTTATTATTGAGCCAAAAACACAATGGCTAGCAGCAGCAGTACAATAGATTTATAGAGAAGAATTATTACTAGAGATATCTGCACTTTATAGATTTTTCTACTGGCTGAAATCCCATATGATTATATTGCTCCAGTGTAATACAGTACATTCTATTTTTGTTTGTTTCTTAAGTATCAAAGCTTCAGCATGCTGCAAGCACATTCCAAAATATGGAAAAAAACAAGTTTATCCAGGGAGCAAATTAGGAAAGATTTCTCAGTGCATCCTTAAAACCAGAAAATCCCTTGCAATTCTTCCCCACAAGAAAAAATTATTCTAGCACCCAGCAGGGCCTGGGAATTAGCTGTTGTCATAGAAACAGCTCTCTGGTAAGCACAGTTACCAGTAAGAAGATGCTTATCTAGGCTCAGAGGGGAACAGCTAGGGACAGCATCCGGACTTAGAGAATGTCAAAGCACAATTGTCTGGCCAAAGCAAACACTAACATTCAAAAGACTGAAAAATAAAAAAACACACCCCCAGAGAACGTCACGGTTGCTAGCGCCAGGTCCTGCTCTGCATGCTGGATCTTTTCTGCCACAATCTTCTGTATCTCTTGAACTGAGGCAGACACCTTGGTCCTGATGCTTACATAGGAGTGGTCTGTTATATACACCCTGCAGAAAACTACACAAAGAAAAAGAGAGCTGGGAACCAAGAGACGATCTTAATCTGCTCCTACTGCAATTAGAGGCCTGGACCTGCAGTCCAGAACTGTTAAATGAAAAGGGGAACTGAACTTCCTAATACATATACTCTGAATCCACTTTCCAATACCCTTCCTTCTTTCACAGTCTAGCTGGGTTTCAAGTTTGCATTTTACATCTTGCCGGGCCAAATTTGTAAAAGAAAACTTTAAATCTCAGGAATTCTTAGTGACCAGGATAGTAGGGGTTAAAAAGGAACAGGCAAAGCCACTGAGAGAACACAACTGCCCATGGCAGTTTGAAGCAGAGAATGCTGGCAAGCATGAAATTAGATTGTTCTGAAAGAATTTAAATTGTTAAAATTCTCCTCAGTTGCATTATAAATTTTATTTAATTTCTGAGGAAAAGCGAGTGTTTCTAGTTTCTGATTACACTGCCTACTCAACCGCTCTCTTCATTATGGCATAAATAGACCAGGCAGCTACTGAGCTGACCACATCAGAAATTGCATATGAGCACAGTATCAGTACAAGCAAAGCATGAACCTAGTACAACAAACCAAAGAGTGAACTCATGGGGGCAGAGTTACATACAAACAAGAAAAAGCAGAAGTTGGAGATAAACAGAAAGAACAGAAAAAGGGTATAAAATAGTTAAATATCTACACGGTAATTTTATAAAGGGGGGGACCTTGGCTAAGAGATCAAGCAGATGTCTACTTAGTATTTTATAAAGACGTACAGGCACTTAATTGTCTTTATAAAATACTAGCGTAAGAGGCCGAAATTGCGCCTTGAATGCAAGTACAGACAATTATACCTGTTTGAGAGCAGGTAAACTGTCAACCCCCAAATTCTATAAATGGCGTCCAAAGTTAGGTGCGCAATTGCACGTGCAGTTATAGAAAGGGGCCAGTTATGTGCATTAACACAATTAACTAATTGGCATGAAACATCAATAATTGGCACTAATCGATATTGTGTGCCACTATTTTATAGACAGCGCACCTAACTTATCTCGCAGGCAAATGCAAAGAGGGTTTTAACGCGGGAGGGGTCTGACCATGTCAGGGGCGTTCTGACTCTTCCTTTGTGCACTTTACAGAATAGTTTCATTAATGCGCCCTACTGCCGCATTTAGGTGTCACCATTTATGCCAGCTGTAGACACGGTGAAAGTGGCCACTCCTAAAGTTTTGGCGCATAACTGCAGACCTATGCTAGCATTCTAGAACAGATTTGGCGCCATACTCTGCTGTTGTACAATACCAGCTTAGCACCCAGTTTTTTGGTGCCTAACTTTTAATGACCTATGCTGAATAAACCCCTAAGGGCCAGATTCTATATATGGTGCCTAGAAAATCTGAATGGAAAACATTTCCGCCTAATCATATTCTATAAGCAGAGCCTAGATTTAGGCACGGTATATAGAATATGCTTAGTTGATATCCTAGTGCCTAAAATTATGCGCTTCCATTTACACCAATGAAAACGTGGCGTGAATCCTGGCGCGTAGATTTAGGCACAGAGGGCCATATTCTA
Source organism: Microcaecilia unicolor (assembly GCF_901765095.1). NCBI lineage: Eukaryota > Metazoa > Chordata > Amphibia > Gymnophiona > Siphonopidae > Microcaecilia > Microcaecilia unicolor. The sequence continues at coordinate 161,268,136 of NC_044031.1, forward strand.
TAACAGTGCGTGTAAATTTCTAAATGCCTATTTCCCCGCCCCTTTTTTCTGCACACATTAAAATTTAGGTGCAGTGCGTTACAGAATACGCTTAGGGAGTTGTTTGTGTAAACTCAAATTATTGCCAATTAGTGCTCATTACTGCTTGTTAAGTGCTGTTAACAACGTTATTAGCTTGTTAAGCCAATTAAGTTACCCATGTTGTTACAGAATATGCTTGGATTTCGGAGCAGATCTCTAGGCACATTATACAGAATCCGGGGGTAAGTGTTTAAAGGTCTCGAGCAAATGCATTAAAGTTACAATTTATGTGTATACTCACAAACTCTGCCCAGATCATATACCCAACTACACCTACAGACAAAGTACCTGTCTTCTTGACAATGTGAGCAGATTTCAGTCAGTGTTTTATAAAAGGCCCTTTATGCTTGCATGTGGCCACAAAGACTTTATAAAATCACCTCTAATAGAAGTAAAATGTAGGACACCTTAGAATAGGACCAGAGAGGAAGCAGTAGGATCATGGAACAAGATGGCATTCCCCCTTTCCAGAGTGGTCTAGAATAGTGGTTGTCAAACCTGTCCTGGGGCACCACCAGCCAGTCAGGTTTTCAGGATATCCCTAATGACCATGCATCAGTCCTAATAAACAGGCTATCACTGTTAACGATGATTAAATATAATAGAAATATCATCAAGTATCACTGAGTTTCAATTTTACATAATCTGTTACATAGTTTGAAGCTTTATTAACTTCCAATAGCACAATTAAAGCACAAAACTTCCAATAACACAATTAATGCACTGACTGAGTCAAAATGATTCAGTCAGTGCTCAGACACGACATCATTATTAATTGGGACTCATTAAGAGAGAGAAAGAATTCCAAATTTTGTTGAATCTTCTAGTGGAGCTTCACTTGAAAGTTAAGTCTTCGAATTTATTGGATTGTTTTTTGAGAGCGTTGAGTTTCTGCTTTATGCCTAGAACACTATGGTGGGAAATGAATATGTAATGTATTGATGGGGAATGGTTCAACCAGTCAGGAGACAGCATAGAATTAGTTTGTGCTTTAATTGTGTTATTGGAAGTTAATAAAGCTTCAAACTATGTAACAGATTTTTAAAATTGAAACTCAATGATTCTTGATTATATTTCTAATGAATATGCATGGGATAGATTTGCATGCCTGTCACATCTATTATATACAAATCTCTCTCATGTATAATTCATTAGGGATATCCTGGAATCCCAACGGCTGGTGATCCCTCAGGCCAGGTTTGAGAATCACTGTTCTAGAACACTGTGCCTTATTAGCTCACAAAGTCCCAAGAATCCATCCAACAAGTACTTACTTTCCTCCACTTCATTCACAGTTCCTCTGTGCTGGAGCCAGTTCTCCTTTAAACTGAACTGATGGAAAAGGGCTCTATTCTGTAGGCAGAAAAGCAGAACAACGTATGTATGCATTGCTAGCCTTGGTGTGGCAACAGTTGTTCAGAGCATGCTCCAGAGATGAACCAGGCGAAGTGATGCAGGAAGTCCACCCTTTCAGTTTTCGGAATACGAACTGGGAGTTGTCTGGAGTATTTGAACTAACAGCACCGATAACAGTAAGGAAACTCTATAATGCTGTTCGACTATAAATCACTGGAAACACCCCATCCTCTTTCTCTTGCTCTCTACAAACAGACCTTGATATATGGAGAAGAACTGCTAATTCTCTTCCGACAGCGTGTGTAGCTGACAATTTCTGCAACAGGTCCTTTGGTTGTTCTCTATCTTCACAAGCAATAGCATTAAGCCGCTTTCTTACTTGTGGTACACCCAGTGGATTTCAGATCATCGTCAAAGGTATTATACTAATCTTGTCCAGACACACCTTTTTAAATGTTACTTAATTAAACAAACTCAGGAGTGATGCTTCTGTCTTAATGTGTGTGTATGTATGCAGGCACACACACACACTTACATATCAATATAGATGCATACAAATTACACACATCCCAGACAGCTTTTCTATTGCCTCACTGTATGATTTTAAGCAGTACAGTGACAGAATTCACTCCACTTTTTCCTACAATTCATAATGTCACTGCTAGCTAGCCCATGATGCGAGCTTCTGGAAATCTCTGCCCTTAAAACTGACTGATGGGCCAGATCCAGTAATATTAAATCTGGTGGAGCAGAGCGTGGGGCAGGGATATTTTAGAAGAAAGGACACTGGAATATAAAGTACAGCATTACCTTTCTGTGCGGTGAATATTCATCCACGGTGCTGTAAAAAAAAAAAAAAAAAAAAGTAGAACCCACTCATCCTGCTGTCAAAAATGTAAAATAGGAAATCTCTGCTTTTCCTTAGTTTTCCATTATCAACCCTTTCTAGCACAGTAACAGAAACATTGGAGATAAACACTGTAGAGGGGTCTCATCTCACTCTACAAAGGTCCCTATGTACAGTCACTAAGGGAAAGAAAGAGAACAAACTTTGAACAGCTCATATTTGATGAATTAATCAGATCTGAGGGGTATAAGAAAGTAATTCTTGCTGTCGGAAGTGACCACTAGTTCCAAGTCAACTTGGGCTAGGTATTTTGTGCCCTATTAATAGATTTATATCTGTTTTACTAAGCTGTGGTAAACAGTGGCCTTAGCCCACCCTTATGCGGGCCATTCTCTCGTGCTAAGGGCATTTTTACTGCAGGGGTAAAAAGGCTGATTTTTCCATTTCCAGCACTAATGGCCATGTGCTAATTTTCCCATTAGCACTTACTGATACCTATTTTGTAAGCAGTAAGGACTCAGGAACTAATCATGTGTTAATCGGTTAGCACACAGCAATGTAGCTGCGCTAACTGATAAGCACAGAACATGCCAACTTTCAACCCCCAGACCCGCTCCCAACTTTAAAAAATAATTTAATTTTTTCAGCACATGGGTTGCGCGCACCAATCCCAAAACTACTGCGGGACACCTGAGTCCACCCCACAAGAAGGCATTTCTATTTGTAGTAAGAATGCGTTGGTGCTTACCGAAGCTTAGTAAAATGGCCCCTTAGTCTTGGAAGTCTTGATTTTCATACTACATTTAAATAGGTGGGACTACAAGTACCAGAATACACTGGTGGGGGGGAGGGAGTTGCAAAAAAAGAAGAAATTCAAGCTCCGAGCAGCCTGAACTTAACATCTGTCAGTTGCACTATGCGATCACACTATGTTTGGCTAAAGCAGGGATGGTGGGAGAGGGAAGGGGAGGGTGCATGCAAAAAAAAACTGTTTTCCTTTCTATAGTGTTTCATATCTTTTAAAACAAAATTCTCGTCTGTAGCACACACTATTGTCAAGCAATGCACACAAACATGTTGGGGGTAATTATACAACTGTTGTACTCGTGTAGGAAGTATGGCCAAAGTTTTCTCTGTATAGACAGCCAAATTTTAAAAACAAATGTTCAAGTTTACTTCTGCTGTAGGAACTTTGGGGCAGGTATTCAGAAGGATTTATCTGGACATCCTGATAAGTCCCGCTAACTCAATTATACCCAGGAAACCTATTCAGACCTCCTCAGCACTATCTGGGCAGTGTCAGGGGTGGTCTGAGGACAGAATGAGGGTAGAGAGAGGGCTTCCCAGTTAGCAGCGATATTCAGTTTACTAACCGGGTTAGCTATCTGGATAAAGTTAGGCCAGCAAAAAGGCTGGATAGTTACTCAGGTAGTAGTACACTGACCATTGCCAATACCCATGGAAGTGGTGGCGCTGTATATAGTTGGCTATTTAGTGCTGGTATCTGCGAATAAAAAAGCCCATGGTGGCCTACCTTTAAAAAAAACAAACAAACACTGACTGCCATTACTTGAATATCAGCCCACATGTGTGCATATTTATACCTGCTCTTCGGAATGCCCAAATGTTTAGGTTAATTTACGAGCAGATGCTTGAATTTTAAAAAATATGCACATAGGTGGAATCCCGGTCACAGTTCAGCCCATTTCATAAAAGCCCATTTGCATAGGTAAAGCAAAAATTTGTATTATTTGCGAATAGCATGTGCTCTAAAGTTTCAAATAATTGCACAATCCTTCATAGTATATAATCTAATTTAAAATATCTATGACTGCTAAGAAAATCTAGAAGCAGCTGAATTGCATAGTCTGGGGGTATCATGGACACTGTTCCCGCTAAGCCCTCAGGACACACCTAGCCAGTCAGGTTTTCAGGATACCCACAATTAATATGCATGAGATAGATTTGCATGCACTACCTCCATGGTATGCAAATGTATCTCATGCATATTCATTGTGGGTATCCTGAAAACCTGACGGAATAGGTGTGTCCCGAGGACTGGGTTGAGAATCCCTGCTTAAAGCCGAGCGTGAGCCCTCCAACTGCTTTGCTGCCAGTAGGGGGTTGTGCTTCAATATTGTGTTTTCACTTGCTAGGGATAGGCAGGTTCCCTGAAGTCCTGCAGAGTTTCCCTGTCCTTCATTATTGAAAATGTGATAGTGAAACAGCACCCCCCAGTGGCCAGGTTGTAGGCGGAGGACTCCCGCTCAGCTTAAGGGGAACAGTGATTGTGGAATCTCCAGTGCTGGATTTAAATATTAAGCACCCATTCCCATCCCTTTTCCTCACCCACCCCCTCACCTTCAGGACTGTTGATGCCTTTCCAATGGCTGCACTGCAGCAAAACGAGATAGCTCAAAATTTAAAAAAATTAGGGCGGGGCCTGCCTAAGCTCTCTGACAGACTCTGTAGCACCCTGCCTCTTGCATGGGTTTTCATGTATGCAGGAGGCTAGAGCTGGGTGCCACAAAGGTCTCTCAGAGAGCTAAGACAGGCAGAATTTGGTATCTCTGCTACTGCTGGGGGGTAGTAGTAGGAAAGCCAAGAAAGGCCCAGATGGCAGCATAGTGGCAAAGCTCCAGCACCTACCACAGTCTGGCACAGAATGTAGTTGCCTATTTGCCTATACTTAAATTCTAGCCTGGTAGACTCACAGATTGCTCATCAGAGTCTACAGCGGTCTGCATTGCAGCGTCATAAGCTCCAAAGAAAAGGCGAGAAGATGAGAAGAAAGGCTTACTGGCGTCGATGAATTCGCAATGCCTTCTGAAATTCTTTTAATTCTTTTTCCAAGATGGGGTGCTCATACATGTCATCCAGCACATACCGATACAGAGTCTGAAAAACAACAACAGTGATCAGAAATAAAATCCATCTCGCTGGAAATTCCCACTGTGTACTGCTAACATAACAGAAGCACAAAAATACCGAAAAGAAAAGGAAGAAATTTGTTCAAGTAAAGAAGGAACAAAAAGTGTCATTATAAGCAGCCCTGTATTAAATATTTGAAAATGACAGGATTAATGCTTCAGCACCTACCAACTTAGATATAAAAGACACCTGCATCTGTGAATTCCAACTCTGGCGAACATTTCTTAATCTTCTGCATTGTTTGGATTTTAGATTTTATTACTCACATTTTCCAAATCAGAATTTAAGGTGAGTTAAAAAATAGTACGCAAAACAAAGAAGGGAGGAACAACTCCTATGAAAGTGAGCCCACAAAACAACAACGGAGTAGGGGTGGAGATTGCAAGGCCAAGGGTTCACCCCTACTCCATTGTTGTTACAAACAAGGGCACAAGTTATTTCCTTGTCTGACTGCACTTAAAATCTGAAGGGGCTGACTGCCAGTTCTATAATGGCATGATGAGTGCCAGGATGCTGGTATAGCATACTCACGTAAGTTGACACTGGGGTGCCTAAAGTGAGGTACGATCATTTACGCCAAGTCAATGACTGGCTTAAATGGGCGCCTAAGTTTTCTATATTATGCACATAACTGATATTATTCTATAAGTTATTATTTCTTAGGATTTATTTACTGCCTTTTTGAAAAATATTCACCCAATCTGGTGTACAGTACAAATAAGCTGAACACAGGCAACAGAAAATTACAGTAGTAAATAATTCAAATAACAATACACAGTATGGTACTTCAATTGTCAACACAGTACGTAATAAAACATTTGATCAGATATCATAAGTTGTAAGCAAAATGAAACACAGATAATAGTAATAGGAGCTGAAAATAAGGGGGCTAATGTAAAGACAGTTGCATGTGAAGTTAGAAAGGTGCATGAATATAATATATATATAAATAGATACAAATAAATTGCTCTGAACAATTTGATCAGTTTAGTGGTATATTAAAAAAAACCAAGGAGATGGCAGAAAGGTAGGGGAGGGGGCAAGAAGAGTACGTCTTTATGTGATAATAATAATAAAAATCCATGTAACTAAATCATAGGGTGTATGGGGAAAGGAGATGGTGCTCTGGGCCATCCTGGAAAGAGTAGTTACGCCCACATCCCTCCCACGCTGTGCCTACATGTACATCCCATTGCAGTTACACGCTACAACTACTTATCATTTCTACAGCACTATTAGATGTATGTAGCGCTGTACACTATGTACACTACACATGTAAGAGACCGGCCTTGCTCGACAGAGCTTACAATCTAATCAACACAAACAGGACAAATAAGGGATTAGGGAATTACTTATGGTGGGAATGATAAAAACAGACATGGGTACTGAACAAGTGAACAGGAGTTAGGAGTTAAAAGCAGCTTCAAAAGGTGAGCTTGTAGCTTAGATTTGAATACGGCCAGAGATGGAGACTGATGCACTGACTCAGGAACTCTATTCCAGGTGTATGATGCATCAAGATAAAAGGAACTCTGGAGTTGGCAATGGAGGAAAAGGGTATAGATAAGAGATTTACTCAATGAATGGCATTCCCAGGGGGGAGAGAGAAGAATGGGGAGGTACTGAGGAGCTGCAGAGTAAATGCACTTGTAAGTCAATAAGAGGAGTTTGAACTGTATGCAGAAAATGATAGGGAGCCAATGAAGTGACTTGAGGAGAGGGCTAATATGAGCATAGCGACACTTGTGGAATATAAGTCATGCAGCAGAAGTTTGAACAGATTGAAGGGGAAAGAGATGGCTTAGTCAGAGACCTGTGAGAAAAAAGTTGCAATAGTCTAAGCGCGAGGTGATGAGAGTGAGGATAAGGGTTTTGGTAGTGTGTTCAGAAAGGAAGGGACAAATTTTGGTGATATTATAGAAAAAGAAACAACAGAATTTAGAAGTCTGTTGGATATGTGCAGAGAAAGAGAAAGAAGAGTCAAAGATGACCCCAAGGTTATGAGCTGATGAGATAGGGAGTATGAGAGTGTTATCCACAGAGATAGAGAAGAGGAGATGTGGGTTTACAATAAGGAGCTCAGTCTTGGCCATATTATTTACTCATCTTAAATAACTGAACAAGCAAGGGGAGTATGGGATAGGGGGCTGTAGGGGAGATACATAAGGGAAGATTAGGGAGGAGTTCATGGGGGAATATGGGGTGATATCTGTTGTTGTTAATAACAAAATATGACTCCGTTTATCGTTCTGTTCTGCATCGGTTATACTTTATTTTCAAAAACACTTTTTAAAAATAAAAGGATGCAGGCATATAAATGATTACTAGAGCAACTTTGGTTATCTGGAAAGAATTAAACAATACCCCATCAAGGCTTACCTTCAAAAACAATTTGGAATGCTCATCTTCATGTGACCAGTCTTTGTACAAGGCTGCCCACTGAGACGCCAAATGCAAGACCTTACGCTTTGTGCGGAGAGATGCTGAGGCTTCAATTTCATCCTTCTTAGCACAATAGGTAAGCTTCCGTTAAAGAACAACAAGACAATGGAGTGGAGCTATGGAAGTATTTGGATGCAACATCAATACTCAACAAAGAACACTGCATCACAAATACAAGTCATTCTCTTCTTACAGACCAGTGGCTCTGCACCCAGTCTCTGGGAAACATCTAGCCACTCCGAGTTTTCTGAATATCCACAAAGAATAGGTATGAAACAGATTTGCATACAGTGGAAAGTCATGCATGTAAATCTTTCATATGCATATTCATTGTGGATATGATGAAAACTAAACCCATCAAAACACTGCCTCCAGAATGTTATGCCATGCAGGAAGGTTTGAGAAAGTAATGCCATTTTTTTGTAAACTACAGTAGTTACCGATCATCGGTAGGACTGCTTTTAAATTAAGTTGCTTGATTTTTTAAGATACTTCACAGCCAGGCCCCTTTAGTTCTGTGCCAACTATTGACTTTTTCTCCACACTTGAAGCAGTAGATTTCTTTGTCCTGAATTTCTCATTTTCCAGAAGCAAAAAAATCAGTTATAAAAAGATCTTTTCCCAAACAATGGTATACTTTAATTTGGAATGCTTTGTCTTTAGAAATTAGGTCTTAAGATAATTATATGGTCTTTTGTAAGAAGCTGAAAACTCATCTTTTTAAGAAATATTTACTTGGTTGACCAATATTTTTAAAATTTGTTGTTAAACCTAGGAATGTCTAGTTTCTTTTTGTGATCTGTATAAGACCATTTTTGGTAGTTTGCAGAATATAAGTTTTATTTTTATTGTATTGTATTGTGTCCCAAGGACTGATCTAGCATATTGGCAACATTTCCTGAGCAGGGTCAACAGAATTCTCCCTCTATAACACCTCATATACAGTCTAACTTTAGCTATTGGGTATCGCTCTGTGCAAAAGCAGAGATCTCTCTTCACGTCTCCCTTACTACACAGAGCATTGGCTCTGTGATCAAATTCAGATCTCCAGCCTGTTAGCAAACAGCTCTGGCTGGTCCTGAGTTTATTACAACTCCAAGCTTCAATGCAGATCACGATAAAATAATGCAGTTCAAGTTAGATACTGGGAATATACATAGCCAGAATTATACATAACCACTTACGTTAAAATATTAATCATTTATATACCGTTTAAATAAAAGAAATCTGTAAATCATTATATTTTCCTGAAACTCTATATTAATGTAACACTGCAACACTTGTCCCTTCAAGCCCTGTGTACAATGCTGGTGTGTGAGTCTTAGGACATGTTTTCTGGCCCTGAAGGCAAAAAGGAACCAAGTGATGCAGAGTTGGTTGCATTGTTAACTTTCTCCTGATTAATGCTTTCCCTCTTAAATCTTACAGCAAATACAGACATGCTTGTGTATGTTTATTTTTTCTTCTCAGAGGTATCTTATAAGCTAGATTAATTTTAAGCTGGCACAGTATTTATGGCATGTCATGAATGTCAGGCTACTGTGAATGCAAAATCCAGGTGACAGCTGCCTCAGGATGTAATGAATTAAGCACTCTACTTCTGAGAGTATTTGAAAAGGGTAAGAGTCACCCAGTTTAGGCAAGCGCTCAAGAGGGGTTGAGAATTGACAAGTCATATTAAAAAGGACATTATTTGAAAGGCAAACCGTGTGGTCTGAGCTTTTCTTTACATTCTTAGCATGGGCGTTACACTGCTGAGAAGCAGAGAGGAATGCTTCCCTGTGAAAAAGTGCCTCAATGTGCAGCTGAAATAACTGGCCTGAACATCAAAGTGTGCTGGAGAGTGTTCCCAAAGAAAGACACTGTGGAATGATTTGGTACAGAGATGAAAATGGTTAAGAATCCCAGGAATTGAGCAGGTTGCCTGCTGCCAGCTACTGCAATCTTTCTGTTCTGCAGACAATTTCAAGATTTTATAAACCTCATTTAGGCTGGTCAGGTAGTGGCAACATTTCAACTGCTTCTTCCCTCAGGCTATATATCCTGCCAACACACAGAATAGCTGAAGTACATGGGTACAAATCTATAACTAGAATGCCTACAATTAGGTGCCTGGAGGGTGTACAGTAGGAATCTTTTCTTCCTTTCTTTATTTTACTTAAAGCAGTGATTCCCAAACCTAGTCCTGGAGGCACCCCAGCAAGTCAGGTTTTCAGGATACCCACAATGAATATTCATGAGAGAGATTTGCATGCACTACCACCATTGCATGTAAATCCCTCTCGTAAATATTCATTGTAGGTATCCTGAAAACCTGATTGGCTGGGATAGCTCCAGGACCAGGTTTGGGAACCACTGCTTTAAAGGGTCCCTAACTGCAGCACAAACCTGCAAGTTACATGTGTAAGTGGACAACAGCAGTGGTGTACACCTAGCTTGCTTGCCATCTGGGTTGGGTGGCTGCAGCACCTCCCATGAGGTGTGTCACTCCCTCCCCCATCGAGGCGCATCACACACCCCAAAGGTGCATCACCCCACCCCCCCCCAGGCACGTTATACCCCCCCCCCCCCCGAAGCACATCACCCCCACCACCCTTCTTCCTAGCAAGGGGGTGCACAGAGCAGACGCACGGCTGCCAGTCCTCTGCCCCAGAACAAGAAATACCATCAGAGGGGGGAAGGGGACCAGCAGAGCCGACAGCTGCACAACTGCTCCATACACCCCTTGCTTCCTGCACCTGTGGCGGACCGCCTCCACTGCCCTGTCCTTGGTACTCTACTGGAGCGCAGGCTCCGTCCCTATATATGACCCCTTGCACATATGCACTATGAAAGTTGCACAGGTATTTGCAGAAGAGTGCTTAGGCAGGATGCTGGCATATACACACCTTTATGCTAATATTTTAAACATTTACCCTCATAAATGTTGGCACCTAGTTTAGAGCATTGCCTCCTTAGTATGGAATTTCAGGCATCTCAGCCTCAAATCCTGAGCAACTGCCTTTTCTCTGTAATGGTTCCCCTTTACAACACTGGAATTCCCTGAGCATGCCACTGACTTCCTCGCTGTTGAAGCAGCACCAGTGAGATGGGGAGGGTAGCTCATGTAGCAGATCTCTTTGGCTGGCAAGGTTTTGGCATTCCCACCAGCAAAGATATGATTTTTAACACAGGGAAGGGGTGGGGAGAGAAAATGCATGCCCCATCAGTCTACCCCACCCCAAACTGGACTGCTTGCTATGCCCCTGAACCAACCAACCAACCAACCAACGAAAACCATGCTCCACTGCCTCTGTCATTTCTATTCTGGAATGGCAAAAAAAAACAAAAAACAAACATTCACTACCTTGTCAATTTGGTTTTGCATTTCAGATCACATTAAACCAATTTAGTGTATGCTAAAATGTAGAACCCCCCCCCCCCCCCCACACACACACACAGAATCCCTTCCCTCCCAAAAAATGCAACCAGCAAGAAAACAAGAGATTTTTCTCATGCACACCGTTGAAAATGTACTAATATAAGCAACAGGACCTAATTAACATTGCATAAAGTGCATTCAATAGATAACTAAGATAAGAGAGGAAAGAAAGGAGAAGAATTGGGTAGGAAAAAGGAAGAGTACTAAACAATGATACATCACAGCTTGGCTGCTCTACTTTGTTGTCTTCTCTTTATTTGTGCCATATGCAAATCTTTCTTTAGTCATTTTCATAATACATACTGGAGAAGCACCCTTAGAAGCAATGTAGGAGGTATAATGAGGCATATTTTCAAAGCACTTTGGGAGGCTAAGTTCCATATGTTTCTATGGAACTTTGGGAGGCTAAGTGCTTTGAAAATAAGCCTCATAGTATAGTACAGCCATCTAAAGGGCCTTATTAGAAGGCATGTGTTGGCAGGAAGGTCATGATTGGCTTTAGTAAATAAGGATATTGCCGCAGGAGTGCCTGACACAAGTCATCGGTGGTCATGAAGACAGTATAGGTGAGGAGGAAGTCATCCAGGAGAGTATCTGCAGAGGGAGAGAAGAGAACCCACAAGGTGAACATGCTGGGGATACACACCAATCAGAAATATGCCTGTCTGCTGAAGAACTAGTTTCATGCACAGAGCAGCAAAGCTGATAGCTCAGTATTTTGTTTCCCTCTAGCAAGAGCACAAAAACAAGCCTGGCTTTTCAAGAGTTTGATGCTTTAAACCCCCATCTGTTTCAGCACCCTGTGGATACAAGGCTCTTCAAAGCTCTTCCCATCAGCTGTGGCGCTGCTGTACTGACCCTTATCAAAACATCCATGCAGGTCTCACACTGACACAGGCAAGACGTTAAGATAGTATGAACAACAGAAGAGTGGGTGGGGGCCTTTGTAACATCTGCACATCTTATATTCCAAAACAAACCAAAGAAAAAATACATGAATATCAATAATAAAATACACAACAGACTAGGCAAGATATAGGCCAGATGATATTCTGAAGTGATATACCTACAGTGGTGGAAATAAGTATTTGATCCCTTGCTGATTTTGTAAGTTTGCCCACTGACAAAGACATGAGCAGCCCATAATTGAAGGGTAGGTTATTGGTAACAGTGAGAGATAGCACATCACAAATTAAATCCGGAAAATCACATTGTGGAAAGTATATGAATTTATTTGCATTCTGCAGAGGGAAATAAGTATTTAATCCCTCTGGCAAACAAGACCTAATACTTGGTGGCAAAACCCTTGTTGGCAAGCACAGCGGTCAGACGTCTTCTGTAGTTGATGATGAGGTTTGCACACATGTCAGGAGGAATTTTGGTCCACTCCTCTTTGCAGATCATCTCTAAATCATTAAGAGTTCTGGGCTGTCGCTTGGCAACTCGCAGCTTCAGCTCCCTCCATAAGTTTTCAATGGGATTAAGGTCTGGTGACTGGCTAGGCCACTCCATGACCCTAATGTGCTTCTTCCTGAGCCACTCCTTTGTTGCCTTGGCTGTATGTTTTGGGTCATTGTCGTGCTGGAAGACCCAGCCACGACCCATTTTTAAGGCCCTGGCGGAGGGAAGGAGGTTGTCACTCAGAATTGTACGGTACATGGCCCCATCCATTCTCCCATTGATGCGGTGAAGTAGTCCTGTGCCCTTAGCAGAGAAACACCCCCAAAACATAACATTTCCACCTCCATGCTTGACAGTGGGGACGGTGTTCTTTGGGTCATAGGCAGCATTTCTCTTCCTCCAAACACGGCGAGTTGAGTTCATGCCAAAGAGCTCAATTTTTGTCTCATCTGACCACAGCACCTTCTCCCAATCACTCTCGGCATCATCCAGGTGTTCACTGGCAAACTTCAGACGGGCCGTCACATGTGCCTTCCGGAGCAGGGGGACCTTGCGGGCACTGCAGGATTGCAATCCGTTATGTCGTAATGTGTTACCAATGGTTTTCGTGGTGACAGTGGTCCCAGCTGCCTTGAGATCATTGACAAGTTCCCCCCTTGTAGTTGTAGGCTGATTTCTAACCTTCCTCATGATCAAGGATACCCCACGAGGTGAGATTTTGCGTGGAGCCCCAGATCTTTGTCGATTGACAGTCATTTTGTACTTCTTCCATTTTCTTACTATGGCACCAACAGTTGTCTCCTTCTCGCCCAGCGTCTTACTGATGGTTTTGTAGCCCATTCCAGCCTTGTGCAGGTGTATGATCTTGTCCCTGACATCCTTAGACAGCTCCTTGCTCTTGGCCATTTTGTAGAGGTTAGAGTCTGACTGATTCACTGAGTCTGTGGACAGGTGTCTTTCATACAGGTGACCATTGCCGACAGCTGTCTGTCATGCAGGTAACGAGTTGATTTGGAGCATCTACCTGGTCTGTAGGGGCCAGATCTCTTACTGGTTGGTGGGGGATCAAATACTTATTTCCCTCTGCAGAATGCAAATAAATTCATATACTGAAGCTGCGAGTTGCCAAGCGACAGCCCAGAACTCTTAATGATTTAGAGATGATCTGCAAAGAGGAGTGGACCAAAATTCCTCCTGACATGTGTGCAAACCTCATCATCAACTACAGAAGACGTCTGACCGCTGTGCTTGCCAACAAGGGTTTTGCCACCAAGTATTAGGTCTTGTTTGCCAGAGGGATTAAATACTTATTTCCCTCTGCAGAATGCAAATAAATTCATATACTTTCCACAATGTGATTTTCCGGATTTAATTTGTGATGTGCTATCTCTCACTGTTACCAATAACCTACCCTTCAATTATGGGCTGCTCATGTCTTTGTCAGTGGGCAAACTTACAAAATCAGCAAGGGATCAAATACTTATTTCCACCACTGTACTTTCTACAGCACTAATATCCCCACCATCACTGGACACGTGATGTATAGTATTTGAATTATAAAGGCTTCCCTCCTCCTCAAAAAAAAAAAAAAAATCCACAATAGCCTTCCAGAAACAAGATCCTTACTCATAAATATTATTGAACTCTGAGCCAAAAATAATTAAAGAAACGGAGGCCCATTCAGCTAAACCCCAACTTGTCTAATGGGAAGCAGCAGTCACAAGCAATTAATTTCACACTGACTGACTTTCTGAACAGTTCCCGCTGCAGGCCATGTGGGGCCTCTGCAATATGTAAATAACTTACTAACAACTGTGAAGCCCTGGGGCAAAGTACAAAAAAAAAGGAAAATAATTAAATGTTGTTTCAAAATATCATATGAACTCATATTTGCATGGGTAATATAGTCACTCCAAATCACTGAGAGCCTTTATATACCTACCAAAATTATCACTGTCAACATGAGTGTGTGTCTAGTTTTTTGCCTTCCTCATTCTCTCCAAAATACTTTCTTCATGTAAACTTACGTGCGCAAGCAATGAGACTGGGGTGGAATGAAGCTTCTATTTTTATTTGTAGATTTGCTTCATTGCACTGTAAGTTATGCCAAGTCACCCTCACGGTGATGAAAAGTTAAGATGATGCTAAAAATCAAACCTTATAGCACCCACACACCCTCAGTCTATTACATACAGAATGTGTACAACTGTTGTATTCCTAGTCATTACACTCCAGAAGAAATGCTTAAGCACTGATCACCACTGGCACAGTCCTACCCTAGGCACCTGCAACAGTAACAAAAGGCCAATTTCGAGAACATTTTTGAGCCGTCTTTATCTTGGATTAGAAGACGGGAAGTACATTGACTTCAGTAGCCTGGCCTGAAGCACAGATAGGACAGGCTGACTGTACGTTTTACCGTAGAAAGGCTGCTGGTAAACAGCGAATCAAAATGATACTGCTTAAAAGCCTGAAAGCTTTATGAGTGGTATTTCCAATAAAGAATGCCTAGAGCACTGGGTATGGAAGGGAAATTACAAGACAGACCTCCTCAGTAAATTAAATCAAGCTCTCCTTACAGAAATCTCTTGCATAAATGATCATATGAATCATAACGTTCACTCAACTGTTACCCTGCATTATCGAGCCGGCAAATGAACATGAGCTCTGATGGACGTCTTCCTCAACTAACCTTTTAAATAGAGTAATGCATATGTCCCAAACCACTGCATCGTACATGCACTCATCCCCAGAGAGTAGCGCTATCAAGAAGTACAATAAATATCTCAAGGCACAATTCACAAGTTAAAAATCATTTGAGGACAAGTTTTGCTAAGCTATACTTGGAGGTATGTTTGAAAGAGATGTGTGCAGTAACAGAGATGGAGGCCAGCTTACCATGCTCCAACCCCCAAGTGGTCCAGAGGTAAAAGTTCACAGCAAACACAAAAACTGGCATTGCAGATATTGCAAAAAGGAAAAAAAATTGAACCACCTAATAAGGCTGATACACTGATTTTAAAATGTTACTAATATGTTACCATATCTTATAATTATTTTTAAGGAAAGGGGATAGGACTTGATATACCGCCTTTCTGTGGTTACAATTAAAAGTGGTTTACATATTATATTCAGGTACTTATTTTGTACCTGGGGCAATGGAGGGTTAAGTGACTTGCCTAGAGTCACAAGGAGCTGCAGTGGGAATTTAAAATAATCATTGTAATTCTACAGAGTTCAACCACTTTGTGCTGAAAATATGAATACAAATAAAAAATTTAAAAACATAAAAAAAGTTGACTGCTCTCCAGTGAATTCCTAGGAAATATATAAATGTGTACTGAACGGGAAGAAAGGCTCCAAACAGACCACAAAGCGAAGATACATACCTGTAGCAGGTATTCTCCGAGGACAGCAGGCTGATTGTTCTCACTGATGGGTCAGCGTCCACGGCGGCCCACGAAACGGAAGTACTTTCCAAGTAGCTTCTAGAACTTTGCGGGAGGATCCGGCGCACGGGGCACGCCTACTGTGCATGCGCGACCGTCTTCGCTCAGTTGGATCCAAGAGCAAACAAAATAACAACCACCACAACAACTCCAAAGGGGAGGAGGGTGGGTTGGTGCGAACAATCAGCCTGCTGTCCTCGGAGAATACCTGCTACAGGTATGTATCTTCGCTTTCTCCGACGACAAGCAGGTTGCTTGTTCTCACTGATGGGGTATCCCTAGCACCCAGGCTCACCCAAAACATCAAAGAAGGTCAATTGGGCCTCGCAACAGCAAGGACATAACAAAGATTGACCTACGAAGAAACATCTGAGAGTGCAGCCCGGAACAGTATAAAAAAATGGGCCTAGGGGGGTGGAGTTGGATTCTAAACCCCGAACAGATTCTGCAGTACTGACTGCCCGAACCGACTGTCGCACCGGGAATCCTGCTGAAGGCAGTAATGAGATGTGAATGTGTGGACAGATGACTACGTCGCACCCTTGCAAATCTCTTCAATGGAGGCTGACTTCAAGTCGGCCACCGACGCTGCCATGGCTCTAATACTATGAGCCGTGACATGACCCTCAAGAGTCAGCCCAGCTTGGGCATAAGTGAAGGAAATGCAATCTGCTAGCCAATTCAAAATGGAGCGTTTCCTCGACAGCGACCCACTTCCTATTGGGATCAAATGACACAAACATTTGGGCGGACGGTCTGAAGGGGCTTGTCCGCTCTACACAGAAGGCCCATGCTCTCTTGCAGTCCAATGTATGCAACTGACGTTCAGCAGGGCGGGTATGAGGACGGGGAAAGAATGTTGGCAAGACAGTTGACTGGTTCAGATGGAACTCCGACATCACCTTCGGCAGAAACTTAGGGTGAGTGCGGAGGACTACTCTGTTGTGATGAAACTTGAGATAAGGAGCATTCACTACCAAGGCTTGAAGCTCACTGACTCTACGAGCTGAAGTAACAGCCACCAAGAAAATGACCTTCCAGGTCAAATACTTCAGATGGCATGAATTCTGTGGCTCAAATGGAGGCTTCATCAGCTGGGTGAGAATGACATTGAAATCTCATGACACTGGTGGAGGTTTGACTGGGGGCTTTGAAAAAAGCAAACCTCTCATGAATCGAACAACTAAAGGCTGTCCAGAGATAGGCTTACCGTCTACATGTTGATGAAAAGCACTAATTGCACTAAGATGGACCCTTATGGAGTTGGTCTTGAGACCAGACTCTGACAAGTGTAGAAGGTATTCAAGCAGGGTCTGTGTACGACAAGAAAGAGGATCTAGGGCCTTGCTGTCACACCAGATGACAAACCTCCTCCATTTAAAAGAGTAACACCTCTTCGTGGAATCTTTCCTGGAAGGAAGCAAGACTCGGGAGACACCCTCAGAAAGACCCAAGGAGGTGAATTCTACACTTTCAACATCCAGGCTGTGAGAGCCAGAGTCTGGAGGCTGGGATGCAGAAGTGCCCCCTCGTTCTGAGTGATGAGGGTTGGAAAACACTCCAATCTCCACGGTTCTTCGGAGGACAAATCCAGAAGAAGAGGGAACCAAATCTGACGCGGCCAAAAAGGAGCAATCAGAATCATGGTTCCGTGGTCTTGCCTGAGTTTCAGCAAAATCTTCCCCACCAGAGGTATGGGAGGATATGCATACAGAAGAACTGTTCCCCAATGAAGAAGAAAGGCATCCGACGCTAGTCTGTCGTGGGCCTGAAGTCTGGAACAGAACTGAGGGAACTGAGGGACCTTGTGATTGTACTGAGTGGCAAAAAGATCCACCGAGTGGGTGCCCCACGCTCGGAAGATCTTGCGTACCACGCCTGAGTTGAGCGACCACTCGTGAGGTTGCATTATCTTGCTCAACTTGTCGGCCAGACTGTTGTTTACTTCTGCCAGATACGTGGCTTGCAGAAGCATGCCATCTGGCGTGCCCAAAGCCACATCTGGACGGCTTCCAGACACAGGGGGCGAGATCCGGTGCCCCCCTGCTTGTTGATATAGTACGTGGCAACCTGATTATCTGTTTGAATTTGAGTAATGTGATTGGACAGCCGATTTCTGAAAGCCTTTAGAACGTTACAGACTGCTTGCAACTCCAGGAGATTGATCTGAAGACCGGATTCCTGGAGGGACCAAGCTCCTTGAGTGTGAAGCCCATCTATATGTGCTCCCCACCCCAGAAAAGATGCATCCGTTGTCAGCACTTTTTGTGGCTGAGGAATTTGGAATGGATGTCCCAAGGTCAAATTGGATCAAATTGTCCACCAGTGAAGGGAATTGTGAAAGTCGGTGGACAGCTGGTTCACATCTTCTAGACTCCCTGCAGCTTGATACCACTGGGAAGCTAGGGTCCATTGAGCAGATCTCATGTGAAGGCGGGCCATGGGCGTCACATGGACTGTGGAGGCCATATGGCCTAGAAGTCTCAACATCTGCTGAGCTGTGATCTGCTGAGACGCTCTGGCCATGGAAACTAGAAACAGAAGGTTGTCTGCTCTCGCCTCGAGGAGATAGGCCTGAGCCGTCTGTGAATCCAGCAGAGCTCCTTTGAATTCTAGTTGTTGAACCGGAAGGAGATGGGACTTTGGGTAATTTATAACAAACCCGAGTAGCTCCAGGAGTTGGAGAGTCATCTGCATTGACTGTAGAGCTCCTGCCTCTGAGGTGTTCTTCACCAGCCAATCATCGAGATAAGGGAACACATGCACTCCCAGTCTGCACAGTGACGCTGCAACTACTGCCAGGCATTTTGTAAAGAGCCTGGGCGCAGACGTGAGACCAAAGGGTAGCACACAATACTGAAAGTGCTGTGTTCCCAGACAGAATCGAAGATACTGTCTGTGAGCTGGAAGTATCGGGATGTGTGTATAAGCATCCTTTAAGTCCAGAGAGCACAGCCAATCGTGTTCCTGAATCATGGGAAGAAGGGTGCCCAGGGAAAGCATCCTGAACTTTTCTCAGACCAGGTATTTGTTCAGGCCCCTTAGGTCTAGGATGGGATGCATCCCCCCTGTTTTCTTTTGCACAAGGAAGTACCTGGAATAGAATCCCAGCCCTTCTTGCCTGGGAGGCACGGGCTCGACCGCATTGGTGCTGAGAAGGGCGGTGAGTTCCTCTGCAAGTACCTGCCTGTGCTGGGAGCTGAAGAACTGAGCTCCCGGTGGGCAATTTGGAGGTGTGGAGATCAAATTCAGGGAGTATCCTAGCCAGACTATTTGAAGAACCCACCGATCAGAGGTTATGAGAGGCCACCTTTGGTGAAAAAATTTTAACCTCCCTCCAACTGGCAGATCGTCCGGCACAGACACTTTAATAGCGGCTATGCTCAACTGGAGCCAGTCAAAAGCCCATCCCTTGCTTTTGCTGGGGAGCTGCAGGGACCTGTCTAGGCGCACGCTGTTGATGAGAACGAGCGCACTGGGGGTTGAGCCTAAGAAAGCTGTCGAGAAGGTGGATTGTACCTACGCTTATTGTAAGCATAGGAAGCAGTCCTCCTTCCCCTGAAAAACCTTCTACCTGTTGAGGTAGATGCTGAAGGCGCCCGTTGGGAGACTTTGTCGAGTGCGGTTTCCCGCTGGTGGAGATGTTCTACCACTTGCTCGACTTTCTCGCCAAAAATATTATCCCCCCCCGGCAAGGAACATCCGCAAGCCGCTGCTGGACCCTATTGTCCAGGTCAGAGGCATGCAGCCATGAGAGTCTGCCCATCACTATACCTTGAGCAGCGGATCTGGATGCAACATCAAAAGAGTCGTAAGCACCCCTGGGCAGGAATTTACGAAACGCCTTCAGCTGCCTGACCACCTCCTGAAAAGGCCTGGCGTGCTCTGGAGGGAGCTTGTCCACCAAGTCCGCCAGTTGCTTGACATTGTTCCGCATGTGGATGCTCGTGTAGAGCTGGTATGACTGGATCTTGGACACGAGCATGGAGGACTGATAGGCCTTCCTCCCAAAAGAGTCCAGAGTTCTAGATTCTCATCCCGGGAGCGCCGAGGCAAAATCCCTAGAACTCCTGGCTCACTTGAGAGCGGAATCCACAACCATAGAGTCGTGAGGTAACTGCGACTTCATCAACTCAGGTTCTCCGTGAATCCGATATTGGGACTCAGTTCTTTTGGGAATGGTGGGATTACTTAAGGGTTTCATCCAGTTCCTAAGCAATGTCTCCTTAAGGACATTATGCAAAGGGACGGTGGATGATTCCTTAGGTGGCAAAGGATAGTCAAAGACCTCGAGCATCTCGGTCCTGGGCTCATCCTCAGATACCACAGGGAAGGGAATTGCCACAGACATCTCCCGGACAAAGGAAGAGAAAGAAAGACTCTCCAGGGGAGAAAGCTTTCTCTCTGGTGAAGCAGTAGGATCAGAAGGAAGACCACAAGACTCCTCGGAAGAGGAATACTTGGGATCTTCCCGTTCATCCCACGAGGCATCCTCCTCGGTATCGGAGAAGAGTTCTTGAACTGCAGTCCGAAACCGGGCCCGTCTCGACACCGACGAACCATGTCCTCCATGGCGATGTCGAGAAGTCGACTCCCATGCTGGTGACGATGCAGCTTCCTCCAGCGACATCGACGTGGAGTCGACCTGGGTGGCAGCCAATGCTGCACGTGGTACTGGTGTCGGAGACCTCACAACAGGCCCCAAGCCAGCTGCCACTTCCATCAACGGTACTGAGGGTGCAAGCACCCCCGGTACCGGACCAGACTGATGCAGCAGCCCTGCCAGTAAACCTGGAAGAATGGCCCGGATGTGCTTGTCTAGGGCCGCTGTCGAGGAAGGCTGTGGGGTCGATGCAGTATCAGAAGCTGTGGAGGCCTGGGAGGCGGTACTGAGCTGTCTGGAGATCGACGTATTGACACCTCCTGGATGGAGGGTGAGCGGTCCTCCCGGTGTCGACACTTCACGGGTGCTGAATCCTTCGACGCCTCGGAGCTCTCGGTACCATGCCTCGAAGGAGACCGATGTCGATGCTTCTTCGCCTTTGCTCAAAGCACGTCACCAGCACCCCTCGGTACTGACGAGGACGTTGAATCCAGACGCCTCCTCGGGGTTGGGTCCGATAGTGGTCGGTCCCGGTGGGCCTGCACAGCAGGAGCCTTCGAGACAGGTGGAGACCCGCTCGATGGCTCACTGCTCCCAGCGTGTGGTGATGACTGGACAGCCATTACCTCCGATCGCGGTACCGATGTCGACGCTGAAGAATTGGTCGGAGCTCCGAAAAGACCGTCCCGAAGAGCTCTTCTTGATGCTTGGGTCCGCTTCTTCAAACTCAGACACAACTTACAAGCATCTGGGCGATGTTCGGGACCAAGGCACTGAATGCACCATGCGTATGGGTCAGTATTCGAGATAGACCGCTGGCACCGACCACACTTTTTGAAGCCACTGGGAGTCTTCGATGACATGGGCGGAAAAATCGCATCGGCGAAATCAAAAGGCTCAATTGTTCCAAAAAGTGGACACAAAAATGAGAATCACGTACGCCCCACAACAAGGGACGAAAGGAAACTTAGAAGGGCTAAAAACTAAAGATATAAGGTTGTTTTTTTTTTAAACTTGGAAAGAAAAAAATAAAAGAATGCGGCGCTTGAAAACAAAAAGCACGAACCGCACAAGAGAAGTTTCTCAGGCCTGAGGGAGAGCGACCATCACGCAGCCACTCTCCTCCGTGGAAAAGAAGAAACTGAGCGGGAACGGATGCGCGCGGGCGGGAAGACGGCCAAGCATACACAGTGGGCGTGCCCCATGCGCTGGATCCTCCCGCAAAGTTCTAGAAGCTACTTGGAAAGTACTTCCGTTTCCTGGGCCGCCGTGGACGCCGACCCATCAGTGAGAACAAGCAAAGCAGCCTGCTTGTCATTGGAGAAAGTTGAGATTTTCACACCAATTTGTAAGGCGTGAGGTTTTTACTTCATTGCAGCCCCTTCCCAACAGTGTGACCACTCCTCTTCAGTAGGGCTACCACTGTTAACCACCCCACCTACTTCTCCAATCACCTCAACCCATAAAACAGACAGACCATTTCAGAGGAAATTCCATAACTGGGCACCATCATTTTGGTACTGTGATGCTGTATAGTGACAGCTGACCATTGAACATCTGAATGCTCAGCTTCTATTATAGAACATTTATCTATTTATTTCTAAAATGTACAGACTGCACGATCATCCATTCTCAGAGGTTTACAATGGCACAGACGTATTAATACATATAACCATAAAACATTAAACACATCAATAATAAAAGTCAGGCAATCTTCACACGCCATAGAACTGGAATAATTGCGGCGCATAACTTACAGTTTCTCTAAGTTACGTGTGTAAGCGGGAGTCCTGCCCATGACCCTCTCATGTTCCACCCCCTTGTAGTTACCTGCTATGCCACCTACTCACACTCTTTCAGAACAGCGTGTATCCACCTGCTAGCATTTACGCACATGTAAACTTACCCATTAAAGTGCACGTGACATGTAAATGCAGGGGCCCAGTTACAGAATTCAGGGGATGATGAGTTTTAAGTGAGCCACTGATTTATGAACATAACACAGGGATTATTCCCGTCAAAGATATACCCGAGTCATTAGAACCAAGTCCCCCACCTCCAGAGCTGTTTGCCACATTACTAGCCCTTGCCGAGGCTGCAAAATTAACCAAATATCACCAAACCATTTGGATTCCAGGATACTAGCTCTCCCCAGCCAGTGTCTTTGGCTGACTCTGAAAGATCATACACCTGTGTGTCACCAACACTTTTCAAGTTCTGTAGGCCACCCCTTCTTGTCACCAACCTCAATACTTCATTTGGCTTGAGTAACCCATTGCATCATCATCACCAGCACAAATTTCATATGAAAAGTAACACACAAAGCTCACCCTAACTCCTAACAGAAAAAGTACTTGGGGGAGGGTGGAAGACAGTGTTGTTCAGCAGGTGAGGAAATTGCTGACCCTCGTATGTTCCCCAATTATATTTTAAACCTCCCCCTTCTCTATCCTTATCCAACTCCCAGACACATCTTTGTCCCTTACAAAATTAACCTCCCCCCAGTGGTGTGCTGGTAAATTTTTAACAACAGGCTCTCTCCCTGGTCCACCTTGGCGCCCCCCCCGGTCCACCTCGGCGCCCCCCATCCACCACTGCGCCCCCCCCCAAAAAATTGCAGAGCTGGCTAAACCCCGGGGGGGGGGGGGGGGGGGGGGGGGCGGCCAACACATTACTCTCTCCAGGAAAAAAAAATTAAATTATCCCAGGTTCCAATCTAATTCATGTTTAATATGGAATAAAATGCCATAAATAAGTAAATAAATATAAACTTTTAACGTTCAGCACTGATTCTCAAAGTGGACATATTCCAAACACTATAATGAAAATAAAATTATTTTTTTTCTACCTTTGTTGTCTAGTGACTTTGTTTCTCTGATCATGCTGGTCCAGTATCTGATTCTGCTGCTCTCTATCTGTTCCCTTGACTCCGTTTCCAGGGCTTCCTTTCCATTTATTTCTTTTCTTTCCTCCTTTCTTCTTCATTTCTGGTCCTCCACATACTTGACTGTACAGTGGATCCAGCTTCTGCCTATTTTCTCCATCCATGTGCAGTTTCTCTCCTCACTTCCTTTTCCCTCATCTAATCTCCTTCCTCTATCTTCCCTCCATGTCCAGCATTTCTTCTCTCTCCCTTCCCTTCCCTCCATCCATGTCCAGAATTTCTCTTGCTCTCCCCTCCATCCATGTCCCGAAACTCTCCTCTCTCCCCTGCCCCTCTCTATCCATCCATACCCAGCAATTCTCTTCTCTCCCCTGCCCCCCTCTAACCACCCATGCCCAGCAAGTCTCTCCCCTGCCCCCCTCTACCCACCCATGCTCAGCAAGTCTCTCCCCTGCCCCCCTCTACGCACCCATGCCCAGCAAGTCTCTCCCCTGCCCCCCCTCTACCCACCCATGCCCAGCAGGTCTCTCCCCTGCCCCCCTCTACCCACCCATGCCCAGCAAGTCTCTCCCCTGCCCCCTTTACCAATCCAGTGATTCTCCTCCCTCCCCTGCCGCTCCGAAGCATGTCCAAAGATGTCCTTCGCTCCCACCCTCCCCTCCCGCTCCCCTCTGTCTTTTTTTTAATTACCTCCGTCGAAGCGCGCACCATTTAAAGCCCTGCTGCGTGCTGGCCATCTCCAGGCTTCCCCTGCCCTGCTTGCTTCGGATGATGTTCGTGCCTTAGTCCCGCCTTCGCGAAAAAAGGAAATGACATCAGAATGAAGGCGGGACTAAGGCACGAACATCATCCAAGCAAGCAGGGGAAGCCTGGAGACGGCCAGCACGCAGGAGGGCTTTAAATGGCGCGCGCTTCGACGGAGGTAATTGAAAAAAGACGGAGGGGAGCGGGAGGGGAGGGTGGGAGCGAAGGACATGGTTGGATATGCTTCGGAGCGGCAGGGGAGGTAAGCATGGCCTGTGATGGCGCCCTCCTGCCATGCTTACCTCCCGCAATGGAGCCGGCTCGCCCCCAACAACAACCGGCTCGCAAGAGCTGTCAAAATTTAACAAGCGGCTCTTGCGAGCCGGCTCCAGCACACCACTGCCTCCCCCCCAACTAACTAAATTTACTGCCTCAATTTCCTGTTGTCCTTGTTCCTCAGAATTATTGAAGAGGCAGGTTTGTTACAGGCTCTCCCCTTCAAGCTACTCCCCTCTCTCCTCCAATGTCTATTCCTCACCCTCCAGTCCCCCCCCCCCCCCTTATTCTCAGCAGCTGAGAGACAGTTCCACCACCTTCTCTATGTACAAGTCATTTTAACCTGTGCTTTAACAGAGGCTGTTCTGCACACTTCAAACAGAAGGATAGAGATGATTTCACAGAAAAACTCAAAGACATGCTTTGAAACTATACCCTGGTCCTTTAGAAGCAGTAAATCTTGTTATTAAACCACCATCATCCCACTTCATGTTTCTATGAAAGGCTAATATTTTTGCTGTATTTTACTATCTTGTTTTGGAATTTAAGATACTTTTATATTTTATCCTTGCTTTAGCTTTGGTGACTGTATAAGCACTTTGCAGATTACTAGAGAAGGTTGAGAATGAAGTAAGATGCCATTTCCATCATCAACTCCCCTCCCCCTCAAATATTTTCCTTTCAAATTGTTTTTTCTTGGCACACAGCCTCAGATTGCATTATTTTTTAATTACCATACTCATGAATTTTTTATACAGTTACATTTTTTCCACTGTCACCTCCAACATTTTTAATTGTTTCCACGTCCCCAAGTTCAGTTTAGGAAAGAGCAAAGCCCTTGTAACAATGAATAGTTTGCTTGTGGCAATGGAATTACAAGTACTACATTTGAGAAGACAAATTTGAAGGGTGCTGGTTCTTCACTGACATTATTTCTGGGCTGCCATCCTAGCCTATGATTTAGTAGAGCGGATGTCTCCCTGGGACACCCTCATATGCAGAATACCAGAGGTGTAGCTAGATGGGTTGCAAAGGGTGCAGCCCCCCCCCCCCAAATGGAATTTGAATAAAATGGTGCCTAGCAGGCTCATTTTCGAAAGAGAAGGACGCCCATCTTTCGACACAAATCGGAAGATGGGCGTCCTTCTCATAGGGTCGCCCAAATCGGTATAATCAAAAGCCGATTTTGGACGTCCCCAACTGCTTTCCGTTGCAGGGATGACCAAAGTTCACGGGGGCGTGTCGGAGGTGTAGCAAAGGCGGGACTTGGGCGTGCCTAATACATGGACATTCTTGACCCATAATGGAAAAAAAAGGGCGTCCCTGATGAGCACTTGAACGACTTTACCTGGTCCTGTTTTTCTTACGACCAAGCCTCATAAAGGTGCCCGAACTGACCAGATGACCACCGGAGAGAATCAGGGATGACCTCCCCTTACTTCCCCGGTGGTCACTAACCCCCTCCCACCCTCAAAAAATATCTTTAAAAATATTTTGTGCCAGCCTCTATGCCAGCCTCAAATGTCATACTTAGGTCCATCACAGCAGTATGCAGGTCCCTGGAGCAGTTTTAGTGGGTGCAGTGCACTTCAGGCAGGCGGACCCAGGCCCATCCCGCTCCCTACCTGTTATGTTTGTGGAAGAAACAGAGGGGCCCTCCAAAACCCACCACAAACCCACTGTACCCACATCTAGGTGCCCCCCTTCACCCGTAAGGACTATGGTAGTGGTGTACAGTTGTGGGTTTTTTTTTTTGGGGGGGGGGTTGGGGGTTCAGCACACAAGGTAAGGGAGCCATGTACCTGGGAGCAATTTATGAAGTCCACTGCAGTGCCCCCTAGGGTGCCCTGGCTTGTGAGGGGGACCAGTGCACTACGAATGTTGGCTCCTCCCTTGACCAAAGGGCTTGCATTTGGTCATTTCTGAGACGGCGTCCTTGGTTTCCATTATTGCCGAAAATGAGAAACGACCAAGTCTAGGGATGACCATCTCTAAGGACGACCTAAATTTCAAGATTTTTGCGTCCCCGACCATATTACTGAAACCAAAGATGGACGTCCATCTTGTTTCGATAATACGGGTTTCCCCGCCCCTCCACCGTGCCATTTTGCGAGGACATCCTCAGCAAAACTTGGGTGTCCCTTTCGATTATGCCCCTCCAAGCGGATCAGCCCTTCAGCTTCACATTGATGCCTATTTTACAAAAGGTCTGTTCTCCCTAACCTCAAAACCTGGCTATGCTTCTGAGGAATACCAGCAGTGCTCTTCATGGATGTCCTGGCCCACAGAATCAGTGAGTTGAGTTTCACGTTGCTAGATCTGCACTGTGCAGCATTTACACAGTCTGCTCTTTTCAGTAAGAGCAATATTGGCCTAATCATACTGTCAGTTACTTTACACAAGACTAAATCTCCGAAAGGACATCATTGTGTCCTTCAGAGACTCCAGCTTAGATCCAGGTGATTGCCACAAAACTGCCGCAGTCATAAATTCTTCAGATCCATTGGGGGGGGGAAATATTTAGACCGTCTACGCTGTGGAAAAATACACAGGTGCTTTTTGCCTGAAGGCAGGGTACCAAGTTTGAATGGGACACACGTACTTTCACTTTCAAACTGGCATAGGATGTTTTTCTGTGGAAAGTGAACATGTGCAGAATTAATACAATCTACGCACCTTACTCCCCCCCTCTCTAATCTGAGGCTGTGTACCAAGAAAAAAAAACAATTTCAAAGGAAAATGTTTGGGGGGGGGAGGGGGGGAAGGGAATTGATGATGGAAATGGCACCTTACTTCATTCCTCAGCCTTCTCTAGTAATCTGCATTATACAGTCACCAAAGCTAAAGCAAGGATAAAATATAAAAGTACCTTAAATTCCAAAACATGATATAAAAACACAGCAAAAATATCATACTTTCATAGAAACATGAAGTAGGATGATGGTGGTTTAATACCAAGATTAAATGCAACCACAGTATACGCACTGTGGAAGAACCGATTCCGAATATTTTTGGCTGTGTTGAAGGGGGACACTTTTCAGATAGCTAGTTCATGTACACAGATTGTATTTACCACATGCAAGAATTTGAAAACAGTTCTCTTAAGACTCTCCTAGGACTGCGGAGCTAAGCTGGTTTAATAGATTTGATGGTCCACAGCTACCACATTCCCCTGGTAGACTGAGACAGCATTGTATGTGCTTAACTGATGTGAATAGTTCAAAATCTGATGAGCAATTACTAACACCATTGCAGCGTATATTTGAACCCCCCCCCCCCCCCCCAAAAAAAAAAAAACCACAATTTTGTTTCCATGTTTTTTTAATGCCACTATAAAAATGTAATAGACCATAAGAAAGTCACATTACTCAAGATCAGTAATGAGGTGTTCCTATTAAGATGGAGCAGTGAAATCCACAAACCACCATTACATGCAACATTTATATCAGTCTTGCTGACAACATGATTTGGGTAATTCCTTTCTAACGATATGGGGTAGCCCTTAAACCAGTAAAGGATAATGTCTACAATCATTTGCATAAATTTACTCAGTATTCAGAAAGTCATCTTCAAGATCCAGGGGAACAGAAATATCTTTCAAGCTTCAGCACTAGCAACAAACCACACGAAAAAGTGACAGCTGACTGGTAAAATTTAAAAAACCTGCAATACAAATCATTGTTGCTTGCAAATAATGGCAAGTAAAACTGCGAGAACGAAGATAGAATGGGGTAAAAGCAGAACTTGCTCATTCTGTCCCTGGTTCATGGAGCTTGTTGCCAGACCTAGTCACGATCTGTCCCACTGCCCATTTTTGTGTTTTATAATAGGTGTACAATAGATAGATCAGTATGAGGCATGATTGCATTTCATTTCTGGTTATGGCAAGGGGCATAGCAGCCAACATTTCAAAATTTTGGGGGGTGCTAAGCCCAATGCAAATAACCCCTCCCTGGACACATACAAGGAATTTTCTCAATATTGGGGGTGCTCAAGCACCCACAGCACCCACAGAGTCAGCTCCAATGGCAAGGGGGAGGGGGGATTTAGCTCATGCTTTTTCAGTGGTAGCTGAATGTAACATTCAGCTACAGCTGTTCTCACATGCTTACAATCTAAAGGCTCCTTTTACAATGCTGTCCTAGCGATTACACCGTGACAAATGCGACAAAGCCCACAGGAATTGAATGGACTTCATTGAATTTGCTGCGTTGGAATCGCTAGTGCATCTTTGTAAAAGTAGCCCTAAATTTGTACCTGAGGCACTGGAGGGTGAAATGCCCCAAGATAACCAGGATAATCAGTGGGAGAAGCAGGATTTAAACCACTGGCTTCTATGGTTCTCAGCCTGTTTTTCTAACCACTAGGCTACTCCTCCACTCCACTTTTTCAGGCTGCTTCTCACCTTCACAGCAGTGAGCTTCCTCCAAATGGGAGAGGATGATAGAAGCATCCTGAAGTATTTAGAGAACGTGTGTCTTATCTGTACCAGCAGATGTTGCTGTTGTGCAATGGTTAAACTATACTCTCTCCACTCCTATCACTTCCTCTGAGCCTCTAAGCCTTCTCTCTGAACCTCTCCCAGTCAACTCCTAGGTAGCTAAGTGGAAATGGGATCTGAGAAGTGCCATTAGAATTGATCTTGTTTTATTTTTATAGATTATACTTAAACACTAACCCCTCATTCTATAACAGGGCGCCTCAATTTAAGCACCAAGAGGGCAATTCTATAACTGGGACTGACAAGTCAGCTGCCAAGGTTAACAGCTTTGATCTGTAATGGCGGTATACCAAGGATAACCTACCTAAACTAATTCTATAATGGCATCTGGGTGCCCAGATTCCATTATAGAATCCTAGCATAAGGTTGGCTTCTACGTGCCTACATTTAAGCCCTCCCCCTCCCCCCATTTATGCATGCCAACAGTAGATGTACATGTGCGCACCTAAATGCAACAATACAGGTGAATGCACATTTGTGTGTGTGTTAGCTGAGTGCTCAATGCTATTCTATAACTTAGGGGTACAATTCACAGCTCAAGAATGCAAAAGGCGCACACGTGGGAGGAACATGGGCAGGGATTCAACTTACGCGCATAACTTACACAATACTGTACGTTATGTCCTATAGTGCCACTTTTAGGGGTGCGTATTTATGCCTGCTCTGGACATGGCGTAAGAGGACGTACTGTAGGCGCACAGACACCAACTTATGCTAGTATTTAAGAATCCTGGTGCCCAGATGCTGTTATAGAATTAATGCTCAGAGCGCTAGGCACCTAACTTTGGCATCCATTGCTGCTTTAGGGGTCCTTTTACCAAGCTGCGGTAAAAAGGGCCTTGGGCTAGTGGCGGGGGCTGTTTTTACTGCGTGCTGAGACCCTTTTTACCGCAGACATTAGTAAAAGGTCCCCAAAGCGTTCCATAATCAGAATCTGACTTGAAAATCATTTTCAAACCCCAGCAGGATTTTAGTAAAGCTGTGACTTCACTTCAGACTTTAGCAATGCCAATGAGGTACAAGAATATGGAAACCAAAGCCTTTTTTCCCCCACGCACAGCGCTATAATTTAGGGGCACAATATTCAAAAAGAATTGAGTTCCTAAATGTAGAGGGGGAAGTTATCAATGAGGACTACTGTTAAGACATGTTATTTTACTGTTAACCCCTGCTATTGGTATCACAGTATAAAATGGGACCTGTGCTAAAACAGCGTAAGTTAGTTTTAAAATAGCACATCTTAACTGTAGCTCATGTTGATAACTATGCCCCTAAGGCTTCTACGCTGGGCTCCTAAATCTGTACTCTATTTTCAGTCAAACTTAGGAGCACAGGTTTTCAGCAGAAAATTCATCTTAATTTAGGAGCGTGAAAGTTTGCTTACAAATTTAGATCTACCATTCATTTGCCTATATTTATGTGCCTGATTTGTGAATCTAGTACTGAAAATCACTGCTAAGCTCCTAACTTCTTTTCCTTGCCCTAAATCTGCCCCTTACCACCCACTTTTTATGCTCCTGAATTCAGGAGTCAAACGTTTAGTATAGAGTTATGAACTCAGCCCTAGAGGTCAATTTGTAAGCATAACTCTCGAAGTTAGGAGCATAAACCTTTTGAATATTGGGCCCTAGGTATTTAGTGAAGTTGCCATAAGACCCAAAAGCAGAAGGCAATTCACCAAAAAGTGCTTGGATTTACGACTTTACAAAATCCAACTCAAACCTCTCCTGCAAAATCCAAATGTGCAAGCAGATATCATTGCACATTAACCCTTTGGGATTTGCAACCAAATTCCGGTAGATGAGGCAGATGTCACCTGGTGTACACATATGCTCTCACAGGGCTTTTGGTGGCGAAGAAGTAAGAGGAGAGTCAGAGACTGACTAGAGTTTGTGGTGGGTACTGCATTTAGGCAGGGCTGGTATTAGACATTCAGGGGCCCAGGGCAGAAACTGGGGAAGGGGCCCTGAAGCAGGTTTCAGCCTATGCCTTCTTCAGCTTAAGGAAGGTTTGGGGGCCCCCAGCAAATGCCCTGCTTGCCACCCCCTAAAGCCAGCCCTGCATTTAGGGTGGGTTTGAACCATCTGTCATTTCTAACACATTAACAGGAACAGAGTTGGCAGGCTGCAGTTTTGCTAGTATATCACCCTTAACTCCCTCAGGAGCAAAGGCAAGGACAGAGGTCCGAAGGAAAAACCAAGAGGTGGAAAAAGGAAGCACAGCTTAGTGTTACTGTAGGCCATAGAATAGCCAGGTTGGTACCAGCAGGCTACAAATCTTTAAGAAACAGTGTTGACAGGCTGCTGAAGGCCCTGGGTACTGATGAGAGGCCATGAAGACCTAGACGAGCAGCTGGTTAGTTTTGCAGCTCTATGACTATTCTTCAGTGGCAAGGCATCATCATAGTGGTGGTGCGGTGTGTTGGGTAATGGATTGGGGTTGAGATCTTACTTGGTCATCTATGAGGGATAGTGGAGGATCAATTAGGACAAAAACAAAAGTTGAAGCAGTGATAATCCTGCATGTGATGAAGCCTCTACATCTGGGATGTGTGTGAAGAGCAAGAAATGGGCAGAGTACACACGCCAACTGGTCCTTTTCTGTCACCAATTATGCCATTATGATAATATGTTATTTTTTTTTTAATCTGTTAAGAATTCCACACACATGCTACCTGCCCAAGCTGCACTCATCTTAAAAGTGCAGCTGCTACATAGCTTGCTTTGGGAAGCATGACTGATTTACACCCTGAGGAACAAACCCTGCAATTAAAACTGCTGCCTTTTCCAGGGAGTGTCTGATGGAGGTGGGGAGGGAGAATGAGTTGAAGCAATGAAAAAAACAAGAGCCTCAAAGGTGGATTTCAATTTTTATTAGGGAGGGAAATTGGGGACATAGGGCAACATGGGAGGGGGGGTGAGAGATGATGAGGACTGTATAAAATTGAGTAACATTAAGCCTGTGTTTAGTATTAAGGGCAGGAAAGAATTAAAAGGAGGTGTTCTTGTAGTTTATGTTGCGTCCCCACTATCGGCATAATACGTTTTAAAATCAATAAACATTTACAAATGAAAAACTGCTGCTTTTTCCAAATAACTCGGGCTAAGAAACAATTGTCATGAAGAGGAGAACTGAGCAAAGGATTAGCAGTTTTTATGTTTCCTCCATAACAGAACATAGCTGTTGAGGAAACTGAAACAGCTTTTAGACTGATCAAGGAGGTGATAAAATCTGTAAAGGTACTACTGTAGGAGTGGACAATGTTTCATGCACTAAGAGCCAGGGCAAAATCAGAGAGCCAGTGGCTACACGTTCGTTTTCTCTCTCTCTCTCTCTGTCATTTTTTGAAGAAGTGGATTTTTTGAGTGTTTGTTTGATTGGATACAAATGTAACAAATAAAAAAATAAATAAATAAAACTCTGTTTTACAATAAGAAAATCTGGATTTTTTTTCCTGATGTATCAAGGGAGTCTCATAAGAAACGCAAGCAATTCTTTTTTTTTTTTTAAATGAATCCAGCAAATATACATTGTACACATCAATGCAAGATATCAATAGCAAACAATTAGATCCCACTTACACAATCAAATGCATCCCAGTTATATTTTTGATTAGAAAAATACAAGAAAACTAGTGATATAAAATGCTCAGAATGCTCAACCTATACCCCCCCCCCCCCCACACCCAGTTCCCTCACCACCCCTGCAAGGTTCACCCAAAACAATCCAGATATAGCACCTGACCCAGCCTAAGACTATACGGCAGACATAGAGGGAGCCCAAATCTTTGGCCATTTAGCCAGGGTATTCCTCTCACGTGCTAAAAGTCGCTCTCGTTCAGCAATATACCCTAATAGCTGTTTCCACTTATTTATCGAGGGGCTATTACACTGCTTCCAGGATATCGCAATAATCAAACGGCCTGCACAAAGACTACTCTTTGCCAAAGCCTTCCCTTCCGCAGTTATCCCCAAGATAGTCCGATTAAACAAAAATATTGCGGGGTCCCATGGAATACTAGTTCCCACCCACACTTGAACCCTACCCTGGACCGCTTTCCAGAACGCCTTTACCTTCTTACAGGTCCACCAGATGTGACCTAAAGTGCCCAATTGATCACAATTTCTCCAACATAAGGGTGGAACATTTTTAAACATTTGATTCAATCTTATCGGGTTTTATTTATATATTCATTCTTATATCCCACAATTATCCAAAAACGTTTTGGTTCAATGTGGCTTACAATTAAGTGTTAGAAAAAAAATTACAATTTAGTTATAAAATTACATATCAGTGTTGAAACATCAGTAACAGATTCAACTTACTATAAGATTTCTTGAAAAGGTAGGTTTTTAATTCTTTTCAACTTGGGGATTCATTTTTATTCTTAAATACCCCTGTGAATGTGTGATTAGGCTAGACTCCCCAAAAGAGAAACCTCTGTCTCTATTTACAATGCTCTTATGTACAAAATAGAGTTCAGCTCAGATGGAAGTGTTTAAGTCCTATGTTTTTCTTATTCTGAAGATTTCTTTTAATTTTCTCTCATATTCTAATTCTGGAAGCCTACTAGTAATGGATTATATAGAGGGGTATCATCGAACACGAACGCCCATCTCCATGGCCGTCTATGTCCAAAAACGGGTATGTGAAGAGGCAGGACAGACCGTATTATTGAAAAAGATGGACGTCCATCTTTCGTTTCGAAAATACGGTTTGGATGGACCAAATGCCATGGATTTGGTCCCTTCTGAGATGGGCGTTTTTTTTTTTTTTTGTTTGCGATAATGGAAACTAAAAACGCCCAGCTCAGAAACTTCCCAATCCAAGCCATTTGGTTGTGGGAGGGACAAATGTACAACGCTACCATAGCTCTTAGGGGTGAAGGGGGCAACTACATGTGGGTACAGTGGGTTTTAGAGGCCTCCCATTTACCACCACAAGTGTTACAGGTGGGGGGGGGGGGGGGGATGGGCCTGGGTCTGCCTGCCTGAAGTGCACTGCAGTACCCAAAAAGGCTTGTTGCTGGTGTATAACCTTGGCACAGCAGTTGACACCTGAAGACTAATCTCGCTGAAAACGTCCTTTATTTGAATAAGCACCTTTACTCACAGTTAACTGCAGATCAGAGGTTGTGCCCCACTGGCAACGAGTCTTGCTGGTACTGAGATTAGCAGTAGGTCTGAGCTGGCAGAATGGTGTACAATGCCCTCTTTCAGCAACATTCAAGGTAAGAACTAAGTGCTGTAAAGTGGCTAACACATGAAAGGGATCTAAAAGTGTCTTACACAAATGGCCACTACCTCATGGACCACCGGAAACAAAACAGGGCACACTCTGACCCAGTAAGCAGAGGGAAAAGCTCCATGGGAGTAGAGCCTACCAACTACCAACACCGTGAGCATTTAACACAAGCTAGTGGAATCACGGAGCCCAATACCCTACACTCACCACAATGCATTGCTGATGTGACTCTGCAGTGCCCTTAACAGAAAAGGTGTCACACTCACCCGAGACCCACATCAGAACCAGGGAAAGGCTGTAGGAGGATAGAACACATTCTGCTGTCATGGAGGTGGGTACGGCATTTGAGGCTGGCTTACAGGCTGGGAAAAAAAGTTTGTAAAGTGGGTTTTTGTTGGTGGGAAGGGGTTAGTGGCCACTGGGGGAGTCAGGGGTGGTCATCTGGTCAGTTGGGGCACTTTTTTGGGACTTGGACCTGAAAAAAAGGGTCCAAATAAAGCGGACCAAATTCTCATCAAAAACGCCCTTCTTGTTTCGATTATCAGCTAAAGACGCCCATCTCTCCTCGGCCGATAACCATGCCCCAATCCCGCCTTCGCCACGCCTCCGACACGCCCCAGTGATCTCTGTTTGTCTCCGTGACGGACTGCAGTTGAGGACGCCAAAAATCGGGTTTCGATTATACCGATTTGGGCGCCAACGGGAAACGGACGCCCATCTCCCGATTTGGGTCAAAATATGTGCGTCTTTCTCTTTCGAAAATAAGCTGGAAAGGCATCTAAATTTGTTTTGTTTGTTTTTTAATTTGATTTTCCTAATTATCTTATATGTATCTCAACTGTTATGCTTGATGTATTATATTGAAATTAATTTTTTTTTTTAAGGGAGGCAGAGGATTCTGCAAAGACACAGCGAGTCCTAGTGGCAAGGGAATCATTAGAAGAGCTGCAGTATGTCATGTGCACACGATGGGATGATTTGTGTGTTGCTTGTCATTTTGGTGAACCTGTGAGTAGACTGAGAACTGCTATCCTGTAAATGTAACTGCAAAAATGGGACTTGCCTGGATTGAGACGTGTAGTAAACAAGTGGAGCAGCACATTTTTGTGCAATTACTAGTGTACTCAATGGGACTCCAGGTGGCCTAATATTTGAGTTATTTTGTAGCTTATAGTTTCTCCAGGGAGGATTCGCTTGCAGAAATTGTGAAAGGTTTGGTCAGTGATAGTAAATCAATTTCTATAGACTTGACTGGGATAAAATTTGCTTTAATATTCTGAAAATCCATACATCATTGCAGGTGCTGTAATTGTGACCTTTTTGGGGGTATCATTAAAGTGTACTCTTTAATATTGTAGCAGTATCTTCTCTCATGAATTAATGTTAGGTTTACTAAGCAGAAATTATTATATATAGCAATGCCTCTCCTCCCATATTATGTATCCCCAAACTCTGTCTGCTTCACTTCTGAGATGGAGGATAAGACAGAGCCCATGATGAAGGGTAGGGCTAGAAAAGGAATGTAAAAATAAATCATGGAAAATCTGGAAAAAAAATAAGACATGGAACACAACACTTTTATGTTTAAGAATACTAATACGGCAAATGGTTTCCTTCATAGGCGAGGGCCCTCAGGGTGGTATGTCACTTCTTAGAAAATCTATACTTAGAAAACAAATTAACTTGCTGAAAATCCATGAATCCATCGGTCAAATCAAAGAAATAAATGGACAAGTTTGTGGAAAGGAAACCTTCCAATCTGATCACTCCTATTTTCAAAAGGGGTTTCACACAATTACAGACTGACACCCTCATGATCAAAAGCAAACGCCGGCGCTAGAGGCTGTTAGCGCCAGACTAGCACCGGCGTTTGCTACCGCCCCATGATTAGAAACCTCGAGCGCATGAAACAACGGGCTTGAGGGCTCTTTGTGCAAAGTAGCATGCTAATGCATGCTAAACAGGGCTCAGTGCATTCATCATTAATCAGCGGCCAGCGCGCCTAAATTTGGGTCGCTGGCCACAGCAAACCCTATGCCAGCTCCAAGCTGGCGTTAGGGTTTGCAGATCATTGGGGAGGAATGGTGAGCCCTGTCCAGCATGCAGTTGCATGCTGGCAGGCCCCCGTTCCTCCCCAAAGCAAACCTGCCAACAGGGGGCTGGAGATCCGGCGGACCTCCGGTCCCCCTGATGATCCCACCCCCTCCCCAGGTTCAGGGAGGGCTTGAGATCCGGTGGGTCTCCAGCCCCCCCAAACCCCCAGAAAATGGTCCCTGGTGGTCTAGTGGCCGCCGGCCAAACCCCCTCCCACCCTTCCACCCAGCGCATGGGTGGGGCTGGGTGCCGCCATTTTTCGGCGGTGTCAACACAAGGAAGAGGAGGGAGGCAGGCTGTGTCCCTCCTCCAACTAAGGTAGGGGGGCCGGGAGGGGGTTGTCCTTTACGCTGGACCACCAGGGATTGGTTGGACAACGCTGGGGGGGGGGGAGTTGGGGTGGGCTGGAGGTCCGGTGGACCTCCAGTCCCCTCCCCCCCGGTCGCTCGCTGGGTGGGAGGGGGTTTGGCCGGCAGCCACTAGACCACCAGGGACCATTTTCTGGGGATTTGGGGGGATGGAGACCCACTGGATCTCCAGCCCAGCCCTCCCAGAACCTGGGGGGGGGGGGGGTGGGATCGTCAGGGGGACCGGAGGTCCGCCGGATCTCCAGCCCCCTGTTGGCAGGTTTGCTTTGGGGAGGAACGGGGGCCTGCCAGCATGCAACTGCATGCTGGACAGGGCTCACCATTCCTCCCCAATGATCTGCAAACCCTAACGCCAGCTCGGCGCTGGGGCAGGGGTAGTCAGGGCCTGATGGTCCCATGGACCTCCAGCCCTGTGTTTGACAGGTTTGGGCTTTTGACAGCCCAGACCTGTCAAACAAGTGCGGGAGGATTGTGCTGAGCGCATGCTCAGGCATAATTCGCCCGCACTTCTACCCCATGATCAGAGATAATTGCGCTGCTTAAATTTGCATACATTATCTCTGATCATCGGTGCGGTAAAGCTCCGCGCTGTTCCAGCGCTATTTTAGAGCGCTGTTTGGAACAGCATGGGGCTTTTGATCATCTGCCTATGAGAGAAGTCCTTTTTGGATTTAACTCAGGGCCAGTTTTCTAATATTGGGATGTATTTTAAAATGCTGTTTTTAAAATCATCAGTTTCTTGAGCTCATGTTTACCGATGAGTAAAAACATAGTCGTTTAGGGGTTGGGGAAGGCGGGCGATAATTGACTTTCCACAACACTATATTTTCAATTATTGGATTGAAAATCAATTAAAGAAGGACGGCATCACACATTTCACTCCCCCCCCCCCCCCCCCTTCACTGCTTTCAATGTTGATAGATTTTTGCCACTGCTCTAACCCTCTTTCACAAAATGAGAAAAATGCTTATCTTGCCTGCAGGCAGACCCTGACAAGCAAGCCATCTGTACATGTTCAGCTTTACAAAGCTTTACAAGAGGCTCCAAAGCCCTGCATCAAAGCACCTGCTGCACCTCTAAGCAAGTTCTAGCTGGATCTTAGCATCTGTATCCTTCTTTAAGGACGAACAAAACAACTTAGGCACAAGTTCTTATTGCAAGGCTGAGCCTGCTGTTATATGTGGTCTTTTCATCCACTGCATACTACCATAGCCTCATATTTGCACCACATCAACTTCGGCAGCTTATTTCTAGACAAACTGTCAGTCAACAAAACCTGAAACTGGCATGAAGGGGAAGAGTAAGAAAGGTAGAAAAGGCCAATGGAAATAGAGGGCCATTAAAATATTTTAGGAGGAAGGCTTCCTGTTAAAGCCCACTGGGCCCAACACCGTTACTATTAACTATTCCATTTGCTAAAAGGAATTGGTCTGTCCTGCTCATGCACCCACGTGGTCTATAACACTGTCACAGCAGCCTGGCGGTACTTCCCACCCCTATAGCGTCGTCATTTCTGGCGCTACAAAATTGTATTTTCGTAGCACTGGAGTGTAATACTACTACTACTTAACATTTATAAAGCGTAACCAGGGTTACACAGCGCTGTACAATTTAACACAGAGGACAGTCCCTGCTCGAAGGAGCTTACAATCTAAAGGACAAAAAAGTGCAGTCAATCAAATTGGGGCAGTCTAGATTTCCTGAATAGATGAATAATGGTTAGGTGCCGAAAGTGACATTGAAGAGGTGGGCTTTGAGCAAGGATTTGAAGATGGGCAGGGAGGGGGCTTGGCGTATGGGCACAGGGAGTTTATTCCAAGCATAGGGTGAGGCGAGGCAGAAAGGGCGGTGCCTGGAGTTGGCGGTGGTGGAGAAGGGTACTGAGAGGAGGGATTTGTCCTGTGAGCGGAGGTTACGGGTAGGAGCGTAAGGGGAGATGAGGGTAGAGAGGTAATGAGGGGCTGCAGACTGAGTGCATTTGTAGGTTAATAAGAGAAGCTTGAATTGTATGCGGTATCTGATCGGAAGCCAGTGAAGTGACTTGAGGAGAGGGGTGATATGAGCATATCGGTCTAGGCGGAAGATAAGACGCGCAGCAGAGTTCTGAACAGATTGAAGGGGGGATAGATGGTACCACCATCCACTGAGGTGCTTTACTTGCCACCCGGCCATTTCCTGTAGGAAAGCGAGACTTCCCTTTTACTAGTTGTGGTAAAAGGAGGCCTTGGCACGCGTGTAAAACATGCACTGATGCGAGCGCCGGCCCCCTTTTGCCTCAGATTGGTAAAAGGGACCCAAACAAAGCTCATTTGTGAAGACTTAATTCAGAAGAACACAAAGCATTATTTTTAATCATTTTTGCATATTACCTTAACCCTAACCACAGACAATATCAAAGGAATGGGTGCCTGTGAAATTTCTAATCCCAAGATATTCTTTAGCAATGGAAAAATATATTTCCATTTCTTCTAAATTCTAATATCATAGTAACGTAGTAGATGACGGCAGAAAACGACCTGCATGGTCCATCCAGTTTGTCCAACAAGATAAACTCATATGTGCTACTTTTTGTGTATACCTTACCTTGATTTGTGTCTGCCATTTTCAGGGCACAGACCGTAGAAGTCTTGCCCAGCACTAGCCCCGCCTCCCAACCACCAGACCCGCCTCCCACCACCGGCTCTGCCACCCAATCTCGGCTAAGCTTCTGAGGATCCATTCCTTCATTTGATAAATAAGAAGGGATTCTCAAACGTATTTCTGTGCTTATTTGAAACTTGCTTGGGAATAAAGCCGATAAATAAACTACACTGTGCAGATATAAACCAAAGTTACATTGACTGTGGTCAATCAAGGAGCTGATGCATACTGGTATTCTAACAAATCAGTCATCACCAAATAATACTGAGAACTTCTGGTCAAGATAATGTATGTGGAGCAGAGTTAATATTAAACACACGCCACTCAGTTTGTTACCTTAATCTATATGCAGAAAAATACAACTTTCTATGGGGAAGCCTCATTTGTCATGTGTCACTCCTTTCATCTACTGGATTTGTAAATCTTGTTATTTGGTGTCTAGTTACTCTCTTCTGTCAAGAATGAGCGCTGCTCTTTCCTATTTTGATGACTGAGTTCCTTTCAACTTTATGTTGTTTAGTCTGTAAACCGCTTTGACCTGTGCGTCTGCAAAAGCAGTATATTACGTTCCCAATAAAGATAAAAGATTGACAACCCAAGCAAAAGCACCAGTTATTTTCACTGTGCTTATTATATAACCAAATGATGGGGCACGTTCAAAAACTTTCAGCAGTTCTGGGCCTGTAGTGAGGTAAACAGAAGAAGGTGGCCCGAGACAGAAAGAGGAAGGGGGATACCGGCTCCTCTTTTTTCCCTGCACAAGCAATGCCACCAGGCAAGCTCTGAGCTAGCTTAACCTCTAGGGCCAGTAACATCAAAGGCTCAGACATTTGACACCCTTTATCTCCAGCGCCCTGAGCCAGAGTCTCACCTGGTCCTTAGGTTCACCCGGCCCTGGTGTGCTATGCAAGTATAAACATAGAGTACATACACACATTTATACCAGCCTTACAGCAGGTACGAGGGATGGATGTGGAAAGGCACATAGAGACCTACATTGTCTTTCAAAAATAGGCACCTTATAGGACTTCCTGCACTGGTGACCTGTGATAATTGGCCTCAAAAATGGCAAAGCATTGGCTTTATTTACAGACATGAAATGGTTGTTAAAAATGTACTGTAATCATCAAACTTACAATAAGACAATCTGGATCTCGCAAGGGAGTCTCATAAGAAACACAAGCAATTCTTGCTATTATGGCCAGGGGTTTTATTTATTTATTCATTCTTATATCCCACAATTATCCAAAAACATTTTGGTTCAATGTGGCTTACAATTAACAGTTAGAAAAAAAATTACAATTTAGTTATAAAATTACTTATCAGTGATGAAACATCCGTAACAGATGGCCAGTTGTACAACCACAGGAAATACTGTTATCCCTAAACTAAGGCTGAAGTAAAGGAAATTGGAGCAGTTTCAAAAGAATCCAGGAACAGAAGGTACCAAGGACTCAGTTTAGGAGTACCAGAAGGCCCACCTACCCTAATAGTGTTTTTCCCTCAGTAAGTCACTTCCCCTCTCCACTGCTGGACACTCCAGAGCTGAGCCATTAAGAACCAGAAACCCTGGTGTATCTCCATCACCCAGACCAGGGAGGAAATCTGTAGCTCACCATTTCTTCCCCAAGTAATTCTTCTGGGGAGAAGAGGAAATTATAAGCTTCTCCATGGGGCTAGAGACTGTTGCTCCCCTTATTCCATAAACTTCTAGACACAACTTTAAGCCTAGTATACAAAGCTGCGTGTGCAATTTATAGAATCGTGTCAATAGTGTAAATTGACTAATGAACTGCTAATTGGCATTAACAACTAATTACTGGCTAAAATAGGCACTGATTAGCAGTTACATGCTAATTGCCCGAAGTCAGAATGCTATAAACTGTGTGCGCAAAATCCAAAGCACTTGAATGCAGGGGGTGTTTTGCCCTGGAAGGGGCATGTGCAGGTTAGAGGTATGCACAGTACGTGCGCACAGAGGTTATAGGACACTTGCAGTTAGGCACATGCATTTACACTCGCACCTAAAGTTAGGTGCATAAATGCAGACTTACACTAGTATCCTTCCATGGCCATTGTGTGTGCAACTGCCAACACAGAATTCACACTTACCCCTGGTTGTATATAGCATGCCTTGCATTGTCCACCAAAATCCAAGTGTATTCTGTAAACGAATGCAACTTAATTGGCTTAACAAGCCGATCAGCATTAACGGCACTTAACAAATGAGCACTAATAGTCAATAATTAGAATTTATGCGCACAAAATCCCTCAGTGTGTTCTGTTACGAACTGCGTCTAACTTTTAATGCATGCAGGCATAAGGGATGTGGTTATGGGCGGGGAAATAGGAGTTTCATTGGCATTCCAAAATATATGTGCCTGGTTATAGATTATGGCCCTCCTCACTTAAATCTACGCGCTGGGATTTATGCCACGTTTTTGTTGGTGCAAATGGAGGTGCATAGTTTTAGGTGCCTTGGATATCAACTAAATGTATTCTATATATCACGCCTAAATCTAGGTGCCGCTTATAGAATACGCTTAGGCAGAAATGTTTTCCACGTGGATTTTATAGGTGCCATATATAGAATCTAGCTCTTAGTACACATCATTCCAATGCCTAACTTTAGGTGATCTGTAGAGAATTACCCCTTTGGAGGGTAATTTTAAAAACCCTTCTCGTGCATAAAATGCTGATTTACACATGTAAATGCAGTCTTATATAATTAGGTCACACCTAAAAAGTACACAAAGTGCAAACCTGTATATAGTTGTACATTAGCCTCTAGATTCTATATATGGTGCGTGCGTAAATTTGGCAGTGTGGCCAAATTGAAAGCGCACTTAATTGGTTAACAAGCCAATCGGCGCCGATAATTAGCTACAAACAAGTAACTATCGGCTCTAATTGGCACTATTTAGAATTTATATGTGCAACTTTAAGCACATTCTGTAAAGTGATGCATGTAAATTCTAAAGTGCAGATTTCAAAAGGGACCATGGCCATGGAAGGGCCGTGGGCATTCCTAAAATTTATGCACACTGTTATAGACTGTGCCCGGTCCATGCCTAAGTTAGGTGTGGGAACTTACACCAGGTTTTAGTTGGCATAAATATTTGAGCCTAAATTTTAGTCGCAGGAACGGCCGCTACATGTATTCTATAAAACATGCCTAAGTTTAGGCGAGGTTTATAGAATAGAGCTAAGTATGGGTTTTTTTTGGTGCCATATATAGAATTCACCTCTAAGTGTGCTCAGTGACAGAGCTGTGATTTAAACATGGACATTTACATCTGCTCTCAGGTGGGTTTTAATGTCCGCAACTTCAATCTACAGGCGAATTCTGCAAGATTTGTGCCAGTATTTTATGACGACACGTAGGCCTATGTATCGTTATAAAATTGGGCCAAAATAAGTATTCTATAACAACATGCATAGATTTTAGAAACACCCAGGAAACACCCATGCCACAGCCCCTTTTCAACTATGCAACTTACAATTTATGTGCACCACGTTATAGAATACTTTTAGACACTTCTGCATGTATATTCTACTAACCAATGCCAATTAGTGTCAATATTTACTTAAGTGGCAATTATCGGCACTGATTGGCTTGTTAACAATGAAGTTGTGTGTACAACACAGAATACAACTGTATTTATCCACACAACTTAGGTCATACTATATAGAATCTGGGGAATAATACATGCTAAGCTAATATTCTGTAAAAGATGCTTCAAGCAAAGCACACTTTATAGAATACTAGCTTAGAATG
Source organism: Microcaecilia unicolor (assembly GCF_901765095.1). Classification (NCBI taxonomy): domain Eukaryota; kingdom Metazoa; phylum Chordata; class Amphibia; order Gymnophiona; family Siphonopidae; genus Microcaecilia; species Microcaecilia unicolor. The sequence continues at coordinate 161,311,196 of NC_044031.1, forward strand.
GATCATCCCAGCACTTTGGGTGCCATTTAATAAATCTAGCCCATTATGTCTACGGTAAGCAATCTATGTTAATTCTACTTGTCAGGGCCACCGAGAGACAGAGCTGGGCTCCCCCACCCATACTTGGGATGCAGCTGTTGGGCTCAACCCGAAACACAGTCACCACTGCTGCCCCTCACTCACTCTCGGGCTGCACCAGATCCTGGCGCCGCGCTCCCCTTGGAGGCTGGGGAGGAGCATCCACCTCAGAGAAAGCCCAAACCTGTTATATGACTCAGGTGTGGGCTTTCTCTGAGGTGGATGGGAGGAGCCACGTTTTACATGTGATGTTTATAGAACAGGTGCATATTTACACATGAACAGTTGGGGACTTGTTTTAAGTGTGGTATGGTAACACAAAGGCTTGAAATAAGGGCCTACATGGTCTTCACATATTAAGTGGCATGTTATGACACTCACAGTAAACAGTAACATAGTTAAGTGACGGCAGATAAAAACCCAAATGGTCCATCCAGTCTGCCCCACAGTCACATTCATTACCAATTCAAGAATAAAATTAACAATGACTGTGAGATTATATACTTGATCATGGTCTTTATTTGGTGCTTCTGGGACAAAGACCATAAAAGTCCACCCGGCTCTGTCCTTATGTTCCAACTACTGGAGTTGCATCAAAGTCCACTCCAGCCTATCCGAATCTGTCATGGTATTTGTGGGACACAGTCCGTAAAAAATCTGCCCGACACGTTCCTCACGTTCCATATTACTGAAGTCTCCGCTGAAGCCCTCTCCAGCCCATCCTAAACTGGACTGCTATATGCGGGACATAGACCGTACAAGCCAGCCCAGCACCGGCCTTAGTTTTTACAGCAAAAGCTGCCATCTAAGCACCACTTGACGCACCATTCATTTTCTTATTAAACAGGCCCAGTAAAGTACTTTAATGGTCACATGAACCTAAAGCTTTCCATTCACTTCACAGTCTAATGGTGCAAAATAAACATGTCACAGTTATAATCACAAACTAGGAAATCAAGTTGATAAACGTGTGTGTGTGTGTGTGAGAAATGTCTGACTCATCAAGGGTGCCCTCTCAGTGACTGCCAATGTCAAAACCACTGATGAGTCAAACCCACAATGATTTATTTACTAATGTCACTGTATAACTAATAAACTTCCCAAGAAACAAAGTGGCAGGAGGTCCTCAAGTTCCATAAGGAATGAAGACATAGGGGCAGACATGGTGGTAAAAAACGAGACGTTATTAACAAATAAATTAATTAAAAGGCGTGCCTGACGGCTGCATTTCACCCAGCAAGGGCTGCTTCAGGGGCTAAATGTATCTTATGGTGTGAACATTTCACATCATCTCAGGCATTGCAGGAACTCCAACCTCCAGTGGGGAGGGTCACTGTCCATACAGTGACCTGTGAAGCAGCCCTTGATGGGCAAAACATGGTCATGTCGGGCAGTGCATGCAAATCTCCCCTCATGCTTATTTATTATGGATGAATGATGGGGCGCAGACAGATGTCAGTGCCTCTTGGAGTGTCGAGACAGCGCCGATTCAAAATGAGTCAGCAAGAAACAGTCTGCAGGTGATCCGGCCAGGAAAGAGGGGGCTCTTTCCTGCCCCAAAGAGGTTACTAGACCATCAGGGCAGTACAGTAAGGTAAGGGGAGTGGAGGATAGGGAAATGGGAAAGGGAAATGGGACTTGATATACTGCCTTTCTAAGGTTTTTGCAACTACATTCAAAGCGGTTTACATATATTCAGGTACTTATTTTGTACCAGGGGCAATGGAGGGTTAAGTGACTTGCCCAGAGTCACAAGGAGCTGCAGTGGGAATTGAACTCAGCTCCCCACGATCAAAGTCCACTGCACTAACCACTAGGCTACTCCTCTGCTGCCCACACCTCCATCACACCTTAGGGGTGTGTGATAGGGGCGGTGTGAAAGGGGTGGGTCAGTATGTGACAGGAGGCGGGGTAGGGTGTGTGCTGGGGGCGGGGCGGAGGTGTGGGGGGAGCAAATATGGTAACCCTAGTAGTGATGAAGGTGGTATAATGTCAAAATGGCGAGTGAGCATGTCTCTGTTTCTTTTGGGGCATCTGCTGGGATCCCTCGGATGGGGACCCTTGCCTCAGTGAGACCTTCAGTGATTACTATGGATTCCTTATGGTCTGTTTTAAACTAGACTGGATGTGAAGTCGACTAAAGGGCTTAGCCCAGATTTAACATGGTAGTATTTAGGGCTTTTTTTTTCACAGATCCTGTGCTAATTTTTCCATTAGCATGCAGACCTTGCAAAAAATTAATGCAAGGGTACTAACCATCTTCCATTTAGAAGGCAATAAGTGCTCCCACATTAATTCAGTGTTAGCCATTAGTGTGCTCTAATTCAAACGTGCTAGCTGGTGGATGCCCATTCTCTGCTCATGACATGGCTCCTTGAAAAAAATATATATTAACATGATCTTAATGCACGCTAGCAGGCAAAATATTGCAAAACACTTAACACATTTTGCTGTAGCCCTGCTTTTCACATGTTAAGTGCATGTTAGGGCTTAACTCCCTTTAGTAAAAGGGACCCTAAGTTTGGTTCTTGCAGCATTGACTGTGGAGGGAAAATCTTTGAATCGAGCACAAAATCAACATAATACAACTCAATAAGGGTGAAAAGCTGCTTCAGAGGGGGTAACCTCTGATGTAAAGGTTCTTAGTGATAATGCAACGTAAGACAGAAATTTTAGAAAAACAATCCAGGCATTTAAATCTCTGGTTTTTTTTTTAAACTTCCCTATATTGAAAGCCCTAAGGAGATGTTCAAAAAATATCTTCAGGAGATTTTGTCTGTCACCGAGGAGGCAATTCCCCCTCTGAATAAGATAAACTGAATTTACTACTACTACTACTACTACTACTTAGCATTTCTATAGCGCTACAAGGCATACGCAGCGCTGTACAAACATAGAAGAAAGACAGTCCCTGCTCAAAGAGCTTACAATCTAATAGACAAAAAATAAATAAAGTAAGCAAATCAAATCAATTAATGTGAACGGGAAGGAAGAGAGGAGGGGGTAGGTGGAGGCGAGTGGTTACAAGTGGTTACGAGTCAAAAGCAATGTCAAAGAGGTGGGTTTTCAGTCTAGATTTAAAGGTGGCCAAGGATGGGGCAAGACGTAGGGGCTCAGGAAGTTTATTCCAGGCGTAGGGTGCAGCGAGACAGAAGGCGCGAAGTCTGGAGTTGGCAGTAGTGGAGAAGGGAACAGATAAGAAGGATTTATCCATGGAGCGGAGTGCACGGGAAGGGGTGTAGGGAAGGACGAGTGTGGAGAGATACTGGGGAGCAGCAGAGTGAGTACATTTATAGGTTAGTAGAAGAAGTTTGAACAGGATGCGAAAACGGATAGGGAGCCAGTGAAGGGTCTTGAGGAGAGGGGTAGTATGAGTAAAGCGACCCTGGCGGAAGATGAGACGGGCAGCAGAGTTTTGAACTGACTGGAGAGGGGAGAGGTGACTAAGTGGGAGGCCAGCAAGAAGCAGATTGCAGTAGTCTAAACGAGAGGTGACAAGGGTGTGGATGAGGGTTTTGGTAGAGTGCTCGGAAAGAAAGGGGCGGATTTTACGGATGTTGTAAAGAAAGAAACGACAGGTCTTGGCGGTCTGCTGGATATGAGCAGAGAAGGAGAGAGAAGAGTCAAAGATGACCCCAAGGTTTCGAGCTGAATGTACTTGAATGTAAACCTATGCGACTATAAACCAGAATTGGGGGGGGGGGGGGGGAATGTTAACTCTAACATAAACCAAAGTTTTATATTCAAGTATTCCTCCCTCTTCCCCATGACATAATCTCTAAGAATGAGCTTTGAATTTTCTATTCTGCTCTCCCTCTTCCCTTCCCCCACCCGGTGACCAGCATTTCTCTCCCTCTCCTACCCCCCCCCCCCACCCTTCCCATAGTGACCGCCATTCCTCTTCTTACCGGTACCGCCTTTTTGATGACTGCCACTGACACAAAGGTTATTGTGTTGGGCCAGAATGGGGCCTCCAGCATCTGCCCCTTCCTCTTCTTGTTGTGGAAGAATATTAGGGGCCCTTTTACAAAGCTGCGGTAAGCACTAATGCGTGCTTACCGCAGCAAGATATCCCGTGGTAATTTTAGGATGCGCGTATGCTACCCATGTGCTAAAAATAAAGTTTTATTCACGGTGGGGGCAGAGAGTGGGCATGTTCTGCACCAATCAGTTAGCGCAGATTTATTGTCCTCTTTGTGACTCAGGACCATTGGGGTCTTTTGTTATGATGTGCTTGTAATTTTGACCTAGTAAACCTGTCCATATACACTATCCTGCAATTGGGCGGGAAAAGCACAGAGTTAGCAACCCTGGTGCACCTACACATGGGCACATCAATGCCAACCTTACACTAGAATTCTTTAATGGAATCTTGGCACTGAGATGGTGTAAGAGAGTTGGCGCTATGTGCTATTTCCTGGGAGTTCATGGTCAAGCCACTTCCTTGGGTTTTAAACAAGTCCAGAGAAAGGGTCAATATAATCTTGATTTTTCCACCTTTCAATTGCTGATTCAATGTACTTACATTACTGACGGCTTGATTTTTGTTGATCAATCCGTCAGATTGCAATCAAAAGGAACAAATAAGCAATAAGAATGATTTTGGTCATTTAACAGGCATGCAGATCTCAGACTGGTCAGGCCTGGTTTTTGGCACTAATAGAATCTCATATGAAAAAAAAAATTGGATTTCTTCTGGGTGGGGCTTTACCTGAAAAGAACATTATCAATTCAAACTTATTTTTTTTCAGTCTTTTACCAAACATTGACAAAAGTTTTCTCTTACAACAAAGGGAAAGGGGATGAGTTTTGACATACCACCTTTCTGTGATTACAATCAAAATGGTTTACATATTGTATACAGGAAGGTATTTTGTACTTGGGGAAATGGAGGGTTAAAGTGACTTGCCCAGAGTCGCAAGGAGCTGCAGTAACCATTAGGCTACTCTTCCACACAAGGTGCATTAGTGACTTTCTCTCATGTTTAAATGGAATCTTCCTCACAAAAAAAAAAACCTCCAGAGGTCTAATCAGATAAACAGTTAAACATGCAGCACCAACACAGTCTCAAAAAAGTTAATGTACTTTACTTCCTCGCCATGAGTATTTTTCCTTTTTTTACATTTACACACATCTGTTTTCCGACCTCCCCTCGCATTTAACTCCCACTCATCAGAGTCTGATCCTCAATTTTAAGCTCTATTCATGTACTATGTGCATCAGTCTGATCACAGTAAACAAATCTGTTCTAGGGGTCTCACAGCCATTCCGGCTTTCAGAATATCCTCAATGAATATGTACTTTCTAATGAAATCACCACCTCCTATTTAATATTAAGATATGAAAACTTTATTTTACAAACAACCTTATCTAAAAGAATTTTTAAACCTGCACTAAATACTTATTTTTGTTTCATAGGTTGTTGAGTATCATTTATAACAATCATTAATCTATTAGTCACACAACTGTATTTAGTACAGGTTTCAAAATTCTTTTATATAAAGTTGTTTGTAAAATAAAGTTTTCATATCTTGATATTGAACAGGAAGTGGTGATTTTATTAGAAAGATTAGAAATTGTAGGACCACTTTAATTAGATTGTGAACCCAACTGACTGATCTGATTTGACCAATTAATATGTACGAGATAGATTTGCAAGTGCTACCTTCACTGCATGCAGATTAGCTCAGGCATATTCATTCTGGATATCCTGAAAACTGAACCAGCTGGGGGTCTTTGGACAGATTTGGAAGCACCTGTTCTACAAGGTTTAGATTACTGCAGCAATTCAATTTACTTAGGAATATTCAGTTCAAATATTGCCAACATTAAGACCTAAAACAACTAATGTGTCTCATCTTCATAGACAGCGGCAATGAGAAAATGAGTGAATAGGAAACCTGCTGAGTAAGATCAGAAGACAAGTAGAGTAAACAAACACCTCCAGGAAATGGCACTTCTTTGTGTACTTTTCACCATTTCACACACCCTAAATGTTTGCTGTATTAATACTCTGCTTTAATCCCATTCCTAACCATGCTTCCTTTGATAAAGATGTCTCAGTCAAGGTTATCTCATTTTCGCCAGGGAAGTGACAGATACCCAGCATCCTGGGGCACATCGGCAGTTCATACAAGGGCAGGAACAGGGTGAAAAGTGGTTCTGTAAAACACAGTAATCAGTTTCACTGCATTCTAGCAAACCTTGTTGCACCACAGTTATTTCTTCATAGAGAAAGGGCTGTCAATTACGGTTGTAGCTGTCTAATTACCCACATTAGTGAAAAGTACGCACATCGTATACTGTCGCTTTGTACCTTCCCATGAAAGCCGTTATACATATTCACACTTGCAATTTAGTACACACCACTTTTTAGCCTTATAATACATGAACACATCTGAATTTCGGTGGTACAACCAACAGAAATCCATTTAAAACTGTGTAACTGCAAACACGCTCACACACCACCCCTGGGAAACAAACCTTCAAACAGCCAGAAAGGTTAGGCGAATGCACATAGTATGTGCACAATTTTACCTGCATATATGGTTAAATTATTCTCTGTGCTCCTCTGTACAGCATCATGTGCATCTGGCATGCATTGCACAAATGATGATAGTGATAACAACATCAACTGCAACGCTATCACTAGAAACCAAGACTGAAAGTTGTCTTCTTCTGACTGAATAGATACGGATGGGCTGGAGTGCAAATTTTAACGGGCTTCGATGTTAACTTCAGAAGTTTTAGTACAAGGACAGTGCTGGGCAGACTTCTACGATCTGTGCCCTGAAAATGGCAATGACAAATCAAACTCGGGTATAAATATAAAGTATCGCATACCATGTATAATGACTTTATCTTGTTGGGCAGACTGGATGGACCGTACAGGTCTTTATCTGCCATCATCTACTATGTTACAGTGTAGAAGCAGTGTTCGGTCCTAGAGCACCCTCTTACTGGTCAGGTTTTCAGAATATCCACAATGATTATGCATGGAAAGATTTGCATGGAGGAAGCGTATGCAAATAAAGTTCATGCATATTCATTGTGGATATCCTGAAGATCTGACTGGCAAGGGGGTACTCCAGGACCGACTTGGGAAACACTGGTGTAGGACTCACGAAAGCAGTGACCATTCACATGTACTGTAATTTGGATCATTGCTTCTCAACCACTGTACCATAAGACTTGCCCCAGAGAAACCTCCCTCCCTCCTACTTTGCTCCCCTCAATCCAGACAGTGAGATGGCAGACAGATAACTGCAGCATGGATCCTTGGGACCTGTGCGTGTGTGTCCAGCATCTGCCGGTCTCCCTCCAACCTACAAAGTCGCTTTGGAGGGAGCGGCACAGAACGATACTGAGTGTCTATTCGAGCTATGAGGCCCTGTGCTGCCATTTTCTCTCTGTGTGTGTGGGGGGTTGTTTTGTATTTTTAATGCCATAGACTCAGGCAGGACTGCAGGGCAGAAAGGTACAAGAGGGGAGATGGAAGAAAGATTGGCAGAGATGCTGGCATGGGGATGTAGAAGGGGATATCTGAGGAGATGCTGGGCATGGAGCAGAGAGAGATGGAAAGCTATAGATAGCAGCAGTATTAAAGGTCGATTAAATTTCAGTTTCAGTTTTGGTGCCAAAACTGACTCGAAATCCATGTTTGGCTTTGTTTTGGTTTCAGCTGAAAAGGCCTGTACATTTTTAGCGGAACCAAATCGGTGCTGCACAGTCCCCACTCCCTCTCTCCTCCTCCCTGATGAAAAAAGCCCCCCGATGGAAGTCCTGGGAGTCATTTTGAGGCAGGCTGAGTGGGGATCGTTCCTGCCCCACTAGCCACTAATGAGTCCAACATGATAAGCCGAGGAGGAGGCTGCTACTGACAGGTGGATCTGGGAGGGGTCTATTTTTGGTCTGGTGGGGGTTGTTTGTTGGGGTCATCAGGAACTGAAGATCCTGGTTTCGGTCGGTCTCTAACTAGGATCACATTTAGGCTCATAAATCTAGGCAAATGAATGTCACGCCTAAAGCTCCTAAATTATCATGAATTTTTCAGCTGAACACTTAGAGGCATATTTTCAAAGCACTTTGTGAGGCTAAGTTCCATAGGTTTCTATGGAACTTTGGGAGGCTAAGTGCTTTGAAAATGAGCCTGTTAGTATCTTATGTTAGGCTGCCCGGACTCTTTGAATATTGAGCCAGTTATCATTATCATCATCGTCATGGTGTTCCAAATGAACGTTTATGAAAGGTGAAAGCAATTGAGCCAAACTGCTAGTTTAGTAATGTATTCCTATCACAGATTCCATCGCAATCAGCCATCTGTCAATAAGTAAAAGCAAAGAAGAGGAACAGAACCCTGATCTAACATCCTAATGACACTCTTACCACTCATGTTTGCACCTCATTGGCCATCTGCCCTCAATGTCTGTCTGTGGACTTCACTGTAAACTCCAGAGAGTAGGGACAGTTTCTTCTTGTTTCTATACAGAGCTGCACGTGCACACTGTATATCACTGCAGAAATGATCCAGACTAGTAGTATCAGTAACATAGGTACCTACTAAACGGAACTTGAAATTTCCCTTCAGGTATGACAACAAATAACACTCCTCCGATTAACCAGCCAAAGGGCACTGTTGACATACCAAACAGTGTAAAACTGTTTTAACAATGGGAAAGGTAAAATATTATAAAACAAGTGATTAAAAAAATTATAAAATTAAGAACACGCATTCACAGTCCCTGAGGGGAAGGCACGTCAGCCATCACACAACAGTACCAGGCAGTCTCAAGGGTTCACACATAGCACACAGTGAAAAGAGCTGTGGTCTCCAGTCTTGGGCCTAGAACTACCATTGCAATGGTTCAGAGATGGGAGGAGGAAGTTATAAACCAGAGGATGATCTAGGTAGTTGTGAATTAAGACTTATGGTACCATATACTAAGTAGGGGCTAGAAACCCAAACGCAGCAAGAAAAAATATCTATATCAATATGTGAATGCTGAAGACTTATGATATTATGCAAGAGCTGCCCTTTTTTAAAAAAAAGGTTTTAGCTCCGTAGTTTCTATGTTATGAAGGACAATTCAAAATTAATTGTAACTGCTGGGCCAAATCCCCCTCTGGCAGCCATCACAATGCATAAGATTTGAATTCTAAACATAACCAAAGGCTGGGTTTTCTGTTTCCAGCATACTTGGGTTGACATTTCCAAACATAGTGCACTAATAAAACATCTGGAATCATCTTGATTCTTATGCTGCTCATTTCTTATCCAGCTGTATCGGCAGCACTTTTATTATTATTGTTCTGTTTTCAGCACTGTGGTTGCCGCTGGATCCTTTGGGTGCCTGAACCTTCATTTGCATCTATCATCAATTTCTGCATTCATTATCCTTGTCTTTAGTATAGTCTCTGTTAATTCACCCACCACTGAACTGAGGCTAACAATTACATACTACCAGTCACAGCAACATAGCCTCCACTGTATGCAAATAAATTTGAAATAAATTCTGAAACCCTGACCTGGAGGGGGCCGAGGTTGGACTCCCCTGCTCGACAGCTTCCTTGCCACAGGAATGGGTTTGTGATCATATTTCAGGTACTTAATCTCCTGTGTCTCTCCTTTCCTGTACAGTATAATATTTAAGTCTTCAATTCCCATCTCACCTGCCTTTTGTTGCAGACCAGACCCACACTCTCTTAACGGCTTTTAGCATATATCTGACCTTTCTGAGATACAAAAGCTCCACAGCTGAGACAGGCTTCACCAATGATCACTTTTTTTTTTTTTTTTTTACTAGTTAAGCCTCTTCCTATACAATCAAACATCCATCTGGCTCTAGCTATCACCTCAAGATCAAACACTGTCACCCTGGATTCTCTATCCTAATTTGTAGCCCAATTGAATGAGCCTGCACTTTTTTGCACTGCATTTCTGTTAACATAAGAACATACCAGCCATACTGGGTCAAATCAATGGTCCATCCAGCCCAGTATCCCTTTTCCATCAGTGGCCAATCCAGGTCTCAAGTACCTGGCAGAAACCCAATTAGTAGAACCAGCCTGTCATTCACCAGCTTTTTAAGATCATTTCTCATTCTCTCTGCTCCCTTGAGGGTGCCTACTCTGCTGGGTACTCCACTATCCATGGCAAAAATCTGAATGAAACTGGATGAACGATTTAAAAGTTTTTTTTCTGGGTGACACACTTACAGGAAGAACAAACTACATACCAACACAGTAGATGATGGCAGAAAAAAAAAACCTGAACAGTCCACCCAATCTGCCCAATAAGATAAACTCATAGCATGTTTGCAATATTGTAGTGAAAAGTATACAGTGTTCACACAGCTGATTGTTACCAGCGCATTGCCATTAAAATGGTCTTTCTAAAGACCAGTCCTATGCTCACCAAAGCAGATTCCCAGTGTTTCATTTCAACATCATTTTGGAAACCACACCTGAGGCAGGCACTTTGTGCCAAATTACGGTGCCATGTCGGGCTCTGCATAGTTTTGTAAGTACCAACAATAAAGTGCTTTCCTTGCCATTTTCAGGGCACAGACCGTAGAAGTCTGCTCGGCATTGGCCTTATTTCCCCAATTACTGGAATTACTGTAGTTCTGTTTTGCCTCCATTCTCTTTCCATATAGGAATACTTTGTGATTACACCATGCATTTTATAATTCTGTTACCATTTTCATCACCAACTGACAGACATACTGATTTGCCAAGTCCAGTTTCCCTGTAGGGAAAGTAGATTCCAAATATCAAAATGGCATAACAGGGGCCCTTTTACTAAGTGGCAGTAAGTACTAATGCGTGTTATTGCGCACTAAAAGGCACAACCCTGGGAAACACTAAGGCGTGGAATCGGCACATGCTAAAAAATAGGTTTTACTTTTTAGAGTGGAGGGAATGATGGAGGCAGAGGAGCAGGCGTGCCCTGCACTAATTGAAAAGCGCAGGTAAATCACCACGCACTGCCTGATTAGTGCAGGGTTAGTGCATGAGCCCTTGCCACCTGGTAAATAGGTGGCAGTAAGGGCTCACACGCTAATTGGGAAATTAGCATGTGGCCATCAATGGGTAAATAAAAACTGCATGCACATAGGAAAACAGTGAAGATGACTTGAAAGGAAAAACTAAGTGCAGTTCAGCTTTTCCTACATGAGTATGCAGATGTGGAATGCACTACCAACTCATCTAAAAACGATAAACGAACTAAATAGTTTCCGCAAAGCTCTGAAAACCTTCCGCAAAGCTCTGAAAACCTCTCTCTTTAACAAGGCCTACCACGAGAACCCATAACTAAATACAACACAACACCTAAACACCCTCTATCCAGATTGTCTTACTCTACAATTCCTTGACCAAATCCTCTTGCTCTACTTTCTAACACCAACTGTATTATTGACCCTGTTATGGCGATGCCATAACAGATCTTTGTAAGCCACATTGAGCCTGCGAATAGGTGGGAAAATGTGGGATACAAGTGCAATAAATAAATAATAATAGTATGATAATTTCCAAACATAATATGCAGTAACTGTAAAATCTCTGTTAACAGTTGGGATGTTTTGGGGAAGGTTCCCAAAAAATTAATGCAGAGAACAAGTCTCCACCATGTGTTCACTGTACAGCAGTTAACATGTGATGAAGTTAGCTACACCCTGCTCTGTGTTATCTGCTGCATGAACACAGTTCCTGCCCATTCCCTGCCCCAAAATATTTCCTGTGTTAGCTGTTTAATATGAGAGTTCGCGTGCTGCACTTTTAATTCATAGCAATTATCGCATTAAATAATTAACACAGCTTGGTGTACAGGCCCTATAATGTATTATAGAAACAAAGTTTTATTTTTAAGTAGAATTCAAAGAGAACACAGAACAGCAAAGTTGTTCTATAAATTTGTGGGTGGGCCTATAAAAATGCATCATGGACAATGGGTCATGTGTTTGACAGTGGGGGAAAGAAAACAAAAGGCAACACCCTCTCTCCTACCAATAATACCAAGTATACCGCTCCATTTATTATTCTTGGGCTCTCTAAGGCTCTTGGCAGCTAAATTACTTCATAATAAGAGGCAACATAGTGTGGACCTGGCAAGAGCCATCTGATAAGAAATTGAGAAGAAGCTGATGATATTGAGAATATCTATGAGAATGGTGCACCCCTCCCCCCGCCCCCCCCAGTTCAGAAGGGAGTATTACAAGTTCAATGTTAGAATGGAGAACAGGATGAAAAATTGAACAATTTAAGCCTGTTTTGTAATTAATGTCCTATCCAGTTGCTGGAAGCTGTCACTAAGGCTAAGCATATCTAACATGTGAAAGAACAAGGAACTGAGAATGATATACCCCCTTAACCTATATATCTCTGGACCCCTGAGCATGCAGATGTGTTCTGAACACATGTGCTAGCTGCAAAGAGTTCAATATTCTAAAATAGCCAGATTCTTTACTGGAATTGCTTACTGCCATTGAACTTTGCCCTGAATCCCCACCGACCTGCTGATGGTAACAGAATATAACCTGAACCGATTATCCATAGCTTGTGTCTTATGAGTTATGATGTAAAACTATTGTCCTGTTAACCTACGACTTAATCCTTTTCTAATAAAAAGGGCAAAGGTGTCTGAGTGGGGTGAGAAAGTGCTGGTAAAGATCCACTGTGATTATGTGGAACCTGCGACTCTTTCTCTAAGGCTTTTGCAATATACTGGCTATAACTTTTGGTGTGTGTGTGAATTTCTTTCCCTTGACCTCTCCCAGGGATGGGAGACAAGAGCCGGATGGGTAGTCTTCCCAGGTCAGGGTCTAAAGCAAACAATATCATTAATTCTAACCTGGTTGAGGTTGCTATTAAACAAATGCCACTAGTCAGAACACCTCTTGACTGCTTTTGGGAAACAAGCTGGTGGTTTTCCATTCAGTTCCTGGATAATAGGTATTCACAGTACTGAAGCCCAATCAAAATCTGCCCCCCTGTTGACACAATTAGTGGTAGTCTCAGCAGAGAGACCAAAGATTTTGCAGGTATAAAGACTAAATAACTCCACCAACCCTAGAGGTGGTCCCTCCAGAAGAGGCTGGAGCATGACTATTCACCGATGGTCCTCGAGACCAACCAACAGCTGGGTTTTCAGAATGCCCCAATGAATAGGCATGAAATAGATTTGCTACAATGGAGTTGTTACGTAATCAAACAGGTGGCAAAAGTGTAAAGGAAGGCCTCCCAAATAAAAAATCACAAAGAGGTCCAGGAGAAGGAATCCATCTCAGAATATATGGGAGTAGTTATAAAGGAGGACTCTCCTTCTCCGAGGCCTCCCCCTCCTTACAACAGAGGGGCTGCATGGATAGAATACCACTGTTACAAACTTCTCCTTTGCCTATTCATGAAGAAAATTCTGAAAAAAAACCCCGACCTGTTTGTGGCCCTGGAGGACTGGAAAAGAATACTAATAGGCAAGAGTCATGCTTATAGTGTGTCATGCAGAAGCTTCCACTGGTGTTCACACTGTACCTTCTTATCTGTTCCCTTCTCCACTACTGCCAACTCTAGACTTCGCGCCTTCTGTCTCGCTGCACCCTACGCCTGGAATAAACTTCCTGAGCCCCTACGTCTTGCCCCATCCCTGGCCACCTTTAAATCTAGACTGAAAGCCCACCTCTTTAACATTGCTTTTGACTCGTAACCACTTGTAACCACTTGCCTCCACCTACCCTCCTCTCCTCCTTCCTGTACACATTAATTGATTTGATTTGCTTACTTTATTTCTTGTCTATTAGATTGTAAGCTCTTTGAGCAGGGACTGTCTTTCTTCTATGTTTGTGCAGCGCTGCGTATGCCTTGTAGCTCTATAGAAATGCTAAATAGTAGTAGTAGTACCTAATGCTGTAGTAAGTGAAGGACTTAATTTTAAATCTTGTCAATTCAATATCTATCATAAGCATTACAGGAACTGTAAAACTCAGACCAACCCTCATTCCATTGTAGTGCATAGGTTATATCTCCCAATAATAATAACCCCAATTTAGAATAGCAGAATATATACACCATGAAAAAGGGCACAAACTGCAATGACCCGGTCAAGGCAGAGGGTGCAATGGAGAGCAGTGGCCCAATCAACCAGGACCACCTTACCTCAGTGGACCAGGGTTGGATGGGGAATGCTATCTGAAGGTAGAATACTTCGCAGAGAGGGTAGAGCCCCAGGACTAAGCAGCCAACTGAATGAAGGAGGAACTCAGAGAGAGAGAGAGAGCGAGCGAGCGAGAGACTGGTGAAGTAAACCTGGAATGTGTATATATCAAAGGCACCCCATGAAGACAACAGGAAATCAAAGAGTTGGAATGACAAAAGTGTCTCTTCTGTATCCACATGCTGTCTGGTGAAGTAAAGTAGTATCAAAGACCATGATTGGTCTTGAGAAAGGGAAGTATTTCCATTCAACATTTTTTTTGTTGATTCTTTAAAAGATATCACAGTCTAAGTTTCCTGGTTTCCAGGGCGCAACAGAAATATTTATTTATTTCTTACATTTGTATCCCACATTTTCCCGCATAGCAGTAGGCTCAATGTGGCTTACAGGCTCCGGAGAGGAGAGTACCAACTCCGGGAATATATACAGAGTATAATATGAAAAACAAAATACATACATTTATGCCCACATATAGTTATTACTCTACCAAAACCCTCATCCACACCCTTGTCACCTCTCGTTTAGACTACTGCAATCTGCTTCTTGCTGGCCTCTCACTTAGTCACCTCTCCCCTCTCCAGTCAGTTCAAAACTCTGCTGCCCGTCTCATCTTCCGCCAGGGTCGCTTTACTCATACTACCCCTCTCCTCAAGACCCTTCACTGGCTCCCTATCCGTTTTCGCATCCTGTTCAAACTTCTTCTACTAACCTATAAATGTATTCACTCTGCTGCTCCCCAGTATCTCTCCACACTCGTCCTTCCCTACACCCCTTCCCGTGCACTCCGCTCCATGGATAAATTCTTCTTATCTGTTCCCTTCTCCACTACTGCCAACTCCAGACTTCGCGCCTTCTGTCTCGCTGCACCCTACGCCTGGAATAAACTTCCTGAGCCCCTACGTCTTGCCCCATCCTTGGCCACCTTTAAATCTAGACTGAAAGCCCACCTCTTTAACATTGCTTTTGACTCGTAACCACTTGTAACCACTCGCCTCCACCTACCCTCCTCTCTTCCTTCCCATTCACATTAATTGATTTGATTTGCTTACTTTATTTATTTTTTGTCTATTAGATTGTAAGCTCTTTGAGCAGGGACTGTCTTTCTTCTATGTTTGTGCAGCGCTGCGTATGCCTTGTAGAGCTATAGAAATGCTAAATAGTAGTAGTAGTAGTAGAAATGGAAAAATCTTCTCAATTATACAAAAGAGAATTTCTTCTGTTTCATAAATCTCTCTCTCATGGATTATGCTTTTGGTCTTCATTATTTAGTTGCAGTTTTTTTATTTCACGCAGTGTGTGTTTTTCCCTGTTTCCTAGGTTAATATGGGAATACCAGAATACTTAGTTTTTCTCAGATGCTGCATGTTCCTGGACATGCTTCTAAATTCTAAATGTGCCAACATGCAGTGCAGAGACAGGTTTGTAATGGATTGGATACAGTACCTCCATTCACCTACCAGAGTTAAATCAGTGCCAGGGTAATGGATCGAGAGGTCATTTATTAGAGTCCAATGCAAACCTCTTTCTGTAAGATTCATACTGGCAGGCTTCAATGACAGATCATCTTTAAGCTGATCCAGCTGCCCAATCTCCCCACCACATTCCCCCCCTACTGTGCTTCTCCTGGAAATCAATGTTTCCAAACATTTGAATGATATTTGGAACATCTACCCTCAATTGCAACTGGGTTGGAAACAACTTTTCCAAAAAATCATTTTGCTATTGCATCACTGACCATAAGTTCTCCGCTTCTAATGAAAACAGCACTGAAAGACCAGTTGGCCCATCCAGTCTGCCCAGTTATTCCTGTCCATGCTATGAATATACCCAGTTTGGAGACTCCCAGTCTCACTCCCTAGAAAAACGTGTCCATTATTTCTGAAACATACATATAAACAAAAGACAATTTTGGTAAGAAATGATAATAAAATAAAAAATACATTTCTTTTAGGGGGAGATAGTTTATCATTGGACAGGAACAACCCCCCCCCCCCCCCCCCCGCTCTTTACCCCTTTCTCTGCAGTTTATCAACAGGAAAGAAGAAATAGCAGATAATCGTTTAAGATTGCTACCCAGTTTGAGTGTATGGACTCACTAACTCTGAAACATGGGGCTGAAATGGATTTGACCGTGTGTACTGACGCCAGTGCACAGCTATCTTTGGTCTTGATTTGTGATGAGCTCTGTAATAAAGCTTAAGGCTAGGAACATCTGTACACCCAGTGCATTCAGAAATGAGGACAAGCGGGAAAAGGGCCACGAAATAGAAAAGGTAAAGCCATGAATCCTCATTAGTGAAACCAAAGTCGAGCAACAATCACGGTACCAGACTGGAAAGTGATTCTTCACCCACACTGTGTAGGCATAGCTGGAGAGCAACCAACATTATCTAACAGCTGTAACACCAAAGGGAAAAATCAATCCCCTCACTCCTGACAGAGGAAGTCAAATTTTCCTCCTCTTACTTTACATCTTTGGCCTGCCAATGACAAAATAATTTATTACATCAAATAGTATGCCTATCTGAAGCACTCTAGAGACCAAACTTTTTCCCCCTATGAGTACAATGAGCACTATGCCGCTCACTCTATGTTTGGTTTTATTGCTGAAGGCTCGAGAGCATTCCAGCTGGGTACAGAGACTGTAGCAATCCATGGGATATTTATTTAGACATTTATACCCCACATTATCTCGAACATACTCGAGTTCAATGCGACTTACAATAAACAAAATGACAGGCAAGGTTACAATCCCATAAACAAAACAAGTAAGCGCAAAGTCAGGTAGCCTATAGGAAATCCATAGAAAACCACTCTCAAGTACAATTTGTCCTTTTCTCAGGCCAAACCTGACACCAGCTCCACATTTGACAAGACCCCCGGCCAAACAATCCAGGAAGCAAACTATAGAGTTATACAACTGCTCCATTCTATTTGCACCTGATGAAACAGAAACAGACAGTGCTTTCCCTGAAGGAAAAAAAAACCCCACCAAACAAAACCTGCATACGTGGGCTGAATGAAGCAGTACAGCAACCACAAGGACAGGCAATGCCAGCACGTTATTTATTCTTCCTTTATAAAAATCACACTGTCAGATTAAAAAAGAAAAATCTGCATTCAAAACAATCAGCAAACTTGTTAATGGAGCACATATATATGATTTAGATTTTACAGCGATTCACATTAGGGCAGAAATTTGGGGGACAGGCCAGTAGAGAACAGTTGGCATTTTCTGCCTTTGGAGAGACTGTGGAGCAGTTTACAGTCCATGTGATTTTTCCGCACGGAAGGGTGGCCACCTTTTCAAACTTTCACAAGCACAGCTACTGTCATTAAAGCTGAACACAGGCTGCAGACAACAGACACTGCCCACAAACATCCTACATGTGAAGAATCACAGACTGCATTGTGCTCATGCAACCCGAGCTGTCACATGAAGTGCACACCTAGAGCCTCCATGGCACAATAACAGAGGAGGCTGGCATGAAGCTCCAGTGAAAGGCACAACGCCACTCACAATACAACTCGTGCCAAAACAGGACTTAAAAAGAGCAGAAGTT
The DNA here is from genome assembly GCF_901765095.1 of Microcaecilia unicolor. Lineage (NCBI taxonomy): Eukaryota > Metazoa > Chordata > Amphibia > Gymnophiona > Siphonopidae > Microcaecilia > Microcaecilia unicolor. The sequence goes on from NC_044031.1 coordinate 161,329,046, forward strand.
GCTGGTCAACTCAGGGTTGGATGGCAGCAATGCAATAGTTAAGAAATTAGCCGCCCCCCCCCCCCCCCCAGCTCACTCCCTTAGTCACCAAGCAGAACCAAGAACTGCTCTGCCATCACATACCTCTGCCAGTTAATTAGTGTCATTAATTGAGACATCTCTATCCAGATCAGCTGAGAGAAGTCCACATTAAGAGCTGGGCAAGTTTACACATTGCAGTTAGCAGCAAGTATAAACACACACATACATCGGTGTCTTCTAGCACAGCATGGAAAAAACATTCATCACAAATGCATGGGTATCGCCTCCTGCTGGGATTTCCTTTTTGTGGCTGCAAATAGACCTTAGCATAGCTGGCTGAAGGCGTATTTAGAGATGCTTAGCAATACATTATATTTATGTCAATTTGCTAGGGGAGGGGGAAGAGGGTAGAGTTAGAATTATACTGTCCCTTACCTGTCTCTTTATCCTGAACCTCGTCCAGGTGCAAATCATTCAGGAGGTGCTCCAGGATCTTCTCTGGGGTTCCCGAGACCACCATGTATCTGTCGGAAAGCAGACAGTCCACAGAATCATCCTCTGTTGAAGACTGCGAGCGGCTGCTCCACTCATCCTCCTCATCTTCTTCGTCAATGTATTTAAAGTAAGGCACGTCAAAAGTGGGCAAGGAGAGTGTGGGACCTACGAAGGCTGCAGAATCTTTCCCCTCCAAACGGGGACCAAAGACCCTCAGTTTGGAACTGCCCATGGTGAGTGTTTTGGAACAAAAGGCATTTCCTAGATGCCGTGCTGTCCTACCATCTCTGCCCTCTCACTGCTAGCCAAACCCATCTGGCTGCTGGGAGCTCTGCAGTCAGCCTGCATGTGTGCCTCAGGAAAAAAAAAAAAAAAAGACACTTACCTCCAATCGTTTATGACACTCCCTGCTGTGGGGGTTGGGCTCTCGGATGACACTTTCTTTAACACTAGAACATCTTGGTCTTGCTCCTTCACTTGAATTGTACTGGTTTCGTCATCCTGCTTTAATTTAAAAAGAGAAAAAAGGAAAAAAAATTAAGCACATTGTGATAAAAAACAAACAAACCCCGATGAACTAGATTTTCTTCTTCAGAAATCTGCTCCCTGCTGCGGTTTTGCCCAGGATATATGTTAGGTAGCATCACAAAGCATCTGATTGTGAAATCTACATGTCTTGCACTGATAGTTATTTACATTAGGTACATAAAAGAATTCATTGTTCTCTTACTATGCTGGGTTTCCGCTGGCATCTCTACTCCATTGCTTCGCTTCACATGCCACCGATTTTAAAAGGTAAAGCACTGCAGGACTGCTCCGCATATCTTAACTAAAGTGAAAGAACCGCAGTGGCTGGCAAGAACTGAGGGTATTATCAATGCTGAATATTAGGCACCAGCTGGTAAAATCTCTGCATGGTTTTTTTTTTTTTTGGATGATGGTGGTGGAGGTGGGACACAAAACCATTTAGAATTAAGTTCACGATATGTTTTAATAGACATTAGAACACAGACCTATTGCTCTCTCTCTCTCTCTTTCCTTTTAATTTTGAGCTAGCCCGATATGTTTCGTGTGAGAGATGGAGACAGAAAAAAAAAAAAGGTCCAGCAAAAATAAGAAATAAAATATCACGCTTGTGGGGTACACATGTAAGCTGAGTTCTGCACAACCAGGGAAATCCGTTCCTTAAACGGAGAGAGAACTGATTCATTAGGGCTACCCAGCTGACCCTATATCCACTGACACAGCATTGTATGAGGCAGAGGTGGGGGAGGGGGAAGAGGGGGCTGCTGAGTCAGCAACATCCACAGACATGAACTCTATGCCCCAGACTATACTGCAACCTGTACATTTGCTGAGAATGGAGGGGGGGGGGGGGGGGGGGAAATGGGTACCTAAACGAGCAGCTCAACTTGCTGTTGGTTCCGATCCCCACCCTCCCACCCCAAAATTAGAAATAAATTAAATATCTGCCATGCTACAGTCGATCTAATTCATCTTTGCTTGTGTTTTTTCTCCAGCTGCTTGGAGAACACTTAGGGTTTAAATGGCAAAATATATCTAGAGAGAGAAAAGTATGCAGAATTGAGTGGTTAATCTAATGTATTTTAAAGTCAGGTTTTTAATGAAATTTACATACAGATCAACTAGATCTAACTAGTCTCACTGGTACACCAGACATTCTCAATAGAAATAAACGGAGAAGAATCACTTTGCACTTATCCTTATCTTTGTTCCACTAGTCACTCCGGCTATGGACATGTACAAGGCAAAGGTCCCCCCCCCCCCCCCCCAATACTTATCAGACTTTTTTTCTACTTGTTTCGCATATTCATTTTACAATAAAACATTTTGAACACAATTCACAGTGTTGGCAATACGTCCTAGCTTTTTTTTCTGAAATGCTCATGTAAATGTGTTGAAGATCAGGATACATCATATCCTATATAATAATTCTCACCACCAACATTCTAAGTGACTGCCTGTGTCCGTGGCTCCTGGAGTTCATGAGCTAGGCTCTGTAGCCAGGCTGACGTCACTCACAGCTGATTCCCAGGCAGGGGAAGGAGTAGGGAAACATGCGGAGCAACTTGCTCCGTGTGTTGCCCTACTCCTCCCCCTGCCTGAGAATCAGCTGTGAGTGCGCCGCTCCCTGCCACTTGCTCCGAGCAAGTGGCAGGGAGCGGCGCATCAAAAAACAACAAGCGCGGCACTGCAGACAGCCATCAGACAACCCCCCCCCCCTTGGCGCATCACCCAAGCCCCCCGGCATATCAAACCCCCCCTCCCCCCCCGAAGCACATCAACCCCCCTCCCCCCAAGCACATCAACCCCCTCGCCACCCGCAGCTGCCACTGGTAACGCTGTCCGGCCGCTGCTGCTTCTCCTGTTGAGCAGCAGCGGCCGCTACAAAAAGAAAAAGAGCAATAAATGTTTTTAAACATCAAGCACGGCACTGCAGACAGCCATCAGGCATTGGCTGTTGGCTCTGCAGCCGCTCCTCCTCTCGCCTCCTCGTCACTGCCCCTGGAGTAAGACCCCGGAGGAGCGCAGCAACTTGAGAGGCGAGAGGAGGAGCCGCTGCAGAGCTTGATGTTTAAAAACATTTATTACTCTTTTTCTTTTTGTAGCGGCCGCTGCTGCTCAACAGGAGACGCAGCAGTGGCCGGACAGATTTACCAGTGGCAGCTGCGGGTGGCGAGTGGTTTGATGTGAGGGGGGGAGAGGGGAGGGTCGCTGGACATGGGTGGCTGCAGGGGGGCAGGGGGAGAGGAGGGTCGCTGGACATGGATGGGTGGAGGTGGGGAGGGGGTCCTGAGACCAGAGAGGTGGGGTGGGGAGGGGGGGCACACACTCACTTACTGTCTCTCACATACACTCTCTCTGTCTATCAAACTCTATCTCTCTGTCACACACACACAGTCTCACACCCACAGACACTCCGTCTCTCACACACACTCTCTCTCTCTCTCTCTCTCTCTCTCTCAAACATACACACTCCGAGGAAAACCTTGCTAGCGCCTGTTTCATTTCTGTCAGAAACGAGCCTTTTTTTTACTAGTGTTTATATAATTCCTACCCAATTATTTATTTATTTAGATTTTGCTCACACCTTTTTCAGTAGCAGCTCAAGGTGAGTTACATTCAGGTACTCTGGATATTTGTCTGTTCCAGGAGGGCTCACAATCTAAGTTTGTACCTGAGGCAATGGAGGGTTAAGTGACTTGCCCAAGATCACAAGGAGCAGCAGTGGGATTTGAACCAGCCACCTCTGGATTGCAGACTGGTGCTCTAACCAGTAGGCCACTCCTCCAATCCTTATTACAGAGAAGGGAGGGACAAGTGAATGCATGATTTTCTGGCTTTCCCAGCCTTTAGGTTGAATTGTTAGGCTCAATAATGTGTGGGTGTGTGCGATCTTTGGATCTTTTTTCCTTGTTGTTGTTTGTTGCACTTTTTCTGTTTCTTCTAACTCATGGATTGGATTAGATGGTACAAGAGTTTGTCTTTTCTTTAAATTAGTTTTAATTCTTTGGACCTTTGAAGACCCTTTTTCCTACGTTATTTCTTAATTTGTGTTTGAAAATTGTTTAATAAAAAAGGAAAGGTTTTTTGAACATGTATTAAATCAATTTAGCGCACAGAAAATCTTTTGCGGAATCCTGGGGGGGAGGTTCTTTTACAAAGAAACGCTAGCGTTTTTAGTGCATGCTAGAGACACCCATATATTCCTATGAGTGTCTCTAAGCATTTAGTGCATGCTAATTTTTAGCGCGCCTTTGTAAAAGGACCCCCTAATAAATTAAGGGAATGTTTACTAATCTTCGCTAAGCAGCAAGTGTGGTTTTTACTACACAGCAGCCGACAGTGAAGGGATCCACACTAAACTATCACAATATAAAACTAGCCAGTGGGATAAAAATCCCATGTTACCTGCTGACTGTGGGTAGGGCAGAATCCGGACATGTTATGGGCAGTGGAATGGCGTGACCAGTCCTGCAGGCTAGCTGTTGTAACTGCCAAAGGCCCAGCTGCACTTAACACTTCAAGAGTTACCATTAAGTGCAGCTGTACTACTAGCATTCTTGTACCACGGCCATGTCTCTGCAGGGAAATACCTTTGATCTCTCCCAATCAGAACCCCCTATTCACAAGGCTAGACCTCCCCCTCCATACACACACATATTCAACCTCCTTGATCATGCCCTCCTATCTATCTGATTCCCCCAATCATTACCTCCTCCTCCTGATCAACGCCCCCAAAGTACAGGCGCCCACTCCATATAAAGACCATAACCCTCTGGGTCTCACCCAGGGGCCATCTTGGTAGACTAGTGGGTTAAGGCAGGAGCAGTCCCCCTCTAATCCTGTTTCCTCCTCCCCCACCGGAGTCCTTTTGCCCTTCAATTTTGCTCCTCCTCCTTCCTCAGATTCCTCTCTCTCAGTCCACCTCCAGGTTCCTTTTTCTTGGCGCATAGTACCAATGGACAAGAATTGGCAGGCCAGGATGATGGGGAGATGGCATTCATGTGCTCCCTATCACCTCAGCTGCTCTTTCCCCATGGTATCAATGTCCAGTGTAATCAGAAAGCAAAGATAGATGGAGAAGGCAGAGAAACAGGAGCTGCACAGACTGAAGGGTACATGCTCACTGAGTCCCAGGGTTGCAGATCTGACTGCCAGAGTGGAGGGACAGCAGAGAAGTGCCAACCTTTTAAATGTACTAATGTTGATATGGCTTTTACCAAGGAGATATCCAATATTCTAGGAATGTGTCATTCTTCACCCTACCTACAAGCAACACATCTTCTTTTGGTATCTTCTTTTGAATCTGGATTATGCAATCCACTTTGTTCTACCTTTTTGAAGGATTATTTAGTACCAAATGTAAAATGCTCAAATGTTTTCACTATGATTAACTCAATAAAACAACTGCATAATAATAATAATTTAAAACAAACTGTGGCATATGTGTGTGTGATATATGAGTGTTTGTTATACGATTACACCTATCCAAGAAAGTGGCAGCCTGACAGTGGTGGGGTTTGAGGACCTGAGAGCCCCAGAAGGAGAGATTGGAGCACGTCTTCTGAAGAAAGAGAGACTGGGGTCAATGACTAGGAATTGTGGGCAGTATGCCTGGGGAGCAGATGCAAGAGCAGGCTTGGGAGGACCACCAAATTTTGTGACTGGAGGTGTTGGCATACTCTCATGGGAATTCACTGGCTCCCTTCTGATACCTCAGGTCAATCTTCTACAAAGTTCTTTATCACTTCAGTTTGCACCTCATTGTGTTTAGTATTTTTCTTGGTTATTTTGGAGCTTGGACAAGCTTTGGTCCCCTACAGGTTGCTTATGACTTTAGATGACTGTGTGGTCAAGGTCAAGGTTGTGACTTCTGAAGCAGATACAGTGCTGTCAACTTCAAATGATCCATGAATAGTTGTAAATCTAATCTAGATCCATTTGGACTTTGGATGCATTTTATTTATTTAGATTTTGCTCACACTTTTTTCAGTAGTAGCCCAAAGTGTGTTACATTCAGGTACTCTGGATATTTCTCTGTCCCAGGAGGGCTCACAATCTAAGTTTGTACCTGAGGCAATGGAGGGTTAAGTGAATTGCCCAAGATCACAAGGAGCAGCAGTGGGATTTGAACCAGCCACCTCTGGATTGCAAGACCGGTGCTCTAACCACTAGGTCACTCCTCCACTGATTACTGCTTAAGGATAATGCGATTTTCAGGTTGAAAGTTGAGCCTTTAGATAATGAGGCAAGATCAACCAATTTATGTTTAATATAATTTTTTTATCTTCAGTTGAGACCTCCTCAAGAACTTTTCAGGTGTTATTTAATAAAAATCCTGAAGATAGTTCCAAAGGTTGTCCCTCAAATAGTTAAGATATTTTATCTTCCTACCGCTAAGAAAAAATTGAGGGAGGCCTCTGTGGACCCTCTGAATATTTCTTATAGTTTGAAAGCCTCTGATACAGACTTGGCGACCAGTTTGCAACACTGGTTGTATCCCTGGACTTAAAGATCTGATAGTAGTTAGTTATTGCAAATGTTCTTTAAAATGGTGAGGAATCATTTTTTACTTGTACAATTACAATGTTTTCAGATATGACTAAGGATAGTTGGAACAACATAGGAAGTTTCTTTTGTTGCATCCTCGGGTGATTCAGTTGGGTGCATTATTTTTTCTCAATCCTCCCTATAGAACTATGATTAAGTGCAGGCCCATTAAGTATATCTTCACCGAGCAATCTCAGTTGACATCCTTTTTGGCTGCTAAAAAACTGGTTGGCTCCTCCTCCTCAGCCTCTATTATGGTACCAGCTATAGAAGCCCACTAAGACTTTACTCAAGGGGATATTAGCCATTATATCTCTTAATCTATTGATATGATGTGTTTGTCTTGCTAATTATTTGTATTGAATCTCCTTATGTATTAAGGACTAAAGTGTTTTGATGCTGTGTTTTCTCTCTTATTTTTCAATGGCCATTGTTTTCTTTATTGATCATTTTCACAAATTGTTGCTTGGCTTGTTAAAACTGGGTTTAAAAAAGGTTTGGCAAGTTCCTGGAGGAAAAGTTCATAGTCTGCTATTCAGACAGACAAGGGGAAGCCACTGCTTGCCCTGGGATTGGCAACACGGAATGTTGCTACTAACTGGGTTTCTGCCAGGTACTTGTGACCTGGCTTGGCCACTGTTTGGAAAACAGGATACTGGGCTAGATGGACCATTGGTTTGACCCAGTATGGCTACTCTTATGTTCTTATTTACATATGAATGTAATTAGAAACAAGAATTGATAAACTCCATACATTTATTTTAAAAATTTATAGACCACCTATATCTAGGTGGTTTCCATAAAAACATTGATAATAAAAAAACAAAATAAAAAACACATAATATGCTTTAAAATAAACAGTAGAGAAGTTCAGCAATATTCCACAAGGGACATGCTCATTAAAACAATAGAATGAGTATTATCCTTCATTGTCCTCCACTGTGATAAAGAGTGTAAAAGAGTTAACCTCCAGAAGCAGTATTTTCAAGTGTCTGAAAGGAGAGGAGCATATGCAGCCAATTAACATTCAATATTCATGGCAGGAACCCCCAGGGATGATGAATTAAAATATAAAATAAAAGGATAAAAAAAACTGTCATCCTGTCCCCTCTTCCCAGAATGAAACTTCTTAGAATGTATTTACTTATAAATGTTATATACACCATCATCCTGAATTCTCATTCAAAATGGTTTGCGTCACTTCATATAATACAAAGGCATAGATGAAGAACAGCATACAAGTTCAAAAAATGACAATAAAACAAAATAATCTTCCCCCTGACATGCACCCCTCCCCCATCCCTCCACCTTGATTTCCTTAAACCAAGGGAAACAAAAATAAGTCTCATAAAAGCTAATAAATTAGTGACCCTATACAGTTATTTTTCCAGAAATCTGTTCCATCTTCTCTGGAGCTATGCCCCTAAATGCTCAAATTTCCGAATGAGTTCTAAACCTCATTTATTGCTGGGCCAATTAAAAAATTCCACCTGTAATCAATGCAAACTTCTCCTAGGTACCTAAGCTGTAAATGGTCTTTCAAATAAAACAGTTTTTTTATACTGGAGAATTTTAAGTGTCATAAATATTAATTTAAATTGACAACACTCTCCAATTAGCAGTTGATTCAGCTTACCAAAGAAGGCTGAGCAATCTCCCACCTTTTTGTTCCTGTCAACAGTTGAGCAGTGGCATTCTGGATAACCTACAACTTTTTCCTAAATTTTACAAGTAGACCTACATGTAGACCTAACCTCCCTGGCATCCCCTCACATGAATGGAGCCATGGTGGCCCAGTGGGCCGCGAGTCAATCCCCCTCCTCCAACCTGCTGGTCTTAGTGGCCCTTCCCCACCCCCTACCTTCATTGGAGGAGGAAGGTGGCCTCCCTCCTCTTCCATCGGTGCTGCCTCGAAAATGACAGCACCCAGCCCCTGCTCAGTGCATCCTGGGATGTATTAGGTGGGGCTTCACATGATATAAACTCCCTGGTGTCCAGAAGGAAGTCACATTGACCTAACACAGTCGTGTTTCAGTCTAATACACCTGTGTCAGGAGTCTAGGGTAATTTATATTTTTATGTTTATTTGTATTCACTAAGATGGCCTTTTTTTACAGTGTAAATCAAAGCAATGTAGAATATAAAAATAAAGTTAGAAAAGAATGCCATTAAAGCAAAGGAAAGTAAAAACTAGGGGTGGACAATTAATGCATGAACGCAATTAACACATTAAAATTTTAACGCAGACCAGGATTTTTAATGCCACCTGATATTTTTTTAAATGCTGACACCCCCTATAATTGGAAAGGGTGGTGGATGCGTGGAATAGCCTCCTAGTAGAGGTCGTGTAGACGAAGACTACCAGAATTTAAGAAAGCTTGGGACAGCCACCTGGGATCCCTTAGGAAAAGAAGCAGTTAGGGTTAGAGGAAGGGCAGAGTGGATGGGCCATTTGGCCCTTATCTGTAGTCATGTTTCTAACTTCCTATTTTATTGCCAAATGCTGCAATGACAAGGCTTCCAGGTCAGCAGCATGCAGTGTGTGGGAATCAATGCTGCTAGAGCCACCTAAACTGATTCTCCTCCTACTTTCAGGTTCACACAGTCTCTGTTCAAATGCAGATAATATTCTACTATTCAAAAGTTACAACCGTTTAAAATGGAGCAGTAAATCTGATCACATTAGTCTGACCCTTATAGGCCTTTACTGGCTTCCAATAGACTTTTATATCTGATACTAGATTCAGTTTCTTATTCAAAAAATTATATGCACTGGTATCCCTGCGCATCTCGCCATCTCCTCATTCCCTACTCATCTCAACTGCTCTGCTCCACCTTCTCCATGATTGGTCCACTAGAATGGAATTTACTTCCACACCATTTGAAGAGTAGAAATAAGCAGTCCTGCTATTAGAATTTTTGGAGCTTTTCCTCGACTCTAGATTGACATTACAAATGCAGATTAACACCTTAATTCAAAATGCCTTTTTCGTTTTGTGAAATCTTTGACTTGTTCGGAAATATTTTGACCAGGAAAACTTCCGTCCATTAGTACAATCTCTTATATTAAGTCTTTTAGGGGTCCCTTTACCAAGCTGCGGGAAAAAGAGCCCTGTGCTAGCGGCGCGGCCCTATTTACCGTAGCGGGTAAAAAGACCCCAGGCACACATGGCCATGCGGTAAGAGAACTCTTACTGCATGGCCATGCAATGGGGAGCCCTTACCTCCACCCACTGAGGTGGCGATAAGGACTCCCACGCTAACCCGGCAGTAACCAGGCAGTGTGAGGTGAAGGAAATGATTGACGCACAAGCCATTTCTGGGTGTTTTCTTTTACCCCGCAGAAATGGCGTGCACTAGGGGCAGGACATCTGCTGGCAGCCGCGTTGGGCTGGCGGTAGTCCCGGAAGAGCGAGTGGTAAGCCCGCGTTGGGTTTACAGCCGCTCTGTAAAATGACTATTGTAATATACTTGGGTTGCTCCAAACATGTATTCAAAAAGCTTCAAACTATAAAAAAAATACTGCTTTGCGTTTAATATATTCCTTGAATAAACATAACAGCTTATCACCTTATGACATAAAAATTCACTGATTACCAGCATATGCCAGAGTCTTTTTAAAATTCTTATGACTACCTTATAAGACAATTTTTGCAACTGCCCCACTATACCTACTTAGCCATTATTCTTTTCAAATCGCTACGAAATCAACTAGAAATTTTAATTTTTTTGCCTATCCTTCTTTGAAGAACAAAAAGTTAGGTAAAATTGTTGATAGTCTTCTTTTATTTCAAGCAGCAAGACTGGATAAGGAGCTTTTAGGACTTTTGTTAACTGCAGCTGATTATATGTAATTCAGAAGCAACCTTAAAACACATCCGTTCAATAAATATGTCCTGAATGCTAGAGAATGATATCCTAAAGTGTGAGAGTATACTGTTTTTAGAATTGTAGTTTTGTTAGATTATGGGTGATTGTACTTAGCTTTTAACAACACTGTATGTTCCTTGTGACTGGAAAAAGTGTAATTTGCAAAGAACTGAGAGGTTAATTGTACAATATAAGTCTTGCTGTAATGTAATGTAACTTATTTGTTTTATCAAGCTTTTAAAGATGTTTGAGATTATTGGCTTTGGGCATCGGGCTTGACACCTCAGCTAATCTTTCTATTCTATTTCTAATCTTTCTTCTATCTTCTTTTCAATTTCTTTTAATTTGCTAATATTTAATTTTTTTTCTTTATGCTTTAAATTATATATTTTTTTATTTCAATTTCCTTTCTATTTTATATCCACTTTATCTTTCTGTATTGTAAATTGCTTTAAGTAATGTATTAACCTGCTATGAAAGGCGGTATATTGAACGTTAAAATACTAAACTCAGAGGGCAATATATGAGCCTTTGAGGCTTCCTTGTAAGCGGCACCATTTCCTCTCTCCCCCCCCCCCCCCCATCATAATATTTGGTGAATGTTCCCTCCCCACTCTTGCCCAGGAAGTTTAAATATTCAAGTTTACAGTACCATCAAAGTATTGATTTTCAGTTTAGTATTACATTTTGGGTCCTGTTACTAAGCCGCACTGTAGGTGCGCTAGCATTTTTAGCACACGCTAATGCTAGAGACACCCATACATTCTTATGGGTGTCTCTATCATTAGCACATGCTAAGTTTTAGCGCGTGCTAAAAATGCTAGCACACCTTAGTAAACGGAGCCCTTTGAAACTAAAATGCATGCCACGATTAATCTCAGAATTAACTGCGATTAGAAATTTTTACCCCACCTGATAACACACATACAATAAGAGCATTCAGATTCAGAATACCATGGCTTTAACTGCAGGTTTCCACCAATCAGTTTTCTGTATAAGATGCTCTGTTAGGACAGCTTGGAGAAAAGATGGCTGACGGGAGATATGATAGAGGTCTATAAAATAATGCGTGGAGTGGAAAGGGTAGGCGTGAAGTGTCTGTTTACCCTTTCCAAAAATAAAAGGACTAATGGGCATTCAATGAAGCTACAAAGTAGTAAATTTAAAATGAATTGGAGAAAAAGTTTCTTCACTCAACGTGTAATTAAACTCTGGAATTCGTTGCCAAAGAATGTGGTAAAGGCAGTTTGCTTAGCGGGGTTTACAAAAGGTCTGGACGGCTTCCTAAAGAAAAAGTCCACAGACCATTATTAAAATGGACTTAGGGAAAATCCACTGCTTATTTCTGGGATAAGCAGCATAAAATGGTTTGTACTTTTCTGGGATCTTGCCAGGTATTTGTGACCTGGATTGGCTACTGTTAGAAACAGGTTGCTGGGCTTGATGGACCCTTGGTCTGTCCCAGTATAGCAATACTTATGTAGGACCCCACAATCGGCAAACTGCTAAATGCCAGTATAAAGAAGTGGGTCTTCAACCCTATCTTGAGTCTGTTAAATGAGGCCTCTGAAGAGTGAAAGGGGTAGATCGTTCCAAAGGAAAGGAGCAAAAATAAATAAATAAATAAATAAATAAAGCACCATCTGATAGATTCCCAGTGAGCATGCAATAGGTTAGGAAAGAAGCCTGATTTAAGAACTAATGAGATTTGTGGGGACAAAGTTACATTTTGAACCCAAGGTTATCACCAGGATACCTGGTTAACAAAGCTCCAACAAAAAGGCCCAACACAAAATAGCCCCCACAAAAAAAAAAAAAAAAAAAAAACCCAGACAAAAAAAAAGCCCCTACTGCAACTGTGTGTCTTTCCGAGTCCAGCTGCTGCTTTGAGCCTAGGTATGTCTTCCCTTTGCCACCCCAATTTCAGTACTCACTGTCTGGAATGTCTCCCTCTTCCTTCTGCCTGCCCTGCGCTCTTCCCCCTCCCTCTCAGCCATCCTTCAACTTTCCTGTGGGCTGCCAGCTGGGTCAGCAAGGAAAACAAGCTGCTTTGGCTGACCAGAAATGTTCACTCTGTTGTGTTCCACCTTGTCTGACATAATTTCCTATGTCTGTGTAGGTAGGACACAACAGCGAGAACACTTCTGGTGCCAGCCAAAGCAGCTTGTTGATGCTGCTGGCAGGCCCACAGGAACGATGGAGGATCAAGGGGAGGGGGGAGAGAGAGATACCGGACCACGCAGGGCAGGCAGGAGAAAAAGGGAGACATGCTGGACTATGTTGCAAGATGGGTGGGAAGGAAGGGCAAGAGATGTATTTGCAGACCATGGGAAGGTGAGGAAAGGAGAGAGACGTCGGAATGCAGGGAAGGGGATAGTGGGACAGAGATGACAGAACACGGAGGTGCGGAGAGAAAGATGCTGCACTAGACATGGAGTTGAAGGAAGACAGAGCTCAGATGAGGGAGTGGGGAATTGCGGGGGAAGAGATATGCTGGACTCACAGAGGGAGGAAGACTGTTTTTACTATACTTTTTATTTTTGTGAAGGTTATTTTCTTAGAGGTCTTTTTAAAACAGTGTTTTGTGTGGGTGTGTGTGTTGGGGGGGGGGGGGGGAATATTCAGCCCATGGCAGTAAGCAGTTTGCAAGCTGTTCCCAGAGCTAACCCCAGATATTTAATGCCAGGAATGTGAAGCTCCCAGCATTGAATATCCAGGTATTTTTTGCCGGCCCAGAAGTTAACTGGACATCAGCTGATATTCAGACTGGTGCCCAGTTAACTTGCTGCATAAAGTTGGGCCAGCTGTTTTGCTGTCCTAACTTTATATGATTGCTTAGCTAGTTAACAGACTGAACATCACTGATAGCTGGCTAAGTTGATAATCCTCCCATGCTTCATCCCTAACCTAGCTAGTTAGGGGAATAGCCGGTTAGCAGGGATATTCAGTGGCACTGCCCAGTTAAGTGCAGCTGAATACCTGGAACTAGTTAGCTCACCAGGGTTAGCTCCTATCCATTTAAGCTGTTTTGAATATCAACCCTTCAGTGTACATTGAAACCACTTGGGGGCCCTTTTACTAAGCTGTGTAGGTGCTTACGCACGCCCAACGTGCGCCAATTTGGAACTACCGCCCAGCTACCACATGGCCTGGGAGGTAATTTCATTTTGTACGCACGCCCAGTAGGCGCCGGAAATTTTCCGGCACACAGCACTAACTGGGTGGTAATCAGCATTGTATGCACGCTGACGATTACTGCCTGGTTAACGCGTGAGACCTTACCATTAAGTCAATGGGTGGAGGTAAGGTCTCAGGCCCATAATGGACGCGCAACAATTTTCATTTTGCTGCACGTCCATTTTCTGAGGGGAAAAAAGGCCTTTTTTGCAGGTGCGCTGAAAAATGGACCTGCGCGCACCCAATACACGCATCTACACCAGTACAGGCCACTTTTCGGCACACCTTAGTAAAAGGACCCCTTGGTATTTAGAATCCTTATGTTGAAATATTCTCCAGGCTGATGATTTTTATATTCTAAATGGTATCATTTTCCACAGCTATTAGTCATTCCAAGATGTTTATAAGGACAGAAATCAAAGAATTTGGCAAAAACACACAGGTCTGGTTAAGAGGTTTGTTTGTTTTTGATACATTATTGACCCATGTTTCCTACATTATATATAATTTTTAATGATCTTATAATTACATTATTTTGATTTTTTTTTACACACGATTTAGTATTTTATGTTTTTTTTATTATCCCTATATTATCATATATACAATTTTTAATTGCAATTATGTATGTCGAGCCACCCTAGACCCCTAACAGAAGAGTACTACGCCAAAACACGGCCGCGTTGGGTCAATGCAATTTCCTTCTGGACAATGGAATAAAGCTTTGTAACTATGGTGGATGCTGGAGTATTTGTCCTCTCCTTGGTCATCACTTTACTTTGACCTAGGCTCTTCAGTCAAAAGAAAATAGGGTATCCTTTTAGCATTGGTTAGAAGATAGAAAACAGAGCATGGGTAAATGGTCAGTATTGTCAATGGAGAAGAGTAGAAAATGGGATTTCTCAGAGGTCAGTGCTGGGACTGTTGCTTTTTAATATACTTATAAATGATCTCCAGATGGGAATAACCAGTCAGGTAATTAAATTTGCTGATGACACAAAGTTATTCAAAGTTATTAAATCACAAAAGGATTGTAAAAAATTGCAAGAGGGGATCTTATGAGACTGGGAGATTGGGTATCCAAATGGCAGATGACATTTAGGGCCTTTTCTATAAAGATTATGCTCCAAAATTTACACTCCTAAATTTATAAGCATAATTTATACTCTTAAATTTATAAGCATAATTTATGCACCTAAATGAATATAGGAACATAGATTACACTCATAATTTAGGAGCATAAATTATGCTCATAAATTTAGGAGTGTAAATTTTTTTTTTTGGGGGGGGGGGGGTGGTAAATTTAAGAGCATACCCTTTACAGAATAAGGCCCTTAATTTGAACAACTGCAAAGTGATGCATGTGGGAAAGAGGAACCCAAACTATAGCTATGTGACGCAAGGTTCCATATTAGGAATCACCGCCCAGGAAAGGGATCTAGGTGTCATCGTTGACGATACATTGAAATCCTCTGCTCAGTGTGCAGCGGCAGCTAAGAAATTAAATAGAATGCTAGGAATTATTAGGAAAGGAATGGAAAACAAAAGTGAGAATGTTATAATGCCTTTGTATCACTCCATGGTGTGACCGTACCTTGAATACTGTGAGCAATTCTGGTCACCGCATCTCAAAAAAAAATAGCAGAATTAGAAAAGGTACAGAGAAGGGCAACAAAAACAATAAATGGATGGGACTACTTTTCTATGAAAAAAGGCTAAAGCAGCTGGGCTCTTCAGCTTGGAGAAGAGAGGGCTGAGGGGAGATATGACAGAGGTCTATAAAATACTAAGTGGAGTGGAATGGGTGGATGTGAATTGCTTGTTTAGCCTTTCCAAAAATATTAGGACTAGAGGGCACGCAATGAAGTAGTAAATTTAAAACAAAATGGAGAAAATGTTTCTTCACTCAGCATGTAATTAAACTCTAGAATTTGTTGCCAGAGAATGTGGTAAAAGCAGTTAGTTTAGCAGGGTTTAAAAAGGTTTGGATAATTTCGTAAAAGAAAAGTCCATACGCCATTATAAAGATGGACTTGGGAAAATCCACTGCTTATTTCAAGGATAAGCAGCGTAAAATCTGTTTTACTGATCTGGGATCTTGCCAGGTACTTGTGACCTGGATTGGCCACTGCTGGAAACAGGGTACTGGGCCTGATGGACCTTTGGTCTGTCCCAGTATGGTAACACTTATGTTCTTATGTTCGTTTCCAGAGGAAATAATGAAAGAACCTTACTGGCACTAGGAGCCCGGCTCAGGGAGGAGAATGCCAAAGAAAACTCATGTATTATTGTAAATCATCTTGTTGTCATAGCTGTACGCCAATGTTATGACAAGACCAATCACTGATGCCAAGTAAATTGGCTTATTATGCAAGTGTGCTTAGAAGCTCTCTCTCAGGCCAATTCCTGCATATTAGAACATGCCACAGAAAGTCAACAGAGCTATGAATGTATCATAAGTTACTACGTATTATGAATAACAAAGCACAGATCACAGAAAACATATATATATATATATATATATATATATATATATATATATATATATATATATATATATATATATATATATTGCATAATATACTGCATTCACACTTAAAAGCATCATATGTGTACGGTTCGAATCAGGGATTGTCAGAGAATAGATATCCTGACTTAGAATATAAGAAAAGGACCAAAGTTCAATGAGGACTGGCTAAGAGACTTGATGCAGGCTTACTATTGAATGCTGAAGTTGTCGAGACCATGGAGAATGCCGATCATGAAGGCCTGGAGGCATTGAGATAATTTGCTCTGGTTGAGCTTCTGAAATGACAGTGATTTATCACATAATGGACCCTTTCCCAATAAGTTATTTAAAGTATTATCAGATTTGATTCTTGAACATCTTTTGAGGATGGCTAATGGGTTTCTAGAAGAAGGTACTATTCCTGTAGCTCCATTTGAGTAACTTAACTGTGATCCTAATACCTAAAAAAAAAATGGCACTGAATGCTTCAGCCTGAATAAACTATAAACCAGTGGCCAATATTCCCTTTTTAGGCTATGACAATGGAGAAAATTAGAAATGTCCAGTTAACATCTGGAAGACACTGGCAGACTATTATTCTCAGGTAGGTTTTCATACTGGTCTCAGCGAGTGATGACATTCATCATTCAGTGTTGGGTTGACTTTGTGGGGGGGGGGGGGGGGAGCAGGGGGCCCTTTTGGGCATGTTGGATATAACTTCAGCATTTAATCTGGAGGACCACACTATTCTTTTAGACAGATTTATGATGATTAGTCTGAGGGATCTAGTTTTCAAATGCATGCAAGAAAACCAAGGATACATAGGGGTGGGGAGCGGCAGTGACTCGGGGATACTGCCATCAACTGCAGAGCTTGGAGAACTCTGGCCACAGGACTGGAGGAAGAGGTCTTCAGCTGATGGGGCATGAAGATCCCCACCAGCTTAGATATTTATATTGTGTATTTGGATGGGGGACAATGGGGGGGGGGGGGGGGGGGGAAGGTGGAGAACAGGGAGAAAATTTGGTGCCCACCCACTTTGGGTTCAAACCACTCCCCCCCTCAAATTAGCCATCTGGCTATGCCACTAAACACAACAAAAAAACATCTGTGATACACATATCCCAAAGCTAACATATTCTAGTTAATACATTCATAATAAAACACTTTTTTCTGCCTCTGTTGTCTGGACATTATATTTTTCCATCATGTTGGTCCCAGTTTCTCTTTTCTGCTTTCTTGTTTGTCTTCTGTTCATTTGTCTTTTCTCCTCTCTCTTGTCTTGTTCCATTCCCTCACTACACCTGTCTCTAACATAACAATCTTTCCCTTTCAGCTCTTTCCTCCTTTTTCTTCTGCTTCTGTCCACTCAAGTTTCTCTCTCATGCTTCTTTTTAATTTTCAGCTATCAATTTTCAATCTCCTTTTCTCATGCCCTAGCTCTCCTGTTTCCCATCTCACTCCTTCCTTAGCCTCCTATTCCCTTGCATCTACTCACCTTTACCACATTTCTACCTCTATACCCCTATCCACCTCACACTTACCTTCTTGCCACTCCTCCCTCTTAGCATCTCTCACATTGTTCCACCATTTTCTGTATGTCCCTTCCTTCTCTCCACTCTTGTAGCCCACCATCTCCCTTCTCTCTCCCACCCCACCTTCATGACCTGACATCTCTTTGTCCCTTTTCTTCCACCCCCTAGCATCTTCCTGTTCCATTTCTCTTCCCTCCTGCCCCCCTAGAGATCCATCCTCTCTCCTCCACTCACCAACCCCATGATCCAATATTGCTCCCTCTCTCTTCCTGTTCTTCTTCCCTCCCCCATCCCCATGATCAAGTATCTCTCTTTCCTCCCTCCCATTGTTTAGCATCTCTCTGCCCATTCCACCCACAAATCCAACATTTCTCCCTCTCGCCCTTCCACCCCCAGGTCCAATATATCTCCCTTTCTTCCTTCCATCCCACTGGCCACCATTTCTCTCTTCCTGTCCTCTGTTTCTGGACCTATCATTTCTTCCTCTTCCTCTCTCCCACCCTAGGTCTGGCATTTTCCCCTCCTCCTCCCCCCAGTCTATCTTAAAACAGCTCCAGGGACCCTCTGTGGTCTAGCATCTCTTCCCCTCCCCCCCCCCCACCCTGGCCCAATGTTTCTCTCTGTCCACCTTCCCAGTCTACCTTAAAAGACATTTATCTTCCCAGGGACTCACCAACATAGCAGCAATTCTGATATGCTGCATGTGGTCTTGTTCTGCCCAGGCAGAAACAGGTAGTTGTGTTTGGGTTGGGGCAGAATGCAGCAAAAAGATAACTCTGGAGAGGCTGCAAGCAGCATATCAGAATCACTGCCATGCCGACAGGCTCCTGGGAAGAGAAATGCCTTTTAAGGTAGACCAAGAAGATAAGGGGCAGGGAGGGAATCATTGGATTGCTGTGGTGAGAAGGGAAAGGGAAATGGGACTTGATATACCGCCTTTCTGAGGTTTTTGCAACTACATTCAAAGCGGTTTACATATATTCAGGTACTTATTTTGTACCAGGGGCAATGGAGGGTTAAGTGACTTGCCCAGAGTCACAAGAAGGGGAGGAGATGCCAGACCATGGGGGCCACCTGGAGCTGTGGGACCCAGGGAAGCTGCCCTTTTTGCTCCTCCACCCTAATGCTAGCCCTAAGTGAACATAACAACATATGAGTAGCCATACTGGTCCATCTAGCCCAGTATTCTGTTTCGAACAGTGGCCAGGCCAGGTCACATGTACCTGGCAGAAACCCAATTAATAGCAACATTCCAAGCTACCAATCCCAGGGTAAGCAGTTACTTTTCCATGTTTGACTCAATAGCAGACTATGCACCTTTCCTCCAGGAACTTGTCCAAACCTTTTTTTAAACCTAGATCTGCTAACCGCTGTTACTACATCCTCCGGCAAACAGTTCCAGAGCTTAACTATTTGTTGAGTGAAAAAATATTTCCTCCTATTTGTTTTAAACATATTTCCATGTAACTTCCACGAGTGTCCCCTAGTCTTTGTACTTTTGGAATGAGTAAAAAATCGATTTACTTCTACTCGTTCTACATCACTCAGGATTTTGTAGATTTGAATCATATCTCCCCTCATCCGTCTCTTTTCCAAGCTGAAGAGCCCTAACCTCTTTAGCCTTCCCTCATATGAGAGTTCCACCCTCTTTATCATTTTAGTTGCTCTCCTTTGAACCTTTTCTAATTCCGCTATATCTTTTTTGAGATATGGCAACCAGAACTGAACGCATTACTCAACGTGCAGTCGCACCATGGAGCAATACAGAGGCATTATAGTATTTTCGGTCTTATTCATCATTCCTTTCCTAACTAACCTTATTGCTTACCCCTAAATGTTTCACAGTAATTTTTGACTGCTGTTTTAACTTTGAGACTCCTCTCTCTCAGGTTATCTGCTCTGCTATTCCTAAGTGAAATCTCATAACAAAATAATTTTAAAAGAGTGATCCACATGGTGACTGTATAAGCTACTGGACTACTGTAACAGCCTACATGTAGTCCTCCCTCAGTGGCTCATACACAGGATACAAGTAATCCAGAATGTGGCAGCCAGAGTGGTATTAGAGCAGTGGTTCTCAACCCAGCCAATCAAGATTTCAGAATATTCACAAAGAATATGCATGAGATAAATTCGTATACACTCCCTCCATTGCATACAAATCTCTCTCATGCATATTCAAGGTGGATATCTTGAAAACCAGACTGGCTTGGTTTTTTCCCAAGGCTGGGTCCTGTGTCAGAGTATTCTAAGTGTACCCCTAAGTCTTAAATGCTACCAATATTCTCTTATATTCTGCAGAACTCATTTAAGTTCTATATGGATTACAAAATAAGACATCCAGGCAGTCACGGGAGAAAGACAAAACAAATAGATTTCAAATAAATCTACGTTAAAAATTTCTCAAAAAGAAGAGCCTTCAAATGCTGCCTAAATAAATCGTATTTTATATGTGCTTATTTGCATAGGAAGAGCATTCTATACATTAGCAGCTACTTAAGCGAAACTGGATGAAAAAGCAACCTTAGAACTGACTCCTTATCAGGTCTCATGCTTAGCTGAAGAGGCCGAGTCTTGTGTTTCACGTGATTTGGGGAAATGGCCCTCTTTATTTGAAAATGTATATTGAACAGGTATACTTGTACATGTATGCTTCATTCTAGTCATGGGGTTCTGTCATGTCCCCTTAAAGTAGTATAAAGTGCCCGAGTTCAAACCTTTTTCCTTGAAGCCTGATTAAGTTTGGGAAATTTTTAGGAAGGTAGCAGGGCTTTAGCAATCTTTTTTGTTATGTGTGTGAAATATTTATTGGGAGTTTAGTTGACCTTTGATTAATTCAGATGGTTGTTTCAATCTATCAAGGCAGAATATTCTGTTCAGAAGGTGGGGTGTACAATTGCTGAGACAGAAATATCACTTATTTAAATCATGTTGGTATGATAGATATTCTTTGTTATTTATGCAACATACTGTAATTTTTAAAAAATATTTCTGTATACTGCTTTCTATAATCTTTTGAACACTAGGAAGATGGTCTAAAAAGTTTAAATGAAAGAGGATTGTCACTGAAATTATGCCTACAAGGTACTGAACTGATTAAAGGACCTGTAAAAAAATGTTACTGGAAACAAGGAGGTGTCATCAATAATGGGGGCCTGGCTTCTTGTTATGGAATTTCAATCCTATATTCTGATACTGGACCTGACCCCACTTGCACAAAATCTATTTGCTCCATTATCTGGATTAGGCCTACTTTACTGTCGATTTCACTGCACTTCGGTCTGGGATTGCAGCTGTAGTTTCCCTCTTTGTAGCTGTCTTCAACTATAGCATGAAACAAATGCTTAGACCAGCCACTCCCAACCCAGTCCTCTAGGCACACCTAGTCCCATAGGATTTTCAGGATAGCCACAATGAATATTCATGAGTTAGATTTGCATTCAGTTGAGGCAGTGTATGCAAATCTGTCTCATGCATATTGATTGTGGATATCCTGAAAACCTGATGGGATCTGGTGTGCCCCAAGGACTGGGTTGGGAATAGCTGGCCTCTAGACCTGTACCTGACCTGCTTGGCTCTGTTCTTCACAGACTTGGCAGTATGAGATTTTGGACAATCTAAACAATAAAAAATATTAAGACCATCACTGAGGGGACAGAGTCAAGACCCCACACCAAAATGGCCACCTAGAGGTTGCTATCTCGCCATAGGCTGTGGAAGTCATACCCTCCTGTGAAACCAAGAAGTTTTTTTTACTGCTGGAAAGTAACTGTACTGCATGAGCATCAAATAAGCAAGGTTGGTAGGGCTAATCAGCAAAATCAAGATTTGCCAATCCCATCTAAAATGGAGGAGACCTAATCAAGCTGCTGCTAATGAAGACTGCATTAATCAAAGGAATGATGAAAAGACAATTTTCAGAATTTATCTGATCTCAAGTCAGAGACAGTCAATATTGCTGCTCATAGAAATATTTCCAGATGCAAATAGCCAACCTCAAAGAACACTGGGTGGTGGTCAAAGTTGATGCACTTACAATGGAATATGACCACAAAGCCTTCATGGAACTCACGTGGGAGGTTGAAGAGATCAATAACTTAGCAGGAGGAATGCTTGTATTAAAGTGAAAGAATACCAGAGAAGTAGGTAGGTGGGTGGATGCTGAGGAGAGAAGGATGCTGGGGAAAGGGGGAAAAAAACAGAGGGCTATAAAGAGTGAAAGACAAAGTAAGGGACAGATCTTTTGAAGGAGGTGAGAGGAGAAATAGGGGAGGTAAAAAGAGGAATGGGAGTATAAATAAGGGGGCAAAATATAAGAAAGGGACTGGAGACAGACAAGTTGGGTGATAAGGAAGGAGCTGGATTGGTGAGAGGATGAGAGATGAGCTATACAAGGCCACAGATAAAGAAAGCAGACATGGAAGACTAGAAAGTGGGTGAAAAACCGGGAATAGGAGGCTACGGAAAGCATAATACATCAGTTGGAATGGAGGACTAGGGAGGTAAGCACAGACAGCAGAAAGCTGGTAAGCAGGAACACCGAAGGTTGTGGGGGTAAGGAGGAGGAGGATTGGCCTAGTGGTTAGGGTGGTGGACTTTGGTCCTGGGGAACTGAGGAATTGAGTTCGATTCCCGGCAAAGGCAGCTCCTTGTGACTCTGGGCAAGTAACTTCACCCTCCATTGCCCGCCACATTGAGCCTGCCATGAGTGGGAAAGCGCGGGGTACAAATGTAACAAAAAAAAAAAAATCTAGCTGAAGGTAGATAAAAGGACAGAAGGATCAGTGTCAGAGTTAAGATATAAGGGAGGAAGGAAAGAAGAAAGGACAGTGAAAAAACAGAAAATGGAAAAGAGAACCTGGAAAAGCACTTGGAAAAAATACAATAGGATTTGGTGAAGAGACCAGGGCCAACACAACTGGCAGACCAAAATGGTCACACAAGAAAGATATAAAACATTATTTTTAATATTTAGAGAATGAGATATGTCAGCTTTGAAAAATTGGATTTCTTGTTTTTTATTCTGTATAGGAGACAATGAATTTCTGATTCTCTTTCTTCATTGTTCTGCTGCTCACAGTCAGGTTTCTTGGGTTTTCCCATTTCATAATTTTCCATGTATTTGTTTCTGATCTGTTGTCTTTTTATTGTCTCTAAATGATGGTTTGTGTTTCCTTTGAATAACCACAGTGAAGGATTCTTTAAACATGCAGATTCTGTGTAGGAATCTGTAGCAGTGTGGCATGTTCTCTTTTTCCAAATGGAGGTGATCTGGTGTTCCAGAACATTTGCAGTGCTGACTTTCCATACATAGAGTTAGTGTTCTTTGACAGTGCTGGTATGCCATGGTAAGCTTCTGTCTATTTACAAGGTTTTGTGTTATTTCTCTGAGAATGTCCAGCAGAAGAAGGGAGTTTGTGTTGCTGTCACAGATATTTATTTAAAATATTTATAGCTCGCTCTATCCTACAATTCTAGGCAGGTTACAAAAATAGACATACATAGTAAAAATGCAAACAATACAAAACATAAAATGAATACATATAAATTTCATAATAAAAAGCTCTGTCAACTGAAAAAGTTGACAGCAGAGTTTGAATAGAATGTTTTTCCATGTTGAGTTTTAAAGTGAAACATTCTACTTCTGCTCTGTATCCACTGTTGAGTGTTTTATTGGTTGATTTGAAAATGTATCATGTTATTCTATATGATTTATACAAAACTGACCAAAAGGGAACTGGGAGCATTGTTGTGGGCTGAGCACCCCCCCCCCCCCCCTTCCAACCATTAGGCAAGACTAAGTGATAATGTAAGGCAGTTTCTTTGAGGAGGGCAGCAAAGCAATAGTTACACAAACTCGAAAGAACCATCAGCCTGTAATTTAATGCACAGGGATAATGAGAATTTCCAAATAGCCCATTTACCCAGGTAAATGGCATTTGGAAATTACCTTCATTAGGTATATATTATAGATTACTATTTAAATCTATGAAGTCTAATTAGGCATTACAGGATTGTTGTTGGAGGTGTGGCATTGAAGTGGTCACGATAAGTACGTTTAATAAAATCCCGAGAGCTGCCTAGGGACCTTGAAGTTAATTGAGGGGAAGGGGGGCACAAGGCTGAAGACTCACCTATGGCACCTAATACCCTTGCACCAGCCTGGACAATAAGGACCTAATTCGCAGAACCCATATCCTCTAATTTCTGGCTTCTTCCTCTGCTGGGTTTTTGTTCCACAAAGTCACAGGAATAGGAATCCTTAGGTTTTGTTAGAACATTCATCAGTCATCCTAGAAAGAGCTTTACAAATAGGAGCATGGTGTTTCAATTAGCTGCGGGAGTAATGAAGTTCTGTTTTCTCCCTGTAACTAATTACTGTATAATGACTCAGATAACAGGCTCCTTTATCATATACTATGTAAACTTCAGTTCATGAACAAAGGACCATAACTTGCACATCCATACCAAAATGATGATCCAAAATACAGTAAATCCCTAGATTTTGCTTCAGGTTTTATAATTCTGTTTATTAGCATCTGATTTATATATATATATATATATATATATATATATATATATATATATATATATATATATATATATACAGTGGGGGAAATAAGTATTTGATCCCTTGCTGATTTTGTAAGTTTGCCCACTGACAAAGACATGAGCAGCCCATAATTGAAGGGTAGGTTATTGGTAACAGTGAGAGATAGCACATCACAAATTAAATCCGGAAAATCACATTGTGGAAAGTATATAAATTTATTTGCATTCTGCAGAGGGAAATAAGTATTTGATCCCCCACCAACCAGTAAGAGATCTGGCCCCTACAGACCAGGTAGATGCTCCAAATCAACTCGTTACCTGCATGACAGACAGCTGTCGGCAATGGTCACCTGTATGAAAGACACCTGTCCACAGACTCAGTGAATCAGTCAGACTCTAACCTCTACAAAATGGCCAAGAGCAAGGAGCTGTCTAAGGATGTCAGGGACAAGATCATACACCTGCACAAGGCTGGAATGGGCTACAAAACCATCAGTAAGACGCTGGGCGAGAAGGAGACAACTGTTGGTGCCATAGTAAGAAAATGGAAGAAGTACAAAATGACTGTCAATCGACAAAGATCTGGGGCTCCACGCAAAATCTCACCTCGTGGGGTATCCTTGATCATGAGGAAGGTTAGAAATCAGCCTACAACTACAAGGGGGGAACTTGTCAATGATCTCAAGGCAGCTGGGACCACTGTCACCACGAAAACCATTGGTAACACATTACGACATAACGGATTGCAATCCTGCAGTGCCCGCAAGGTCCCCCTGCTCCGGAAGGCACATGTGACGGCCCGTCTGAAGTTTGCCAGTGAACACCTGGATGATGCCGAGAGTGATTGGGAGAAGGTGCTGTGGTCAGATGAGACAAAAATTGAGCTCTTTGGCATGAACTCAACTCGCCGTGTTTGGAGGAAGAGAAATGCTGCCTATGACCCAAAGAACACCGTCCCCACTGTCAAGCATGGAGGTGGAAATGTTATGTTTTGGGGGTGTTTCTCTGCTAAGGGCACAGGACTACTTCACCGCATCAATGGGAGAATGGATGGGGCCATGTACCGTACAATTCTGAGTGACAACCTCCTTCCCTCCGCCAGGGCCTTAAAAATGGGTCGTGGCTGGGTCTTCCAGCACGACAATGACCCAAAACATACAGCCAAGGCAACAAAGGAGTGGCTCAGGAAGAAGCACATTAGGGTCATGGAGTGGCCTAGCCAGTCACCAGACCTTAATCCCATTGAAAACTTATGGAGGGAGCTGAAGCTGCGAGTTGCCAAGCGACAGCCCAGAACTCTTAATGATTTAGAGATGATCTGCAAAGAGGAGTGGACCAAAATTCCTCCTGACATGTGTGCAAACCTCATCATCAACTACAGAAGACGTCTGACCGCTGTGCTTGCCAACAAGGGTTTTGCCACCAAGTATTAAGTCTTGTTTGCCAGAGGGATCAAATACTTATTTCCCTCTGCAGAATGCAAATAAATTCATATACTTTCCACAATGTGATTTTCCGGATTTAATTTGTGATGTGCTATCTCTCACTGTTACCAATAACCTACCCTTCAATTATGGGCTGCTCATGTCTTTGTCAGTGGGCAAACTTACAAAATCAGCAAGGGATCAAATACTTATTTCCCCCACTGTATATGAGCATAGATGCTGTGTGTCAGTCTGCACATGTACTATCTGACACTGACATGCTCCTACACACGCTAAAGGTCCTGGACTGAGCTGCTGCCCATGGCCCCTTTCCCTGCAGTGAATTGTCAGTGGCAAAGAGTGAAAATAAAAATACCAATGTGGGGTCTGCAAGTTGGCACATACACTCATAGACCTGACTGCAGCCTGCCCTCTAGGCCTGCTTTCTTTTACCAAGGTAGGCTGCGGCTGGGTTTTGAGATCATGTATGCTTGCTCACAGGCCCCAAGCTGGTTTTTCTTGCTGTCTGTCACTGAAAATTCACCATGGGGGAAGTCCATGGGCTGCATCTACTACTACTACTATTTATCATTTCTATAGCACATCTCCAAGGCCAAAGATAGCTTCTCCAAGAAATGTTTGCAGGGCATCAACTAATTTTCCTATATTATAACATGCTTCACTTATGTCATCATTTTGATATACTGTGCCTTAAGGATTTGATTCACTCATGGTCTTCTTTGGGTCTGGAGGACAAACATCCTGGGATAGTCAGACTATGGCAAATAGCAACCCATCCTAAAAGGGGTTATTTGAGAGAGATTTGGGGTGATGAAAGAAATATTTGGATAGTTCAAAAATATTCTGAGTGCACAGCAGATAGAGTCACCGTAGAATTCAAGTAATGTTGTATTCATGTAAGTTGGAGACAAGCCCATAGCCTGCCCATGCTCCGTCTATATATACGTCCCCTTGCAGTTAAGAACTACAGCACAGGTACACCCTTCTAGAATAACTCCTACTGTGCTTACACACAACTGCCAATTTTGGCGCCTCTGACGCATGTAAGTGGTGCGTCAGTGTAGGAACCAAGTTATGGAATTGCCCTAAAATACATCATAAAAAATACTAACACTACATACAATCTAAAAGAATGACCTTCCTGTAAAGGCATCATAAACTGCCATCCTCTAAATTTACCAACTCTACTTCCCCACGCACTAAAAATATATTTCACAAACAATCAATTGGCAACAACTCCAAGCATCCTTCCTTCCCCTCCACAGAAAAAAATCTGTTCTCTTCGTTTAGCCAAACACTTGGCTAAATATCTAAGCTTTGATCTTCTGAGCATCTGGGCATTACTAAAAGCTGTATGAGCAGAGCAGGATAAGAGTAATCTTGCTGGGCTCTAATTTAGGACCTTTTTGATGGTCCTAAATTCAAAAACAAGGCATATCATTTTAAACACTGTCCTATTTTCAACAGAGAGTCAGTGAAGCTCAGTCAACAAAATGTGGCTTGATCCCTTCCTTTCCTCCCTAGTAAAAGACTGATCATATTCTGTAACAGATGCAAATGTCTAATGGCTCTGTTAAATTGTAAGCCATGACCACAACCCAAAATGAATTAAAAAAAAAAAAAAAGGCATCTCCTTCAATTACAGGGCAGCTGATAAAATTTTAGAATGAAGGTGAGTAGCAACTGGAGATCATTAATGTCCGTAGAGGACAACACCTAGAATTGAACTCCACAACTGAGAAACGCTGTCCTAAAATTGTCTAGTGTGTGTTGCAGCCTTGTACTAGTTTGTCTCCTGTTCCTGTCCATATCTTGTTTTAGCCCTGCTCCTGCTCTGTGTTCCAGCCGTGCTTCCTTCTTGCTCTAGCCCGGTCTTCAAGCTCCAGCCCTGCCCAGGTGTCTTGCCCACTGCCAGTCGGAGCCTAGCCCGCCCTCAGGTTGGTTAGGTTGGAGCCTAGCCCGCCCTCGGGTTGGTTAGGTAGCGTCAACTCGGCTGCGGCACAAGGGCTCACACCAAGTCATGACAGACTGCAAAGGCCATGAGCTCGGGTGAGTCACCCACCTTGAAGCTGCTCCAGTAGCTGGCCCTGCAGCAACTTTCTGATTCTGTTTAGGATCTGACCAGCCGCATGGACCAGCTCCAGCATCTCCAGGACCTTGCCCAGGAGGTCCAACACAACGGACTCAACTTTGGCAGATTACAGAAACCCTTCAGGGGGGTCTGTGCTCAGCTTGCAGCAATGCAAACCACAGGCCCTCCGGGTCAGAACCTGCCTCCAGGATCCACTCCAGTAGTGCCACCTCCGGCTTACCCGGTGACTCAGCCTCAACTCTCAGCATCACCGTGATTTGATGGGAACCACAAGGGGTACCAAGGATTTGATGTACTTTGAAACACAGCCCTCTAGCTTTCCTTTGGAACGAGTCAAGATTACCTTTATTGTTTTTATCCTTTCAGAAGGGTGACAAAAATGATAAAGGGGATGGGACGACTTCCCTATCAGGAAAGGCTGAAGCGGCTAGGGTTCTTCAGCTTGGAGAAAAGACGGTTGAGGGGAGATAAGATAGAGGTCTATAAAATAATGAGTGGAGTGGAACAGGTAAACGTTGATTGCTTGCTTACTCTTTCCAAAAATACTAGGACTAGGGGGAACTCGATGAAGCTACAAAGTAGTAAATTTAAAACGAATTGGAGAAAAATTTTCTTCATTCAATGTGTAATTAAATTTTGGAATTCGCTGCCAGAGAATGTAGTAAAAACAGTTATCTTAGCTGGGTTTAAAAAGGTTTGAATAGCTTCCTAAAGGAAAAGTCCACAGACCATTATTAAAATGGACTTGGGGGAAATACACTGCTTATTTCTAGGATAAGCAGCATAAAATGTATTGTACTTTTTGGGGATCTTGCCAGATACTTGTGACCTGGATTGGCCACAATGCACTTTACATGGACTGTCCTGGAATCTTACCCATAGACCTCAGCTAGTTTAAAATACAGCAGCTCATGTTTTTTGCAGGCAATATATTTCTTTGAGAAGTCTACACTGGTTGGCATTTGGTTATCACTGCTTTTTTAAGGTTTTAAATTTGTCTTTTAAAGTATCACAAGGAACTGGGGTTATTTATCTGTATCATCCCTTCTAATATATTTGAGTACAAGGGAGCGCTATGTGGCGTGGCTCTTA
The DNA here is from genome assembly GCF_901765095.1 of Microcaecilia unicolor. Classification (NCBI taxonomy): domain Eukaryota; kingdom Metazoa; phylum Chordata; class Amphibia; order Gymnophiona; family Siphonopidae; genus Microcaecilia; species Microcaecilia unicolor. The sequence continues at coordinate 161,357,906 of NC_044031.1, forward strand.
CTTCTGAGCACCCAGGGATAGGAGACACACTTGCTAGACCCTCAAAAAGAGATAAGTGTAAACCAAATCATTTTGTTCCTAAAGGAACAGAATATACTGGATCATGTGCTGGATAATGATAAAAACACATGTTTTCTTCTGGTGATACCCAGAGCATAAACTGAAACAGCCATTTAAACATATCTGACATGAAGGGACCTCTCTTGACTTTAGATGCCCCTTCATGCCACTCCAGGGAACAAACCTCAACACTCTTGGACAACTCTTTTCTTACTGATGTTTCCTTGTGAATCTCGTCATCTCCTGAATTTTTTTGAATGAACAGCACAGGGTAACCTAGACAGCGATTCTCTGTTCCTCTCTTGAATGCCCTCATCATTTCCACTGCCAGTGCTCCTCAGGAGAAGCTCTGGTTCACCCCTTTTCTAGATACCAGAAATCCTAAATCTGAGGACAATCTGGAACCTGTATCTCCAATTTCTACAACACACTGATAGGGAATATGGGGGATGCTCCCCCTCAGTGGAAGTCCTGCACAGATTTTTACCTGGAGCCCCTCACAGCTATTCCCGGCATCAGCCCTCACATACCCTCGCTTGAGACCCAGGGACTCTTATCCTCAGCCCCGAGAGCCACTGCACAAGTACATTCAGAATTTTATGGGTACTCGCGTTTACTTCTCCCACCCACAAACCTGTCCATGCCTCCTCATTCTATAATTTGGTGCTAAATTTACTTGCTTGCAAAAGTACTAGATAACCACTCAGTGCTATTCTACAAGTGATGCGTGTGAGTTGCTAACAGAAGAACTCTATATATATAGCACCAAACTTTAGGTGCTATTTCGCGTTCTAATGGATGTAAGGCACCAAAACGGGGCAGAAATGGTAGATCTGTGCGAACACTTACGTGCCAAATTTATAGAATAGTGTGTTTCCGTGCAGATCTGCAAAGGGGGTGTGGCCATGGGAGGGGTACAGGCAGGTCAGGGGTGTTCCTTTAACATGTATGCAACTTGTGCACCTGGATTTGCACCAGGTTTCACCTGGTGTAACTCCACCTGCCCAAAGTTGGGTTCAGATCCTGGTGCTATGCACTGTTTTATAAAGGACGCCAATCTCAGAACACCCATTATAGAATACCATTCAGTGGCAACCTTTTTGGCGCTGAATTATGAGCACCATTTGCTAAAGCTGGCCTTAAGTTTGTAAATACAAGGGGGCATTTACAGGGGAGGAGCATTGAGCAGGACTAAGTTACGCACTCAAGTGCTGCATTTAGGCACACACATTTACGCCTACTACTGACATGGCGTTAGTGGGTGTGGTCTAAATGTAGGTACATTGATACTGACTTACTGTATGTTGCTGGTCCATAGTGGAATCTTGAAACCCTGATTCTGTTATAAAATTAGCGCTCAGCACACCGCATCAAGGCGCCTAAATTGTGGCACCCAGTTATAGAATTGCCCCCCCACCAATATGTGCCCCAATGCAGATACATGTGTCTTAGAAAGAAAGGTAGGTATCATTACATACCTTTAAGAAAAAAAAAAAAGACAGGCTCTCTCTTTGCAGTTCTTGTCATCTTTTAAGATCACCTAAAAAGACGACAGAATGATCAGAGTGGAGGAGTGGCCTAGTGGTTAGTGAAAATGGACTTTGATCCTGAGGAACTGAGTTCGATTCCCGGCACAGGCAGCTCCTTGTGACCCTGGGCAAGTCACTTAACCCTCCATTGCCTGCCGCATTGAGCCTGCCATGAGTGGGAAAGCACAGGGTACAAATATAATAAAAAAATAAATCTCTTAAGCAGGTGAAATTGGTCAGTGCCTGGCAGTGGGTGTTCTACACCTTACTACTGGAATATGTTACCGATAAAAAATACACATATTCAGAAATTACCTAGTTTATAGAAAGCTGAAGTTACACCTAATTTCTTTATTCATGCTTTTTCCAGTCAAAAGCTGAAAGCAAGTCAGAAATAAATTACTACCGCCCTTACCCCACTCAGCAATCTGCTAACACATATATAAAAACACCACTTTCCTAAAACCTTCCCCAACAATCCCATTCAGCAGACCCACAGCAAAGTGTGTTATAACTGCTTTTGTATTTTGTTTCTTTTATATGAGGGCAAACTTTATAAGACAAACTTTTCATGTAGGTTTTCTTTTATTCTTGTACTATGGTTAAACTAGGTTATGTAATAGTTTCTTCATAAGTGTAATTAAGTTATGCAATTGTTTCACTGTCCTACCTTGCCTACAGCATGTTGCAGTAGGCAAGTGAAAATAAAGATAATGAGCTGTTTTGCATGCAACGCAACTCATTAAATTTCATGCACAATGGGCTTGATATTTTTCTGCAAGATTGGTAAGGCTCTCATGGGTGTTGATAATATCGCACAATAATGAATTTTTCCATCCATGTTGAGTTTTAATATCAACATTTCGTATCTGTGGCAGGGCTCCTGAGATGCCCGCTTCATAATTTTGAAATGAAGACAGTTTTGAAGCCTACTCATTGGTGGCCCATGTCTCCATCACTACCAGTGCATGTTTTCATCATGTGTTCTGGAAAGAAGCAGGGAGGAACTATAAGAAGCCCTGTACTTAAGGAGATGCAGGCTTTGCAGAGGGAAGAGAAAACAACAATAGAGCCCTGCTGAGGAAACCCTTAGGAGTTCCAGGCTGCTGAAGGTCATCAACGGAGCAACGTCCTTCCATAGCTAGCTAGGCCTTGCAGCCTTCTACACAGAGTGGAGATTCTCAGGCCAATTTTACTTAACAGTAAAAGAGGAACTGAAAGGAGAATAGACCAAGTGGATGTGTTCTAGCTGTGGGTCACTGGAGGAAGCAGCAGAGATCAGGAGACATTCAAGCTAGATCCTCTAAAAGGATTCAAGCTGCAAATGTTAGATTATGCCTTGAGAGGTTAGTGAACCACTTAATATCTTGAGACATCCAGACTGCAGTGTAAGGCAGTGTTTCCCAAGTCGGTCCTGGAGTAGTCCCCTTCCAGTCAGGTTTTCAGGATATCTACAATGAATACGCATGACATTGATTCACATACACTGCCTCCATTGTGGATATCCTGAAAACCTGACTGGTAAGAGTGGTATTCCAGAACCAACTAGGGAAACACTGGTGTAAGGGACCAAACTTTGGTGCATCTGAGCACCCCATAAGGAGAAAAAGTATTTTTCTGTCATTAGGGTTGTGAAATAGTTCTCCAGGTGATTTCCTCTAAAATAAATAGCTTATGTGTAGGTACAATGATGGGTAGGAACACAGTAACATAGTAGATGATGTAACAAACACCTGTGTGGTCCATTCAGTCTGCCCAAAAAAATAAACTCATAGCATAAGGTATGATGTGATACTACATATGTATACTAGATCTTAATTTGTACTTGTCATTTTCAGGACACAAGACAGTAGAAGTCTGCCCAGCATTGGCCTTGTTCTCTATCTACTGAAGTGAATCTGTCTAGCTATGATCAGGGCACAGACCGTAGAAGTCAGCCCAAGCACTGGCTTTGCTTCCCAATTACTGGTGTTGCCATCTAATCACTGCTAAACGTGTTTGGATCCATACCTTCTATATAGGATTCTTTTGTGTTCATGCCATGCAATATCTTCTAGAATTTCGTACATTCTGATTTACTGTTTTTGGGGTTTTTTTTTGCAATTTGTTCTGTTTTGAATTTGCATGTTTCAATTTTTTGTCACTTTGATCATGTATTGTTGAAAATTGCTTTGAATGGTTGACCTAGGAAGACAGAATATTCATTTTTAAAAATAAATAAAATAAAAATATTTACTTTTTGCATCTGGATTTTGGGATTTTCCAGTAGATGGTCCATGGCATACATAGGTGCTTAACCCAAGCATCCAAGAGACTTTCCATTTTGTGATTTTATTTTGTGAGCATTTTTCAGAGAAAAGTGAGTAACCTGGCCATACCTGGCCTGGGGGGGGGGGGGGGGGGGGGGGGCGTAGAGAAAGAAAAGGAAAAGTCTTTGAGGAAATGGCCCAGGAAGACAATTTGACAAACTGAAGAGTAGCAAATTGCCTGGACCAGATATTATATATCCTAGAGTACTGATAGAATTGAAAAATGAACTTGCAGAGCTATTGTTAGTAATATTTAATTTACCTTTACAATCAAGCATGGTACAGGAAGATTGGAGGGTGGACAACAAAATGCCAATTTTTAAAAAAGGGTTCCAGAAGTGATCTGGAAACTTATAGAACGGTGAGTCTGACATCAGTGCCACAAAATGGTAGAGATTAAAGAACAAAATTACAGAACATATACATAAGCATGGATTAATGAGAAAAACCAACATGGATTTAGTCAAGGGAAATCTTGTCTCACCAAACTACTACATTTCTTTGATATGTGGATAAAGGTGAGCTGATTGATATTGTGAATCTGGATTTTCAAAAGGCATTTGACAAAGTACCTCATGAAAGACTCATGAGGAAATTAGAAAGTCATGGAATAGGAGGTAATGTGCTATTGTGGATTAAGAACTGGTTAAAAGATACAAAACAGAGAGAGAGGGTTAAAATGGTCAGTATTCTCAATAAAGAAGAGTAGATAGTGGGATTCTTGGCCCAGACATCTACAGTTAAAGTATTTTATATAAAAGAAGAAGATCTCTCTATAGAAAAGAGTTGTTGAAAGCCTCTTGGAAAGCAATCAAGAGCACGTTGTTTCTTGTTCCACGGTGTAGTGAACACCTATGCTATCCTTTTCTTTAATTTGTATAGGCACCACCTTAATCTAAACTTATAGTATGTGAAATTCTCATTACAGATATTAGCTTAAATTGTAAATCAGAATGGTTAATTCCCGGGTGCGGTTGCTGCTTTGCAAGTCCAGGCAGAGCATTTATAATGCACAGTGTATGCCAGGACACTGTGTAACTGCAGCCTAAGAAAGCAGATCTGTGTTTTCTATGAATTAGGAAGGACATAGGAGTCGTCTGAAATGTGAGCAGACATTTCAATTTAGGGCTAGATGCACTAAGCTTTCCGAGCCAGCAACTTGGGTTTTAAACTGGTTTTAGCCAATTTAACGTGCAAGTAGTAAACAGGGACATGCACAAAAGGGCATTTTCCGATCATGGTAGTAGCTAACGAAAACGGAATGCAAATGATCCAAGGGCTATTATAATGAGATGCACTACTGTTTTCCGATCCCCTTACTGTGGAAAACCTAACGGGAGGTCTGCACCTCTCATTGGGGCTGCTGTGAGGGAATCGGAAGGGAAAAAAGAATGCTCATCAGGGACATCCTTCTAAAGTGCCTAACATGGACATCCTTCAATCACAAAACCAAAAAAGGACTTCCCTGACGAGCACTTAGATGTTTGCAGCTTTAAGTGCTGCTGCTCTTTGCTTGTGTAACATTTCCATTGTTTACTGCTTTGCATGTTAAAGGCAGGCTTACATCAGGCAACTAGGAAGGACTCTCTGAACAAAAAAAACAAAACGTCCCTGTTTTTCTTACCTGCCTAAACTGACCACAACCACAGTTCTCTCAACAGTCCCCTCCAAGGTTGTTTTCAGCTTGTGCCCCCCCCCCCCCCCCCCCCCAGGATCGGGACTTGCAAGGACGTCCAAATCAAAGCTTTTTGGACGTCCCTCCCTCCAGGTCTCTCTCAGCCAATCACAGCGCATTTAGCTGATACTGGTAACAGCTAAACGCGCTGTGATTGGCTGAGAGAGACCTGGAGGAAGGGACGTCCAAAATGTTTTGATTTGGACGTCCTCGCAAGTCCCGATCCTGGGGGGGGGGGGGGGGGGCACAAGCTGAAAACAACCTTGGAGGGAACTGTTGAGAGAACTGTGGTTGTGGTCAGTTCAGGCAGGTAAGAAAAACACGTCCAAGGAGGACGCCCATCACAAAAGCTGCAGGAAGACGTCCAGCTCGTGTTAGGCACTTGGACATCCCTGACGAGCACTTGGATGGTTTTATTTTTTGTTCAGAGAGTCCTTCCTAGTTGCCTGATGTAAGCCTGCCTTTAACATGCAAAGCAGTAAACAATGGAAATGTTACACATGGGAAGAGCAGCAGCACTTAAATTAACTGGGGCTCTTTTCAGCACTCATTCTCTTCTGAGGTATCAGGCTGCTGACAAGTTTCCTGCTCATCAGGGACGTCCTTTTTTTTTTAGTTGTTTTTTGAGTGAAGGAAGTCCATAAAGGATGTCCTTGGCATGCGAAGAGCAGCCAGCATAACGCTTGGCTGCTCTGTGCATGCTCAACCGGCTGACTGGCCGACTGGCTTCCGAGGGAATAGAGAATGCAAGTGAGCTACAAGGAGCAGCTCATTTGCATTCTGTTTCATTGATGCATGACCGTTCCCTACCGATTCGCTATAGAATCGGTAAGGGAAGGGCTCTTCAGAGGACCTTAGTGCATCTGGCCAATATTCAGCATTTTTGACAGTGCTGACTACAGAGTTGCACGGGGACAGAAATTTCACCTGTCCTGTAGGAATCTAACCCGTTCTCGCCCATATCCACTGGAATCTCCTCCATCCCTGCCCTGTACTATAATAACCTGACTTATGGTAAAAATAACCCAGCATAACAGTAGCCCATATTGATAACTTCCCCTTCTCAGTGCTTATGGGGATTTCAATCCTATCAACCATATTCCATTAATTTTTTTAGTGTTATTATAATTGCTAAGCTGGTTTAGAAACAAACTAATAGAAACTACTAGTCATTACCACACAGTAAAACTAAAATACTTTAAGAAATATCCAAAGCAGAAATAATGTATTAATGACACAATTTGAAATCACATGCAGTTACCAGGATAAGACTTGTGATTTATCCAGATGTAAGACATAAATAATAATAATAAATTAAAAGGTATCTGGCAATTGGCAAGTGTGATCTCCCAGTCTCACCCCCTGATAAGGAAGGAGACGGCAGCCATGGCACGAGGGAAGGATATGTAGGCTAGCCTGGTACTGCACTTCTACAGGAACCCCGTAGGACCTTGTGTCCATCCCCACAGGAATCCCGTGGACCTGGAAAAGATCCCTGCTAACCCTGCTCCTGTACAGCTCTATAGTGCTGACCTCCGCAGGCAGAATTAGGCCAAGATATTCAGTGCTGGCACTGATCTTGGCATCGGTATTGGCCCAGGTGTTATGTGGGTACAGCTGGTACTCAAGTGACATACCTGCATAGCCAACTTTACTGAGTTTTCTAACCTGCTTTTTTCCCCTCAAAAGTTCAGAGCAGGATAACACGTCAAGAAACTGACTCCATAGTGAATCAGGATCTTTCGCTGTGTACTAAAATGCACACATCATATATATCATATGCAGCACTTAGCTTAAACTGGAGTAATATTGCAAAAGAATAGAAAACTGGTCTCTATTCAACAGCAGTCTGCGTTTCACTGTCCTGCCATCAGGGAATCCATGGACCACACCATGAGGCAATTCAGTACGGAACATGACTCAAAGGCAACTAACTATTGACCAGATGGTAAGGAACCATTTTGCTTAAAGCTCTTCAAACAGGTGTGGCAAGTTTAAATTTGACCTGACAACTAATAGGCAGCTAGTGACACTTATAGAGAAAGTAATGTGCTCACATCTTTAAGAACATAAGAGCATAAGCGTTTGCCATACTGGACAGACCGTAGGTCCATCAAGCCCAGTATCCTGTTTCCAATAGTAGCCAACTCAGGTCACAAGTACCTGGCAAGATCCCAAAACATTACAATACATTTTATGGTGCTTATCCTAGAAATAAGCAGTGGAGTTTCTCCAAGGCCATGTTAATAATGGCTTATGGACTTTTCCTTTAGGAAGTTATCCAAACCTTTTTTAAACCCCGCTAAGGGTCTATACTAGGACCTCTGCTACATATTTATAAATGATCTATAAGTGGGAATAACTAGTGAGGTAATTAAATTTGCAGATGACACAAAGTTATTCAAAGTTGTTAAATCACGGGAGGATTGTGAAAAATTACAAGAGACTGGGAGACTGGGTGTCTAAATGGCAGATGACGTTTAATGTTAGCAAGTGCAAAGTGATGCATGTGGGAAAGAGGAACCCGAATTATAGCTATGCCATGCAAGGTTCCACATTAGGAGTCACAGATCAAGAAAGGGATCTAGGTGTTGTCTAGGTGTGATCTAGTGTGCTGCTGCAGCTAAAAAAGAAAATAGAATGTTAGGTATTATTAGGAAAGGAATGGAAAACAAAAATGAGGACGTTATAATGCCTTTGTATCGGTCCACGGTGTGACCGCACCTCGAATATTGTGTTCAATTCTGGTTGCTGCATTTCAAAAAAGATATAGTGGAATTAGAGAAGGTGCAGAGAAGGGCGATGAAAATGATAAAGGGGATGGGACGACTTCCCTGTGAGGAAAGGCTAAAGCAGCTAGGGCTCTTCACCTTGGAGAAAAGGCGGCTGAGGAGAGATATGATAGAGGTCTATAAAATAATGAGTGGAGTTGAATGGGTAGATGTGAAGCGTCTGTTTACGCTTTCCAAAAATACTAGGACTAGGGGCACACGATAAAGCTACAATGTAGTAAATTTGAAATAAATCAGAGAAAATTGTTTCTTCACTCAAGGTGTAATTAAACTCTGGAATTCATTGCCAGAGAATGTGGTAAAAGCGGTTAGCTTAGCGGAGTTTAAAAAAGGTTTGGACGGTTTTCTAAAGGAAAAGTCCATAGACCATTATTAAATGGACTTGGGAAAATCCACTATTTCTGGGATAAGCAGTATAAAATGTTTTGTACTTTTTGGGGATCTTGCTAGGTATTTGTGACCTGGATTGGCCACTGTTGGAAACAGGATGCTGGGCTTGATGGACCTTTGGTCTTTCCCAGTATGGCAATACTTACGTACTTATGAGTACTGTGTCAGAATTTAAGAAAGCATTGGACAAGCGCATGGCATCCCTTAGGAAAAGTAGGAGTTAGTTGTTAGGGAGGATGAGTAGACTGGATGGGCCCTTTGGTCTTTATCTGCCATCATGTTTCTATGTCTTCACATTTCTCATATGCACAGCAAGAGAATTAATCTTTATATCATGTTTCTTTATCTCAGAGTGCAGGATATTAATTTGAGGGCATATAGCCTGTCCCAATTCCAAAATAGCTGTCCATAGATTCCAGAGTAAATTGATCCGGACTTTGCAAATGAAAAATAAGTTAACCCTCAGTAGGAGGCTGACCTTGCACCATAGCTTCAGCTTCCAAATGGAATGTTTGAGAATCCAATCAAGAAGGCGGTGATGTTCCCTGCAAATACTCCCTAACCAGTAACTGCAGTCTGTAAGGTCCGTTCTACCGGAGATCTTGCTTTGATGTCTACTCCCTGTGCCTGGAGACTGCCAACGTGATCAGAATGGAACTCAACCAGACTACTGCAGTTAGCGAAGGGAGCTTGAGGCTGCAAAGACGGTTTTCGGGCAGCCAGACTTAAAGAGATGTTAGCAACCAAGGAGCTCAGAGAAGCAGCCAGCTCCTGAGATACTTCAAGCGGTCTTTCCACCCCAGCCAACAATTGCTGAGAGATCCCGTGCATCAAATGGTGATCCATCAGACAAACCATAGGGGAGGCTGAAGTCTCTGAGGGATAAACCTGTGCTGCACCTTTATGTTTCTTCCCTATATGGAAACAGCAAGAGGTAAGGTGCACAAGAAAGGGTTCAGGATGCTGCCATCTTGGCTCCTCCCCCTTCTGTTGCAGCCACCTTTTCAACTGCATATGTAATTTGTCCTCTTTGCTATTAAAATATTTTAATGTGTATTGTGTTGACATTGTATGTACCATACCATGCTATAATGTATACTGATATTTGAACATTTTACTGTGGAATTCTTTACCTCTGGATGTTCGTCAGATCTAGTGTTATGAAAAGTTAAGAAATGTTTAAAAACTTGGGGCCTCATGTACTAAGGCATGCTAGTGTTATTAGTGTGTCCTAACATTAGAGACACCCTTATATTCCTATGGGTATCTCTAGTGTTAGCACACGCTAATTTTTAGCATGTGCTCAAAATGCTAGCGCGCCTACAATGCGGCTTCGTAAACAGGGCCCTGGTTTTTTAAGTTGTATTTTCTAGGACAAGATTAAGGTATACCATTTTAGGTTCAGATTTTGTTATGTAACAATTTAAAATGTAATTTGTTTCATCTGCTTTTGGTAAGGCGAATAATCAAATAATGTAACAAATTAAAGTAAGCAAAGCATTGCTTGTGTCCAAGTTATACTTGCTATACAGTGACTTGGGTAAATTTCTTTAACAAGGCGATAAATATATCCTAATAAATAAATAGGGAAAGGGAATGGGATTTGATATACCACCCTTCTGTTGCGACCAAAGCGGTTTAGGTGCTTATTTTGTGCCTGGGGCATTGAAGGGTTAAGTGACTTGCCCAGAGGCACGAGGAGCAGCATTGGGAATTGAACCTGGTTCTCAGGCTACTACACTAGCCATTAAGCTTCTCCTCCACTCCAAATATCCTTTCTACAATCCTACAATATGCTAAAGGTTTAGAATTAGATTGCAGGCAGGTACCAAGAGACTCTCGGGTGGGACACGCTGTAACCTGTATTCCTAAAGGCTATAAAAACTATCAACTGCAGCACTTTCTTTGCCTGCTGATCTCTAGGAGCAAGAAAAAAAGAAAAAAATTAAACCCATCTACAGCTTGTGCCAACATGCAACATGCCACTCACTGGGCCTTCGGTGAAACTATGACCTTTATGTGGAAAAACACAGATTATCCTCAGGTTTTTGACACTGCTTTTAAATTCCTGCATACATGAGTGCTCATAGCTGCAGTAGGAGAAATTACTTTGCTAGAGTTGATTTTTCTTTTAAATTCACACAGGGGTCACTAAGATGTGCTGAAAAATGGCCTGCGCTGGTGTAGATGTGTGCATTGGATGCACGCAGGTCCATTTTTCAGCGCACCAGCAAAAAAGGCCTTTTTTGGCAGAAAATGGACGTGCGGCAAAATAAAAATTGTTGAGCGTCCATTTTGGGCCTGAGACCTTACCGCCACCCACTGACTTAGTGGTAAAGTCTCGCGCGTTAACCGGGCGGTAATCATCAGTACGAGTACACTGTCAATTACTGCCCAGTTAGCGCTATGCGCTGGAAATTTTCCAGCTTGCATAGTGGACGCGCATAAAAAATGAAATTACCGTCCAGGCCATGTGGTAGCCGGGCAGCAGTTCCAAATTGATGTGCGTTGGGCGCACGTAGGCGCCTACACAGCTTAGTAAAAAGGCCCTACTGACAGGTCATATTATGGGCTTTCTGGAAGCAAAGAAGTGAGAGCACAGTTTCATCAACTATCTGTTCTCTCAATTAGTAACCATGGTGCTGGGCATATACTACTACTACTACTTATAATTTCTATAGCGCTACTAGATGTACGCAGCACTGTACACTTGAACATGAAGAGACAATCCCTGTTCAACAGAGCTTACAATCTAATTAGGACAGACAAACAGGACAAATAAGAGATAAGGGAATTACTAAGGTGGGGACTGAAAAACAGGAATTTTCTCTCCCTAGGATGAATGGGTAAACAGATTTTATACGCTCAATGAGATTACCTAATAGGTGTACTGGAAAAAGGGGGTAGAATGGTGGCAGACAAATTCATCTTGAATGCTATCCAACTGATGAACTCAACATATCTAAGAAGAAAGCTTAATTACATCTGCTTTAAATATGCACTAAAATTTTAACAGCTAAATGGTTAATAATAAAACATTTTGAGTAATTTACTTAAGACTGGGAATGCATTACATAAAAAGGAGTGGATACTCACCATCAATAACCATGGGCATTATGCAAATTAGTCTTGATTGCCATCAAGTGTGCTAAGACTATAGTGCAATATAAAAGGAGGACTAATTAATAATTAAAGCCAGTTTCCTATTAGACATTTCCTTGATCACAGGAATAAGAATGTCTTCTTGTTTTTAATTACCTTTTTTTTCATAGAAATCCAGGCACCGAGCATGAGAGAACAAGAGTGAAAGGCATTTGTGATGGATATTTCTTTCACATATAGTCCAGGATGGATCACAAAACAAAATGTGTACAATGTAGAAATGTATACTACCAAGGTCCCAAGAAGCAAAAGGGCAGCCGATCTACAAAATCCAATGTGGAAACAAAGCAAATCAGTAGTAAATAAACATAAATCTTTATTGCAGAACTTCAAACCAATGCCCAGCATAGGTCATGTTTTGCCCATAAAAGGGCTGCGTCAGAGGCTAAAAATAACAAATAAATTAAAATTATAAAAACATAATAGTAATCATAATAAAAAATGAAAAACCATGACATGTGGAAAGCCAAATGTAACATACATAACACTTGAAAACTGAAACATAAAAGCATTTGCAAAAGGCATTCATAACAATCTGACACTAAAAAATGCAGCATACATAATATCCTTCCTATATAATAATTTGCACCTCCATCTAGATCCCTGGGTTCATAACACACTTCCCATTGGTCCGCCCTGGGGATGACCTCACAGGGCGGACCAATGGGAAGTGAGAGGGAAGGGAAGCCAGCACCAGCCACCGGAGATCTCTCTCTGTTCCCTCGGAGTGCAACGACGACCTGGGAAGGGAAGCCAGCACCAGCCAGCGGAGGTCAGTACACAATCGCCCCCCCCCCCCTCCTTCCACTCCCGTCCGAGTTCCACTGCCCCGCGCCTCCCTCCCTCTCTGTGCCCTCCGAGTGGAAGGGCTGCCCCTTCCCTTCATAAGTGCTGGCTGTTATTTAAAACTTCTTACCTTCTGGTCCGCCGGCACCAGTGAAGTCGAGCAGGCATGGCACGGCGCTTCACACTGCCTTCGCTTCTCTTTCAGTTCTGGCTCTGGCCCCGCCCTTCTGCAAACAGGAAATGAGGGTGGGACCAGAGGCAGAGCTGAAACAGAAGCGAAGGCAGTCTGAAGCGCCATGCCTGTTCAACTTCACTGTTGCCAGTGGACCACGAGGTAAGAAGTTTTAAATAACAGCCGGCACTTACGAAGAAGAGGGGCAGTCGCACATGTCCTGCTTCCATTCGGAAGGCACAGAGAGAGAGAGAGAGAGGGAGGGAGGGAGGCCGGGGGTGTGGAACTTGGACAACAGGGGGTGCATGGAACTCGGAGGGCAGGGGAGGAGAGAGAGGGGGGTCCTATAACTGGATTGAGAGGGGGTCCTATAACTGGACTGGGAGGGGAAGTCCTGGAACTGGAAGGGGAGGGGGGTCCTGGAACTCGGGGAGGGGGGTCCTGGAACGCGGAAGACAGGGGAGGTAGGGAAGTAGGGGGCATGGAACTCGGAGGGGAAGGGGCCTGGAACTCTGAGGAGAGAGAGGGACGGACACGCAGGGGTGTGGAACTCCAAAGACAGGGGTGCAGGGAACTCCCAGGGGGGGGGGATAAGGGCGGAGGGGGGAGGGGGAGGGACTGGCCAACGCAGGTCAACCTGCGACTGACACAGAGAGAGGGAGGGAGGCGCGGGCGTGTAAAGGAGGAGAGTGTCGGAGGCAGTGACCAGGCGGTGGGCTTTGAACTCGGAGGAGAGGGAAGCAGGGGGGCCTGGAACTCGGAGGACACAGATGGGGGCCTGCAACTCAGACAACAGAGACTGAGGGAGGAAGAGCTGGAACTCCGAGGAGAGGGGAGTTTGGAACTCTGAGGACAGGGAGGGGGGCCTGGAATTCACATGACAGGGAGGGAGGCAGGAGGCCAAGTTGCAACTGAGAGGAAAACCTTGCTAGCACCCATTTAATTTCTATCAGAAACGGGCCTTTTTTACTAGTAAAATATAAGTACATTTACAATAAACATAAAATCTCTCTCAAATACTGTCCTGACAATATCCCTAAACCACTGATGTTGCACAAAAACATGACACAGAAAATGCAACATACAAAATATAAAATATATACATTTTAAATAAGCAAATGTCCATCCAATATCATCCTAGCTTTAAATCATCATACACAGAAATAGAACACATACCTTTGTACTGTACTAAATGTATGTTACATATGGCTTTCCACAAGTCATGGTTTTTCATTTTTTTATTAAAATTACTATTATGTGTTTTATCATTTTGATTTATTTGTTATTTCTTAGCCCTGACGCAGCCCTTTTATGGTGAAACACGGCCTGTGTCGAGCACTGGTTTGAAGTTCTACAATAAAGATTTATGTTTATTTACTACTGATCTTTGTTTCCATATATAATAATCAAGCCACAACACAGACATCGAGCACTAATAGAAGACTAGATGGTAGAGTCCAAAGCAAAATACAATTTTTTTTCCTCATCTCCTTGCTGGACAGTACTTGGCCACCCAGGGCGGAATTAAATACATAGTAGATGACGGCAGAAAAAGACCTGCACGGTCCATCCAGTCTGCCCAACAAGACAAACTCATATGTGCTACTTTTTGTGTATATCATACCTTGATTTGTAACTGTCATTTTCAGGGCATAGACCGTACAAGTCTGCCCATCACTAGCCCCGCCTCCCACCACCGGCTCAGGCACAGACCGTATAAGTCTGCCCAGCACTATCCCCGCCTCCCACCACTGACTCTGGCACAGACCGTATAAGTCTGCCCAGCACTATCCCCACCTCCCAACCACCAGCCCCGCCTCCCACCACCAGCTCTGCCACCCAATCTCGGCTAAGCTCCTGAGGATCCATTTCTTCTGAACAGGATTCCTTTGTTTATCCCAAGCATATTTGAATTCCAGTACCGTTTTCCTCTCCACCACCTCCCACGGGAGGGCATTCCAAGCATCCACCACTCTCTCCGTGAAAAAATACTTCCTGACATTTTTTTTGAGTCTGCCCCCCTTCAATCTCATTTCATGCCCTCTAGTTCTGCTGCCTTCCCATCTCCGGAAAAGGTTCGTTTGTGGATTAATACCTTTCAAATATTTGAACGTCTGTATCATATCACCCCTGTTTCTCCTTTCCTCCAGGGTATACATGCTCAGGTCAGCAAGTCTCTCCTCATACGTCTTGTAACGCAAATCCCATACCATTCTTGTAGCTTTTCTTTGCACCACTTCAATTCTTTTTACATCCTTAGCAAGATACGGCCTCCAAAACTGAACACAATACTCCAGGTGGGGCCTCACCAACGATTTGCACAAGGGCATTAACACCTCTTTTCTTCTGCTGGTCACTCCCCTCTCTATACAGCCTAGCAACCTTCTACTTACAGCCACCGCCTTGTCACACTGTTTCGTCGCCTTCAGATCCTCAGATACTATCACCCCAAGATCCCTCTCCCTGTCGGTACCTATCAGACTCTCACCACCTAACACATACGTCTCATCTTCAAGGAGGTCCGCGCTTGCCTGTTGTGAATGTAACCATCCCAAGCAGATTCTGAAAATGTATGCTTGTGCAAAGTTTGTCTCCACTTCTGCCCTGGGAATATAACCTGATTGTTTATCATCTTTATCAACTAGCTAATTAGCTGACCTAGAAGAGCTCTTTGACCCCTGATCCAGGCGTTTGTACGTCGAAATACGGCCCGTGTCGGGTTTTCATCATAAATAAAGGACTGCATTTTTCTCATTCCTGAAGGCCCAGTGTTTACTTTGTTTGTTTTACTCTCTAAGTGCATCACTTTGCATTTCTTCGCATTGAACTTTAATTGCCAAGTCTTAGACCAATCTTCTAGCTTTCGCAGATCCTTTTTCATGTTTTCTACTCCCTCCCGGGTGTCCACTCTGTTACAAATCTTAGTATCATCCGCAAAAAGGCAAACTTTACCTTCTAACCCTTCGGCAATGTCACTCACAAATATATTGAACAGAATTGGCCCCAGCACCAATCCCTGAGGCACTCCACTAGTCACCTTTCCCTCCTCCGAGCAAATTCCATTCACCACCACCCTCTGGCTCTGTCCGTCAACCAGTTCCTTATCCAGTTCACCACTTCGGGTCCTATCTTCAGCCCGTCAAGTTTATTTTATTTAAGAGCCTCCTGTGGGGAACCGTGTCAAAAGCTTTGCTGAAATCTAGGTAGATTACGTCTATAGCACATCCCTGATTTAATTCTCCAGTCACCCAAAGAATTCAATGAGATTCGTTTGGCATGATTTCCCTTTGGTAAAACCATGTTGTTTCAGTTCTTGCAACTTATTGGTTTCCAGGAAATTCACTATCCTTTCCTTCAGCATCGCTTCCATTACTTTTCCAATAATCGAAGTGGGGCTTACCGGCCTGTAGTTTCCAGCTTCTTCCCTATCACTACTTTTGTGAAGAGGGACCACATCCGCCGTTCTCCAATCCCACGGAACCTCTCCCGTTTCCAATGATTTATTAAACAAATCTTTAAGAGGACCCGCCAGAACCTCTCTGAGCTCTTTTAATATCCTGGGGTGGATCCCGTCCGGTCCCACGGCTTTGATCACCTTTAGCTTTTCAAGTTGTTTATACACACACACTCTTCCGTGAACGGTGCTATATCTACTCCATTTTCATTTGCACTTTTGCCAGTCCATCGCGGTCCTTCTCCAGGATTTTCTTCTGTGAAAACAGAACAAAAGTATCTATTTAGCAAATTTGCTTTTTCTTCATCGCTATTTACATAGCGGTTCGCAGCATCTTTCAGTCTCACAATTCCCTTTTTAGTCTTTCTCCTTTCACTAATATACCTGAAGAAATTTTTGTCACCCCTCCTTACATTTCTAGCCATTTGTTCTTCCGCTTTCACCATATCATAGGAAATCATAGGAAAACTAGACACATGCCTAGGACCAAATGCTTAGGAGGTGGTCCTCTGAGATGTGCTAACTTCAATGGCTCCCGAGACAAATTTTTTGCTCTGGTGAGTCAGCTACTGGCATAAAGTAGAGAAGAGGTGGGAGGAGAAACCAGAGCCACAGCTGCATTGATCTCTAGTCAGCAGGAGGAGTCAGCAAACGGAACTTCTTACCTGCAGCTTCCTCAGTGTGGGAGCGTTAAAATTGATTTATATGACAACGGAGGGCCCAACGTACTTGTTTGCTTAGGGCCTATCAAAGGGTTAATACTGCCCTGTGGCTATGACCAACCTACCAGATCCAGCTCAGTGGGCATCTGGGGAGTTATAGCCTACTTGTACTATCCTAGCTACCCAGGACCTGTGTGACAATTAAGTTGTGTCTTCTCTATATGCCCCTTGTTTTCTCCTCATCTCTTTCACCTTATCTCAACTCTCAGGAGACTGAAGGGTGGGTTGATTGCAATATTGCAACCCCTAACTGTTCCTAGCCTCATCCTCTGGCATATTTTGGGCACCTACTACCCGGTTGGTAAAGAAATATCTTCTCATGCTCTAAACCAACCTTCCTTCAGTTTCATATCATGACTTCTTGCTCTTAAAACTCCCAGGTAAAATGTCTTATTTTGATTTACTGAAATTTGTCAAATATTATAATGTGTTTATCATCGCTCTTGTTTCCCTTCTTTCCTACAATGAATATCTTGAGTGTAGGGTTTGTACTGCAGGTTTTGTAGCATTTTTTTAAAAACCCTTCCATGAACTGCCTCAATCTTCATGGTATCTTTATGGAGATATGGGCTCCAGAACTAGGACCTCAAGGTGACAAAACAATGTGACAAGGAGTGGCCACAGTCAAATATTTACTAGGCTGCATGGATAGAGACACAGGACATGAACTGAAGTTGAAGGAGGTAAAACTTAGGAAATACTTTTTTCACAGAAAGGGTGGTGGATACCTGGAATGCTCTCCCAATGGAGGTGGTAGGGACAAAAACAATGATGGAATCCAAAAACATGTGGGTAAACAGAGAATCCCTATGTAGCAAAAGGACTGAATCAAAGCAAAGCTTAAATGAACGTCACACTTTAAAGAAAGGATAGAGGATGTAACCTGCATAGAGCAGCAGGTATTGTCCTAAACAAGGGCAAGGAGGGATGTATCTTGAATGGAGTGGCATGTATAATTCTAGCTATCTTACTGGGCCAGATGGGTAGAAGGTTAGCAAGAACATTGCTTCCTAGGTGGCAATCTTCTCATGGGCATCGAGTTACTGTAGTATACCATACTGTGGACTGTATCTGCTGTCATTTGATATGTTACAATAGTGCGTACTAAGTTCATTCATGCACCTTAAAAAATTCAGATTGCTCAAAATCGATTTAATATTAGTATGTTAGCCTAAGAATTACTGTACATAAAGTTAATTTCAATGCATTAAAAAGTTAATTTTTTATATTAATGAATGAAAAACTGAAAAAGTGTCCAAAAAATTCATGGAAAGGCTAAAAACAAGCCAAAATAATTTTTCCCTTTGTGCACATCTCTATTGGGCACAATATAGCTTCTTTAATGTGTATTTGAGTGAAAAATGCATTATTTCCATTAAGCACGGCTAACAATGCTCTTCCACAAAGGCACTGGGAAGAATGTAATTTGAAACAGCATTATAATTTCTAAATGGACTACATTTTTATGACCTTGAGCCAATTCTTGAGAAGTCCTATGCATGTTACTAGGAGCTGCCGCAGCACCACTCTCTTTTTCCATTTTTTTGGTTTTCTGAACAAACGTCCCTTTCTTGTGTACTGAACTGAATATCATGAAATCTGTGGCCAAGTTCTTTTTCAGGATTCTGTAGTCACTATTCTGTGAAATTCACGTGCCCAATAGATTAGGAAAAGACCAAATCTCTACAAGAGAGGCAAATATGCCCAGAAACCGCATGAATATCTTTATTGTAGCAGAACAAAAATGCCACAGGCCAAACATCTCAATTCAGCCACGTACTTGGATCAGGAATTTGGCAGAATTAAGTTCGGTCTAGTTCATACTTATATCTACATTAGATGTTATCAACTTTTCAAGCTTTAGTTTTTTGTTTTAACAATAAAGATGAAATAGAAGAAAGTGTCAATAAAATAAGGCTCTAGAAAAAGACAGAGCACTTTACATGATTCATAAGAGTGTAAAAGAGTAACAAAAATTATATACATTTTAGAGGCAATTCCATAATGTCCTTTAAATGTAATGTGGAGTAGTCTAATGGTTAGTGCAGTGGCCTGAGAACCAGGGGAACTGGGTTTTATTTCCAATGCATCTCCTTGTGACTCTGGGCAAATCACATAACCCTCCATTGCCCCAGGGACCAAATAAGTACCTGTATAATATGTAAACCGCTTTGACTGTAACCACAGAAAGGTGGTATATCAAATCTCATCCCCCCCAAATGGGTGCTACATGTTAGACTATGATCTTATTCTATAAGAGTGCTTATGCTAGTATTCTATAGGGACATGTGCTTAAGTCGACCTATAGGAACACCCTCTTATGCCATTGTCAATAGCAGATGTAAATGCTTGCACCTAACTGTAGCACTTTAATGCATAACTTACAGTGTTCCATAAGAAATGCACATAAATGTTGCACATTCCCATGCTCTTCCCATGCTCCTCCCCTGTGAAAGCTCCCTTGCATTTATAGGCTAAGACAGTTTTGAGCGCAAGTTATAAAGCACAGCTGAGCATGCAGCTTGCACTTAACGTGAGTGTAATAATCATACGTGTAAGTGCACTCATGCAGCTGGCACCTAACTTTAGGCAACCTATAATAGTATGAGGGGGTACTGCCCTCCCCTAGAATTCAACAACCTGTGGTAGACTGTGGGCTGTAATTAAGACAAGGCAGTTAACTTCCCTGTCCTTTTGTAGCAAAATAAGAAGGATCAGAGCAGACATTATCAAATCCAAAGAATCTTTATCAGTGGCGTTCCTAGGGGGGCAGACACCTGGGGCAGCGCCCCGCCCCCCCCCCCCCCCCGATGCAGCAAGGACCCCCCCTGGCGAAAGACATGCCGCTGGGGGGGGGGGGTGCCGCAGCGCGCGCCTGCTGCGAGTTTACTAACTTTGCTCGTTCGCTGCAGCTCCCTCTGCCCCGGAACAGGAAGTAACCTGTTCCGGGGCAGAGGGAGCTGCAGCGAACGAGAGACGTTAGCGAACTCGCGCAGCAGGCGCGCGCCATGGCACCCCCCAGCGGCATGCACCCGGGGCGGACTGCCCCCACCTTGGTACGCCACTGATCTTTATTTAAACAAACCCGACGTGGCCATGTTTCACCGAATGTTATGAGCTTTTTGTTTCTGTTTGTATATGTATTTTTTTTGTCAGCTGTTTTAGTTTTTACCCCTGATGCAGCCTATTCGGCGAAACATGGCCACGTCGGGTTTGTTTAATTAAAGATTCTTTGGACTTGATAGTGTCTACTCTGGTTCTTCTTCTCTATTGTTGCAAGACACCAAGAGCCTCTTTCCGATTCGGTCTTCAGCAGCAAAATTACAGATTTGTGGGTATCTACAATACTTGCATCACAATATGATATAGGGACCTCCAGCTCATTTCTACCTGCCCATTATCACCTCTACCCAGCTAGCTCACGGTCTGACCTGCTTGAGGCCCTGTAGTCTTGTGGTGCAGTTCAAGCTACAAAATGCCTAGAGCTGAGGCCAGGTGGGTAGAAGGGAGTTGGTGGCCCCCCTGGGCAGGAACTTTGCTTCCTAGTTGGCAATCTGCTTGTGGGTATATTGTTGCAATCTATCATTATTTTATTTGCCGCTTTTGAATTGCTTTGCAGAGTTTAGTAATATGAAAGTATATGGTAATTGATATTACAAAGCCGATCAGTGCCAAAAATAGCAGATGTACAGTTATTAATTCCCACAAATTAATTAATTAATTTTATACTTGTATTATTCAAGCTGGCTTCAATGTTGGCTGTCTTCCAGTCCCCACTGATAACGTACATCAACATAACCACTTTAAAGGATCTGTAGCACATGCTACACTATGTATAGCAGTGCCTGCATCTTCTCTTCAACAGATTTTTGGGCAGGGATGGTGAAAAGGATACTTTAGCATGCAGATTCAGTACGGACAGCTCCGTCTGTAGCTGTACAGGATTTGCTGAGTAACTATTCATTCTTTCATGGGATGGCAATAGCACTGTCTCAGAATTACCGCTATGACACCCAGTTGTTCCTTTTCAAATTGTGTGGCACAGAGGAAGGACAAGGTTTTGCCACTTGGATGCAACACAGGGAATATTCACCATATTAAGTCAAGCATCAGCCCCACACTGTGTACCTTTGGTAGTTTAAAGTTTGATTTCTTTTATTCTACATTATTTTTTTTTCCTCTTTAAACCATGCCCTGTATCTTAGGGCCCTGTCTACTACTACTACTACTATTTAGCATTTCTGTAGCGCTACAAGGCGTACGCAGCGCTGCACAAA
The DNA here is from genome assembly GCF_901765095.1 of Microcaecilia unicolor. Classification (NCBI taxonomy): domain Eukaryota; kingdom Metazoa; phylum Chordata; class Amphibia; order Gymnophiona; family Siphonopidae; genus Microcaecilia; species Microcaecilia unicolor. Next base: position 161,379,234 of record NC_044031.1, read on the forward strand.
CATAGAAGAAAGACAGTCCCTGCTCAAAGAGCTTACAATTTAATAGACAAAAAATAAAGTTCAATTAATGCCTACTAAGCTGCGTTATAGGCACGTTAACATTTTTAACGCAAGTTAACTGTGTACATACCTACAATATCCCTATAGGCGTGTTAAAAATGCTAATGCGACTTAGTAAACAGGGCCCTTAATTTGCAATGTTTTTATTATTTATTTTTCATTAGTTTTGGCCTGCAGGAGGTCAACAGCAGTCAAATAGGTTTTCACAACTATCCGCCAAAATGTAGCGTGTTCCATAAGACTCCAAAAGTTACCCTAGGAGTTAGAGCTCTACTACTCGGCCAAATATAAATAATGAAAAATATTATTCGGCTGACTACGAATACAAATAATGGGCACTGAGCTTTAACATAACAAATAATAAAAGAAGCAACATGAAATCAGAGATCAAGTGTTTATTTCAGTAGGATATAGCGCACTAAAGCCCCAGATTATTCATATTTGAATTTAAATCACCATTTGGCTGAATATAAATAATGTATTCAGGGCCAAATCGAATACAGTACGAATATTCGGTACAGCTCTACTAGGAATGTGCATTCATTAGAAGGCATTCGGTTCACCAGTGCCCCCTAAATTTAAGGGCTCTTTTACTAAAGCTTAGCACACAGTAACAGACAGTGTGTGTGATAGAAGTAAGCATCCATGGGAGAATGTGCACACTCACTCTTGTACACATCCATTTTGTAATTCACGTTAGTAAACACTGCATTAACACCATTATTTTAAATGTGATAAAATCACCAGATAATGAGCTGGATTATCACAATATATTAAATAGGCCCCTTAAGCTGCGGAGAACTGAAGAGGCTGAAAGATTGTAAAAGTAGCTGAATACCTATGCATGGGCAGGGCCGGTCCTACCATTAAGCCACTGGGTTTTTGCTGCCCCACTTTTCAGGCTCTACAGACTTGTTCAAATGTGGTTCTATAAGTAGCCTAGCTACACGGCCTACATCCTTTCACATCCCCCACCAGCCCACCCTGGGATGGAACTCACCCTCCCTGAATGACCTAAATACCTCTGCTCACAAAAAGGGGAAGACACACCGCCCTTCCATGACACAACAGCCAGGATCCAGGATTGTATTCAAGATCCTAATGTGCCAGATGTGCAGAGCTAATTAGTCAACTTCCTTCCTGCAAGTGCACCAGCAAAGCTTCCTTACAAAGAACTGCCAGAGCTATACTACAGAAGCTTCTTCAAAAACACAAGGGCAGGGAGAACAAATCAGCCCACCCTCTATCTGACGCAAATCAGAAACATGTCACAGTTTAAAAAAAAAAAGGAGGTCAAAGGAACAGGACCATAAGAAGCTGCAGAAAACAGATACCCCATTCTAGGAAATCAGCCAGCACTTGTCTTAATTAATGAATGGGGTTAGCTGATGTTCAGAAGCTTAAAGTTCTAATATGAAGCATTCCATAAAATAACAATTTTTTAAAAATATGACCGTCTCTGGGAAACAGAAGACAAGAGAAACAGACTCTCCAAAGGCACTTAATAAAAACACTTTGGATTAGATTCTATATATGGCACCTAAAAAATCAGCACCGAAAAACAACGTGCTTAGTGCTATTCTATAACCCTCGCCTAAGGTTAGGTGCGCTTATAGAATAGGCCGAGCGCCCGTTCCTGCGACTAAAATGTAGTTATGGCCATTTACACCAATTAAAACTTGGTGTAAATGCCCATGCCTAACTTAGGAACGAAATGGGCATATTCTAGAACACTGCCCATGCCCCTCCCATGGCCACACCCCCTTTTGAGGTCTGCACCGTAGAATTTACATGCACCACTTTATGGAATATGCTTAGCAGGTTGTGCCAATAATTGCTTGTTACTGGCCAATTATCAGCACTGGCTCACTGTTAATCAATGAAGTTACACATGCAATTTGGTCATGTGGCCAAAATTACGCAAGTTTAGTCGTCATACATAGAATCTGTGGGTTTCTGTTCATTTTTATTATGCAGCAAGTTAGAAATCGTAGATTCGAAAACTAAGTATGGAACACATTAACTCAATTTTGATTTGGACCCATGACATGAAAATCAGCTACTCCTAAAATTTTAAATCTGTAAAATCAAATAGGACGAAATATTTTTTCAGTCAAGGAGTAGTTAAGCTCTGGAACTCTTTGCCTGAGGATGTGGTAACAGCGGTTAGAGTATCTGGATTTAAAAAAGGTTTGGACAAGATCCTAGAGGAAAAGTCCATAGTCTGTTATTGAGACAGACACGGGGGAAGCCACTGCTTGCCCTGGGATTGGTAGCATGGAATGGTGCTACTAATTGGGTTTTTGCCAGGTACTTGTGACCTGGATTGGCCACTGTTGGAAGCAGGATTCTGGGATAGATAGACAATTGGTCTGACCCAGTATGGTTATTCTTATGTCATATTCTTATGTTTTCCCTGAGACATCACAAATAATCATGCCAACCATTTAATATGCCAGTGACCACAGCGATATCGGTAGCTACTAAATCAACAGCAATATTGACGGCACTGCCCTGATAAATTTATGAGCACAAAACTTGGGAACTGTCTTACAGCTACTGAGAAGGAAATAAGTGTAACCTACCACAAGAAGTGAAAGTAGCTGCCTACACTTTATTTGCTTTTCTATACTGGTGTTCTCTTTGTTGGCTTCAAGTTACTGAAAATACAGCATGCATGCTGGAGAAACTGCAGGTTCTCAGCAGGCTGTCCATTTTCTTAGGTAGGCCCCCAGTCTTCCTTGCCATCTACCAGCATGGATAAAGCTATCTGTAAATGAAAACTCCACTGGGTGCCAACAGCTCATGGAATCACAAAGACACAATGCAATTACTAGAATTTTAGGTATGGCAACTGCTCCTCATCCATAACTACGCGTCTGCCAGCAATGGGAACTGAGGTACTATTACAAAGCTAGCAATGAGTGGGATACCCATACAATAATCCCTCATTCAAAGTACTCACTGAAAGAAGATTTCATGGTGAAAATATAGTAGTTGTAGAATTTTGTAAGCATAAAAAAACGAATTTTTAAAATTCATTTAAATAAACATTCAATGCCACTGGTATTATGAGAATACTGGGGATAAACACAGTAGTTTGGGATCCTGGAAGTGATACTGCGTTACTAGTTTTTAATTAGCTCTTCAGTGTTCGAGTAAGGCTGTAGTCAGGAAATTTATACATGTAGGTTCTCTGGGGTTTCCTTCTCAACAAAGAAGTGAGGCTGTGCATTCAAAAACCTTATTTCTGCAGCATTTGAAATGGGCTGAGACAAGGGATAGGCAGTAAAACCATGGGAAAAAGCCCACTCCGAAGACCAAATAAAGAAGTTGATTAAAAGACAAAAATAATGAAGAATCAGATATATATTCTAGCACTTCGTAATCCACTTTAAACTTCATTGTATAAGCGGAATATAAGAGATGGGAATGTAATATAATGAATTGGCATGCTGAGGTGGCACAATTTGCTTCCAGTAATACACCACTAGTCCGTAATATTTCTTGGAAGGAAGAGGGAATTTCCACCAAATCTACATAAAAGGAAAATTAGCCTAGACCCTGGACACAAGACTTCACAGATCCTTTCCCGTTACCCATACCTAGGGGAGTATCAGACAGGAAAAACAAGAGTCACTACGCAAGTGTGTTTACAGAAAGTGTACATTCCTACTAGTTCAAGATACTATCTCCCTGGCCATCATCTAAGGCTCTTGTTGAATTCTTGGGCCATTCAGCAGGGCTGTTTTGATTATGCTACAGAAAGACGATATATCAAATGCATGACCCATCTAGCATATGGGCAGTGATAGCTCACCAACACGCAGGCCCTGCCACACAGTAGGCATCCACCTAGAGCAGAGGAATTTCAGAGGGTGGTAGTGTGGCATTGGTGCAGGACCAGTTTCATGCGTGGCACAGGGACGTACCATTTGAATTTATAGCGTTATCCTTTCAGGGGTGTTGAGGGAATCATGGAGCTCTATCTGCTTCTTGGATAAAATCTCTCTTTAGTAGAGGTACAAAGGATGATAAAGAATGGTAAGGCATTTTCCCACCTTCTTCAGAACAGCAAGATATTACCCTCCAGAAAACTTTCCCTGAAACTACTGAGCTGCATTACAGTGAAGTCAACATGACTCAATAAGACCTTCTCCAAAGAGAGGCAAAGATAACAGCGTCACTGGAGAGACTCAAAATAAAAATATGAGACAGGTCCCCAGACTGGAAAAAAAAGCAACAGATCTGGTCTCTAGTCCTTGGTAGCTTCTTGTTTATTCAAAATTTTCCATACCTTAAACCAGCGTTAACCACTGAGGGACTAGGTAATTCCATCAACAAGCCAGATTGTAGCCAGGAACGGGAGATATGATTCAATATATCATAACTACTATAAAAGAAATCCCCTAAGCATACATTTCTACAATTTATTTTACATAAATCTTATTTATTTATTTATTACATTTGTATCCCACATTTTCCCGCATAGCAGTAGGCTCAATGTGGCTTTCAGGTTCTGGAGAGGAGAGTACCAACTCTGGGAATATATACAGAGTGGAAAATAGAGTAATAGTACATGCAAGGAAGCTGAAAAGAGAATAAAACTCTGGGGCGAATATATAGTAGCATATAAAGAGACGTAATCCCAATGAAGCTGATAAGTCTCCGGGGATGGGACTACAGCTTCTAGTGAGCAATACACAGTAGGATATGGGTAGAAGTACACTTAATTATAACTGGAGTGATAAAATTCGTACAGTTTGAAGTAATAGGATTATGTGGAAGGGGTATTGTTCATTTCTTAGTTTGATAGATGTGATGCATTGTTCATGAATTAGTTCGGGTCTGCTGGGTAGGCTTTCCAGAGGTGAGTCTTGAGGTCTTTTCGGAACTTTAGATGGGTGTTCACAGTTCTAATGTTTTTAGGTAATGCGTTCCAGAGCTGGGTGCAAATGTAGGAAAAGCTGGATGCATATGTCGATTTGTATTTTAGTCCTTTACAGTTTGGGTAATGCAAGTTTAGAAACATTCTTGATGATTCGATGATGTTTCTAGTTGGTAAATCGATAAGTTTGGTCATGTAGGTTGGGGCCAGATCATGGATTATTTTGTGGACCAGAGTGCAAATTTTGAAGGCTATTCGTTCCGTGATTGGTAGCCAGTGCAGTATTTCACGTAGAGGTTTAGCACTTTCGAACCTTGTCTTTCCGAAAATTAGCTACCGTGTTCTCTGCGGTCTCCAGTTTTCTTAAGATCTGTTCTTTGCATCCCGCATATACGGCGTTACAGTAGTCAACATGTGATAGTACCATTGTTTGAATTATGTTACGGAAAGTTTCCCTAGGGAAGAATTGTTTGATCCGTTTGAGTTTCCACATTGCATGGAACATTTTTTTCGTGGTGGCAGAGGCTTGGCTCTCCAGGGTTAGGTTGGTGTCAATAGTAATTCCAAGGATCTTCAGTTTGTCCAATATTGGGAGAGTATGTTCTGGGGTTTTCATGGATGAAGTGAGATTTGTTTTGTGGTGAGAAGAGAGAATAAGGCAGTGAGTGTTCTCCTTGTTGAGTTTGAATGCCGATGCCCAGGCATCCATTAAGCTTAAACTAGTCTTTATTGCAACAGTGATTTCTGTTGGATTAGAGTTGAATGGTATGTAAATGGTGACATCATCCGCATACAGAAAAGGATTAAGATTTTGCTTGTATAGGGCATGAGCAAGGGGGATCGTCATCAGATTAAATAATATGGGTGAGAGAGGTGAACCCTGGGGTACTCCACAGTCGGTACTCCATGATGGTGATATGTTTGAGTTTGCTTTTACCTGATAGGATCTCGTGGTTAGGAAACCCTTGATCCATTTGAGTATATTCCCTCCTATGCCTATCTTGTCGAGTATTCTTAATAGTATATAGTGGTCAACCATACCGAATGAGTTTTACAAGTTGAATTACAAGAGGAGTATGTATTTACCTAATGCGATTTCCTTTTTGAACTTGGCTAGGAGAGTTACCAGGACGGTTTCCATACTGTGGAGAGATCTGAAGCCCGACTGTGATTCATGAAGGATTGAGAAATTGTCAATGTATTCAGTATAGTATAGTATATATAGAGAGAGAGAGAGCGCGCATATAGCATATATATAGCATTCCAACAATTAAAGTTGTTCACACTATTTAAAAAACACATAAAAATGTAAACATCATCATCAACAAATAAGCGAACGAAGCAATCAGCATACAGCCTGCAACTGCCCACCCTTAACTCTGCAGTCATAAAATAAGAATCTGCAAGGGTTTGTGGCCCAGGAACTTCACTTGTAACAAACTGCGAACTGCCAGTATTATGATCAGCTTGCGAGGGAGCAGAGTGTCAGCAGTACCTGCTCAGTTCCTAAAAATATCAATTTTCCTGTTTCTTGGCTCTATGATGTCCATCGTTGCTCTCCTTTTTCTTAAAGATTTATAGACCACTCTGTTGACCCCACCAGGGCTGCTCAGAGCGGTCTGCTGACCCCACCAGGGCTACCCAGAGCGGTCTTCATTCTATTTTATCTTTGACAAACTATTTTTTTTAACTAGAGTAAGAAGGTGATGTCAGAAAAGTTACATGTCATTTGCACCTGTAAACTGCATCTCTGTATATATAAACGGGTATACAGGTATTTAAGCTATGATTTTAGAACAGGTGCATAGATTTGAAGAAGGCATAATCTGGGCACGGTTTGGGCAGCCCTTGAAACTATACAAGCGTTCCATATTTTAGAATGGCAATAAACACATATGTCAGAAAATTTCCCCATCGCCACTTAACTCTTAGCAAACTTATATGTACATGTAGGCATTATTGACATAAATAAAACCGTTAGTGATGCTGCTTTTTTTTAAAGTATATTTTGTCCTAAAATGGCAGTCCAGTTACATGCAGTGCCAAATATACATGATTCTTAGCCTGCACTACATGCATTTTAGATAAGTCTCTGCATTCACCAAGTCTTTCCTGATATACTAGGCATTTTTCGCAAGCACAGATCTGCACATCTGTTTTTCAACCTAGATGACCTATACAAAGCTATCTTTTTATATAGGTGTTCACCTTATTTTTTAAATATATCCTTCCCTGACGTCACCATTCAGGCTCTATGCCTTGTAGCGCTATAGAAATGATAAATAGTAGTAGTAGTAGCTTTACAGATGGGATGTCTGCATGGTGCTGTGATTATGCTGTTTAACTGCTAACTAGAGGTCTGAGTCACACAAGCATTTCCCTCGTGCTGAATCTATTGGATAAAATCCTTAAATCTAGCCCTAAATTACCCACAATACATTTTTCACCTTTTAACATCCTTCTCTGCTGGCTGAAAATATGATTTCATATCTCCTGCTCTGTACAGTTCTCAGATCGCTAGGGATGACCCACTTGCCATAAAGGGAAAGAACAGAAAATGACATCTGTCAAATTCATTCTCCCCTTCATTACAAGTTATAATGAGGAACCTGAATGATGTATTTGACGGAGACCGACTCCATTTCTGATTTGAATTCGCCAGAAGAGGAAGACCCAAACTCTGCAGCAACAGGAAGTTGCTTTATGCCATCAACACAGCATCTGGAATTTAAATGTGTCTCTTCAGTCCAGTGCTAAAGCCATTTGAATAACTGCTTTTAGGGGCAGTGAGCGAAGTCACTTCCCTCAAACAAGCTGCAATCAAACAATGCAGCTTGTGTGTGAACCCGCAGACACCACAAAAATGTGAAACTCCTCCTCAGTCAATCTCATCCTTCAGGAAACTGGCTGGAAGGTGTTATTTGCACAAACGGTTGCTCTATGTTCTGCACAGCATTATTTTAAATATACAGACAGAATAAATCTTTTTTTTTTTTAACAAGGAAACAGATTTGAGGTCACTTTGGAAGCCTTGTGTGGCATTTACACATGTAGATGACACACCCATGTAAAAGCCAATTTAATAACTTCACTAATAAATGTGCAAATGCAGTGTGATGTAGAGATGCACAGGGACCTGATTTTGGAGTGGTCTCAGGCAGTTTAAAAAAATGTGCATTCCCAGTCTTGCACAGGAACACACATATTTTTTTAAATATTCTCTTTGACTTTTGCATTTCCTCCAAGCCTTGCACAAGCGGCAGCTAACTTTGTTGAACATCAGAAGAGTAACAAAGGGCGATTGTGCTTAACCCTGTGGTATTTAAAATGACAAAGATGTAAAAATGGCCCTTTAGGAGTTTGGCTTCTTAATGGGCAACTGTGATACACGCAGTCTTGTGAAATCCAGCACTTGCACGTGAAGCTGCTTGTACTTACATGTGTGAAATGCCATGGCTTACAAGGACAAGCCACTGAGTCATGCTACTCTTTTTTGTACATGTATCTTTATTCTGAACACCCCAGGCTGGACATTCCATTTCCAACCTAGACCTCACATGCAAAACAGGGCTTCACAGATAATACACAAAAAAGAGCAATTCCATACATTGGCATCTCAGTCTACGTGCCCCAATGCTGTTCGCTTAGGGCTAGATTCAATACATGGCGCCTGGAAAATCCCAGCGAAAATCATTTTTGCCTAAACGTATTTCTGCACGGTTTATAGAATACGCCGATGGCCACCCACTTAACTATATTAGCTGCACCTAAGAGAGCCAAGTTCACACCTTGTTTACAGTACTGTATCAACTACACATCTACCTGGTAGACATGCCCATGGCCTGCCCATGCTCCACCCACGTTAGCCCTCCCCTCTTGCACTTAGGCACTATGGGACTTCAGGGGAGATGCACAAAACTCCAGTGAGGTTCCCTACAGTGCCAGAAAATACCGGCTCTAACAACGAGAAACAAACAGCGACTGATGTATATGCACACTGTTAGTGTTGAGCATTGGTTGGTAAAGAGGATGGAATGTTCCTGGCGCATGCTCACAAGAGCAGTGCGCATGTCCAGTGAACGGGCACTGAAAAAATGCACACCAAGCACTATTCTATAAACAGCACTCAGAGTTGGGTGCCGTTTATAGAATAGCATGAAGTGACGGGATCCGCTCCCAACTTTTGGGCAGGAGGATTTACACCACTTTTCTCTTACCGCCTTCTCCCCCCCCCCCCCCCATACTCCACTCATTCTCCCAAACTATCAACACACATCCACTCATACCTACTAATTGCTAGGTCCCTCTCCATCTCCTATCCATAATTCCCTGCTCTGCACCCAACACTCTCACACTCACTCACCAAGTCCCAGGCATCTTCTGCTTGTTCCCCCACCCCTGAGTCTCATCCATCTTCTGCTCTTTCCAGGGTCTATACTCCATTAGACATTTCTTCTCTTTCCATATCTACTATCATTCCATCTGCGTCCCTATCTGTCCTGGATAGTATTCCCCCTCTGTATCCCTCTCTCTATCCCTTCCCTATGTAAGAGCCTGACCTATTTGACCCTATCCCTCTCCCTGTGTCCAGCATTCACCTCTGTCTCCCTGTCTATCATTGAGTCCAACCTCTTTCCCTTCTCTTCCCTTTCTCCTGCACCCCAACCTCAGGGCCAGCATATCTCCCTCTCTCTCCACCCTGCTTCCTTTCCCGCAGTCCAGCAGCTCTCTGTACCTCTCTCCAACTTTGGATGCAGGTCTTCCATTCTTCCCCCCTCTATCCAGTCTCTCTTTTTTTCTCTGTGCTCACAGCCCCACCCCAATCGTAGCATCTATATTCCTCTCTCTCCCCTCCCTCCGTGGCTCAGGCACCTTCCCCTCCAGTCCAGCATTTCTCTCCCTCCCTGTCACCCCTGTGGTCGTGTCTCTGTTTTTCCTTGCTTCATCTCTCCATTCCCCCCCCTACACACATACCCTTCCACCAACGTGGACTTAACCTCCTGGTGTTTCCCTTCCAGTTTGTTCCCTTCCTCCTCCCCCCCCCCCTTCCAGGCAGTCCTGCAACCTTCCAGTTCGTTGTGAAGTGTCAGTGATCACCAGCCTTCCTAGGAAGTCTTGTCTCACTGTTCCACATCCCGCCTATGCAGGAAGAGGAAGTAGCTTCAGCACAGGTATCCTATTTCCCAACAGTGGCACCCACTCCCGCAGGGAACATAGTTCCAGCCCCCACCCTGGACACACAACCATAAACGCTCCCTTCCTGCATGTACACAGCTCCAGTGCCTACCTTGGGAATTAAGCAACACCCACTTACCCAGGGAACACAGCTCCAGCCCACACACCCATTTCTCCAAGGGATCTAGCCTCAGTCCTCAGCCTGAGCACACACTCTCCCCTTCCTCAGGGAACAGAGCTCCAGTCTCCACCCTGTGCACACACACACACACAAACTCACATGCAGAGGAGATCCAATCTCACAGCGGCCATAATCGCTCCACTTCCCCTGGCCGTCTTTCTCTGGACGCTCTCTTACCTCCACTGGACAGCTTTGCTTTCCTGCGCCCCTTCCACCCAGAGCTCGGCTCCAGAACACACACAAGATTGAAGCCAGCACCGGTACTTTCTGACCAGGTCCCAATCCCTAGCACCGCTGGCACCTCCTCCACCAACCGCTAGTCCTTCCTCCCACCACAGGCTATCAATGTCCTACCTAGCGTCAATAGGATAGGCAACAAATATCTTTCATAGGTCAAAAACCTCTTCGCTTGTATTTTTCTCAATTTTGGTTTGAAGTTAATGTCAATGATGTCCATAAAAACATTTTTTTCTGTATATAATGTTGCAAGTCAACCAATGTAATATAATCATAAAAAAAGCAAACACCACTTATCTTAACCTGATGGTGGCCTACCATTTCACTTAAATGGCTTCATCAGGAGTTATGTTTTTAATAGCATCATTGTTATATCCACATGCTACCGTTGCAGTGCAAACAAAACACTGTTCTCAGGCTATACTACTACTACTACTTAGCATTTCTATAGCGCTGCCAGGGTTACGCTGCGCTGTACAAGTTTAAACATGGGGAAGGACAGTCCCTGCTCAAGAGAGCTTACAATCTAAAGGAAGAGAGCTTACAATCAATGTATTCTCCAATTCTGGGGGGAAATACTCTTTTAAAGTACTTCTTTATGATTGTGAGTCAATATATTCTTCAGCCCGCTGAGAAAGGAGGTTTTGGACCTATGAAAGTTATCTAATTCTGTGTCAAAGAAGTATCTGAGGTCTCTTTTCCTCCTATTCTTTTTCTTATAGTTAACTATTTGTTATATACTGGGCTCTTGATTGATTTTTCACTTTTGTTACCTACATCTAACACATTTTTTGCCATGACTAGGTGTCAGCCGTAAGACTCCCCCTAAAAGAACTCACATTCCTGTTTTGCCTGCTACAGTACATTACACCTCTTACAAGGATTATGCTAGCTATATGTGTCACCAAGAAGTCACTTCATAAAGATTCATTCCAATCTGTATCTGGTGTATTCGGTTTTGAAACAATTTTCTCGTATTTGGTGCTTATGAATAGACATTTGAAAACACACTAGCAGTGTGCGGTATTTTAAGATCTTAATCAGAAAATATGAATGCACTGCTATAGATTATAAGCTACAGGGCAAAAACATCTGCTTGACATACCTCAATGCAACAAACCACAAATGCTATCACCTAGGATTTAAGCATAGCTAGAAATCTGCAAGCCTGCTAGAATGTATCCTCAATGAACGCTGGTTCATCCTCTAGGATAATTTATCTGTGAAGCATCCTAGATCATGACTGCAAGCAGCAAGCTAATCGGTGCTTTTTGGAAGTACAAAATACAGGTACAGACTCCCCAGCAAAGAGCCGTAAGCCTTCTGAAAGCAAAGAAGGTAAGAAGAAGTCTTACTTGTTCGGACTTCTCAGGTTCTTTCTTGTCTGTTGGCAGAAATCGGCAATTCTCCCTCGTCAGTTTCTGGACGAATTCAAGCCGCCCAATGTCATCTTTCTCCTGAAGCTTGCACATCACTCCCGCCTTGAAGTGTGGAGAAAGAGCAAGCAGATACTTAAACCCACAATCCCAGGACATGGCACTACCACTGTTTACCTCTACTCTAAATGGATCATAGTCGGTTCAACTTTGGCTCTGGGGGGTCAAGCGACAGGAAAAGGGAAGGGGGGAACCCCTCAAGTTTCTTGGGAACCAGAGAAATCTCAAGGCTTCACTCTTAAAAGTGAAGACAGGACTAGCTATATCAACTGCCATAACAGTGTGTGTACGATAAGGCCGTATGGTGTTTGTTCTCAGTTTCCACCTATTTCCTGTTACGTAAGATAACTAAAACAAGAGGTTAAAAAACCATGGGAAAGTTGGCCAGGAAGAACTCCGGCAAAAGGATACAAAAACGCACAGTCGTCATTCCTAAAAATAATATCACACCTCCTCCTATTTCTCACACTCTATTTCATTATGCCTTAGAAAGGAGAATCTCTTTACAAAAACCACAAGCAAATTATTTGTGATTTTCTAAGGTCTGTTACACAGTTTTTAATAAGGGACACACCTAAAAAAGCAAAGAGACAGAGGTTTTTCTGAGCCTAATACTGAGGAGTGATATTTTGCTAGGCCAGACTGTTCAGCTAGTGATGAAACAGAATAATGCTGGGATTAGGGTCCTTCCTCTTACAGAAAAAGTGTAATGGAAAATTTAAATCCTCATATAGCCTTTGTTTAAAAACCCATCAAAAAGTTGTCACACACAGAATGGTGAGCTTAAAAACATGATGTGGCATCACTTTTCTCCTGATGCAGAAAGATGCAAGATCTCTACAGAACTGCACCCCGTTTCTTACAGCATCCTCCTCCAGATTCTGAACACATTTTGGAATCCACACATAAACTAATTGGCTAAAGGGCCCTTTTACTAAGCCACATATGCACCTATGCACGCCAAATGTTACCGCCCGGTTACCGTGTGGCCCTTATGGTAATTTCAACTTTGGCATGCGTCCACTACGCATGTCTGAAAAATATTATTCATTTTCTGATGTGCGGCAGCTACGTGCATCAAGTGGCATTTGATGCACATAGATCATTACCGCCCGGTTACTGTGCGAGACCTTACCGCTAGGTCAATGGCTTGAAGTAAAGGTCTCAGACCCAAAATTTATTTTCAGCAAAAATTTTAAAAAGGCATTTTTTGTAGGTGCGCTACCGCAGGCCATTTTTCAGCACACCTTAGTAAAAGGACCCCTAAAATAGGTAATATGAATTATTGGCATTAGCAAGCGTTAACTGGCACTCATTAGTAGTTACACACTGATCTGTCCTAGGTTAGTACATAAGAAATGCCACACTGGGAAAGACCAAGGGTCCATCGAGCCCAGCATCCTGTCCACGACAGCGGCCAATCCAGGCCAAGGGCACCTGGCAAGCTTCCCAAACGTACAATCTATGCATGTTAATCCTGGAATTGTGGATTCTTCCCAAGTCCATTTAGTAGTGGTTTATAGACTTGTCCTTTAGGAAACCATCTAACCCCCTTTTAAACTCTGCTAAGTTAACCGCCTTCACCACGTTCTCTGGCAACGAATTCCAGAGTATATTGTGCGTTGGGTGAAGAAATATTTTCTCCAATTTGTTTTAAATTTACTACACTGTAGTTTCATCGCATGCCCCCTAGTCCTAGTATTTTTGGAAAGCGTGAGCAGATGCTTCACATCCACCTGTTCCATTCCACTCATTATTTTATATACCTCTATCATGTCTCCCCTCAGCCGTCTCTTCTCCAAGCTGAAAAGCTCTAGCCTCCTTAGTCTTTCTTCATAGGGAAGTCGTCCCATCCCCGTTATCATTTTAGTCGCCCTTCACTGCACCTTTTCCAATTCTACTATATCTTTCTTGAGATGCGGTGACCAGAACTGAACACAATACTCAAGGTGCGGTCGCACCATGGAGCGATACAATGGCATTATAACATCCTCACACCTGTTTTCCATACCTTTCCTAATAATACCCAATATTTTATTTGCTTTCCTAGCCACAGCAGCACACTGAGCAGAAGGTTTCAGTGTATTATCGACGACGACACCCAGATCCCTTTCTTGGTCCGTAACTCCTAATGTGGAACCTTGCATGACGTAGCTATAATTTGGGTTCTTTTTTCCCACATGCATCACCTTGCACTTGCTCACATTAAACGTTATCTGCCATTTAGCCGCCCAGTCTCCCAGTCTCGTAAGGTCCTCTTGTAATTTTTCACAATCCTATTCCATAACCTGTACGCCTAACTTATTTCATGCGCAGCTCCAAAGGGGCATGGCCAGTTCAGGGACTTAGACGCACAGTTATAGAATACTTGTATTTCCACACCTGACAGTAATTAGGTGCAAACATTTATACCAGCCTTCGGCTGGCAAGTGCTCATGCTCAAAGGGGCCCTTTTACTAAGCTGCGGTAAAAAGGGCCCAGCACCAGGGACCGCTTTTGCTGCGCGCTAAGGCCCTTTTCACCATAGCAGGTAAAAAGGCCAAAAAATGAAATGGCCATGCAGTAAAACTTCACTTACCACGTGGCCACGTGGGGAAGGAGCACTTACCTCCACCCACTGAGATGGCAGTAAGGGTTCCAGTGCTAACCCGGTGGCAACCAGGTAGCACGTGGTGATGACCAATTACTGCCGGGTTAGCGCCTGAGGAAATATTTTCGAATATTTCCGCTAGTGCCGGAAATGCCAAACGCTGGGGTTGAGTCGGTGGTAACTCCAGATTGGTGGGCTTACTACCACTTAGTAAAAGGGCACCTCAGTTAGGTGCAAAATTGCACACTAAGCTAGTATTCAATAAAGACAGTTCCGTGCAGAACTGTCATTATAGAATTTGCTCTCTTTGTAATAAAACATATACCCATTCAAAAAGAACAGACTTAAAGCTTATAGGGGCAGTTTTCATAAGATAGGGAGGACAAGAATCAAATACATAAGATTTCACATATTTGCTAAACAATGTAGTGAACTCAGTCCAATCAACTGATGTTCATGTACAATAGATTGTCCATTCATGCTACCTACCTGTAGCCCTTTTCCTGTAAAGATATTTTCACTAGCATATAATAATAACATGTATACCTTGGAGGAAAGGAGAAACAGGGGTGACATGATACAGACGTTCAAATATTTGAAAGGTATTAAGCCGCATATGAACCTTTTCCGGAGACGGGAAGGTGGTAGAACTAGAGGACATGAATTGAGGTTGCAGGGGGGCAGACTCAGGAGTAATGTAAGGAAGTATTTTTTCACGGAGAGGGTGATGGATACGTGGAATGCCCTCCCGCGGGAGGTGGTGGAGATGAAAATGGTAATGGAATTCAAACGTGCATGGGATAAACACAGAGGAATCCTGTTTAGAAGGAATGGATCTATGGAATCTTAGCGGACACTGGATGGTGACACCGGTATTTGGAGAATAAAACCGGTGCAGGGCGGACTTCTACCGTCTGTGCCCTGAAAAAGGCAGGGACAAATCAAACTCGGATATACATATAAAGTATTACATATCATGTAAATGAGTTTATCTTGTTGGGCAGACTGGATGGACCGTTCAGGTCTTTATCTGCCGTCAATTACTATGTTACTATAAAAAGAGAACCAAAGAGTCCAATAGATATACAAAAAAAAAAAAATAGAGTCACTTCTGTTTGTCAACCACAAGAAAAAAGAAAAAAAAATCTATCCACTGAATATTCACAAGTGAAGAAACTAGACTCGACACAGCAGTGTTTTGGCGTAACTGCTTGCACCAGGAGTCCAATGTTCTAATTGTGAGTTTCAACATAAATAGCTGATTCAGTGCAAAGGCTGCTAATGTATTCACCAATGCTAACAAAGGCAAATACCTTTTGTCACTATGCAACATCTGGCAATCGCAAATTCACCATTCACTACATTTCTATTGCTTTCTACCCGTAAGGATCTTGTTCTCCTTCGTTTGCTTCTTAAACAGGAATAATGTTCCATTAGGGTTTAACATGTCCTCAGATTAGAAGCAATGGTAAAGAGAGCAGAGTGATAGGAAGAAGGAAGCCAGCAGACCGATGCAAAAAGAATCACACTAATCTGAAGCCAGTGAATTCTACTCACAAGAAAAATTAGTGGATCAAAAAGAACCTGAGTGAAGAGGATAGTTGGAAAGAGAAAGAATGGAAACTCATCTCTCAAATGAAAAATAAATTTGGTTTGCTACTACACAAGTGTCTTTAATAACTTTATGAAAAGCAACAAGACTTGAGTTGTTACCAGGAAAGAGAACTATTTTTAACATTAGAAAACTTTCCTACTAGCGCTTGAAAACAAAATACACAAACCTTTGTGCAGGTGAGATTTATTATTATATACTGTGGGAAATATTTGTCTCACTCGTAAAGCATATGGATCAAGTACAACATCAATAATAGATGTTTAATAGTAAAACACAGCACATGAGTGAAGCCTGAAACTATTCTTTGCATGGATAAAAATGACTAGAGATTATCTGGAAAAGCTGTCTTTTCTAATTGCTTTTTTGGCCTACTCGCTTTGCCCTGCTTCTTTGGGCTTCCAGCTCATCTGGAACTAGCCTCTACAAGGAAATGGTGCCATAAGCTTTCACTTGCAGCTACCCAGAATTTTTCTCTATCTTTATAACCTGCTCCCAACACCCCCCCCCCCCCCACCCATGCCTGCCATTATGGTGGTGGGGGTCAGGGGCATAGCAAGGTTATATGTGGCCGGTGTGACCGCACAGAGCTCAAGGGAGGCAGGGGTGCCAAAACTGCACCCTGTCCACTATCTCCCCTACTTGACTGGTATCTCCAATTGCCCTCCCTACATCTCTTCTCCCAGCACTCCTGCCCTCCTTCCTATAGGTATCCCAGGGCTCACTTGACTTATGCTAGAGGTTGTGGCTGCCATTTTGAATCCAGAGCCAGCACAGGCAGTAGCAAGAGGGCATTGCTGCTGCATGCTCTACCCTAGCTCACCAGGGCATCAGTCAGGTAGGCACAGGGGGCCTATGGGGAGGTGGGGGAGAGGTTGAATTGTATAAGTCTCATTAGTCTAACCACTAGGTATTATCATTAAAACAAAGTTGTGACTCTTTTGTCCCAGGGGCTGTGAACACAATTTCCACAACTTTCTCAGCCCCTGGCTGGCCTGTGGAGCAGAACATTGGTTCATAACTGAACTTGGGTCTTTCACTGAACAATATCCAGCACCGTCACACCCACAGTCCTAGAGAAAGCCCTAAGCAGAGTTTTAGAGTATGTAAAAGCCAGTCCCATCCTGAAGGTTCCACGACTTAAACTTACACTCACCTCTCTCTCAGCTGCATCTGTGACCGAGTCGCACACTGCTATTTCTGTGCAGTTATCTTCCTCTTGATCAATCACTGGAAGAATGAAAACTCGGTGAAAATGTGCAAATGCTCACATTTTAGTTAACATTTACATGAAGTTACAACATTGCCATGTACTTATATTTTCAAGAATTCTTCTATTTTTGGAAATCAAATTGTTAGTAGTATCACCATTTGATATTTTAAATGCTGAACGGTTATGCTCCAGGCTATCAGGGATATTTTCATGCCCCTATGTCTCCTGCATTCAGTAGGAATGCACACTTTGACAGTTGATTCATTTATAGTCTGCTACCTGAGAGTCTATCCAGCTTATAATCGAAAGACAAAAACGCCTATATTGCGACCTAAATCGGGAGATAGGCGTTTATCTCCCAAAAACGAATAACGCGGTATAATCGAAAGCCGAACTTGGACGTTTTCAACTGCACTCCATCGCGGAAGTGTACAAAGTTGACGGGGGCGTGTCGGAGGCGTGGTGAAGGCGGGACTTGGGCGTGGTTATCACCCGAACAGAGATGGGCGCCTTTCGCCGATAATGGAAAAAAAGTATGCGTTTGTAGCTAGAATTTAGGGCACTTTTCCTGGACCCTGTTTTTTCACGAATAAGGCCCCAAAAAGTGCCCTAAATGACCAGATTACCACCAGAGGGAATCGGGGATGACCTCCCCTGACTCCCCAGTGGTCACTAACCCCCTCCCACCACAAAAAATGATGTTTCACAACTTTTTATTTTCACCCTCAAATGTCATACCCACCTCCCTGGCAGCAGTATGCAGGTCCTTGGAACAGTTGTTAGGGGGTGCAGTGGACTTCAGGCAGGTGGACCCAGGCCCATCCCCCCCCACCTGTTACAATTGTGCTGATTAATGCTTAGTCGTCCAACCCCCCGAAACCCAATGTACCCACATGTAGGTGCCCCCCTTCACCCCTTAGGGCTATAGTAATGGTGTAGACTTGTGGGCAGTGGGTTTTGAGGGGGATTTGGGGGGCTCAACACACAAGGGAAGGGTGCTATGCACCTGGGAGCTCTTTTACCTTTTTGTTTTGTTTTTGTTAAAGTGCCCCCTAGGGTGCCCGGTTGGTGTCCTGGCATGTGAGGGGGACCAGTGCACTACGACTCCTGGCCCCTTCCACGAACAAATGCCTTGGATTTATTCGTTTTTGAGCTGGGCGCTTTCATTTTCCATTATCACTGAAAAACAAAAACGTCCAGCTCACAAATTGTCGAATAAAACATGGACGTCTATTTTTTTCGAAAATACGGTTCGGTCCGCCCCTTCACGGACCCGTTCTCGGAGATAAACGCCCATGGAGATAGACGTTTTCGTTCGATTATGCCCCTCCACGTTTTCTGTTCCTGCTTTGCCCATGACTCTTGGGGGGGTGACAAGATTTGATTTTTTAGGAATTTTTTTAAAAGAAACTTTTGGCACTACTGTAGAACACAGAATTTTAACATTTGATGAGATAAAAATAAAAAACAAAGCTGCTTATGTCTCTTGTTTTGACTGGTTTGTATAGTGCAACTACTGATTAGGCTTGGAAGCTTGCAATTCCCAGATCTTTCCGGATCACACAGATGCAATAACTATTTTTAAGTTCAAACTTAAACATTATAATACAATAAGTCTGAGGAAAAATGAAGATGTCTGAAATGAAAAATTTCAAAAAAGATAAATAGAGTTAAGAAAAAATAGAGAACAGAAAGAAAGGATAAAAAGAACTGGGACAAGTATCAATAATAAATCTACTCATGACTTTCACAGGGTAATTTATAAGGAGCTGTCTAGTTTAGGGGATAAGAATGTGTGTAAATTCTGGTAATTTTAGCCACTTTTGAATGTAACTGACCTCTTATAAAATATCTGACTAGAGTGAAAGTACTCAGGTTAAATTTATTGGTACGTACTTTCACTGTGGGTGTGCACAGGGGCAGGTGGGGTCTGCAATTAAATGCATAGATTATAAGATTCCTTAATTTAGGTGCATATTCGTGGAAAGTATATGCTAACATTTATACCAGCTCTGGAGCTGGTGTAAATGCTAGTGTCTATTATTATTATTTGTGACATTTATATCCCACATTATCCCAAACAAGTTTGAGTTCAATGTGGCTTACAATAAACAGTATAAGATACATAAGAAAGAATAATGCATAAGAAAGTAATTTGTTGTAAGAATCCAATTTTACAATACAATATCATAAATATACTGGGATAGCTATGGATGTTTAACATTTAGAAAATCTATTATGAATGAGATATTGTACATGAAGCAAAGTGAAAGTTAATGGTAAAGAGTAATAACCAATTCAGATAATAATTGTTTGAGATATGGTTGTTCTTTGTGAGGGTTTGTTTGAATAGGAACGATTTGAGGATTTTGCAGAATCTAGTTCATTCCTGTGTAATTCTAATTTTGGATGGTAAGGAGTTCCATCATTTGGTTCCTAGGTAAGTGAAGTCTGCAGAGTGGACAGTTTTGCAGATCACTTTTTTGCAATTTGGGAGGTGTAGTCTGAGATAATTTCTTTCCTCATATTTAGTGTTTCTTTGAGGTAAGTTTATTAATGGTACCATATAGTCTGGAGCTGTGCCATTTAGTATTTAAAAAATAAAGGTATATAATTTGAAGGTGATTCTCACTTTGATGGGAAACCAGTGTAATTCGATTAATAAAAAGGGGAGGCACTTTCAAAATGAGAGATTTTTATACATGAATCTGACTCTCTCTATTTTATTTATTGCATTTGTACCCCACATTTCCCCACCTATTTGCAGGCTCAATGTGGCTTACCGTCAAAGGCGTTTGCCCAGTCGGTGGATAACAGATACAAAGTTGTATAGTGATCGTATGATAAGTACATAAGTAATGCCACACTGGGAAAAGACCAAGGGCCCATCGAGCCCAGCATCCTGTCCACAATAGCGGCCAGTCCAGGCCAAGGGCACCTGGCAAGCTTCCCAAACGTACAAACATTCTATACATGTTATTCCTGGAATTGTGGATTTTTCCCAAGTCCATTTAGTAGCGGTTTATGGGCTTGTCCTTTAGGAAACCGTCTAACCCCTATTTAAACTCTGCCAAGCTAACCGCCTTCACCATGTTCTCTGGCAACGAATTCCAGAGTTTAATTACGCGTTGGGTGAAGGAACTTTTTCTCTGATTTGTTTTAAATTTACTACACTGTAGTTTCATCGCATGCCCTCTAGTCCTAGTATTTTTGGAAAGCGTGAACAGACGCTTCACATCCACCTGTTCCACTCCACTCATTATTTTATATCTCTATCATGTCTCCCCTCAGCCATCTCTTCTCCAAGCTGAAAAGCCCTAGCCTCCTTAGTCTTTCTTCATAGGGAAGTTGTCCCATCCATGCTATCATTTTAGTTGCCCTTCACTGCACCTTTTCCAATTCCACTATATCTTTCTTGAGATGCGGCGACCAGAATTGAAGACAATACTCAAGGTGCGGTCGCACCATGTAGCAATACAACGGCATTATATCATCCTCACTCCTGTTTTCCATACCTTTCCTAATAATACCCAACATTCTAGTCGCTTTCCTAGCCACAGCAGCACACTGAGCAAAAGGTTTCAGTGTATTATCAGTGTATGTATGTGGAGGGTCGAAATGAATGAAGATTGCGTGTTGTCCTGTGCGATCACAGTCATGCTGTGTTGGTAGGTGAAGAGGGTTACGTGGGGTCGTTGGGGTAGGCCATGCCTTCGGGCCTATGCTGGTATTTTATAAAATCAAGTAGGTGCGTATTTTTATAAAACAGATACATGAAAAACATATGCTACCTAGGAGCGACTTTATAAAAATACCCTCCACATGTCACTCATATAAGTCTTGAGTAGGTTGCTGCAACTGCACCTCAGCTTTTCCTTGATTAGTGAAGGCTGCTACTGACCTTTCATATTCCAGCATTTCAGAGTTCCACCATAAGGTCGTGTTCAGTCAATCATTGAGAACAACTTGAGGCACTGAAGACAACAATACATTTGGCAGTGCTTCTTCTAGATACTATGACTTCCATGACCATAATGGAGGGGAGATTTTAAGTATTTTAGATACAATATCCCAGACCATGCCAAAATGGCTGTACTTTAGAACAGTAGGGGATCCATAATTCCTGGTGCCAAGGAGTACAATCAGCACAAGTGTGACTGAGGGTTAATCTTTTTCAGTTTAACAGAAGTACACAGTGATCAGTGTGCCAGAAAACATGTGGACAGGTCACTGAAGCTGATTACATCTTATCACATTCTTCCAAACTTTTGCCATGATACTGTGACTCCAAAGCCAAGCATGAAACATTTATAAAAATCAATTGCTACAGGCCCATTAGCCCATATACTAGTGCATGATGGAATCATCAATCTGCTCTTAAATTTATGGCAGCATCAGACCATCATGATATAATACAACATGTAAGAAGAATTAATATAAGACATTGGGAAAACAGAACACAATACTTCATCCTCTGCTCTTGAATTGTTATTAGCTGATTCCATTGCATCACATGCCTTACGATTCAAAATCTTTTGTTTGCCCAGATGGCTGAAAATAGCCTCTGTATGCAGCACAGGATTAAACCACAGTACAATAAGCATACATTTAGATTATGTGATGTCAACTGTTTTTTCCAAGGTCCAAAAGACTTTTAGGGCAAATAGAAAAGACGGTTATGTTGTACTGAGGGTGGACGATCAGTCCCTAGAATATACTACTACTACTTAACATTTCTAAAGCGCTACTAGGGTTACGCAGCGCTGTACAATTTAACGTGGAAGGACAGTCCCTGCTCAAGGAGCTTACAATCTAAAAGACAGGTGTACAATCTAAGGTTTACAAACTAAAAGACAGAATATGACCTGGGGCATTAGATCAACCAAAGACTGTTCCAGTTTCAACCAGAGTGTGATGACATCAAATGGTATCTCAAAAAAAATCTACAAATTAAACTCCACCATTTTTTTCTAAGAGATTTTTAGCATATACAGAGCTATTCTTGGTGGTTTATTTCTCTGGAAAAAAAATTAAGAATTGTATCAATTTCTTTGTAGAACTGAAAGGGAAATAGCACAAAAAGCATATTTAATACACACAAAAGCCATTTTTATAGTCTCTAATCAACTCCACCAGGAAAGACAGAGATGTCCACTTAGAACAAAGAGTGGATTATCTGGCAACAATTTATTTTTATTGCAGTTTGGGTATCAAGCTGTGATCTAAGTCCAAATGTCTATCCCTAGATATTTTGAGATTTCCTGTGGGCCACTGGAAAAGGAAACTGTCAGAGAGGCACTTGGTACAATACACAGTTATCATACTATTTCAGTTCTGGTCCAATTACTTTTAACATGCAATAATGGAGGAAGGAAAGTTTCAGGATCAGCTAGGTACAGTGACACATCATAAAGAGAATTTTTACAAACCATTTTCACTGTTTTAGACATATATATGGGCTGTTCTAAAATTAGATTGCATTTCAAAGTATGCATGGTGCAAACCGGTGGGCACTTTTGTAATAGGTGTGCTCAGGAGAGAAATGAGTGTGGAGTTATGATTTACATGTGTATTTTATGAAATACATGCATTTGCACAAGATACATTCTAACATTTGCACCTGCTCTCACAGGGGCGTACTGTCCACATCCTTAACTAGGTGCTACTGCTGCTGAATTTGCACTATTTTAAGAACGTAGGTGCCTATGGTGCTCTCAAAACCGGTACAAAGCAGTAGAGGGACGTTTCCCCCCCCCCCCCCCCCCAAAAAAAAGTCTAAATCATGATTTTCATAAAGGCAGAATTGGGATGTTTTTCACCGAGTGCATCCAAATAGCAAGGGGGCATGTGGAGGCGTGTTTGGGGTGGAATACAATCTGGACGTTTTTCTGCGATAATAGAACAGAAAGAAGTATGTTTTTATCTAGACCCATTTCAGTCACGAGGAAGTCTGAAAAAGGTGCCCTAACTGATCAGCTGACCACTGCAGGGATGAAGGCATGACTCCCTTAATCCCCCAGGGGTCACTGATCCCTTCCCACCCCCAAAGATGTGACATTGACAGTAGATACCAGGCTCTATAACAGCTCCAGATATTAGAAAAGGTGCAGAGAAGGGCAACAAAAACAATACAGGGGATGGGACGACTTTCCTATGAGGAAAGGCTAAAGCGGCTAGGGCTCTTCAGCTTGGAGAAAAGACAGCTGAGGGGAGATACGATAGAGGTCTATAAAATAATAAGTGGAGTGGAATGGGTAGACGTGAAGCGTCTGTTTACGCTTTCCAAAAATACAAGGACTAGAGGGCATGCGATGAAGCTACAAAGTAGTAAATTTAAAACCAATCGGAGAAAAGGTTTTCATCACTCAACGTGTAATTCAACTCTGGAACTTGTTGCCAGAAAATGTGGTAAAGGCAGTTAGCTTAGCAGAGCTTTAAAAAGGTTTGGATGGCTTCCTAAAGGAAAAGTCCATAGACCATTATTAAATTGGACTTGGGGAAATATTTCTAGGATAAGCAGCATAAAATGTTTTGTACTTTTTTGGGGATCTTGCCAGGTATTTGTGACCTGGATTGGCCACTGCTGGAAACAGGATGCTGGGCTTGATGGACCTTTGACCTGTCCCAGTATGACAATACTTATGTTATGTACTTATTATGGCCATTAGTAAGAAAGCAGCAAACAAGTGGATGGAGTAGCCTAGTGGTCAATGCAGTGGACAGTGAACAACGGGACCCAGGTTTAATTCCCACTTTAACTCTTTCATTCCAGTATAAATATGAGAGACCTCCTGGAGCATACCTCCTGTACCTAAATATATAAGTGACCTGGAAGCCTGAGGGCTATTGTAGTGGTAGACCTTTAGGTACAGTAGGTTTTCTCTGTTCTGGAGGGCTCATCATACAATATGAAGGTTATAAGGTGGGATTTGTATCAGGGTCCCTTTATGAGAAGTCTACTTCAATGACCCTTCTCCATCCTTCCTAGGCACTATTCTATAAACTGTGTCTGAATGTAGATGCAGCTTATAGAATACCGCTAGGTGCATGAATTGGATGTGCCTAGATTTTAGTCGCCATATACAGAATCCGTCCCTATATGTCCAAAACACCCCTAGAACAGTGTTCTTCGATTCAAGGCTCAGGGGGCCATGGTGGCCCCTGGAGATCTCTGGGGCAGCTCCCATCGTCATTCTGTTTTTATTCCCTGATACTCTCTACCTCCGCTTATGACAGAAAGGGGGGAGAGTCGCCTGCTTGAAGTACCTGTCAGTACTGTAGATTATTATTATTATTATTTGTTGCATTTGTATCCCACATTTTCCCACCTTTTTGCAGGCTCAAAGTGGCTTACATATTACCATTAACGGTGTTAGCCGATTCCGGTCTGAACAAATACATGGTTTGGATTAATTCAAAGCAATATTGTGTTAGAATGAGGTACATGAATGGTAGGTACAGTTGGGGGGAACTTAGATAGGGAGAGGGGAGGAAGAGTCAGGTAATGTCCATTACGGTCTTTGTTACATTGTGTCGCAAGTGTCCAGGTATTTTATGTTGGGTCGGTTGGGTATGCTCTTTTGAACAGTTCTGTCTTTAGTGCTTTCTGGAAACGTAGGTGGTCGAGCGTAGTTTTTACTGCTTTTGACAGTGCGTTCCACAGTTGTGCGCTTAAGTATGAAAAACTGGATGCATACATGGATTTGTATTTGAGTCCTTTGTTGCTTGGGTAGTGGAGATTTAGGTATGCTCACCTCCATAAGGACACCCCAAATGCAAAGTCTGAAGGAAGAGAGGGGGTATAAATGTTATTTGGTCAGCTGTGTCATGACCCTGCATGGGAAGATATTTGGTGGCTCTCCTTCAGTTCATTTTGATCCAAAGTGGCCCTGTCATAAAAGTTTCTGAAGACCACTGCCCTAGAGTATGTGTAAATTTTCAGGGCAGATTTCTTGGACACGCTGACAGAAGCAGTGCATGTTTAAAGCTCAGCCTTCAGGCCTATGTATTTTATTTATTTTACTACATTATAAAACTTTTGTATTACAAGAAAATACCATAAGAAATTATATAACTATCAAAGAACAAAAGAACTACAGTTATTTATACAATCCATTTGTGTCTATTTCCAAGGCATATTACATTCAGGTACACAAAGTATTTCTCTGTCCCTAGTGGCTTACAATTTAAGGGCCCTGTTTACTAAGGTGCGCTAACATTTTTAGCACGTGCTAAACACTAGAGACACCCATTTATTCCTATGGGTGTCTTTAGCATCAGCACACACTAATTTTTAGCTCATGCTAAAAACGCTAGCGTGCCTACAGCGCGGCTTAGTAAACAGGGCCCTAAGTTTTTACCAGAGGTAATGGAGGGGCTAAGTGATTTGCCTGTGATCACAAGGAGCCAAAGTGGGATTTGAACTCGGCTGCCCAGGTTTACAGTCCACTGCTATAAACATTAAACTACTCTTCCACTCCTATGAAAGACCACATATACACACCAAAAATTCATCAGATGCCATCAGTGAGGCAGAAACTGCAACAATAAACATAAAAACATATAGACAACATACCTATGGAATAACTCTGAAATGTTTCTGAATATCTGTGCCCCAACTACTTAATTGTTTGAGCAGAAAACCATGACTTAGCTCAAAGTAAGTTGCACCAATTCTAAAAGAATGGTGTACCAAACTGTCCTGGATTCAAACCAGCTCTTGATAAACTATGATTCAAAATTGATGTAAGCTGAAATCTCGTTTCAGGTCTACATGCCTTAACCAAAATAGGCCAGTTTGTCTTTTAAATACCAGGAATGCTTTAGCAGTGTGCACTGGGCAGGTCATTAAACTAGGCACCTTCCTCAAGCAGACTGTAACCCCTTTTCCCAATCGGTATGCCCCACTGATGATCTTGATGCAGCTATCAGTTTACTAACATGTAAGGGTGCGAAGAAGGCAAATGGGAAAGCAATTGTAAACAGAGCCACCTCAAGTGAGAAGCACATATTTGTGGGAACACTCAAAATAACAGCCCTAATATATCATACACAACTGGTTGCCTGAGTGCCTGATAGAAAGCCGAGTTTTGTGTCCAGTGTGAAGTGTATGTAAAAGTCAGAGGGGCTGATATTGAGAGCACAGGAGCTAGCCGGGCTGCCTCCCGTTGTAGATGGTGAACCCGGAAATTCAATGCCGAGCTGTATCTGGCAACCAGCATTGAATTTCTTTTTTTTTGGGGGGGGAAGCGCTATGCACATAGATGAATAAGCCAATATTCATCGGCTGATTGGCTAAGTTATAGTAGCCAAAGATAGACCTGCTATTTATGTGGATCTATCTGGCCGCTAAATTTAGCAGTCAGTCAATGAATTTTGACAGTAACTGGCTATGTCATGTGACACAACCGATGACCAGGCTAGCTGCTAGCGCTAATATTCAGCCGAGATATCCGGCTATCTCGTCCTATTAGTGCTTAGCTGGCTTAAGGATACTTAACAAGCCAGGAGCTGTTCCTGGCCAGTTAAACAGCGTTGAATATCGGGCACAGAGATTTTACCCTTCCCTCTGCCTCACCAAGAACTCTACCAAAAACCATAGTGCCTCATTTCTCAGAGATGCCTGCCATGAGAGAAACAATCAACTCTGAACTCTTACACTGTGGTACTGGCAAAGTTTGACCCAGGAGCAATGCCCTCTGCTTCAGAAACCACTTCCATCACATTTTTCCAGGAGTTAGGGCCTCTTCCCCTGTCATACAGCCTCCAGATGTTTTTGTGCGTCACTCTAGTGTAAGAAACTCTCTCACTTTCAGGCTGTTGGGGGATCTCATGTTTTTTGTCTCATGTCTTCTCCTCTTTCTCTCTCCCCTCTTGCTGGTGGTTGCTAGCTCCATAGGTCTCAGGCTCCTTCTGCTTCTCTTCTCCAATGCATTGCCCGGGACACTGTTGCCTCTTCAAAATTGCGTTATCTGCTTCTTTGTCTCCTTGGGTTTCTGCTGTAGGCTCAGAGTTCACATATACCCCTCAAATTTCAAATAGGTGTAAATACACGCACTAAGCATAAAGAAGCACTAGTGGGTAATGACTGACCAGGCATCCAGTTTTCCATCAATCACTTCACTGCTCAAGTCATCTTCATCTACAGGCATCACAATGCAGCCCTCACTTGCTACATTCAGCTACTGCTGAATGGATCTGTACAAATGATGCCCTTATCCAAGCTCCAAGTCTTGACCTGCCTTCTGAGTCCCATCACAGCAAGCAACTAGGAAGAGCACAGGAATATGGAAGGAGTCTGAAAAGAGTAGAAAAGAGCAGAGGTTCTCAACCCAGTCCTTGGGGCATACCCAGTCAGTCAGGTTTTCAAGATATCCAAAGTTGAACATGCATGAGAAAGATTTGCATACAAAGGCGGCAATGCATGCAAATCTATTTCTTACATGTTCAATGGTATCTCCTGAAAATCTGGATGGCTGGGTGTACCCCAAGGGCTGGGTTGAGAACCACTGGCATAGAGAAGAGACAGGGGCAAAGCAGGAGCAAAAGAATCAAACGTTTTCCCACTTTTCCAATGATAGATTGTACCAAGGTTGACAGTATCATACAAATATAATAAATCCTATGTATGACAATCGAAGTAAGTCATTTGCACCATCTCTGTTCTACAGAATGAAAGAACTTGTGAACATCTTATCTGAGCTCACACACACACATCTTGCAAATAGGTGGTTACTCCGGTCAGACAGAGCTGTGTTCTAAATGACTCTGCTAATCATAAAAGTGAAAGACTGAGGTAATTATTTTTCAGTTACTAGCATTTCCTTACGTGCCTATTAATCCAGTAAGAATTGTTGTTGTAAGGCCAAGTTCAGAGAAAAGAAAGGGAACAAAAGCCCCAATGGTTAGGGTGGGATGGGAAAATATTTCCCATCCAAACATTGTTTCTGGGACAGTTCCCTGAAATGCGACACTTACGTAAAACCTTAAAGCTTGGGGACTAAGCCAAACACCATCATAGCTCTCTCCCATGCCAATATAAACTGCTTCTCTTTTTAGAGAAGCGGAAATCTATTTCTTAGTCTTACTAAGAAACACTGTCCTGATGAAAGTTAATTTATGTTACTGCATACTATTTATATGTCTAGGGATCTATTTACTAAGCTGTATTTGGTATTTGCATGCTCAATTTGTGCACACAATTTGAGTAACGAGCCGATACCTAGCAATAATTGGGTGCTAACAACCAACTATTGCAGTTAATTGGCTCCAATTAGGATTTGCACACACATATTGCCAAGTGCTAAACTGTTAAGATGTGCACGCAAATCTTTTGGAATATAACTGAAAGAGGGCATGGCCATGGAAGGGGCATGGGCAGGTCAGGGGGCATTTACTAAAGATGCGTGCAGTATTACAGAACTTGGGGGGATCTGCATCAAATTTACGCACAAGGCTTTACACTAGGTTTCAGTTGGTGTAAAAACGCACTATTCTATAATGGCACCCAACCTGTACCACTGTTATAGAATCACGCTCAGCGCACATTTTTTTTCAATGCCCAAATTTGGGTGCCATTTACTAAATCTAGTCCTAAATGTGGCCATTGCAGTGGATGTGATTCGACTATGGAAGGACTGATTGGGGAAACACCCATCGTCTAAGAAGAGATTGATTTCCATATATAACACCACATACAGTAATTATTGACACAATTATATATCCTTGTATGCTGTATGTTGTAAGAACCACCCAGCCTATTCATCTTCGACTACATGAATGCACACCCCACTTCTCAAATGAAATGCTCGATGCCCTATTGGTACCTCAGTGGCAAGAAGCGAAGCTTGCTGTTACAGATCTGAGATGGAGTTATTGATAGCATACCACAGACAAAGGAGGGAGGTGATCATGAAGGATTTCTGAACTATGCAAAAAAAACAAGATCTGATTTTTTTTTATAGACGTGGAGGGGAATAATCGAACGGCGCTGGCAAAATACATGGCCGGCAATGTATTTTGGCGGCGCAGCAAACAGCTGGCCAGACCCGTATTTTCGAAAAAGATGGCCGGCCATCTTTAGTTTCGATAATACGGTTCCGTCCAGCCAAATGCATTGGATTTGGGGGGCACTGCGGTGGACTTCAGAAAAGCTCCCACGTGCATAGCTCCCTTACTTTGGGAGCTGAGCCCCCCCCCCCAAACCCACTACCCACAAATGTAATGCACCCACTAAAACTGCTCCAGGGACCTGCATACAGTCTCTAGGACTTATTGCTGCTGTATAACTTTGGCACACCAGTTCACACCTGAAGACTAATCTCTCTGAAAAAGTCCTTTCTTGAAATAACCACGTTTACTCACAGTTAACTGCAGATCAGAGGTTGTGCCCCACTGGCAAACAGTCCCCTGGTACTAAGATGAGCAGTAGGTCAGAGCTGGCACAATGGTGTACAATGCCCTCTTTCAGCACCATTCAAGGTAATAACTAAGTTCTCTAACGTGGGTAACACAGGAAAGGGAACTAAAACTGGCTTACAAAAATGGCCACTACTGCATGGACTACAACAGGAAATAAAACAGGGCACACTCTGACCCAGTAAGCAGGGGGAAAGCACCAGGGGAGTAGAGCCTACCAACTACCAATACCTACACCCACCACAATGCATTGCTGATGTGACTCTGCAGTGCAAATAACAGAAAAGGTGTCACACTCACCCCAGAGCCACATCACAAGCAGGAAAAGGCTGTCGGAGGACAGAACACATTCTGCTGTCATGGAGGTGGGTACGGCATTTGAGGCTGGCATACAGGCTGGAAAAAAAAAGTTTTTAAAGTGGGGGGTTTTTTGGTGGAAGGGGGTTAGTGACCACTGGGGGAGTACGGGGA
Source organism: Microcaecilia unicolor (assembly GCF_901765095.1). Lineage (NCBI taxonomy): Eukaryota > Metazoa > Chordata > Amphibia > Gymnophiona > Siphonopidae > Microcaecilia > Microcaecilia unicolor. The sequence goes on from NC_044031.1 coordinate 161,409,514, forward strand.
GGTCATCTCCGCTTCCTTCTGGTGGTCATGTGGTCAGTTCGGGCACCTTTTTGAAGCTTGGACCTGAAAAAAAAGGGACCAAGTAAAAGCGGCCAAATGCTCTTCATCGCCGCCTTTTGTTTTTTCCATTATGGGCTAAAGCCGGTCATTTCGTAACCCCTCCCATGCCCGCCCATGTCCCGCCTTCGCGTCGCTGCCAACAAGCCCCCTTGAACTTTCGCCGGCTCTGCGACGGGAAAGCGGCGATGGTGTCAAAATAGCGGCTTTCGATTATACCGATTTGGCCGCCGTTGCGAGATCGCCGGCCATCTCCTGATTTGTGTCGGAAGATGGCCGGCGATCACTTTCGAAAATGAGCTGGATAGTATACCTTATGGATTAAATGCAAATGTTGAATGGACGATGTTGGGTGTGAAGCCTTCATAAAATAAGCACAAAATATGCAACTATTGATTACTTTGACACAGGTGCCCAACTTCAAAGAATCCGTTTCTGCTTGTAGAATACTATTTCACAGATGGTGATGGCTTTGAAAATTGGCCCCTTACAGAGTATTTGGAAGGATACTAGTAGCAAACAAGCCTGCACAGCTAAAACACTGCCAACTTCTTTCTTTTTAATTAGTTTTACAATTTACATAAATCTCTAGCATTCTTGATACAGAAAGACCATTCTTGCAAAGGAAAAAATAAAACTGTTAATATATTGAATTACAGATTATAGAAATAAATCATGCAAGAAAATTACCCTCAAAATCACTATTTCAAAGATAAATAGGAGGGTCAAACCAAACTCCAAGAGCCTGAGGAAGCAACATTTCTTAGATACAAAGGAGTTCCTCTATGTAAAACAGAAAATTTACATACAATACTACCAGCTATACCATCCGCCACACAACTAATTGCGGGAAGGAGTAGATATCACTGCAGGGTCAAACAAACACATAAGATTTACCCCCCCCCCCACCCCCCACCAAATGTAACTTAATATATACATTTGACATTGCAAGAAAAATGTCTCTCTCAAGCATAGGCGGTCGGTGGCCCAACTGTTTGGGGAGGCTAAAGGGGGCGGGGTTAGGGGTGGGGCCAGGGGTGGAGCTTAAATCCATAATTGTCTGATCACACACAGAAAAAAAAAATGTCACAATTAATACCTTTTATTAAATTTAGATATTAGCTATGTATCATATGTCAAAGAATAAAGTGGTTGCTCAAAGCATATACTAACCACAATCGCTCAACTGCAAAACACTATGCACAACTTTGTGCAAAAACACACTCTGAACCTTACTGTACCATAAATATTACACTGGGCAGAACCTAATACACCAATATACCACCCATACGGAAAATGTAGACCGTCAACAATATTGAAACAAGGGATCATAATATCACAATTCTCATGTAGAGCCACAAAACATCCTAATTCATGTTTAATGTGGGATAAAATGTCATAAATAAGTAAATAAACTTTTAATGTTGAACACCTAATTCTCAAAGTGGACATATTCCAAACACTATAATGAAAATAAAATGATCTTTTCTACCTTTGTTGTCTGGTGACTTTGTTTTTCTGATTGTGCTGGCCCAGTATCCGATTCTGCTGCTATCTGTCCTCTTAACTCCGTTTCCAGGGCTTCCTTTCCATTTATTTGTTTACTTTCCGCCTTTCTTCTTCATTTCTTGTCCTACATCCGTAAGTAAAAGCTGGGTCCTCCGCAAACTTGACTGTCCAGTGGATCCAACTTTTGCCTATTTTCTTCATCCATGTGCAGTTTTTCTACTCTCTTCCTTTTCTGTTATCTCATCTCCTTCCTCACTCCTCCCTCCCCCTCCATGTTCAGCAACCCTCCCCTCCATCTACCCCCTACCCTCCCTCCATCTACCCATATCCAGCAACTCTCCTCTCCCCTGCCCTCTCCTCTCCCCTTCTTCCACCATGTCCAGCAACCCTCCTCTCCCCTTCCCTCCATCCAGCAACCCTCCTCTCCCCTTCTTCCACCATGTGCAACCCTCCTCTCCTCTCCCGTCTGCCCTGTTTCCTTCCTGCCCCCCCCCGCCGTACCTTTAAATATTATAGTTTTGCTGGAGTCGCGGGCAGCCGGCATTGAAGACATCGGCAGGCTTACGCCGGTTCCAGCAGCCTTCCCTTCCCTCGTTGCAAGTCGGATGATGGCTCCGCCCTCGTAGAAACAGGAAATATGTCAGAAGAGGGCGGAGCCATCATCCGACTTGCAACGAGGGAAGAGGGAAGGCTGCTGGAACCGGCGTAAGCCTGCCGATGTCTTCAATGCTGGCTGCCCGCAACTCCAGCAAAACTATAATATTTACAGGTACGGCGGGGGGCGGGGCGGGGCAGTGGCGGGCTGGGGAGGCTTAGCCTCCCCAAGCCTCTTATACAGGGCGCCTATGCTCTCAAGCCCAACAGTTGGATTTATAGGCCAAAAAGGCCTTATGCCTCATGTCTTAATTATGTAGCCCTGCAGAGGCCAAAAAATATAAATAAATTTTTACCGAAGAAACTAGTGCCTGCCCTTAAGGTGGAAATATAGTCATAGAACCCTATGCCAGATACCCAGGCAATGGTAGCAGTCATCACTTTGGTAACCACAGGACCAGACTTCCCCAAAACTCCAGAGAGGTCAAAAGGGTCACGGACTGTTCCTTTGCAACTCAGTGCTCAGAACACCCCAGTCAACATAATGGGGGGTTGAGTCTTTTGCTTTCAATCTTTATGCAAACACTAACAGCCTGTGCTGCTGAACTTTTCCCTATGCAGAATCTGATGCAGCAAATACAGAATTCTGCATACGGGAGGAATTCTGCAAAAATTCTACATTACACAGTTGCATAGAATTCCCCCAGTAGTATTAGCAATAAAGAAGTCTAACAGCTTCACTAGTTAGCCGGCACTGGTTCATTTATAGTTTATTATACCACATTATCTGAGCACATGGGTCTAAAAGGTTTACAGACTAAAATCTTAATTTCAGAAAGGCAATTGTTATGAATTATCCTACAGCCTGTACATTCTATAACAGAGTAAGCATAATCCTAATATACATAGAATGATTTCATTTTCTCATAACAGCAATACATTTCAGAAAGGAATTTATTTGTTACATTTGTACTCCACGCTTTCCCACTCGAGGCAGGTTCAGTGCGGCTTACATAGTAATAGGGGTTACAAGGTATTGCAGAGAGAGTACAAGCTGTGGTATAACAGAATAATGATGGAGATATGCAGATAGGTGGGATGGGCAAGTAAGAAGGGGGTAGGAGAGGCAGGAGGGGGAAGGTTGAAATGAGCAATACAATACAAGCTCAAAAAGAAGATAATGGCACAAGTCCCTGCAATATATCTAGCTGCAAGCTGTGCCAACACATCTCACAGGATCCCACAGTCACTCACATGGGAAAAAACATTCAGCATAAGGGGATCCTTCACATGCTTATCTTCAAATCTGGTATATATCATTCAATATAAAAAGTGTGAAGAAGGGTGCTATACTGGAGAAATAAGCCAGATGCTAAATATGAGATTTCATCTACATAGACATCATATGAAACATGACAATGCCAACCAGGATGTCACCTCTGTGAGACAGCACTTTACAAAACCAGAAAACTACATCACTGATTTTATGGTGAGAATACTAAAAGGAACGTAAGACCTTTGAAGTCAGAATGATTAAATATTTTGACACTCACCAGACAAGGCTTAACAAATACCTGGGTTTTCTATCCCATTATAAACCATAAAATTCTACTGCTTTGTCACCCTCTTATCAGCTATCCATCTCTTACTAATCCAGCTCCCCCTGTTTCTCCCCAAACCCACCCCACCCCCTTCCGGTGACACCGTCATTGGAATGATTTTGTGTTTCACTTATATATTCTGATATTTGTCACCATTTGCTTATTTCTGATCTGAAGAAGGGTTAACATTTGAAAGCTAATCAAAAAATGTACTGTTAGTCCAATAAAAAAGGTACCATCTTATTTTATTTTCTATGTTTTATTTTATTTCTATGTATTATCTTTGTGGATTAACACAGCTACCACACCACTTTACTCAGGAAAGGAACTACAATTTCTTGACAGAAAAGGTATATACTGTAATACATAGAAATAAAGCAAAACAAAGAAAAGAAAATAAGATGATACCTTTTTTATTGGACTAGCTTAATACATTTTTTTTATTAGCTTTCAAAGGCAGTACCTTTTCTTCAGATCAGAAATGAGCAAATGATGACATATATCAGAATATATAAGTGAAGAATAAAAGCATTCAAATGACAACCTCAGAGGAAAAAGTAAGAGTGGGGAAGAAACAGGGGGAGATGGATGGATGATCAGAGTATGAAAAAGCAGTATAATTGTATGTTTTATAATGGGATAGAAAGCCCAGATCTTTATTTAGTCCTGTCTGGTGGGTATCAAAATATTTCATCATTTTAACTTGAAAGGGTTTTACATTATGAATGGTTTTAAAATTTCCTTTTAGCATTCTCACCATAAAATCATTAATGCAGTGCTCTGGTCTGGCAAAATGCTGTTCTACAGAGGTGTCACTCCAGTGTTTGATGTGGTATTTGTCTATGTAGGTTGACTCTTGTCTATCATCTGGCCTGTCTCTCCAACATAGCAACCTTCTTCACATTTTTTGCATTGAATAATATGTGTAGGATGCCCTTATGCTGAATGTTTTTCCCATGTGAGTGACTGTAGGGTCCTGTGATACAGGCTGGCTAGGGTCACCATTCGTCCAGATTTCCCCGGACATGTCCTCTTTTTGAGGGCATGTCCGGGGCGTCCGGCAGATTTTGCCCGTGCCCACGTTTGTCCGGATTTCTGGACAAACGTGGGGGCAGGCGCGGGCAGGCGTGTGCATGCGGTGGGCGGGCGATCGGCACCGTGGGTCTGGTCTCCTGTCCCCTCCCCTTCCTTACCATGTTCCCTGGTGGTCTAGTGACGTCTTCGGGGCAGGAAAGAGCCCCCTCTTTCCTGCCCGGAGCGCTGCCTCCCCTGTCCATCATCCTTCTCGGTCTGGCTGGGGACTCAAAATGGCCGCCGAGAGTTGAAGTCTCACGAGGCCGCTTCAACTCTCGGTAGCCATTTTGAATCCCCAGCCAGACCGAGGAAGATGCAGCAGGCAAGGGCAGGCAGCGCTCTGGGCAGGAAAGAGGGGGCTCTTTCCTGCCCCGAAGAGAAGACGCTACTAGACCACCAGGGCTAGATAGTGAGGAGGGGGTATGTGACGGGGGGGGGGGGAAGGTACGTGACGGGGGCGGGGAATAGGGGGCGGAATGAGGACCTGAAAGGGGCGTGGTGGGGCGGGGCATGGGGCGGGTAGGGGGCGTGACATGTGTCCTCTTTTTCAGAGGACACAAAATGGTAACCCTAAGGCTGGCACAGTTTGCAGCTTGGTATACTGCAGGGATGTGTGCAATTCTTTTCTTTTTGAGCTTCTGTTGCTTCAGATTTGGTGGAAGCCAAGCACTGATGGGGTTGGGAATAGCTCTTTGTGCAATTCATCCTCCTGGAGTAGTGGCTGTAGATCTTTTATGATTCTTCTCAGCTTTTTCAGGTCTGGACTGTATGTCACTACTACAAGAGAGAATTCTCTCTATAGTTTTCTTTTCTTTGTACTGTGATAGGTTTTCCCTGGGTAGAGGCAATCTTCTTGGAGATTATAGTATAGTAGGTCTATCTTTGGCCATGAACTTAGCCGGCCAGCTCTTGAATATTGATTTAGCCAACTACATTTATAGAGACTAAAAATAAACTGGATATTCAATGCCGGTCACTGGAAATGGCCCGGCATTGAATATCTGGGCTTACTGCCGACCACAGGAGTTAGTAGGGCTGCCTCCCGCAGTCTGAATATTGGCTCCAACGTGTTTACAAACCTTAGCCTCTCATATCAAACTCACTCAATTCATGGTCTGGGAAAGTGATGTGACACAGGGGGATAAGAAAAGAAGTAAATGGCAATCCATAGTAGGAGGGCCCATAAATGTATTTGTGCCTAGGGCCCAATATAGTGGCTGCCCACTAGGTCCATACCCAAATTATCTGTGGCATTATCTGGATTCCATACAGGCTGCCTTGGTACTACCTGGATAGGGCTGGGGTGATCCGAAGGCAGAGCCTGGGTGGAATTTCCACTTACCTAGTTAGCATCAATTTTTAGTCTATTAACTAGTTAAAAGGCTATCCTAACTTTATCTGGTTACTTATATGGGTACCACTATACTGTTCTCATAACGTATATTACTGACCAGTTAATGAAACCAGCCCAACATCCAAAAGGAAAATTCAACTTTTCTTAAATTCCAACTGTTTATTACAAATAAGTAAAACAGATAAACTTACTAAATGCAAACAGTTGAAATAAGAGTTCAGCCCAGGCAGGATGAGTCCTTGAAACTGGAAGCTGATCAATTGGTTGACGGATTGCCAGAGTGAAGGGGTGGATATTGAGTGATTGGAGAGAGATGGGTTCTGAATTATTGCAGAAATGGATGTTGAATTTCAGTGGTGGACTTTGGTCCTGGGGAACTGAGTTTGATTCCCGGCACAGGCAGCTCCTTGTGACTCTGGGCAAGTCACTTAACCCTCCATTGCCTGCCGCATTGAGCCTGCCATGAGTGGGAAAAAGTGCGGGTTACAAATGTAACAACAAAAAAAAAAAGGATGTCTGTCTGTTTGACTGGATGGATGATGGGATTCAGTGAAAGAAGGATGTTGGGCATCAGGTTAAAAGGGGGGTACATTTCCAGAGGGTGGAGAATGAGAGAAGCTGTGGACTGCTTGCTCTCTCGAGCCCAAGAAGGAGCTTTCTGCACTGCATGCAGGAGTGTAAGAATACACCAACATGCTAGGGAGCTAAGGGAAATGACCAATAGGGTCAGAGCTTGTAACTTGAACTGAGCCTGACTGATCTACCAGTGACTAGAGGAATTCAGCCACATGTAAGGTTTGTCCTCTGAGAACAGACATTACAAGCACCAGCAGTAAGTTACTGCTAGCCTGGCTTACGTACTGGAACTACAAACATAAAGCAAAAAGCAAGTGTAAACAGGCATACCCCAGGTGGTGGTGGTGGTGGGGTGAACAACTGGTTTGAATATCACTGGTGGCCAAGGTATACCCAGATATGTAGCACCAGCCAGTATTCGGACACCAGAACTATCTGGGTATATAAAACTAGTATTAAAATCAAATACCGGCTGTCACAGTTGTTACCTCTGTGAAAGGCAATTCTGTAACTGGGCACTCATATTTAGGAAAGGGAATAGGACTTGTTATACCGCCTATGGTTACATTCAAAGCGGTTTACATATTATATACAGGCACCCTGGGGCAATGGAGGGTTAAGTGACTTGCCCAGAGTCACAAAGAGCTGCAGTGGGAATCAAATCCAGTTCCACAGGATCAAAGTCCACTGCACTAACCACTAGGCTACTCACACCTCTTGCACATGTAAATTTTCATAATTCTAGCATTTATACATCTTAGTGTACACCAGGGGCGTAGCCAGACTTTGGTGGGAGGGGGGGGGGTCCAGAGCCCGAGGTGAGGGGCACATTAAGCTGATGGAAGGGCTAGTGACTGAAATTAGAACAATATCTAAATTTACATAATATTTTGTATACTTTGCAATCTGGATCCCACTCATTTTTTTAGCACTGAAACTGTACTTGGCTCTCTTTTAGATGGTGTTAGGTTTCTTTTAAACAAAGGAAAAAGTGCTTTTTTGCTTCAATTTGATCTTTCCTCTGGTTTCGATTTAGTTGATCATATCATCCTTTTGAAAACTTTTGAGGATATAGGTATAAATGGGAATATGTTAAACTGGTTTCACAGTTTTCTTACTAAGAGGTCTTACAGAGTGAAGATGAGTGATGGGCTGCCCTTCTGAGTGGGAAAATCCTTGTGGTGTCCCACAGGGATCTCCCCCTCTCTCCAGTACTATTTAATATTTTCCTATGCTCACTGGGTTTATTTTAGAAAGTAACAGTTTCTTACTTTACAGCTATACCGATGATATCTCAGTGCTTACTCCTATGAATTCTGTTTCTGACATTGATTATTCAAGAGTTAATCGATGTATTGAGTTTCTGGATAGTTGGATGCTTAATCACAAGTTAAAAATTAATACTGAGAAAACTAAGTTTTTGTGCTTTGATAATAAACTGGAACTGTATTAACTATGTGCAGAATAAACTATCCACTGTTACCAAGATCTTAGGAATTCAAGTCGATAGGTCTATCTCTATGGAGGCACAGGTTAATCGGTTGGTGAAAAAAATGCTTCCTCTTAATGAGGAAACTTAGCTGTGTTTTGAGGTAATTTTTAAGGGCCCTGTTTACTAAGCCGCACTGTAGGCGTGCTAACATTTTTAGTGTGCGCTAACTCTAGAGACATGCATAGGAATATATGGGTGTCTGTAGCATTAGCGCGCGCTAAAAACGCTAGTGCACCTTAGTAAACAGGGCCCTAAGTGTTTAACGCAAACTCTTTTACTCTCTCAGCTTGATTACTGTAATCTGGTATATTTGGGCTGTATTAAGGATCTTTTTAAGAAGTTTGCACACTGTGCAAAATACGGCAATATGTTTAATTTTGGGGCTAACTATGACAGCATTTTTTTCCTTTTATTGTAAGCTGCACTGGCTACCTGTTGAAGCCAGAGTTCTCTTTAAACTGGCAGGTTTTCTCTTTAAACTTTAAAATGGTCTTGCAACTAGATATCTGTATTCTCATTTTTGTTATGCAATTTCTTCAAGAGCTAGAAGAACAAACAATACTAATTTCTTTTTCTGCCCTTGTTAAAGGGTAAAAAGAGGTTAAAGGTATTTGAAAAGTCTTTAGCCTTCCAAGCTACTAATTATAGAAGGATTTTACAGGAATCTTTTTACCTTCTCAGTCTTATTTAGCTTTTAGAAGAAAGGTTAAGACTTTACTTTTTCAGAAGTTTGTTTTACAGAATGAATTGTAATTTTATATTTAGCTTTGCTTTCTTCCCAGATTATTATTCTGGCTCTTGTGTTAGATTGGGATCCGCTTAGAACTGAGAGGTACAAGCAGGATATAAGACAAAAAGTAATGTAATGTAATGTTTCCCTAACTTCCTGAAAAAAAGGCCTCCCTCCCTCTCCCCCCGCCCTTCTCCTTGCCAGAGATTCTAACTTGCCTTCCTAGGAAAGTTGCTCTTCACATGCAATGGAAAAAGCTTTTTTAATTAATCAGCTGGAATTTTTTAAAATTGAGATCACATTTTTTTCTATTAGTGTGTAAGGTTTTTGAAAGCTCTTCCAACTGGACCACTCCTACCACTTCCAATCTAAGCCAACTAGGACATTACTGCACTTGCTTTTTTCCGCAAAACAGCACAGCCACATGCAAGGATTTCATGTTGATGTCACTGCACATGCTTTACAGCAACAACACTGCATCTGGTGTAAAATAGGTGTTACATCATAAGAATTTCAGCAGCAGTTTGTGCTGGCTGAATTCTCTGTGCTGTGGACAGTTCATCAGTTCATTAAAAGTTAGTGCTTCCATTGCTGGCCTATGCAGCACTGACAGCCAATAGGAACAGGCTGCCTGCATTTTATTTCAGCAGTCTTCTCTAGGCCTCTATCCCTATCATAGAGACAGTTTGGAGCCAGTTTCTGTTCTTGCACGTGTCAGAAAATCATATGCTCTCAGTAAAAGTTTCCGGAGAGGTAGAGAACTAGGGAGAATAGTGGAGAAGTGTCTAGAAGTTGATGGAACAATAGGAGGGTTTTTGTTCATAGGGGGAAAGATGTAGTGGCAGCAGTAGCTTCCTCCTAGGTATTATAAGCCTTTTCCTTGCCCACCAAATTTGTCTTGTGTTCTATCTCCCACCTTCGACCTATGCCAAGAGGGAGATCCCTCCTGTCCAGCCTGATGCAGTAATCCTGAAAGCAGAATCAGCCTGCTATTCTCCCACGAGTTGGCATTAAAAGGCACTTGCTAGAGGAGCAAGGATTTATGCAGCACAGATTTAACACCCAGAGACAGAGTATACAGAATCTAGAAACTGTTGATAGTTTTGAAACTAGCTACAGCTGCTATTTTAAGCAAGAAATTGATTGCATTTTCAACACAACATTATTTTACAAAAATACCTTACCTGCCCGTATTTGGAAATCCATGCTCTAGGCTGTAGCCCCCTACTGGAACTGTACAGTTAACTTATAATTCCCTGTTGCTTTCTGGCTCTTATGCTTATACTGCTCCAGTACCTAAGGGATTTAAACGTTTTCTTCGGAAAGCCCTACTCTTTGGGTTAAAGACTATTCTCCTATGCTGGGTGAATTTGCAGGGACCTACAGTACAGTGCTGGCGATCATTGCTTCTCTACCAAATGCATCTAGAGTGTCATGGAGTTCATACACTGGCAGATCAACATTTTCAAGAGACATGGGAACCTTTCTGGTTATTCTTGACTTCACGAGCTCGTAGTTGTTTTTTAAATTTTTAGCACGGTGTTTTTCTTCTGGATTTTATCCTACATTTCTAGGGGAGCGCACCCTGGGTTTGGAGGGGAGGAGGTAGTGGAGAGATATTTTGCTTGTTTAAGTTTTATGAATAGAATGTTCTCATAAAGTACGACAAGTTACTTTTGTGCTTCCATTTCTATTGGAACAATAAACATGACTTTAAACAAAACTACTTTACCATGCAAGCAATCTTATTAAAGAAGGCCAATATTTCATTTCATTTAATATTCCATTTCCATTCCAATCCATTTTATTCACTTGATATACTGCTGGTTACAGAGTACTTCTCAGCAATGCACAAGCAAGGAAAGCGCAGATAAAACCCTGTGGGCCTCCCTTTATACTCCTCGGATCCCAAGACAGGACCTATGGATTGTTTAAGAAATTCCAACCATCAGCAAAATTTAAATTCTACATATATAATATTTACTTGCCAAATCTTATGGCAGTGCTGTATCACAATAATCACAAGAAATTAAACGCAACATTTTTTTCGTACAGTGCTTATACAGTGCCATAGCTTCTTAAGCAACAGAAGGCCTCCATCCTTCCTTTCTTGTGTAATTACATTATTTCAGTGGTTTCCTAATCCCTGAATAGCCCAGGTGATTTCCAAGACACCTGCAGGGCAGGGCCCTCTGGGGGGGGGGGGGGGGGGGGGGGGGGGGGGGGGAGTCATCCTGATAGTTGCTCAATATTGGCTCAATCAGAACCGTATTAGTAAAATTAATTAGTCAATAAAGGAAAAATGAATGAATTAAAAAAAAAAAAGTACACAAACGAAAACCATCATCCTGCTTGCAGTATACAATAGACCTTGTGTATATATGTGTGTTTCCCAAGACCAGTCCTAGAGTAACCCTTGCCAGTCAGGTTTTCAGGATATCCACAATGAATATGCATGGATTTGATTTGCATGCATTGCCTCCAGTATATGCAAATTTCTTTCATGCATATTCATTGTGGATATCCTGAAAACCTGACTGGCAAGGGGTACTCTAGGACTGGACTTGGGAAACACTGGTGTAGAGAGAGAGAGAGATAAATAGATAGAGTTCTGACAACTTCTGACATTTAGAAATATGTCTACTAAAGTGCACTAGTAAATGGACTTGGCGCATGCTACATGGGACTTTCTCGCACACTATGCCCATTTCTAGTGTGCACAGGAAATACGGAATTTCCTGTATTTATTTTTCAGGTTGTGTGCTAATGTTTGCATCAGCATGCATAACCTGAAAAAAAAATGGGGAGCAGTTACCACCTCCTATTTAGGAGGTGCTAAGGGCTTCTATGTTATGGTTGCACTGACCAATTAGAACACAGTATTCCGAACGGGCTAGCTGGGTAGTGCAGCCATCCCATTCTCCACCCCTGACGTGTCCCCTCCAGAAAAGTAGTAAAAAATGAATACCACACCCATAGAGCGTGCAAATGGCTTACTTATCGCAAAATGCTTTAACACGTTTTGCGGTAAGCATTTTTGTGCACGCTAAGGGTGTGTTAGGGCTTCACCCGTTTTAGTAGACATACCCCTTAATTCAAACTGCCGGTATTTTCTCAAGCTTCATACTGAATCAGAATACCACATGAAGGCAGTGAAAAAAAGATGACAAATAATATTCTCCTGTCCTTGATTACAGTCTGTAGCCTTAATCAATTTTAATATACTCTTGGGATTTATTTAAATGTGATGCCTGTTTCATATCTCTTGTGTGCAAACGGTCATTAACTTTCATTTGACCTTATGGACGAATATCAAATCCACAGGAACAGCACTCATTATTCTGGTGCAGCTTCCACACGGACCAGTTCCCAGAAGTCCCAGACTGGAAAGCTGATCCTCAGACTTGAAATTTAAAAGGAAAAAATGGAAAGGAAATGGGGCACAGAAAGGATATGCTGTAACACTTCCTCTCATTCAGAAAAGGTTTATCAAGAGTGAACAGATAAGAAGCCAGGAACCTACAGAGTGTGTAATCGCTGCAGACCAGTACCAGAGGAAAGACCTGCTGAGCTTGCCATGGTATTACAAGCTGACAGGGTTCATTAGTAAAGCATAATGTGTCATCCCCTCACCGCAGCTACCGATTAACCACAAGAACAAGGCTCAATTTAGAGTAATGACCTTTCTCAAACAGATGTGTGCAGGTGTTCCCGTTTGTTAACACTATCTACGAGAATGACACTCGATTAACAGGAGTGTATCCACAAAGTAATGACATTTTAAGCACTTGCTTCTACAAGAGGGGAGCTTGAAGCTCTACATGACTTGGTAAAGAAAATAATCAATAGCTTAGGGCTATTTTGTCTGCATTCAAGGACAGTGTTTTGATAATAGTGTCTATCACCGCACCAGTATTCCAGCTTTGTGTGCCACTTGGTCAGCAGCTCTTCCTTTAAAAAAAATTATATTTAAAACTCCCATTGGGTCATAGTCTGTTCTAGGAATTACTTGCAAAACTCAAACATCCCAACAGGTTAGATCCAAATCCTTTAACAGAGTCCACAAATCCTGAAACATTAACCAAGGGAAAAGCCAAAATTAATCCTTTTAACTGTGAATGCACAGGGGGGCCCGGAGAGAGAGAATGGTGAAATAGGGTGCATGGAGAGAAAGAATGGGTGAAGGCATAAGGGGCACGGAGAGAGAGAATAGATGAATGCCCCTCAAAGCTACAGTACCTGAGAAAAAATATTTCTTACCCCGAGGCTAGTTTAGATAAACGTATGTGGGGGAAAAATGAAACAAAACCCCTTTCTGCTCCATTTTCCTAGGCCTTCATATGTGTACCTGAGATGTGTATTATTGGAAAACCTTAAACTGGATGCTCACAACTTACTTTTAAAATCATATTCTGCAAATAATGAGAGAGATGTGGGATCACAAATTTGACCAAAAGTGAGTATGTGGCACTACCACTTAAATCTCAATTTAATCATTTCAAGTACATATCTTAATCCTCTTTATGTGTTTAATTACTAGGTTTGCTTGTACCCAAGCCTGGCTTTACAGACTACAAAGACAGTGGGAGTAATTAATCACACAATTCTGAAGTTCAAAGCTCAGAATTCAAATTATATGAAGGAACTCCAAAAAAAAAAAAAACCCACTGGCAAAAATTCAGCACACCTTTCTTCCATTTTTCAGCTCTCTTTTTCTGTCCACACTATCTTTTCCTGTAGTTGTTCTTCTACTTAGAGTTCTGGCCCGATTCCAAAACTGAGATTAAAAAAAAAGTTCAACCACAAGTCTAAGCATTATATTCTTTCATCACATAAAAAACTTGGAACTTGTAGATATTTGAATGTACATGACTAATAATTTCAACCTTAACAGAGGCCAGAGAACCTTATTCATGTCTATTGCACAGACACGTGCCCTTCTCTTATTCCCTGAAGGCTCTGTTTTTCAAAGGGTGTTTCCCATTTTATGGCTGTAGCAAAAAAAAAAAAAAACTAAACCAAAAAAAAAAAGAAAAAAAAAACAAACAAACCCTCCAAACCCTCCTGAACATAAAACTGGGCACTGCATGTCAAAAACACTCCCACACAAGGATAAGTTGTTGATCTTGATTTAACCTTTCTTTGCTACGTCACAAGCAGAGGTGAAAGGAGAGAACATGAAAGTAAGAACTTGCTCTTGGAGGCTTCTTTCACACGGAAACTGGATTTCAGCCTTTAGCTCTTGTTGTGTTGCTCTTGGGCTAAACTGAAAGGCACTATCCTGTAGTGCTCCAACAACACACATGCCCACATAACTGGCAAGATCACAGGACTCAGCTGCAACTGAGCGGCCCTGTTGGGTGGTGGATAGGGGCTCAACAAACAAAAGACTCACGAGACCTGCCAGCAGACAAGGAAACACTCCAACAAGGACTCATTGTGCAAATCTCTGATGGAAGACAACCAGCAGGCTGAAACAACTGGTGCAGGCTGGCACATGGGTATAGAACGCTTTGCAACAGCTTCCTAATTGTTTGGGTTTTTTTGTCTAGTTGTTTTGGAAATTAAAAAAAAATATAATACATTTGCACTATTTATTTAAATAAAGGCTATGATCCTATAAAGCAATAATGCTACTTCTTGAATCGACGCTGCTTACTTTATTGTCCTACAGTGAACTTGCATATCTGAAGTGGTTTCCTTGGGGAGGGGGGGAAAGCTGGTTAAAACCCACAGACATCACTTTCAGTGGGTCTCATTGCTTAAGGGTTTCACCACATGCAGATTTGTCCATGAGGGCAGTAAAGAAAGTGGAATAAAGCAAGACACTTCAAGGACTCAAACCTGAGTACACATGAAAGAGATTTGCATATAATGGAGGCAGTGTATGCAAAAGTTCATCCACATTCATTGTAGATATCCTGAAAACCTGACTGGCAAGAGGGTACTCCAGGACTGGACTTGGGAAACACTGCCTTAGATTCAGCACTAGTTAACTCTTTTTGGAGTGAGATGTTTTCATATGTTTCGGGTTATACAGTGTGCTTTTCAGTGGGTGTTTTAGTAGCACATGCCTGAGAGGATATGTGGAAGTTAAATCTGTAACAGGATGCCCGCTATAGGCACTGGTTGTCATGCCTATTTTAAACCTATTCTGCAAAAGAAGTAGATGCCTACTAGGACAAATGGCTTCAAATGGGTGTTCAGAGACGCGCAGTCCTACAGTTGGTATAAATGCCCGTGCCAAGGTGTTAGCCCATACTCATTCTATAATTTGCATGCGTAACTGTGTGCTCAATCCAACCACCACTCACGTACGCACCCGCTGTCAAAGAAGGTGAAATCAAATCATGGCACACACTTTTCCACTAAGCCAGGGGTGGACAACCTCGGTCCTCGAGGGCCGCACCCCAATTGGATTTTCAGGATTTCCCCAATGAATATGCATGAGATCTAGTTGCATACAATGCAGGTAGTGAATGCAAATAGATAGGCTCTTTCATGGCACATGCCCAGCTCCCTTTGTCTTTGGGACTCTTTTCATTGGCTTGCCTTGTTCTCTGTGCATGTTGAGCTAGTTGTCCCCCCCCCCCCCTCCGGGTCTATAGATTTAGTCTGCAGCATATATCCTATGTGAACTGAAATTGCCTATGCTGTATTTTGTTGTATGACCCCCTTTGAAGCTACTGTGATGCTATCAAGATGTTAGCAGTATAAAAGCATAAACAGCATCACTACTTCTTGTTTAATTACTGCATTAAAAAAGATTTTGGTTCAAGAGTTCTGAGTCTTCTCATAGTGATGTTCTATACTCTGGTTTAAGCTGCATGCCAATCACAGCCAGTAAGAGGGCATATCATTGGAGGTGACTGAGATGAGAATAGTATCAGAATTTAAGAAAACATGGAACAAGAAGCAAAGATCTCTGGGGGAAAACAACACTGAAGAGTCTGGACTGTTGGCTTGAATCAGGGGCGTAGCCAGACACCCAATTTTGGATGGGCCTGGGCCCAAGATGGCTGGGCAGAAGAACCCCACCCCATCCCACAGGTGATTTGGTCTCGCCTGCATGCCATATGGTCTCTCAAATATCCCCCTCTCCTGCACACCTTTTAAATAGCAGACTTTCACTGGCAGTAAGCAGCAACTAATACACAGTATTCATGTTGGCCCCACATCCTTCCCACTGATGCAGCTTCCTGTTTCTGCATAGGTGGGAATACAGCGGAGGGGAAGGCTTTGGAGCCGGTTTGAGCAGTATGTATCAGTTGCTGCTTCCTGCAGGCGAAGATCTGCTATTTATAAGGTATGCAGGAGGGCCAGTTATTGGGAGTTTTCAGCTTGGGAATCTTTTGTCTATTAGATTGTAAGCTCTTTGAGCAGGGACTGTCTTTCTTCTATGTTTGTGCAGCGCTGCATATGCCTTGTAGCGCTATAGAAATGCTAAATAGTAGTAGTAGTAGTAGTCTGCCAGCCACATCATAGGTGTGCTGCTACTGGTGGGCCTGAGCTCAAAGTGGCTGGGCCTGGGTCCACCCAAGCCCATCCTTGGCTACGCCACTGGCTTGAATGTGTAGACTAGATAGGCATAAGGTCTTTTTTTAAGATTGCTCTCTGTTTCTCCAGAAGGGTATGATAATAAAAAGGACGAGGGAGCATCAGCCTACCAAGGCTGCTACCACTACCAGTTCTGCCTCAATAAACTCCCCTCGGCTGTTATTTTAAACCAGTGACAGTGCCTGAAAAAGTAGACCAAGTCCTAAAGTCTAGCTGGTAAGATTCTGCCATAGTGAAACAAAAGATCTTGTCTACCTGAACAGTATAGATAAATGATTCTTTGCTCAGAAAAAGCATTGTGTCAATTCATTTCTTTACAAAATTTTGTATTATAGTAAAGATTTTTGCTGAAACATCATTCTCAGTGTGAAGACTATTTGTTCAATGTCAAAGTTCAAGGTCCTGGAGGTAAATCTCCCCCTGCTTGGGAATGAACCACAGTGCCAGTGCCCCTCCCCCATCCCATCATAATATGGACATGGGAAAGAAAACATACTAACTGACGACGGATAAAGACCTGTACGGTCCATCCAGTCTGCCCAACAAGATAAACTTATTTTACAAGGTATGTGATATGATTTGTCCTTGCCATTCTCAGGGGACAGACCGTAGAAGTCTGCCCAGTACTGTTCTTGTACTAAGTTCTGAAGCTAAAGTTGAAGCCCCTTAAAATTTACATTCCAGCCCATCCCATCCCTATCTATTCAGTCACGATCAGGGCGTAGACTGTAGAAGTCTGCCCAGCACTGATTTTGTTTCTCAATTACCGGCATCGCCACCTAACCTCCGCTAAGATTATGCGGAACCATTCCTTCTAAACAGGATTCCTTTGTGTTTATCCCACGCATGGTTTGAATTCCATTACTGTTTTCATCTCCACCACCTCCTGCAGGAGGGCATTCCACATATCCACCACCCTCTCTGTGGTGGAAAATTTCTATAAGTTGGAGATCTATAGTACATAAGGGGGGGTGGAGGATGTTTTTGTTTATGAAGAGTGCTACAGAAAATGGATTCCCCCGGCCCAGAACGGAACCATCTTACTGCCCTTCTACTGTGCAGACAAATGCAACACAAGGCATGCAAGCAGGGATGCATCAGCTAATTGAGCAAATTGGCTGAATGTCTCATGCTAATTTTATTGTATACTCAGGATGTTGCTGTTTGAAGAAAGGATACCTCATAGAATGTGGTTTTAAAGAAAAAAAAAAACATCCGGTCTGTCCTGATGGGCAAGAAGAAAACAAGCCTTCTCAGTATTACTGCTGTGTTCCTTTAAGAATAGAGCTGTACCAGATAATATATTTTATATTTTTGTTACATTTGTACCCCGCGCTTTCCCACTCATGGCAGGCTCAATGCGGCAGGCAATGGAGGGTTAAGTGACTTGCCCAGAGTCACAAGGAGCTGCCTGTGCTGGGAATCGAACTCAGTTCCTCAGGACCAAAGTCCACCACCCTAACCACTAGGCCACTCCTCCACTCCGTAACATGGACATGGGAAGGAAAACATACTAAATGACGACGGATAAAGACCTGTACTATTCAGCTGTTACAAATAATGAAAAATAGTATTCAGCCGAATACACATAATGGACATTGAGCTTTAACATAAATAATAAAACATGAAATCAGAGATCAAGTGTTTATTTCAGTAGGACTTAGCTCTGTAGCGACCCGGATTATTTGCATTCAAATTGATATCGCTATGTAGCCAAATATGAATAATGTATTTGAGGCTGAATCAAATATGAATACTTGGTACAGCCTTATTTAAGAATACAGTCTAACTTTAAAACATGATGTACACAGCTACCCATATTTATTAGGAAATAAATAACATTTCCAAGGAATTTTTATTTAAAAACTAATCTACCACATTTCCTGGATTCAAAGAGGAACCACCCAAAGAATATAAGATTATTGAAATAACAAGCTGAAAACTGCATATCTAAGCACTGCAAACAGCATGTTTCATATGGTGGTAGCAGTAGACTATTGAAGGGCACATTGGCCCAAATGTGAAGCTCCACCCTCCTCCATCGATCCCCATCCCCTGGGGGCCCTCTAATCCCTTCCACTCCTATTCAAGCTGTATCCCTTACATAGGGTTAAGTCAGGTCCCCTTCTCCACCTCCTGGGGGACATCAGGACTGCCTAAGATTTTGGAAGCAATGGGGTCAGAAGCAATCTCCAATCTCTCCTGCCCCAGCAGGCGCCTATACAAATATGGTACCAGCTAACCTCTAGCAGTAACAAAGTAAATGATGACAGATAAAGAAATGTGGCCAGAGCCGTACCTGTCACTCTGTGCAGGCCACAGCCACCCATGCTTAAACACCAGTTGGCAAATCTCCACCACGCCAACCACATATAGGCAGCCAAACAGAATGTAGTCTTGGTTATAACCATATATCATCCCCAAATATTGATGACAGTATTCAATTTACTTGTCAAGATGTCTTTCTCTCTCCCCTGAATTGCACAGCACCCTCACTTGCAGTATTTGGCAGTAAGTGATCTACAACACTGAAGTTGCTGAAGCTTCACTGTCTTTTGTCATTTGGGACACAGGCCATAGGAGTGGAGGAGTGGCCTAGTGGTTAGAGTGGTGGACTTTGGTCCTGGGAAACTGGGACTCTGGGCAAATCACTTAACCCTCCATTGCCCCAGGTACAAATAAGTACCTAAGCCGCATTGAGCCTGCCATGAGTGGGAAAGTGCAGGGTACAAATTAAAAAAAAAAAAGTCTGTCCAGCATTGGCCTTGCTTCCCCCAATATTTGTAACACTACCGCTAGGGGTCACATTTCCAATAAGGGCACCATATTTTTATAGGCAGCCACAAGGGCACGAGTGAATGATAAATCGCTCCTATCTCCAGCACTGCCCCTACCCCAAGACTCCTAGGGAGTGAATTTGGGTCCTGGGGAGAAGGAGAAGGGGGCAGGAAACCCAATCCTGTGCAAGGTGGCTGGGCTTCTCCATACTGAAAACGGTAACGGAATTCAAACATGCGTGGGATATGCATAAAGGAATCCTGTGCAGAAGGAATTGATCCTCAGAACCTTAGCTAAAATTGGGTGGCGGAGCAGGTGGGGGGAAGAGGGGTTGGTGGTTGGGAGGTGTGGATAGGGGAGGGCAGACTTATACGGTCTGTGCCAGAGCCGGTGATGGGAGACAGGACTGGTGGTTGGGAGGCGGGGAATACTGCTGGGCAGACTTATACGGTCTGTGCCCTGAAAAAGACAGGTACAAATCAAGGTAAGGTATACACATATGAGTTTATCTTGGGCAGACTGGATGGACCGTGTAGGTCTTTTTCTGCCGTCATCTACTATGTTACTATGTCACACACTGCCAAGGCTAGGAACTGCCATCTAATTTACTTGCAAGACAGACCAACCCTCAGCAATAAATGGTATAACCTGATGTGACTGTGCCACATGAACTTTATCTTGCCACAATATCACTTTGTATCTGTTCTCACCGGAGCCGCCAAACGCCTTCCAGTACTATGTAAGCCACATTGAGCCTACAAATATGTGAAAAAATGTGGGAATCAAATAACATAGTAACATAGTAGATGACGGCAGAAAAAGACCTGCACGGTCCATCCAGTCTGCCCAACAAGATAAACTCATATGTGCCACTTTTTGTGTATACCTTACCTTGATTTGTACCTGTCTTTTTCAGGGCACAGACCGTGTAAGTCTGTCCAGCGCTATCCCCGCCTCCCAACCACCAGCCCCGCCTCCGCCACCCAATCTCAGCTAAGCTTCTCTCCTCCTTATCCGCGATCCGGTCAAACTCGAACCTGAAATTCCCCACCAACAATCCCACAGTTTTCTTTCTCTGGCCGGTGCCCCATCGCCTCTACATCTCATGCAACAAATAAATAAATAAAACATGCTTTAAAACATTAGGGTATCCAAAAATATACAAATCTCTCTCATACCTATTCACTATGGATATCCTTAAAACCCAACATGCTGTAAGGCCCCCAGAACAGGCGTGGGAGTTACTGCCCTTGCACCCCATACGACTTGTTCAAGCATTGCCTTTGACACTGGCCAAACTGCATCTGGCATCTACCCAGAATCTATGCTGTATCAATTTCATTTCAACACTGGCAGATTAAGTGCACAGAAATTAATGGCTACATAAGAATTTCAAGATGCCCTGTACACATTCTACCAGAAAATAATGGTACATCAAAAACGTAGCCACCTGCCAAGATTTCAAACACTGATTAATATCCCTTCGGTAAACATACAAATGTATAAATGTTAAACTAGTCAAGCAATCCAAAAATGGCAAGTGAATCTATAATCCAATATATTTTTTAATTAAATGTTGAAATACACATTCAAGTATAATCAAAAAAGACAAACAAATGAAGACGACAAAAAAAAAAAAAAGAGGTAGGAAGAAAAGAAACATAACAGTACGTTCCACAAAGAATGGAAAGAAGGAAGAAGCCCTTCCCACACTATCCAAATGTCTTCGCTACCCACCATTACTTCTTTTTCTCTGCAAGAAATTTTCCAGTTGATCATGGTCAACAAATATAAATCATTACCCTCAGAGGATAACAGGTACTTGCATGAGAATTTTAGGGGGGAACAAAAGTGGTTCCCAATGCAAGTGCCTGTGCCCTGAGGGCCAGAAGAGATTTCCATCACATCATCATAAAACATGCGTATTTTAAAAATGACAAAAAGGAAGACCTTTCTTCTGGAAATATAACATTTAGTTAGACCAAAGCTCACAGATGACAAAGCATCCATACCCCACCCCCGGGGTCATTCAATTAAACAATGATTTGTTCAGCTTACTTAATATGCAGAAAATATTTTATAGTAATATTTCAGGAAATAACAAATGAGTAACAACATTCAAGAGCCAGAGGGTCCTCAACTTAACAGAATTCTCCAGTGTTTCAAGTTTATAATGTCAACAGTCTGATTCCTGAAGTGCTTATTGTTTGGAGTAAAAGAACCTGTGGTTCCAACTGTGACACATCTGTCTAAAACTATTTGTTTAGAATCCAGTTCTCCCAATTTCTCCACAGTTTCCTTGGTGAAGAGAGACAACTGCGAATCAGACCCTTATAATACCTCCTCCATGCAAGTAACCATCTTCCAAACAACCATTAAGGGCACTTCTTTTATTGATGCAGAGTCTCTCTGACTGACATCTTTGGAACTAGTGGAGCAACTACTCTTGGTAATGCTACCATAGAAATCACAGCAGAAATTAAGGGGAGATCTCTCACCACAAAAGAGAGTTCTGAGGAACTGAAAGGTAAAGTAATTAAAAAAAGCCATTGGTGGTGAGAGTGAAGTTCTATCCCAGAAACCTTCAGGAAAGGCTTCTTTAATAATCATCCTTTCCATACCAACAATAACAGGCTTATCTATGAGCCCCAAAACAACCAGAAAAGAGGCAGTGAGAATCTTGTTTTTGCCTGTCCTTTTCCACTACTACTACTACTACTACTTGACATTTCTAAAGCGCTACCAGGGTTAACCCCATTACAACACTTACAGAGTAAAAATTACTGCCAGCACAATTCAGTCTCAAGCCTTCCTTCTCTACAAAAGTACTCTATATGTCTCTTGGCATTCTTTGGTGCTCTGAAGGGACTCCAAAGGAGCATTCCTCTTTGGGTACACCCCTTTGGCTGTGCATGCTGCAGTATGCAGGCTTTTTTCTGCGGCCCTTTGCACTCTGATTACATCACTCAAGTATCTCCCGCTCACTGCTCCACTCCTCTGTATAAGTGTCTTTAACAGTGCTTTAACTGGGAACTCAATATCCATTCTCTCTCTCTAATCCAATATTTTTAAAACCTGAACACCGTCGCCCCCCCCCCCCCTCCAAATATTATAAGTTAAAGCAAATAAATTTAGAAACCTAACAGAAGTTCATACTTTCATTTTGGCTGATAGTTCCAGACTCCTTTTTTAACTAAATGTACCATTAAAAACAAGAATTCCACCAGAAAGCAGGCAGGCTACAGAATATTTATTTATTTGTGGCATTTATACCCCGCTCTTTCCCGCTCAATAGCAGGTTCAGTGCGGCTTACAAAGTGTGGTACAACGTATCACAGAAATAATACAGGTTTGGGAACAATGTATCAACGAGATGACATCAAACATATAAATGGCGAGTGACCGTACGCACTCGCAAGTGCGCAGTAGAGACTTCCCTCTCTGTCCCGTCCCCGCATTCTCTTCGGTATTGAACTTACATTAGCGAAATGCAGCACGCAGAACAGCTGAGCTCCCGTCGCCCTTTCTTCCCTGCCTGTGTCCTGCCCTTGCCGACATTACATCACACAAGGGCGGGACACAGGCAGAGAAGGAATGTCGACAGGAGCTCAGCTGACCTGCATGCTGCCTGCGTTTCGCCGATGTAAGTTCAATACCGAAGAGAGGGCCCGGGCCGGGTGCAGGGGTGGTGGCGGCGACTCCGGGGGACCGGTAGCTGCGACCTTGGGGGGAGGGGCAGCGGCGAGGGGAGGGGGCCTTGCCAAAACCCCATACTAGCTCGTTTTAACGGGCTCAACGGCTAGTAATTATATAGAGTAGGTTCAGTGCAGCTTACAAAGTATGGTACAAAGTATCACAGGGATGTTCCAAAGTATGGAACAAAGTGTCGTAGAGATGACATAGTTACATAGAGTAAGACAATAGTAAGAGGTGTGGGGAAGGGGTTGAAGTGTGGGTAATACTAGTGTTGTGGAATTATGTTTGAGAATTAGGATAGGTCATTTGGGTAGGCTTGTTTGAAGAGGTAAGTCTTCAGCAGTTTTCAGAAGGGTAGGTGTTCAGTGGTTTTTCGGATGTGTCGAGGTATGGCATTCCAGAGTTGGCTGCCTATGACAGAGAAGTTGGATGCGTAGTATGTTTTGTATTTGAGGCCTTTGCAGTTGGGAAGATGAAGATTGAGATATGTTCTAGAAGTTCTGGTCCAGTTCCTGGCTGGAAGATCGATCAGGTTGGACATGTAGCTTGGAGATTCGCCATTGAGGATCTTGTGGATCATTGTGTGGGCTTTCAAGTTTATACGTTCCTTGATTGGGAGCCAGTGAAGTTTCTTACGAAGTGGTGTTGTGCTTTTGAATCGTGGTTTGCCAAAAATGAGTCTAGCTGCTGTGTTTTGTGTGGAATATCTTCTCATATCAAAGGTCATCAATTAGATTTGATAGTGTAACCTAGGTCTCACCCGTGCACTAGCTCCAGCCCTGGGCCACAAAAAAAAATCCTTTGCATAAACCTCACAATTTTCACTCACTCTCAGGCCACTCTTACCACACACCTTATTTTCAGTCCACTTACAGTTAAGCTGGGGTGGGTCAATGGTCTGGAATAGCGATCCAGGGGTTTGGGAGACACTTTCCAATTCTGGGTTCCACTCAGCTCTTCAGTACAGGAGCCACACTGTACTCCAGAAGGCTTAATAACAAACTTATATTGCAACTTCTGCAACAGGCAGGCCAACTTTAACCTTCTTCATGGTCACTTAATAAACTCCAGCACAATTCAATCCCAAACTTCTGTTATTCCCGGAGGGAACACCTTTTTCACTAACCTGTTCAAAAAAGGCATACCCTACCGACCCTACTTAAATACCTGTACCCTGCAACACAACGAAACCAAAGCTCGTAATGGACATATAATAACTCTTCCTCTCTACGATTCTCTTCCTCTCTACGATTCTCTAATGAGAGAGATTAGCATACACTGCCTTCACTGCATGCAAATCTTTCAAAAATATTCATTGTGGATATCCTGAAAACCTGACTGGCTGGGGTGCCTCCAGGACTAGGTTTGGGAACCACTGGTCTAGAGGTGAAAGGCTCCACAATGTTGTTGCCATTCCCCTGAGTCATCTAAGCAAGGTCTGGATGATAGGACAGCAGCCAAGGAGTGTGGTTTTCATTATTTCATGGCAACTAAATACCTTGAGTGAGCCACACAAGCTCTTTAACAGTTTGGCTTTTCTTGCCCGATTTTGCTATGAAAATTGGAAACTGTTTTTAAATGTACAGCTCGACCATGCATAGCTGCTCAATTTTGGCACTATTATAAACAGTGGTGCTACTATGTCTATGCACAGCTACTCAGACAGGCTATTGCTTTCCGAGAAAAAGTTGACCCATGTAAGAAGTGGTGGTGTTTCACTGGCTGTAACCACAACAAAGGCGCAGCTTTAAGGCTTTAGCGTTCAGAAACTAAAACAGAATTAACTTTCAATGGCGATAAGGCCATTGAGATAAGCAAACTTGACTATATGCCACTGCAGTGAAGCAGACAGGTCCAGCAAGCACAATACCCTTTTTATACACCCACTATTCAACAAAGGATGTGCTTCAGCAGCAAATGTACAAACCCTATCATAGCTTGCAGACATCTCCCATCACAATTCAGCTAAAGAAACCTATCAGATCAGAACACAAATAGGGTAGCGGAATTTTAGGAGAAACAGAGAAGATAAAATGATGGATCTTAGTTCAAAGATGCTGAATATTATTGCTCATACCAACAGGAATCATTTTTTTTTAACTTTGGGGTTTTTTTGTTATGTATTGGTCCTGACAATCAATAATGGAAACCCAAAGGACTTAAAAGAAGGAGTTTAAAAAAAAAGTCTAGTCAACTAAAAAGGTCAGTCCGCTGAAAACAGAAGTAAGGGTACAATCAGATTTCAAAGTACATAAGGCTACAAAAGCTGACCCTGCTTGATGACAGCTGATGTTTCTTATGAATTAAGATCCCAATCATCTTGGTGAGGCATAAATACTCCATCATCATGGAGCTTTCCAATACCAGCAGATCCTTAATGTAATATTAATCTACTTACAGGTTTATAGCATGCTCTGTAAGTTAGAACAAAACAAGAAGGCTTCTAGTATAGTATTCCAGTTAACAAACCAAAAGCAGGACAACGGGAGGAAGCAAGTTCGAAGGTAACCACTACTACTACTACTTCTTTCTATACCACTGCTAGACATACGCAGAGCTGTACACAAACCATGTAAGAATTAGTCCCTGCTCAACAGAGGTTACCATCTATTCAAGGCACACAAACAGGACAAATAAGGGATTTTCATTTATTATGTGAATGATTAAAACAGCATGGGTATCGAACAGGTAAATAAGGAGGTTAGAGTTAGCATGGTTTAAACAGACTTGTTTTGTGTTTAAAATAGAAGGATACCTTGGACAGTGGAAGATAATTCCATTGGAAAGGTGACAACAAGGAGGGGTGGTATTAAAAGAGGAGTGTGGGTATATGGTCATAGTCCGACACGTTTTATATGAATGTAATTTGCTAGAAAAATGGAACACAAAATAAGCACCAAGTCCTGAAATTACACATCAAGAATCCACTCCATGAATGAGAGACAGAGCGAGAGAGAGAGAACACGCACGCTTTATTGTTCATACCACACTTACTGCATTACAGTTCAGTACACCCAGTATCTAACACCCTCACCCTCAACAAAATTCATTGGTCATGACTGTTGATGAAAATCCTACAGGCCGGAGAATAACCTGTGGAATCAATTTCTTGTTAAGACAATGTGGTTTCAATAACTAGCTTCAGCCTACCTGAAGCCATTCAGCAGTACTACTCTACAGATTACATCATATGGCCTTACATCACTTACATTTCTTCTCCATACTACCACTACCAGTGAAACACAGCCTGTATTAGTTTAAATAAACATTTCTGATTTCATTAAAAAATAAGGCAAATCTATGAGTTCTGACACTGTCAGTTTCAGTTGGGGAAGCTTTGTACTAATATCCCAAGGATGTTGAACCCCACTGAAATAGAAACATAGAAACATGACGGCAGATAAGGGCCGAATGGCCCATCCAGGCTGCCCATCCTCAGTAACCACTAACACCTCCTTCTAGATCCCACGTGTCTGTCCCATGCTTTTTAAAATTCTGACACAGTCCTCGTCTCTATAACCTCCACCGGGAGGCCATTCCATGCACTGATCACCCTTTCCGTGAAAGAATATTTTCTCAGATTCCTCCTAAGCCTATTTCCTCTTAACATCATCCTATGCTCGCTCTCATTCCAGAGGGTTCCTTCATTTGAAAAAGGCTCAGCTCCTGTACATTAACACCACGTCTCTATCATATCCCCTCTCTCTTGCCTCTCTTCCAGTGCATACATGTTGAGGTTCATGAGCCTGTCCCTATATGTTTTGTTTGGGTTTCATTATAGGGGAATGTCCTTGATACAGCTCGCATCTGAGCGAAACATGCATGTCGGACAGCTGAACCCCTTGGTCTGACACAAAAAAGTTAAGTAAAATAAGTAGAGAAGAGAGAGAGAGAGAAAAACTATATATAGTAAAAATTGATTAATCGGGTGTGCCGATGAAGAAGTTGGTGCTAATTACATTGCCATATATATACATCTTGGGCAATGAGCACCACTGAGGTCACCATAGTTGGGTAAACCTGAAAGCATCAATATTTGCCTACATGTTCATGGTTTGAATGAAAAATAAATAAAAAATTTAAAAAAAATTTCTGATTAAACATCTACCTGATCCCATCGAGATAAACTTCCTATATGTTTTATGACAGAGACCGCTAACCAATTTAGTAGCTGCCCTCTGGACCGACTCCATCCTGTTTATATCTTGAAATCATGATAGTGAACAGAAAGTTATACATTACCATCAAGCAGAAATTAACAGAGCACCAGTCAATTGGTGCCTTTAAAAAGCAAACGAGTATGACACTGGCCACCTTGTTGGGCAGAATGGATGGACCGTGTAGGTGTTTATGATTGGTTGTGATAAAGCAACTCCAAATCCAAGCTTTTGCATAGAAAGAAAAGTTCCTGTACCCAACAACCTTTTTCAGATAACTACAGCTATGTTATTGCCATCACGGGTCTTTGCAGTAACAGAATCGGCAATCTAGGTCCCCATAACACCACTTTGTTTATTAATATTTACACAGGATGATGATCTTTTGACTATACTTCCATTTTACAAGATTACCTTGTTTGAGGCAACAGCAGTAGCAATTATTCAATCACCCCCAAGGGACATGGGATTTACTAGCAATTATATTAAGAATTTTCATGAATAAATTAGGAAAAGTAGTGAACATGCTGGATGTTAGAAGCTTATCAAATTGTAGACAAATGGAATAAGTCAAATGGAAATGAAAAGCTTTAGCAATTTAATGTGGCTGTTTTTCATTGGCGAGATATACTGGTCTTCCTCACAGGCAAGAAAAGTGAACAGAAATTTAATTGAAGCCAATTGGTGATTTCAATATGCTGGTTGTTGAATAGGGCATCCCTGCTATGGGGTCATTTAGAAGTAGTGAGATCCTGACTTTTCTATGGGAAGAACTACTTCAGCCAGTAGCTTACCAAGGACAGGGTGGTGGGGGTAGTCTACCCAGGTGCAGGCAGCAAGGGGGTGTGTGGAACAGGCATGTGGCTGTCTGCTCTGCCAGTCCTGTGACAGGGTGTATGTTCTGTCGCTAGGAAATAGATCCCTCAGTCAAAAGAAGATATCTCCAGCCAAGTACGGAGGACCACTTGGGTGTAGTCCATTCCATCTTACTCAGGGTGGACTCCTGGGATCCTGCTGGGGTGGTTGTAGTCTGGGGTAGAGACTACATGGGAGGTGGCAGGAACAAACTAACCCAGTCCTGAAAGGCGGGGAGTGGATTAATTGTTATGAAAAAAAAAACTGTGGATACTTAACATTGACCTGAAACGGTGATCTGCATGTTATTTGCATATTTGGACTAGCAAAGAGTTTTGACTAATTTAAAACCCCAGGAGAAGGGAAGTTGGACCCATTGGCACTCAGGACTGAACTGAAGCCCTGGACTTATCTGGGGTGACCTGGACGAGTGTTGGTTGAAGCGGAATACTTTCAGTAAGAGGTAGATGGTGGATTCAGTTTGCAATTCGGCAAACAGTGCTCTGGATTTCAGCTTGCACTTCGGTAAGCAGTGGATGGTGGATTTGGTTTGCAGTTCAGCAAACAGTGCTCTGGATTTCGGCTTACTCTTCAATAAGCGGTGGCAGGGGCGTAGCCAGACAGCAGATTTTGGGTGGGCCTAGGCAAGAAGTGGGTGGGCACAAAATGTTCTCTCCCCCACCCCCACATAAAAAAAAATATCTCAGCTGGTGGGAAAATGCTTCTCTCCAGTCTCCACCTTGGTAGTCTGCAGCAGGCATGCGCTGAAAACTGAGCATGCGAAGGTGCCAGTATTGTGGAGAGCAGCATTTTCATTACCATGTGCTACTGTTGGATGGGCCTGAGCCCTAAGTGGGTGGGCCCCGGCCCACCCAGGCCCACCTGTGGCTACGCCACTGAGCGGTGGACAGTGAATCTGGCTTGTATTTCGGTTTGCAGTGTTCAGATTTCAGCTTACGCTTCGGTAAGAGGTGGATGGTGGTTTTGGCTTGCATTTCGGCAAGCGGTGCCTTGTGGCTTTGGTTTGCTCTTCGGCAAGCAGCGTTTGGCGAGAAACCCTCACCCTACACTGTCAGGCAGGTGGTGTGGGTCACAGGTCCCCTTGCCCCCTCTAACGTTACTTCCTATTCTGGGGCAGGGGACCAGCAGAGCAGACAGCCAGACACCTGCTTCGTGCACACCCTTGCTGGGAGGAAAG
The DNA here is from genome assembly GCF_901765095.1 of Microcaecilia unicolor. NCBI lineage: Eukaryota > Metazoa > Chordata > Amphibia > Gymnophiona > Siphonopidae > Microcaecilia > Microcaecilia unicolor. The sequence goes on from NC_044031.1 coordinate 161,438,742, forward strand.
GTCAGGTGATGTGCTTTGGGGGGTGGCGCTCCTTGGGGGGGGGGGGTGATGCGCCGGGTGGCGCAGCAGTGACTCGCCTCAGGTGGCGAACAAAGTAGGATCGCCATTCTAGCAATTGGTATAGGAACCCACATGAGATGAGGCCATACTCCTTAGTATTTAAGTACAGGGAGAGTGTTTCTCATGTTAAAGAGGATGATAATCTAGCAACCAGTGATAACTGCATGGTGTGGTTCAATATTAAGACACAAGTGGAAGGGTTTTATTCAAAAGTAAAGGTTCTAGATTTCAAAAATTTAAATAAAGCTTTATCAAGATGGGGGAATACCTCAAGGACTTATTAGCTGGATGGGAACATGCAAAATTGGATTGAGGGAGAGGGGGTCAGGGGACAAAAGTGGAGAAATTGGATCGCGGAGGGAAGAGAGAAAGCTACTATGCTTATTTATGGGGGAGGACAAAGCCCTGGCAATAGGGTGACAGAAAGATGATGGGGGAAGAGGAAAATAATTGACCAAGGACTGCTCTCCCCCGGAATCGCAATTCCAGGGGAGAGCAGTCCTTGGTCAATTATTCCAGCAAGAACACTGCATGAGCCCTGGGCGTCCAATTACCGAGGACACGGTGCTCCTAAGATAAGTCTTCTTTGCATTTTGTATTATAAGAGCAAGCTGGCCACTGCTGGTTTAAGTTAATATTTGAGCACATGAATACACATGAGTAGCATATACAGCACTATTAAAAAAAAAAAAAAAAAGAGAGTAGCCCGATGAATGAAGTGCTATATCACTTGTCAGTGGTCATTATAAACCGCTAAGTGGGTGTGGATATCTCTGAGGGCACTCTTTTCCACATTTATATTTGAAAAATGGATGAATTAGTAGCAATATAATTTCCTGGTTCTATAGTGCACTATTTTGAGAGTTACCAGTGAATTTAGGGATTCTTGTTTAGTTCTCCTTTTTCTGGAACCATATGGTAACCCTAGGGAAGAGTGATGCTAGATGTGGGGGAAACAGGGAGAAATGGGAGATCTTGGCAGAGGGAGAGAGAAAAAGAGGAAGATACTGAACACGGGCAGGCAGGAGGGAAGTAGGGTGATAGGGAAATACAAGATGAAGGTGGAGAGAGATGTTGGATAGAAGGGGGAGGGAGGATATGCTGGGCAGAGGAGAAAAAGAGAGGTAGAGGGGTACTTTATTGCCGCTATGCTTGGGTCACTACACAAATTACTCATCCAGTTACCAACCGTATTATACATCTGTGGGAAAGAACGGACTGTGACACGACACAAGTCATTTATGGCATAAAATGCTCCTGTTCGTTATGGTACATTGGGCAAACTAAGAGGAAAATTAAACAGAGGATCGGAGAGCACCTTAGTAATTTACAGACTCATAAGAAGGAAGCACCACTGGTGGGGCATTGGGACCTGATGGGACACAGAGAGGAGGACTTGAGATTCGTGGTTTTACCATGTTTGCGGCAACCACGGGGGGCCAACATAGTCTCTAGCCTCCTGAGGAGAGAAGCGCAATATATTCACAATTGGCAAACTACATATCCCAGAGGACTCACCAAGACCATTGACTGGTGGGCGGTTACTCATTTGTAATTAGACAATCAATCATATAAGGACTACTGCGCATGCACCGGTGTTTCCGTCGATCTGAGTCGGGACTGCTGACTGTTTTTCATTCGACAGGCTCTATGTTAAGTAAGATATAACTGAGATGTTTATTGATTTAGGGCTTACAGGAGCGATACAGCTATGATTGTTATGGATTTTATATTGTAGATTCCGTTCTCCTGAGGACGCCAGAACAAGAAATGTGAACACATGTTGAGAGCGTGAAAAGAGAAAATGTGGAAACACTCACTATGATTTATTATCACTCTGCACTTTTACACCAGCAAAAAAAGAAAAATTGAATCATGAACTGAGCTGAAGCATATAGTTGCAGCGCACTCTACCCAGATGGCACCCAGCACTCCCAAGCTAAGTACCGGTACTTTTTTTAGGTATTAGATTTGATCATTAGTACTATTCAGGTAGGGAGGGAGGGCATGCGGTGCTATGATGCAGATAGTGGTGTTGTGATTACAAGCTGCTCTATAGCTTAACTCAAGCACCCAGTTCTGAGCACTGTTCAATTAACATACAGCTAGCTATATTGCTCACCACCATTCACATTAGGTTTTTTAAGGTATCACTGGTTAAGATATTCAATAGGTTTCTGTCTTCTGTCTATTGATAAATATTTGGAGAAACCTTCAATTTATAGGTCCCCAGATTACTTGTATTAGCTAATGTTTAATGCCAAGAAGTGTAGAGTGATGCACTTGGGGTGTGGAAACCCAAAAGAGAGATACTGGGTAGGAGTGGAGAGATTAGTAAGCTTGGCTCAGGAGAGAGACCTTGGGGTGTTGGTGTTGGAGGATCTGAAGGTGAAGAAACAATGTGACGGCCATGGCTAGAAGGATGCTAGGCTGCGTAGAGAGGGGCATAACCAGCAGAAGGAGGTGTTGATGCCCTCTACAAGTCGTTGGTGAGGCCCCACTTGGAGTACAGTGTTCAGTTTTGGAGGCCGTATCTTGCTAAAGATGTAAACAGACTGGAAGCGGTGCAAAGAAAAGCTACAAAAATGGTATGGGATTTGCATTGCAAACCGTACGAGGAGAGACTTGCTGACCTGAACATGTATACCTTGGAGGAAAGGAGAAACAGGGGAGACATGATACAGACATTCAAATATTTGAATGGTATTAATCCACAAATGAACCTTTTCCGGAGACGGGAAGGCGGTAGAATTAGAGGACATGAATTGAGGTTGAAGGGGGGCAGATTCAGGACTAATGTCAGGAAGTATTTTTTCACGGAGAGGGTGGTGGATATGTGGAATTCCCTCCCACGGGAGGTGGTGATGAAAACGGTAACGGAATTCGAACATGCGTGGGATAAACACAAAGGAATCCTGTTTAGAAGGAATGGTTCCGTGGAATCTTAGCGGAGATTGGGTGGCGTCGCCAGTAATTGGGAAACAAAAACAGGAGCTGGGCAGACTTCTACGGTCTGTGCCCTGAGAAAGGCAAGGACAAATCAAACTCGGGTATACATATAAAGTATCACATACCATGTAAAATGAGTTTATCTTGTTGGGCAGACTGGATGGACCCTACAGGTCTTTATCTGCCATCATTTACTATGTTATTATGGGATCTGCAGCATGGATTTCTATGGGTAGAATCAGGGACTCTTAACTCCCACACTGCTTCGGGGTATAAATTCAAAACCAGGGTTAGCTATGTCTGGATTCTGGTCTATCTTGTATGGAATCCAGATTTCACTTTCCTCTGTAGAAGAATTTGTGAAATAATGTTATTGTTTACAACGGGTAGTTTTTTCAGTGGCTGAAACTAACTGGCAAGATTTTGTATGCATAGAAATCCCTTGGAACACATGTGTGACAATTCTATAAATTGGTGCCAAGATTTAGGTTAACCAATGCCATGTGCTTATCATCAATTCTTTAATGGCATCTCAGCATCAAAATTCAGTTATAGAATACTAGGGTAAGGCGGCATTGGTACACTAAAGTTAGTCACCAACAGCTATGCCAAATCAGCTGTAATTGTGGTGCCCAGTTGTGCCCTAAAGTGCATATAACTTATAGCATTCTATAAGTTACATGTGTATCTCAGAGACACGCCCATGACCTGCCCATATTCTGCCCACTTACACACTAAACAATTTTGACGTGCATGTTATAAAATAGCACCTTGAAGTCCGCAAATAAACAACAGAAAACCAGCACTTCCACAAGCACATGACAGCAAATCTCAGGGATGGAGGTAAAAAAAAAAACACCAGGGTGATCCAAGGAGGTGATGAAAAAAAGCTTTATTCTTGGCTGTATAGGAACACAGTCCTAAGAATAACTGGATACAAATACACAGTCCCAGAAAGCACCAGACAACGCAGGCTTTGCTTCAGCTTCCCAGCCTTCCTCAGGAGTCATCTGCCATGCATGACGGAGCAAGAAAATCAATGGCATAAACTGCAGAAAATGAACACGGAAGGAAGCAGCAATAGTTTCTTATGGAATTGGCATTAACTGCAAAGGAGAAAACCAAAATGCAGAGCACCACAGACACTCTGCTGTGAGCGTTCTTGGGTCACCCTGGTGTTTTTTCACTTCCACCCCTTGGATTTGCTATAGAACAGCACCTAGCAGTTATGAGCATAATTGGCAACTAGTGGCACCAATGAAGTGCGTAAACGCTATTACTATAACTTAACCCAGCAATTCCCAAATGTTTTACTATGGTGGAACACCTAAAATATTTTTTTCATACACTGAGAAACACTCCGTTTATGTAAACATATATTGTTCAAACAGATTCTGCAATCTAATTTCTTGAGGAACCCCTGAAGAGAGCTTGTGGAACCCGGTTTGGGAATCACTAACCTAAGCACACAACGGACACCTATCTTTGGGTCCCAATGTATAGAATTGCCCTTATTGTGCAATTTATAGCTTATTTAAAAGGTAGGGGATGATTATGATGTATGGAAAAGTCACTTTGCCCCACCCCCTCAAAATACCTGGCTTGCCTCCTTGATGCCACCCCAAATATTTTGTCTAAAGACGCCACTGGTTTATTGAGGTAGGTACCAAGCACTGGAACTCAGTGCTAAGCACTTATATTACATCCTTCAATTTAGCCTCACCTCCGAACCCACCCACTATTTAACAAACTAAATTTAGGCACTCAGTGTGCCCAAAAGAGTAATGTGTTCTCCCTACTGGTAACTAATGTGTGTATTGTTATTCTGCAGGGGCACCTCTAGCAGATGTGTATGCATGGGAATGATTTTCATAACTGGTTCTTGCCAAAAGGAATCATGAGGAGAACAATTAATAATGTCATGCAAGTTATAATTTTGAGGTTTTAGAAGGAAAAATCGATTTTTGCCTGTTTTCTGCATCCTACAAGAAAGGTAACAGCTCAGGGGCCAGGAATTTTAAGCCTTGTGGAAAGTTGGTTCCTAAGGTACCACACTGGTCTTGGGGTAAATGAAAGGCATTACACATTTTGTGTCCTTTCTGCCAAGCTGCCAAGAGTGAACACAGGACTCCTGAGGAAGATGATCCTGGGTGCTGAACTAAGCCCTTCACAAAGAAGAGCTGATGAACTTGGTGGTCACCTACAGCAGCACCTGCTTGAAGGTGGCAAAGAGAATCTGCAATTATAGAAAAATAGATCCTGACAGCCATACAAACTCAGACAACTTTCTGCTTGTGCTTGGTGCATGGCACAAAAAGAGGACCAATTATGTTTTTTTCTACAGGATCATGTTGGGAAGGATGACACTTGAGAAATGGTAATCATGATTGCTTAGTTTTATCTTTTTGGCAGGGGTGGGGGAGGCTAGTAGCTTGAAGGTAATTCAGATGCACTGCAGGATGCAAGGCTAAAGGTTCACCTATAGTGCCTAATGACCTTGCACCAGCTCCGATAACAATGTGGGTTTTGCCTCCTTTTTGTCCTGTAGAAAGCCGAGAGGTTTACTGGAAGCCTGTAATCAGTGCTGAAGTATAGCTTTTAACTTTTTGCAAGCTGTGGAGTGCCTGCAGTATGTGTATCTTACATACTAGTGGTGAAGTTCTGGATGTAAGAGAAAAGCATCTGGGCGATATCCTACTAGAAGTCTCTAAAGATTCATATATGAGTGAATATAGAATGGGATTCTACAGTACTGTGCAGGAAGACCTTAGGACACTGGAAGACAGGGATCAAAATGGCAGATGAACTTTAATGTGAACAAATGCAAAGTGATGCACATTGGGAAGAATAATCTGAATCATAGTTACCTGATGCTAGGGTCCACCTTAGGAGTCAGCAATTAAGAAAAAGATCTAGGTATCATTGTAGACAATACGTTGAAATGGCCAAAAATGCAAACAGGATGCTAGGAATTATTAGGAAAGGAATGCAAAATAAGACCAAGAATATTAAATAATGCCTCTGTATCGCTCCATGGTGCAACCTCACCTTGAGTATTGCATTCAATTCTGGTCACCGTATCTCAAAAAAGATATAGTGGAATTAGAAAAGGTTCAAAGAAGAGCGACCAAAATGATAAACGGGATGGAACTTCTCCCATATGAGGAAAGTCTAAAGAGGTTAAGCTTCTTCAGCTTGGAAAAGAGATAGCTGAGATGGGACATGATTGAGGTCTACAAAATCCTGAGTGCTATAGAACGGATAAAGTGAATCAATTAATCATTCTTTCAAAACGTACAAAGCAGTGGCGTTGCTAGGGCTAGGTGGGGCGCCAGGGGAGCAGCCGCTCCCCCAAACAGAGTTCTGCCGGTGCCTATTTTCTTTTGTTGTGTTGCACTGAAAATGTACGCTGGCGCAAGTCCGCTCTCATTCCACCCGCGCTGTCAACCTGGCTCCGCTTCTGGTACAAAGACCAAGGGACACTCAATGAAATTACATGGAAATACTTTTAAAACAAATAGGAGGAAATATTTTTTCACTCAAAGAATAGTTAGCTCTTGAATTTATTGCCAGAGGATGTGGCAATGGCAGTTAGCATATTTGGATTTAAAAAAGGTTTGGACACGTTCCTGGAGAAAATGTCCATAGTCTGTTATTGAGATGGACATGGGGCAAGCCACTCCTTGCCCCAGAATTGGAAGCATGAAATGCTGCTACTAATTGGGTTTCTGTCAGGTACTTGTGACCTGGATTGGCCACTGTTAGAAGCAGGATACTGGGCTAGATGGACCATTGGCCTGATCCAGTATGGCTATTCTTATGTTCTTATGCTTGATGGACCTTTAGTCTAACCCAGAATGGCAGTTCTTGTGTTATGAGAGAAGTAGACTTACACTCAAGTATTCTGCAGTATCCTGAAGACTATAACAGGAAAGAAGAACGCTGAGGATCTGACTATTCTGACGAAGAGGGAATATTCTGAGAAGAAATTAGAGGAAGATTAAATGAAGAAGCAACACAGGGTCTATTTTTTTTCTTTGGATTTTCTCATACCTAGGACATTAACAGAAGAATTTAGCTAATTTTTGATCTTCCTACTGGATTCTTTTGGGTGAGTACCATATAGAAAGAGTGAGAAGTATGACACTGAAGCCTGAATAAAGCAAGAATATAAGTACAGCCAAGAAGCAAACTTAATTTGTACCCTTTAGCGCCCACCAAAAATGCATAATGACAGGACTCTATGGGCCCAATATTCAGACCGCAGGAGTTAGCTCAGCTAACTTCCACAGTCAGTGCGGAGCCCAAATATTCAATGCCGGGCTGTTTCAAACTGAACCGATCAAAGTGATATTCAGCGCTGGCCAATTAAGTTTGAACTGGTCAAACATAGACCTGGTATTCATGCGGCCAAATATGGTTGCCAAACGTGTGCTGAATATCAGCAGATAGCCAGTTATAACGTGCGATATAACCGGCTATCTGCTAACTGTGAATTTTCAGACGGGCATGGCTCGTCATGTTCCGCTGAAATTTCACGGCTAGCCAGTTACGGGGCATTTAACTTGCCAGGTGCCGATGATGGCCAGTTAAATGCTTTTAAATTTCAGGAGGGTATCTTCCTTAATGCTACATTGACAGGGGACATTTTAATCTATTCAGATCTAGGGACCTAATTCCTTAAGGGCCAGATGCACTAAGGTCCTCGGAAGAGCCCTTCCCTTACCGATTCCATAGCGAATCGGTAGGGAACAGCAATGCATAAAAAAAAAACGGAATGCAAATGAGCTGCTCGTTGTAGCTCATTTGCATTCTCTATTCCCTCAGAAGCCAGTCGGGCCAGTTGAGCATGTGCAAAAAAAGAACAAAAAAATAGGACGTCCCTGGCAAGCAGGAAACTTGTCAGCAGCCTGAAACCTCAGAAGAGAAAGAGTGCTGAAAAGAGCCCCAATTAATTTAAGTACTGCTGCTCTTCGCTTGTGTAACATTTCCATTGTTTACTGCTTTGCATGTTAAAGGTAGGCTTCTATCAGGCAACTAGGAAGGACTCTCTGAACAAAAAAAATAAAATAAAAAAGAATGTCCCTGTTTTTCTTACCTGCCTAAACTGACCACAACCACAATTCTCTCAACAGTCCCCTCCAAGGTTGTTTTCAGCTCCCCCCACAGGATCGGGACTTGCAAGGACATCCAAATCAAAACTTTTTGGACGTCTCTCCCTCCAGGTCTCCCTCAGCAAATCACAGCGCATTTAGCTGATACTGGTAACAGCTAAACGCGCTGTGATTGGCTGAGAGAGCAAAAAGTTTTGATTTGGACGTCCTCGCAAGTCCCGATCCTGTGGGGGGGGGGGGGGGGGGGGCGCGCAAGCTGAAAACAATCTTGGAGGGGACTGTTGAGAGAACTGTGGTTGTGGTCAGTTTAGGCAGGTAAGAAAAACAGGGACATTCTTTTTTATTTTTATTTTTGTTCAGAGAGTCCTTCCTAATTGCCTGATGTAAGCCTACCTTTAATATGCAAAGCAGTAAACAATGGAAATGTTACACAAGCGAAGAGCAGCAGCACTTAAAGCTGCAAACGTCCAAGAGCTCGTCAGGGACATCCTTTTTTGGTTTTGTGAGTGAAGGACGTCCATGTTAGGCACTTTAGAAGGACGTCCCTGATGAACTTTTTTTTCCCTCTTCCGATTCCCTCACAGTGGCCCCAATGAGAGGTGCAGACCTCCCGTTAGGTTTTCCACAGTAAGGGGATCGGAAAACGGTAGTGCATCTCATTATAATAGCCCTTGGATCATTTGCATTCCATTTTTGTTACCTGCTATGGTGATCGGAAAATACCCTTTTGTGCATGTCCCTGTTTACTACTTGCACATTAAACTGGCTAAAACCAGTTTAAAACCCACGTTGCTGGCTCGGAAAGCTTAGTGCATCTAGCCCTACGTTAGACAGCTATATAGTTGAAATATGTACACCACAGGAACTAAGCTAACTGTCATACTTTAAAAAGGGTGTGAATGGTGTAAGAGTCACCTTACTGTATGTTTTCTAACCTCCTTGTATTTGGAGGCATACAAATGCTTTCTTCTGTAACACACTGGCTCACTTCCACAAAACAGTATTTCAAACAAAGGCACTGATTTAGAAGGGTTTCCCTGCAGGCAGAAATTGGAAGATCAGGTCCAAAATTGAGAACCAACAGCCAAAACAGCCGAAGAAAGGCAGGTTTGTAATAAGGAAGCATGACTACGTGATGCACAGTCAGGGAGCAGAACTAGCAGTACCCTTCCTGTTGTAGGGGTTCTCGGATTCTGCTTCTATAAATTCTCAGCAGAGACCTCTAGTGACTGTATTAGTATTTGGTGTGTTACCTTTTGAATTAGAATACTCTCACAGCTTCTAGAGCAAAGGGCTGGCTTTCCAAACTGTGATGAGCAGTAGTAGGAGGAAACACCTTAGGAAGAAAACTGTGTTGGTATAAATACCAAGCCTAGATGGAGTAGACTTGTCTTTTGCTCCTGCTCCCTGGATAATATACCACTATAGCAAAGGGAATTGGCTCTTGCCTCCCTAACTGAAAGGAAGAAGACCTCTGGCTACCACAGTCAAAGCACCTGGAGGAGAAAAGAAGTGGAAAAACAAACATCAGCGCAAAATCAGCTATGGCATTTGAACGAAGAGAAATCTGAAATGGGGAACCATCCCTTCATCATTATCCTACCAAGAGATAAGGGAGAGAGAATGGCATCACGCCTGAAGAGGGCACCAAAGAAGTGTCCCAGGAGAACCCACTGGACAGAGAGCTCAGTAGCAGTGACACTATTAGGGAAGGGACCATCTACAGTGACTTTATATTTGAAGGCTCACAAGCAGATGATCAAAAGTCTCGCACTGTTCCAAACAGCGCTCTAAAAATAGCGCTGGAACAGAGCGGGGCGTTATTAGACCTATGATCAGAGATAATGACATGCAAATTTAAGCACACAATTATCTCTGATCATGGGGTAGAAGGGCAGGAGAATTATGCCTGAGCATGGGCTCAAGCACAATCCTCCTGGACTTGTTTGACAGGTCTGGGCTGTCAAAAGCCCAGACCTCTCAAACACAGAGGCTGGAGATCCATGGGACCACCAGACTCCAACTACCCCTTTCCCATGAGCAAGGCAAAACGGGGGCTGGAGGTCCGGCGGACCTCCAGTCCCCCCCCCCCAACACAGGTTCAGGGAGGGCTGGAGATCTGATGGGTCTCCAGCCCCCCCAACCCCCCAGCATTTCTAAAACGTCCCTGATAGCCCAGTGGGTGACCGACCCCCCCCCCCCCCCAGCAACAGGGGAGCTGGAGGTCCAGCATTAGCAAGGGGACCCTGGTGGTCCAGTGTCAATCCCCCTACCTTGAGTTGAAGGAGGGAGGTAGCCTGCCTTCCTCCTCTTCCTTCGACACCGCCTACAAAATGTGTATCCTGTGGGGGGGGGCAGGGGTCAACGGTTCCTGGGTTGGTTCGTTGGGGGGAATGGGGACCTGCTAGCTCGCAAATGCATGCTGGACAGGGCTCACCATTCCTCTCCAATGGTCTGCAAACCCTAACGCCAGCTCAGAGCTGGCGTAGGGTTTGCCACGGCCAGCGACCCAATCTTTGGCATGCTGATCACTGATCATTGGGGATGAATAGGTTTAGCATGCATTTGCATGCTATTTGCGCTAAAAGCCCTGTTTTGCATGCATTTGCATGCTAGTTGCTTCCAGAGTCCTCGAGTGCGTTGTTTCATGCGCTCGGGGACTCTTCATCATGGGGGGGGGGGGGTAGCAAATGCAAGCACTAGTATAGTGCTAACAGCCTCTAGCACTGGTGTTTGCTTCTGATCATCCGTATGTCAGAGAGCCATACTGCCAACCAGAGACTTAGGTGCCCCTTTTACTAAAGGGTTGCCACGTGGCAAATCAAAACTACCGCAGGCCTAATGTGGTCTCTGGTGGTAGTTTCACCCAGAGCACGTGGCATTTCAGGCACTACCGGAAATTCCAGAAAAATATTACCACAGGGGGTTACCAGGCGGTAATCAAGCAGCGCCGCATGTTGTCCAGTTACTGCCGGGTTAGCGCACAAACTGCAATCTTACAACATGGTCATTTCTTTTTTAGGGCTCTTTACCTGCTGCGCTAAAAATGGCCTCAGCATGTGGCAAAAACAGCTGCTACCATTAGCGCAGAATCCCTTTTACCATAGCTTAGTAAAAGGGCCCCTTACAGAGCAACTGTTCTCTAGAGAAGGGGTCCTGAGAGAATGCAGTTATAAAGGATATTTATCCGGGACCTCTACCAAGGCAGAGTTTTCATAAGGAAACCAGTGTTCCCAGATGGTGACATTTTTTCCAGCCCCCAAATAGCCCAATATTAATATAAATATTAATAAGGTCATATGAATATTAATACGGTCAATATGAATATTAATAAGGTAATTGTAATCAGAATCAGCATAATTAGCAGCATCATCATAATTATTATTATAATCATAATCCATCCATCAACCCACAAAACAAAAGGAGCAAGTTCCCACCGCAAACCATCTCTCTTTTGATCTACCCTGTTTCCCCGAAAGTAAGACATCCCCCGAAGGTAAGACCTAGTAGAGGTTTTCCTGAATTGGTAGATATAAGGCCTCCCCTGAAAGTAAGACCTAGCAAATTTTTGTTTGAAAGCAGGGCCACCGAGAACCGGACAAGGCCACCCCCGGAACGCCCCCCCCCCCACCCGAGGTCGCTGGGCCCCCCCTCCACCCACCCTCCGTCGCTCCCGGAACTAACCTTAAACGCCTCCTTTCACCTCTCCTTCCTTCCGTGCCCCGCCCTCGCGGACGTTACGTCAGGCGAGGGTGGGACACGGAAGGAAGGAGTGGTCTACCCTGCTGCTGCTTGCTGCGAAGGTGAAAGGAGGCATTTAAGGTTAGTTCTGGGAGCGACGGAGGGCGGGCGGGCCAACCCCAATGTTTCCCCGAAAAATAAGACAGCCCCTGAAAATAAGACCTAGCGCATTTTTGGGGGCAATAATTAATATAAGACAGTGTCTTATTTTCGGGGAAACACGGTAGGTACAGGAAAAAAAAGATTTTACGTTCTCCCAGGGTTCAACCTAAATCACGTTTAATGTGGGATATAAGCATAGTAAATAAGTAAATAGATAGAAACTCTGATTCTCAGAACATGATGTGTGGTTTTAGTGGCCTTTTATCAGGGGGAAAAAAATTCTCTTCACGATACAACATAACACGTGCAGCAAGCAACAGCTGATCGTTTCCCTTCGAACTTCCCTCCTTTCCTCCCTGGCCCGCCTGGCCAGGGAGGAAAGGAGGGAAGTCCGAAGGGAAGCGATCAGCTGTTGCTTGCTGCAGCGCCTTAACACAGAGGTGAGAGGCGCTGAGAGGGCCCGGCCCGGTGGAAGACGGAGGGGGAGGGTAGAGGGGGGAGTGGCGGCGGTGACGACCTCAGGGGAGGCGGTGGGGCTGGGCCTCGGGGTGCAGAGGATGGCGTGGAGGCCGGGGCTGCGGGAAGCTGTCATTTCAATGCAGGGGGGAGCGCAAAGGACGTCCATAAAGGACGTCCATAGGCACAGCTCGTCTTTTTTTTTTTACATATAGTGAAGGACGTCCATAAAGGACTTCCTTGGCATGCGCAGAGCAGCCAGCATAACGCTTGGCTGCTCTGCGCATCAGTGGTGTAGCCAGAAGGCAGTTTATGGTTGGGCCAGTGGGCAGGTTGGATGGGCATGCATTTCCTCTTCCCTTCCCCCTCCCCCAACCATGAACTTAAAAAAATGAAATACTTTAGCTGGTGAAGATCTCTAGCCCACAGACCCCTGTTTAGAAAAGCACAGCAGTCAAAGGCACTGCTCCATGTTAGTGACACTGGCTTCGGCACCATAGGCATGCTCAGTTCTCATGCATGACATATTCCAATCATTAAATAGAAAATAAAAATTTTTTCTACCTTTGTTGTCTGGTCATGTTATTTTTTTAATCATGTTGTCCCAGTCTTTGGTTTCTGTAATTCCTCTGTCTTCTCTTAACTTTTTTTCCAATATCCTCTGTCCATTTGACCTTTCTTCTCTCTCCATGTCCACCATCCATCTCCCTTCTGTGTCCATGTCTTTATTCTCCCTCTGTGTCCTTGCTCTTATCCTCCCCCATGTCCAGCACCTCACCTTTGTGACCCTGCTCTTATCCTTCCCTATGGCCATAATCTCCCCCTATTCCTTACCTCATGTCCAACATGCCCTGCATCCTGTCCTTCCTTATGTTCAGATTCTTCTCCAATTCTTTGACTCATGTCCATCAACCCCTCTCTGTGTCCAGTCCTTCCCTGCATCCATTCTTCCCCCCTCCACCGTTCCTTCCCTCATTCCTTCACTTATCCAGCAACCCTTGTGAGAATTCATTCTGGGTATCCAAAATCTTCCATCATTCTTCCTTCATAACCAGCATGCCCTCTCTATGTCCTGTTCTTCCCTGTGTCCACCCCCCCCCCCCCATTCCTTCTCTTGTGAGCAGCATTCCTTCCCTATATCCACGACCCCCAATTCAGCATCTCCTCTATTTTCTGTCCTCCTCTGTGTCCTTTTTCCTCACCCCTAATCCAGCGTGTCTTCTATTTTTCAGTCCTCCTTGGTGTCCTTCCTTATGCCCAATTTTCCCCTTCTTGTTCTCTGGCACTCGCAAGTCTTCCTGTCCCCTACAGCAGCTCTCTCCCCTTCAACCGCCAATAGTCCTTACCCATGATTACCACTACTAAACCCAGCAACGATGCAGTCCTTGGAAGGCGGCGTGGGACCTCCCAGCCACGTCACACCGATGACTCTGCGGTGTCTCACCCCTAAGACACAGATTTCCTGTTTCTGTGAGAGGCGGGAGGGGCGGGACTCAAGTCCCACCCCTCCTGCCCTCTCAGAAACAGGAAGTTCGTGTCGGGCGCCGCAGAGCAATCAGCGTAACGTGACTGGTCTGGGAGGTCCCGCGCTGCCTTCTTCCAGTTCCACGGACTACATCATTGCCGCGGCGGGCCCTCGAGCAGCAACATACCATCCTTTTGCAGCGATCCTCTCTCCCATCCCTGCCGCAGCACCTGCCTTGCACTTAGTAAACGCGGCGCCCTGCTCCAGAGCCCTCCCGCCGCCGCACTGATGCAACTTCCTGTTTACACAGAAACTCGGCAGAGAGAAGGCCCCGGAGCAGGACACCGCGTCTGTGAGTTGCTGCCAGGCAGCGCCGATAGTAAAGTGGAAGCGCCGCGGCAGGGGTGGGAGAAGATGAGAAAGAAATGGGTGTGTGTTTCTGGGTGGGCCTGAGGCAAAGCTACGCCGCTGCTGCGCATGCTCGACTGGCCGACTGTTTAACGATGGAATAGAGAATGCAAGTGAGCTACAACGAGCAGCTCATTTGCATTCCTATTCCTTGATGCATGCCCGTTCCTTACCGATTCGCTAAGGGAATCGGTAAGGAAAGGGCTTTAACGAGTCTTTAGTGCATCTTGACCAGAGTACAGAAAAAAAAAAAAGAGGCGTGTGGTGCAGTATGCAGCAGCAGCAGCATTTGAAAGGGCCAGATCTCACCTCCTATTAGAGCAATAGGAAGGCAGCAGTATAAGAGGAGACAACTTGTGGGTCGCAGCAATAAAAAAAAAGCCCAACCCGGACAAAAATAGACCAAAACGTCGCGACCCGTGAGCATCCAAAAAAAAAAAAAATGTTTAAGTAAACCTTTTGGTTCAGAACTGCAACTTCTGGCCTGGACTCATTTATTGGAAGAAAGGAGAGTGCAGTAAAGTGAGTGGATTTTTTTGTGTGTCTTCTGCCAGTTTCTGCTGGTTCTGGCCCAGACCCCACAAACATACTCTAAAACTTACTAATAGTTACCCGATATGACGCTCACGGGTCAACAAGGGTTACAAACTGCAAACATTAAATTAATTCAAAGTAATCGATTACCATAAATTTAACAGGCATACCAATCTTATTTATCCTTCACAGAGTGAACAAGAGAACACACTCTGTAATACTGCAGTTTGAAATGTATTCCTGTTTGGTACACTATCAGGGGGCAAGACTGTGAAATGGCTGAAATATCTGGGAGTAACAAATTTTTAGATGTGGGCTCAACCTGTAAAAAAAACCTACTGTGATTGTTCCATGTTTACCAGGACACTTGAATTTGGTTTTGTTGACTTGTGTAGGACCTCTAAGGTTCTGTTTTAGGTGGATAGCAGAGACCTCTAGTGGTTCCACGAAAGTATTGTACTGCAATTTCTTTGTATGCAGTTTTTACAAGGGGAGGACACTCCTGACCAGTAAAAATAGGAAGGGATACTTTTTAGAGGAAAATGGAAATAATATATAATCTAACCCTAAAGGTACTGCCTGTCATTGGTTCCCTGGCCACTGCACCGGAAGGAGTAGAAAGATGGCGAGAGCTAAAAGAAGTTGCTTAGGCCTCTGCAGTTTTCTGGAAGATATTGAGCAGATCTGGAATATAAGAAAGAGAGGATACAGTGGATCTCTCTTAGATCTGAGCAAGGAGGGCCAGGCTGGCCAGGCAGCCAGAATAAACTACATCTGTGACCACATCTGAATTCAATCCAGCTCTGAGATGTATACAAGAGAAAAGAGTGAAAGAAGAGTCTCCTGGGAACTGGAAAGTCCTGACCCGAGAGAATTGACTGCTCTCTGCCTATTCCTTTTGTTATTGCTGTGAATCTGTCCCTTTTGCTTGAAGGCTATTTTTTTGTATTGTTTGTTTCAAAACTCTAATTCTAGCCTGGACTGAATTACTAAGCGCTGGTAAAAGTCTACAATGTGGATTAACTTGCCAATGGCCCTCTAATTTTTACTGGTCCCACCTGGACTCAGGTACTGTATCCAACAAGAATAACTTTGCACATTAGAGTTATCTCCCTAAAGGTGTACCCTAATAGAGTGTAACTGAAACAGTTTTGGGTTTTGTGTTGGTTTTTTGTTTTTTTTTACTAAAACTGAATCTGCGTCAGAAAATTGCTACTTGGTTTCAGTCAAAACCAACAAAATAGCTGCTGAGACTGCTGCCAAGGTTGCCATCTTGAGATTGGAGCTGGCTTCCGTAGGAAAGATTAGGGATCGCTCCTACCTATGCCAGCTTAAATCTCAAAATGGTTACATGACCTTGAGCAGCAGTCTCACGAGACTGCTGCTAGAGGACGTGACAGCCATTTTGATGGTGGAGACGGCATGGGTAAAGGGAAAGAGAAATGGGACTTGATATACCACTTTTCTGAGGTATTTGCAACTACATTCAAAGCGGTTTACATATATTCAGGTACTTATTTTGTACCAGGGGCAATGGAGGGTTAAGTGACTTGCCCAGAGTCACAAGGAGCTGCAGTGGGAATTGAATTCAGTTCCCCAGGATCAAAGTCCATTGCACTAACTACTAGGCTACTCCTCCACTAGAAGAGACTGGGGGTCACATCTGCCTTGACCATGCCCGCTAGACCACAGGGACTCATAGGTAAACCTGGGGGAGGGCCTATGCTTGGGCCTGGGGAAGGAGGAGTCAAGCCTTATTCTGTTCGGTGGGAGGGTGTCAAGCCTTACACTATTTGGCAAGTGAGAAGGAGGGAGGGAATGGGAAGGAGGGGTGGGTGGGTGGGTGGGTGGGTGGAGTCTGCTCCTATTCTTGCAGGGAGCAATATGGAGACAGAGAACTAAGTTACAGATGGCCAAAATCAAAACACAGATGAATACCAATTTTGAGCCTATTTTGGTGCCAAAATCGAAGTTGGTTGGCCTCTAGTCCATAACCTACCAAACAAGATCACTCCAGACACATTAAGACACATGCAACTACAGTCCTCAACCATATCCTTGAAGATCCTCCAACTAGTCTGGGTTTGAGGATATCCCTAATAAATGTGCATATACTAAAATGAACCGGGTTCACAATCTAAGTGAAGTGGCAATGTACAATTACACTCCAACGTATAAACCACTTTCCAATATTATTCATTTATTCTTTATTAAATCTTAAATAACCTTTAAATACAAGAACATAAGAATAGCCATACTGGGTCAGACCAATGGTCCATCTAGCCCAGTATCCTGTTTCCAACAGTGGTCAATCTAAGTCATACTGTAAGTACCTGACAGAAACCCAATAGTAGCAACATTCTATGCTAACAATCCCAGGACAAGCAGTGGCTTCCCCATGTCTGTCTCAATAGCAGACTATGGACTTTTCCTCCAGGAAATTGTCCAAACCTTTTTTAAACCCAGATACGCTAACTACTGTTACTACATCCTCTGGCAAAAAGGTCCAGAGCTTAACTATTCTTTGAGTGAAAAAATATTTCCTACTACTTATTTTAAAAGTATTTCCATGGAACTTCATTGAGTGTTCCTTAGTCTTTGTACTTTTTGAAAGAGTACAAAAATTGATTCACTTCTACTCGTTCTATACCACTAAGGATTTATAAGACCTCAATCATATCTCCTCTCATCTGTCTCTTTTCCAAGCTGAAGAGTCCTAACCTCTTTAGCCTTTCCGCATATGAGAGAAGTTCCATCCTTACTATATCTTTTTTGAAATACCATGACCAGAATCAGTGGCATAGCTACGTGGGCCACAATGGCCTGGGCTCCCCCCCACCAAATTTACTGGGGGGGGAGACCAGCGCTGGGCGAAGGCTTCAGCTGGCGGGGGTTAGGGACCCCCGCCAGCCAAGGTATTTACAGCGGCGGTGCTTCAGCTAGTAGGGTTTGGGGACCCCTGCCAGCAAGATATGTATAGCAGCAGCAGTGGGTGGGGAGCAGCAGGGCAGAGAATAGGGGGCGGTAAGGTGGCGGGGGAGGGGGCAGCAGACCAAATTTTGCACCCCCCCCCCAATTTGGGCTCTGGCCCCCTCCCACCTCAAGGTCTGGCTATGCCCCTGACCAGAACTGAACGCAATACTCAAAGTGAGGTCGAACCATGGAGTGATACAGAGGCATTATAGTATTCTCAGTCTTATTTACTATCCCTTTTCTAATAATTGCTAGCCAACTGTTTGCATTTTTGGCCGTAGCTGCAAACTGAGCAGAAGATTTCAGTGTATTGTCTACAACACATCCTAGATCTTTTTCTTGGGTCCTGACCCCCAAGTTGGACCCTAGCATCAGGTAATTTTGATTCAGATTACTCTTCCCAATGTGCATCACTTTGCATTCGTCCACATTAAATTTCATCTGCCATTTGGATGCCCAGTCTTTCAATTTCCTACGGTCTTCCTCTAATTTTTCACAGTCTGCATGTGTTTTAACAACTTTGAATAGTTTTGTGTCACCGCAATCATCGTTCCAATTCTAGATCATTAATAAATATGTTAAATAGCACTGGTCCCAGTACAGATCCCTGCGGCACTCCACTATTCACCCTCCTCCATAGAGAGAAATAGCCATTTAACCCTACCCTCTGGTTTGTCAAATAACGAATTCCTAAACCACAACAAAACATTGTCTCCTATCTTACGATGCTGTAATTTTCTCAGGAGTCTTTCATGAGGAACTTTGTCAAAAGCTTTGTGAAAATCTAGATACACTACATCAACCGGCTCACCTTTATCCACATTTACTCACATCTTCAAAGAAATTAAGCAAATTGGTGGGGCAAGATTTCCTTTGGCTGAAACCATGCTGATTCTGTCCCATTAAACCATGTTAATTTATGTGTTCCATAATTTTATTCTTTATAATAGTTTCCACTATTTTACCAGGCAGTGATGTCAGGCTTACCATCTGTAATTTCCCGGATAACCCTGGAACCTTTTTAACAATTGGCGTCACACTGGCCACCCTTCAATTTTCAGGTACTATGGACGACTTTAATGACAGGTTACAGATTACTAACTTCAGATCAGCAATTTCATGTTTGAGTTCTTTCAATACCCTTGGATGCATGCCATCTGGTCTAGGTGATTTTCTACTCTTTATTTTATCGATTTGGCTCTGAACGTCTTCCAGGTTCATTGAGATTTCTTTCAGTTCCTCCGCATCATTACCCTTGAAACCATTTCCGTCCGTAAAGACCAAAGCAAAGAATTCATTCAGTTTCTCCGCTATGGCCTTACCCTCACTGAGTGCCCCTTTTGCTACTTCATGATTTAATGGTCCCACGGATTCCCATGCAGGTTTTCTGCTTCTAATGTACCTGAAAAAGTTGTTATTGTGTGTTTTTGCCTCTGCGGCAAGTTTCTCTTCACATACTAACATACAAATGCTAAACGCCGAGTGTTGCAACTGATCTCTTAAACCATGTAATTCAAACAGGTTTCTTAAACATATGACTCTAACTGTGCCAAGATTACTTGATTTGTCCAAATATCTCATTCAGATATCAGTATTGTCCTCCTATTCCTGATATCTCAAGCGTTGCTGATCTCCATCCATCATAATGTTAATGAGTGCCGAATGTTCAATATTATCAACTTTCCAATCCATCTTGAGATACTGTGCTATAATCTTCCTTTTCTCATTGCATACAATTATATTGAAGATTTAAGATCTCAAACAGCTCTCTGAAGTCTTAAAAAGAACATGTCTGAGCTCTACCCAGTACCATGTTTCGTTGAAAATGGTGTCATCGGAAGCTAGAACTAAAATTAAAAACATCAATCTTCTAAATGGCATCTGAATGCCTATCCTAAAATAACATTACTAAAATAGATTTTAACAAATTCACAACTTTCACATTTCACAAAAAACTCAGACCAATTCGTGGTAATGAAATCAGATCGGCAGTGTGAAATCTTCCTACTTGCTGGATGTCTGAACTGTCACCGGAAATGACAAAATTTATACTTAATCTTAATTCTCCAACTGCAACCAATCAACCTCTTTATTAAACCCACTGGTTCAACTGTTCTCCAAGTATAAATGAATTTCTGTTCTTTATATAGTCAATACCAGGCAATGTCACCACCTTTACACAATTCCATTTGTAACAGAACTATGAAAATGTAAATCTGTAGGTTGATAGCCATACTGACCTCAATGTGACACCAGAATAAAGGAATAATATTAGAAAGTGGTTTATATGTTGGAGTGTAATGAATGTGCATGAGATAAATTCGCATACTGGAGAGGCAGTACATGTAAATCTCTCCTATACATACTCACTGTGGATAACCAGACTGGCCAGGAGTTCCTCAAGGATTGGGTTAAGGATCACTGTATTAGATCAATTTTATTTTTTCCAATAAAAAAAAAGCCTGATTAAAAGGCTTCCGGCCAAAGCCCAAAAGTCCTTAGTTAAATCATGAGCCCTCAGTTTACCTTGTCACCTACTGAACTTATCAAATAAGGATCAAATACGTGGCGAATAAGGGACTGAAATTCATCAACTTAACTATCTGTCAAATGTCTAGATAATGCATGCTGGAGTGACAGTTTGATGAAAGAATGACTCACCTGATTTTCTTGCTTTCAAAGCAATAACTGCAGCCAGCTCCCGCTGTACCTAACACATTAAAAAAATTGTAAAAAGTGATATTAGCAAGTATAATTTCAAGTGGAAAAACAAAAACCTGGTAAGGCTTTCAATGATTGTTTAAAGGTAGTAAAGAGTTCTTTAGCAAATAGGCAAATTAATCATAACCCTCAATACTCAAGCACACAGGGTCCTGGTAAGCAGAGAGGCTCATATCCTAGACACAGATAACATGACACTGCAGAAAAATCACAAGGTCCACCTGGGTCGCCCAATTCTCTTTATAATGGTACAATCTACATTCTGGACAGCAGAGGGCTCTAGAAAACTGGAAAAAAAATTTATTTATTTGTATTTAGTAGGATTTATTCACTGCCTTTTTGAAGGAATTTACTCAAGGCGGTGTACAGTAAGAATAAATCAAACATAAGCAATAGGCAATTACAGCAGTAAAAATATTCAAGTAACAATACAAAATATGGTATGGTATACTATCCACCTTATAATTGAAAGAGAAAAACGCCTAGATTTCGACCCAAATCGGGAGATAGACGTTTATCTCACAAAAACGAATACATCGGTATAATCGAAAGCCGATTTTGGACGTTTTCAACTGCACTCCATCGCAGAAGCGTACAAAGTTGACGGGGGCGTGTCAGAGGCGTGGCAAAGGTGGAACTGGGGCGTAGTTATCGGCCGAGGAAAGATGGGCACCTTTCGCCGATAATGGACAAAAAGTATGCGTTTGTAGCTAGAATTTAGGGCACTTTTCCTGGACCCTGTTTTTTCACGAATAAGGCCCCAAAAAGTGCCCTAAATGACCAAATTACCCCCAGAGGGAATCGGGGATGACCTCCCCTGACTCCCCCAGTGGTCACTAACCCCCTCCCACCACAAAAAAATGATGTTTCATAACTTTTTATTTTCACCCTCAAATGTCATACCCACCTCCCTGGCAGCAGTATGCAGGTCCCTGGAGCAGTTGTTAGGGGGTGCAGTGGACTTCAGGCAGGTGGACCCAGCCCATCCCCCCCCTACCTGTTAAAATTGTGCTGCTTAATGCTTAGTTGTCCAACCCCCCCAAACCCACTGTACCCACATGTACTGTAGGTGCCCCCCTTCACCCCTTAGGGCTATAGTAATGGTGTAGACTTGTGGGCAGTGGGTTTTGAGGGGGATTTGGGGGGGCTCAACACACAAGGGAAGGGTGCTATGCACCTGGGAGCTCTTTTACCTTTTTTTTTGTTTTTGTAAAAGTGCCCCCTAGGGTGCCCGGTTGGTGTCCTGGCATGTGAGGGGGACCAGTGCACTACGACTACTGGCCCCTCCCACGAACAAATGCCTTGGATTTATTCGTTTTTGAGCTGGGCGCTTTCATTTTCCATTATCACTGAAAAACAAAAACGCCCAGCTCACAAATTGTTGAATAAAACATGGACGTCTATTTTTTTTCGAAAATACAGTTCGGTCCGCCCCTTCACGGACCCGTTTTCGGAGATAAACGCCCATGGAGATAGACGTTTTCGTTCAATTATGCCCCTCCACGGCATGTTGTTGATGGTGACGCGTCACCTAGATAGGATTTTATATAGTGCTGGGGAGGAGACGGCTGTCTTGGTACATGTGGGTACTAATGACATAGGAAAATGTGGGAGAGAGGTTCTGGAAGCAAAATTTAGGCTCTTAGGTAGAAAGCTGAAATCCAGATCCTCCAGGGTAGCATTTTCTGAAATGCTACCTGTGCCACGCGCAGGGCCCAAGAGACAGGCAGAGCTCCAGAGTCTCAATGCGTGGATGAGACGATGGTACAGGGAGGAGGGCTTTAGATTTGTTAGGAACTGGGCAACATTCTGGGGAAGGGGGAGCCTATTCCGAAAGGATGGGCTCCATCTTAACCAGAGTGGGACCAGGCTGCTGGCATCGGCGTTTAAGAAGGAGATAGAGCAGCTTTTAAACTAGAAATGGGGGGAAGGCCGACAGTCGCTCAAAAGAGCATGGTTCGGGATAAGGTATCTTTCAAAGATATCACCATAACAGGGAAGATAGAGTATCCTGATAGTGAGGTTGCAAAAGAGATTGTAGTAGATCGGGTATCTTTAAATAACAATAAAAATCAGACAAAAGATTGCCAATTAATACTGTCAAGTACTAAGCATGATGTACTTAGGAACAACAAACATAGTTTGAAATGTCTATATGCGAATGCCAGGAGCCTAAGAAATAAGATGGGGGAGTTGGAATATATTGCACTAAATGAAAATTAGATATAATAGGCATCTCTGAGACCTGGTGGAAGGAGGATAACCAGTGGGACACTGTCATACCGGGGTACAAATTATATCGTAGTGATAGGGTGAATCGGATTGGTGGAGGGGTAGCATTGTATATTAACGAGAGCCTTGAATCAAATAGATTGAAAATTCTGCAGGAAACAAAACACTCCTTGGAATCACTGTGGATTGAAATTCCATGTGCAAAGGGGAAAAGGATAGTGATAGGAGTGTACTACCGTCCGCCTGGCCAGGACCAACAGACGGATGCGGAAATGTTAAAGGAAATCAGGGACGCAAACAAACTGGGCAACACAATAATA
This sequence comes from Microcaecilia unicolor, assembly GCF_901765095.1. Lineage (NCBI taxonomy): Eukaryota > Metazoa > Chordata > Amphibia > Gymnophiona > Siphonopidae > Microcaecilia > Microcaecilia unicolor. Next base: position 161,461,817 of record NC_044031.1, read on the forward strand.
ATGGGGGATTTCAATTACCCGCATATAGACTGGGTTAATGTAACATCTGTACACGCAAGGGACATAGGATTTCTTGATGAAATCAAGGACAGCTTCATGGAACAGCTAGTTCAGGAGCCGACAAGAGAAGGAAAAATACTAGACTTAGTCCTTAGTGGTGCTCATGATCTAGTGCAGGGGGTAACGATACGAGGGCCGCTTGATAACAGTGATCATAATATGATCGGTTTTGATATTGGCATTGAAGGAAGTGAAACTAGGAAATCAAGTACGCTAGCGTTTAACTATAGAAAAGGTGATTACGACAAAATGAGAAAAATGGTGAAAAAAAGACTGAAAGGAGCAGCTCGCAGAGTAAAAAACTTGCATCAGGCGTGGATGCTGTTTAAAAACACCATCCTGGAGGTTCAGGACAAATATATTCCACGTATTAGAAAAAAGGGAAAAAAGACTAAACGTCAGCCGGCGTGGCTAAACAGTAAGATAAAGGAAATCATTAGAGCCAAAAAACAATCCTTCAGAAAGTGGAGAAGAGAACCAACTGAAAGTAACAGGATAGATCATAAGGAATGCCAAGCCAAATGCAAAGCGGAGATAAGGAGGGCAAAAAAGGACTTTGAGAAGAAATTAGCGTTGGAAGCAAAAATACATAGTAAAAAATTTTTAGATACATTAAAAGCAGGAAACCGGCCAAAGAGTCGGTTGGGCCCCTGGACGAAAATGGTGTTAAAGGGGCGATCAAGGAGGACAAAGCCGTAGCGGAGAAATTAAATGAATTCTTTGCTTCGGTCTTCACCGAGGAGGATTTGGGGGGGACACCGGTGCCGGAAAGAATATTTGAAGCGGGGGAGTCGGAGAAACTAAACAAATTCTCTGTAACCTTGGAGGATGTAATGGGTCAGTTCAGCAAGCTGAAGAGTAGTAAATCACCGGGACCTGATGGTATTCATCCCAGAGTATTAATAGAACTAAAAATGAACTTGCGGAGCTACTGTTAGAAATATGCAATCTGTCCCTAAAATCGAGTGTAGTACCGGAAGACTGGAGGGTAGCCAATGTTACTCCGATTTTTAAGAAGGGTTCCAGAGGAGATCCGGGAAATTATAGACCGGTGAGTCTGACGTCGGTGCCGGGCAAGATGGTGGAGGCTATTATTAAGAATAAAATTGCAGAGCATATACAAAAACATGGACTGATGAGACAAAGTCAGCACGGATTTAGTGAAGGGAAGTCTTGCCTCACCAATCTAATGCATTTTTTTGAGGGGGTAAGCAAACATGTGGACAATGGGGAGCCGGTTGATATTGTATATCTGGATTTTCAGAAGGCGTTTGACAAAGTGCCGCACGAAAGACTCCTGAAGAAATTGCAGAGTCATGGAATCGGAGGTAGGGTATTATTATGGATTAAGAACTGGTTGAAAGATAGGAAGCAGAGAGTAGGATTGCGTGGCCAGTATTCTCAGTGGAGGAGGGTAGTTAGTGGGGTCCCGCAGGGGTCTGTGCTGGGTCCGTTGCTTTTTAATGTATTTATAAATGACCTAGAGATGGGAATAACTAGTGAGGTAATTAAATTCGCCGATGACACAAAATTATTCAGGGTCGTCAAGTCGCAGGAGGAATGTGAACGATTACAGGAGGACCTTGCGAGACTGGGAGAATGGGCGTGCAAGTGGCAGATGAAGTTCAATGTTGACAAGTGCAAAGTGATGCATGTGGGTAAGAGGAACCCGAATTATAGCTACGTCTTGCAAGGTTCCGCGTTAGGAGTTACGGATCAAGAAAGGGATCTGGGTGTCGTCGTCGATGATACGCTGAAACCTTCTGCTCAGTGTGCTGCTGCGGCTAGGAAAGCGAATAGAATGTTGGGTGTTATTAGGAAGGGTATGGAGTCCAGGTGTGCGGATGTTATAATGCCGTTGTATCGCTCCATGGTGCGACCGCACCTGGAGTATTGTGTTCAGTACTGGTCTCCGTATCTCAAAAAAGATATAGTAGAATTGGAAAAGGTACAGCGAAGGGCGACGAAAATGATAGTGGGGATGGGACGACTTTCCTATGAAGAGAGGCTGAGAAGGCTAGGGCTTTTCAGCTTGGAGAAGAGACGGCTGAGGGGAGATATGATAGAAGTGTATAAAATAATGAGTGGAATGGATCGGGTGGATGTGAAGCGACTGTTCACGCTATCCAAAAATACTAGGACTAGAGGGCATGAGTTGAAGCTACAGTGTGGTAAATTTAAAACGAATCGGAGAAAATTTTTCTTCACCCAACGTGTAATTAGACTCTGGAATTCGTTGCCGGAGAACGTGGTACTGGCGGTTAGCTTGACGGAGTTTAAAAAGGGGTTAGATAGATTCCTAAAGGACAAGTCCATAGACCGCTATTAAATGGACTTGGAAAAATTCCGCATTTTTAGGTATAACTTGTCTGGAATGTTTTTACGTTTGGGGAGCGTGCCAGGTGCCCTTGACCTGGATTGGCCACTGTCGGTGACAGGATGCTGGGCTAGATGGACCTTTGGTCTTTCCCAGTATGGCACTACTTATGTACTTATGTACTTATGTATACTACTTGCAATGACAACACAATACGTAATAGAACATTATAATTGGTAGTGAAGAGTAAGGCAACGTTGTAACATATAGATAAGTAAGAAAGTAAGAAGAATTTGAAAGTAAGGTGACTGATTTGAAGAAAGTTGCACATGAGGTCAGAGAGATGGCTAAATATTATCTCAGTTAGGCTAGGAGTGGATAAACATGTCCCGCTATCAATCCTTGTGTGTGTGAGTGAGACTAACAAGTTAGTTACTTCTTCCATTAAAGGCTTGGTTGAAGAGCCAAGCTTTCATCTGCTTTCTGAAGTAGAGATAGTCTTGTGTTAAGCGAAGCCTTTCAGGCAGTGCATTCCAGAGTGTGGGGGCTACTCCGCAGAAGGCTCACTTGAAGGTATGACATCGTGTAATGTCTTTTGGAGAGGGTGTAGTTAGTGAAAGTCCTTGGGAGGACCTTAGTGTCCTTGGTGGCGTGTGGAGGATCATCCTATTCTTCAGATAGTCGGGCCATTTCCTTTCAGGGCCTTGAAGATCAGACACAGAGTTTTAAATTTAACCCTGTGCTGTACTGGTAGCCAATGAAGTTTTTGCAAAAATGGTGTGATGTGGTCACATCACTTGCAACCTTCTATGAGTCTTGCTGCTGCATTCTGAATCAACTGGAGCTGGTGCAGACCCTTTGTAGTCAGATCATTGTATAGTACATTGCAGTAATCCAGTCTTGATGTTATCACGGCATGTACAACTGGGATAAGATTTGCCTTCTCGATGTAAGGAGAGAGGCAGCGTAGCTGTTGCAAATAGTAGAAGCAGCTCTTGAAGGTTGCTTGAATTTGGGGAATCAGAGTAAGTGTTGAATCTAACTGTATTCCAAGGTTCCTGACTTGTGATTTGAAGGGGAGTTCATACTTCCCAAAAGGGATTTTGATGTCAGGTATGTATCCACTTGTGTTAGGGACCCAGAGAAGCTCGGTTTTACTTGGGTTCAGGCAAACTTTGTTGTGTTTAGCCCATTCTTGAATGGATGTTAGACAAGTAATCAGTTTATTCAAGGCTGTAGGTAAGCCAGGTTCAGTGGGTATGAGTAGCTGCACATCATCCACATAGATGTAGAACTGAGTGTCCATTGACCGAATCCGCTCAGCTAGTGGCTTGAGGTAGATACTGAACAGAATAGGTGACAGTATCGATCCTTGTGGTGCCCCGCAGGTCAGTGTCCATGGTGGTGATGAGTTGCTGCCAAACATTATGGATTGTTGCCTGTCTGATAGATAGGATCTGAACCAGGCAAGTACTGTACCATTGATACCTGTTTCTGTCAGTTGTGCTAGCAAGATAGCATGATCCACAGTGTCAAAAGCTGCTGAGAAATCTAGCAGTACTAACATCGAGGCGAATCCCTTGTCTCTGTTTCTGTGAAGATCATCTAGCAGGGGATACGAGGACCGTTTCTGTTCCATAACCGGGTCTAGCCAGTTACTCTTTTCTAGCCATTCATTAAGTTGAACACAGACTGCTTGTTCTATGAGTTTCCCTAGAAACGGGATGTTGGATACTGGCCTGTAACTTTCAAGTTTGTCCTGGTCAAGGTTGTTTTTCTTCAGCAGAGGGCGAACCACTGCCCTTTTTAATGCTGCTGGTAGTTGCCCATTAGAAAGAAAGGTGTTCACAATGTTTTTTTGTGCCATCTATGTGGCCCATACTTGCCTGCTGCACTATCTTTGATGGGCAGGGATCGAGGGAGCAGGTAGTTGGTCGAAGGTCTCTTAGGAGTTTGTCAAGGCTCTCCTCTGTCAGGTTAAAAGTGTTCCATCTGTCTCTGTTAGGAGGGGGCGAATTTGTGCACCCCTGGTTGACTTGTTGGGCACTGAGTGGGATTACCTGTAAATCCTGGTGGAGACTTTTAATTTTGTTGGCAAAGTATGAAGCAAAATCATTGCAGTTCAGTTTAGACTGGGCAGGCTGGTTCTGTTGTGGGGGCTGCAGTAGGCTGTTTACTATACTGAACAACTGCTTGGTTGAATTGGCAGCCTGTGCAATGCATTGTGAGAAATACTGTTTTTTGGTTGCTGTTAATGCTTGGCGGTACTTTGCCATGTGCTTCCTACAGTTTAGTCCGTCTTCATCCAGGTGAGATCTGTGCCATCTCCTTTCCAGTTTTCGTACTTCGTGTTTAAGGATCCGAAGTTCTGGAGAAAACCAAGGTGAGCATTTGTGAGTGGGGCATAAGACCTTTTTTAGTGGTGCTGTTTTCTCTAAGGTCTTGGCTAAGTGTGTATTCCAGATGTCAACTTGTTCTGACACTGTTGTCTTTTCATCTACATGTGGATAGTCCAAGACCTCTAGGAAATTCTCAGCAGTCAGTTTTTTTTTGTCTCTGATCCCCTTCCAAACTCTTGGAGGTGCCATTTGTTTCAGGTGGTCACTTAGTAGAATTTAATTAGAAAATGGTCTGACCATGATAGGGGTGTTATTTCAGTACTGTTATCGCAGAATTCTGAGATATCCACCCCTTTGTAGAATATCAGGTCTAGTATGTGACCCTTTTTGTGGGTTGGAGAATTGATCACCTATGTACATCCTAGTGCTGTCATTGTGTCCAGAAAGGCAGCTGTGGTGGTATCTGGGGTTTTGATGTGTAGATTGAAGTCTCCCATGATCACCAACCTAGGGTAATTCAGGGTTACTTGAGTAATCAGGTCTAGGAGTTCTTGCACAGATAATGTGTTGTTATGAGGTGCTCTGTATACCATGAGCAGCCAGATTGGCTTCCCCTCTTCAAGTTGGATTAAAAGAAATTCTGATCCATGTAGCTGGGGGATGGATATTCTGCACAGTTTGATTGTGTCCTGAATCAACACTGCTACCCCCCCACCCTGTCTTCCTGGTCTTGGTTGATGTTGGATGTTGAAACCTATTGGGCATAGTTCAGCCAGTGGTAAACCCCCACTTTCATCTAGCCAGGTTTCACTTATTCCTAGGATGTCAAGATGCTGTTCATTTATGGCATCATGGATCACTGAGGATTTCTTTGCAGCTGATCTGGCATTCACCAGTCCTATAGTTCCCAAGGGTGGTCTGGGGGTGCTATGGGTAGCTTTGGTGTGACAATTAGGTGATCTTTTAAGTACTGTTGGGTGGGTGTTTGACCTCTTGCACTTTTGCCTTCTCTTTGGTTTGTGGGGGTTATGGTTTCCTCTCCCACACACCACTGGGATGCTTGCATGACACATTTTTGTGTCAGAAGCTAGTTAGGCAAAATTTCACTGGGTGGCGCTGCAATCCACTCTTTGGAGTACACCCTGTAGATTAGCAGTCTTCCTAGTTGGCAATGCAGGGTTAAGGCTTTAATAGCTGAAAGAACAGACCTTTTAAAGTTGTAAATTCAGACCAGTTCTGTGAGATCAAAGTCTTCCATCAAATAGAGAAACAAATGGCTGCACTTAGCACTTCTATGTGAAATTCTTGAAGACAGTGCATAGGTTTCCTTTAGTTTTAAGGAATCTAAAAGATTCAGAGTTATAGAAGTAGATTATGTAGTTAAAATAAATTTTTGAACTCACAGATTGCAGGTATGAACTTTAGAGTTTCTGGTTCTGATATCCTTGGATGGTCCAATTGATGCAGGTTGCTGTAGGCTTTTTCTTTATTGTCCCAGAGGAAGGATAGATGTAAACAGGGATCCAGCTCCAATCTCAGTGCATGAGGAGAGTTATTTAGGGGAGATAAAACTTCCTTTCTCCAGCCAAAAATAAATGGAAGAAGTTCCGAGTAAATTTGAGGACTGGTGCCTCAACACAGACTGAGCAGAAGTCAGTAAACATTTGGGTTGTAAATAAGCAGAAAATGTAGTTATTTAATCTAAGTTGCAGAGCCTGAAATGTATCAGCTTTACAGCTACAGGAAACCACTTGTCATTTGTAGTGTTGGAATCATAATATATAAAAGTTCCTCCCTTCTGTATATATTTTATAAACCGGTGGCTCAAGGGGTAAGTCCTATGGCCTGTCTGCAAACCATGGTGCAGATTCTCAAGGAGTTGGGATGGAGGGAAGGATGAAAGGAGGAAGGGATTCTCTACATCAGGACTCAAGGACTATTAAGGTTTTATAGAGATATTTCAGACACACTAATGACATTCCAAAATCAAATCCTTTACTGAGAAAAAGTGACGCCAAGGTAAACAGTGCCTTCGGCAACAAGTTCAGTTGTGGTCTTAGGACACACACAGGCTTATTTTTGAAAGAGAAGGGCGCCCATCTTTCGACACAAATCGGGAGATGGGCGTCCTTCTCCCAGAGTCGCCCAAATCAGCATAATTGAAAGCCGATTTTGGGCGTCCTCAACTGCTTTCCATCGTGGGGACAACCAAAGTTCACAGGGGTGTGTCGGACGTGTAGCGAAGGCGGGACTGGGGCGTGCCTAACACATGGGCGTCCTCGACCGATAATGGAAAAAAGAAGGGCGTCCCTGACGAGTACTTGGGCGACTTTACTTGGTCCATTTTTTCTTACGACCAAGCCACAAAAATGTGTTCTAAATGACCAGATGACCACCAGAGGGAATCGAGGATGACCTCCCCTTACTCCCCCAGTGGTCACTAACCCCCTCCCACCCTAAAAAAAAATGTAAATATTTTTTCCAGCCTCTATGCCAGCCTCAAATATCATATCCAGCTCCATGACAGCAGTATGCAGGTCCCTGGAGCAATTTTAGTAGGTATTGCAGTGCACTTCAGGCAGGCGGACACAAGCCCATCCCCCCTACCTGTTATACTTGTGGTGGTAAATGTGAGCCCTCCAAAACCCACTGTACCCACATCTAGGTGCCCCCCATCATCCTTAAGGGCTATGGTAGTGGTGTACAGTTGTGGGGAGTGGGGTTTGGGGGGGCACAGCATACAAGATAAGGGAGCTATGCACCTGGGAGCTTTTTCTGAAGTCCACTGCAGTGCCCCCTAGAGTGTCCGGTTGGTGTCCTGGCATGTCAGGGGGACCAGTGCACTACGAATGCTGGCTCCTCCCATGACTAAATGGCTTGGATTTGGTCGTTTCTCAGATGGCCGTACTCGGTTTCAACTATCGCCGAAAATCGGGGATGACCATCTCTAAGGACGACCATCTCTAAGGTCGACCTAAATGTTGAGATTTGGGCGTCCCCAATCTTCGCGGGGACATCCTGCGAGGACGTCCTCAGGAAAACCTGGGCGCCCCGTTCAATTATGCCCTTCACAGTGATGTAGCCACAGGTAGACCTGGGCCCAGCCCACTTTGGGTTCAGGCCCACTCAGCTGCAGCACTCCTTTGCTGTAGCTGGTGGGAAATCCCAAGCCCTTCCAGCTGAATACCTCCTCTGAAGGCACCCAAAATTCCCTACTGCCAAACTCGTCATTTGGCAGCAATGTTCTTGGGCCGTCGATGATGACACCCCACATGCTTTTGCACATGTACAAAAACTGAGGGTGTCAGCATTGATGGCTCAGGAAAACTGCCAACAATTGCCAAGTTTGGCATCAGAGAATTCTGGGTGCCTTCACTGGAGGTTTTCAGCTGGAGGGGCTTGGAGATTCTCATGAGCTCAGGTATTTACACTTGAGTTTTGCAGGGGGGATTGTCAGGGGAGGGGAGAGCACGAAGAGAGCAGAAAGCAAGGGGAGGATGAGGCAGATATGACATTTCATGTCCCCTCATTTTGCCCAAAAGGTCCACCCAAGCATAAGAATAAGAAGGGATTAGAGTCTTCCACTCTCCTCTAGGACATCCTGCTTCCCTCCTTTTGTGCTTTGGATTCTCTCTGGACCTTGTCCAGGTCCTTATTCCCCAAGGGGCCAATATTCAAAGGTACTCACCTGATTAATAGATGCTGTTAACCGCATAAGTAGCAGTGAGTGGGATATTCAGTAGCACTAACTGGATAGTGCCACTTTATACTCCTCTGTCTGCCTTGGCACTATCTGGATGGTCAATATAGTGTAATGAGAGTATTCAATTATCAACTGGGCTCCAGTAATGAAGTTTAAATTATCTATTCAACTGGGGTCCTTATGCAACTTTAATCACCAGTCACAACTGACTATAAATTATCCATTGGAACAAACGTATTTTTATTAGAAAACGTTTTCAAAAGTAAATTAGCGCTCAGATGATCAAGTGCCTTAGCTCAATATGAACAGGCAACCTGAATATCCATCACTGCACCACTGATAAATTCAGTCTTATAAGCATCAGGCAGAAAAAGAATGATATGCAAGTTCTCAACTTTACTAAAACATAAAGTACTTATCTTTTTCTGCCCGATAAGACTGAATTTATCAGTGGTGCAGTGATGGATATTCAGGTTGCCTGTTCATATTGAGCTAAGGCATTTGATTATCTGAGCACAAATTTACTTTAAAATAATTTCTAATAAGGATATATCTATTGTTCCTACCATTGGATAATTCATAGCTGTAGTGATCGGTAATTTATGTTGTTTAAGGACTCCAATTGATTAGATACATTTACTTTTTCTGGATTGTGCCAAAACAGTCAATGGGCAGAGTTTGGATGAAACTAGATTATCCAGTTAGCTGCCACATCTAGACCTCTAACTGGATAACTAACAGCAAAAAGGCTGTCCTAACTTTGTCCAGTTAGTTATCCAATTAGCAGTCTGAATATATCTGCTAACACTTCCAATTGCATATTCAGCGCTGGCTAGTATCCGGGTAATGTGATTGAATATCCAGTTCTAATTTAATTGTGGTGGCCGGCGTTAAAAAAAAAAAAAAACATTGACCATTGTAGGTAGAATATTGGTCCCTTCATTCATCCTTTCATTAAAATTAATGCATATCTTGAAAAGGTATCTTCAATCCATTCTAGCCATCTTTTGCATCAAAATGGATTCTACTGGAATCCAACTCCTATGATACTTCTGAATGGCCTAGAAATCATCTAGGGATGTGCACAGCGCAAACATTTTCGGTTCATTTGGGCCATTTCCCTAATTTTATTTTACTATTTGCAGTCTATTTCAAACATTTATCTTAATAAAAAATGTTTAGAACTTTAACACATGCTGACAAGTTTTAAATTGATTATGTGTGATATGGGCCTGATATTCAGCTGGCAGAGGTGAGCGTTTTGCTCACTGCCAAGGGAGTTATTCCCAGGGTAGTGCATAAAGATAGAACAGACTTGTATGAAGTCCATTTATACGCTAAACCTGGCCACTTAAGAGCTGAATATCAGCACTTAAGCGGCCAAGTGATGCCTCCGCCCCTGGATCTCTCCCAACATAGCCGGCTTTGAGTTAGGCACTAACTGCAAATCTCAGCACCACTTAGCCAGTTAAGTGCCACTGAAAATCAGTGGCTAGCCCTAACCAAGTGATTTAACCAGTCAGCAGCCGACTAAATCGTTTTGAATATCGGCTGGTACATTTTTAAGGCATGCTAGAAATACACAACCCTAGTGCAACCCAAGTTCACAACTACTTTGTTCATTCATTTCCTGCAGAAATCACTGCATGCAAATGATTAGAATCCAAAAATTGCTAACAGAGGTAAATGCAAAACAATGTTAACTTTTACTATATAGTTACCATAGCAGAATCTGTAATTACCCCTCTTTTTTAAAATTAGCATTTTTAAAGCACCTCAGACTTATTGCTGAAACCACCTTCAAATAAATTTACAGCATCTTGCAAAAAACTTTTCACCCTCCTGTATTTTTTACATTCTGTTGTTTAAAACACAGTTCAAAATGCATTAAGGCATGAGTTTGCATCACTGATCTACACAGCTTACCCTATACTTTCAAAGCAAAAGAACAACAGTGAGCAGTGACCTGGTCACGAAGGGTCAGCCCAGCCTGAGTATACGTGTAGGAGATACAGTCAGCCGGCCAAGTTGAGATTGTATATTTGGTGATGGGAATCACCAATCTGTTGGGGCAGAAGGACACAAAAAGCTGGGAGGAATTCCTATGAGGTTCTGTCCATTCTAGATAGTATGCTAGAACATGCTAGAAGTCTAAAGTACGTAGTGCTGCTTCTCCAGGATTACAGTGTGGCTTAAGGAAGAAGGCAGGTAATACAATAGACTGATTGAGATGGAACTCCGATACCACTTTAGGAAGGCATTTGGGATGAGGTCGGAGAACAACCCTGTTGTGGTAGAATCTGATGTAAGGTGGCTTTGCCATAAGGGCCTGAAGCTCACTGACTCTCCTGGCAGAAGTAAGAGCTATAAAGAGCACTACCTTATATGTGGGGAACTTTAGAGAACAGGAACAAAGTGGTTCAGATGGAGGTTTCATGAGAGCCGTTAGGGTGACATTGAGATCCCACACCACCAGAAGTAGTTTGATAGGAGTTTGGGGTATGAAACAAACCTTTCATGAATCTAACTATTAAGGGATGCACTGAAACTGGCTTATTATCAGCATTACAATGAAAAGCACTGATGGCATTCAGAAGTACTCTGAGTTAATTCTGAGACCAGAATCCGAAAGGTGGAGGAAGTACTCCATAAAGGTAGGCAGAGAGATCGTAGCAGGATCGAGTGCTCTAGCTGAACACCAGAGTGAAAATATTTTCCACTTTAAATGGTAACATTTTTGTGTAGTACGTTTCTTAGAGGTTAGGAGTATTCTAGAGACTGCATCAAGAAGGTTTAAGGAACATACATCTATTTCATCAGGAACCAAGCTGTCAGGGCTAGAGAGCGAGGGTCTGGATGAAGGAGGGACTCCTCATTCTGTGTTATTAGAATTGGAAAAGTATCTAACTTCTTCCTTGGACAATAACTCTAGGAGAAGCTTCTTCTGCCTAGTTAAGTCATTTTGAAGATAAACCCCCCAAGTTAACATCTTGAAATCCTTCATGATATTAGAAGTATCCTCCCTAATTTTATTAATTTTCCCCTTAAAAAAAGAAACCATGCCCTATGACAGGCTATCGAAAAGCTTCTGTGGCGAAGTTGACCCAAGAAACTGTAAATCTGGTTGCTATAATGGGGCAACTTTCTTAGTTGGTGGACAAACCAAAACAGGATTTTGTGGAGCAGGACCTTAATGCGATCATGAAAATGTATTTTAAGAATGCTCAACAAACATTTTGTGGCCAAAGGTTGTACATATTTCCAGATATCACCAAGTCCACTCAAGACAGACAGATAAGAGGGAAGAAATTAAGACACTGAGGGTGACCTTTTTGTTACTGGCATACCATTGCAAGTGTATTGTGCAATATACGAGTGTGAAATATTTTTTTTGTGCCAGAACAACGTAAGTCTTTTCTGGACCTGAAGAGGGTGTTTAGTAACGTATTATCACCTAAATCGGTAATTAGGATTACCTCATGTGTGGTGCCTATCACAAGACATCTGTCAGCATCAATACCAGATTCAGCAATCAAGAAGACTGTTTACAAGGTGAAATCCAACAGAACAGCGAGCAGAAAAAAGATATAAGATGCTGAACAAAGAGGGAGAGCAGAAAGCTCTGGGACCATTCATTTTTGAGCATCTTTGCTCTGTTCTATGTCCTGGCCCTGGTGTCAGGCTTTGGCCTTTCCCTTCCCGGTGCCAGGGACAGAGAATTTACTGAATCCTTGCCCCTCTTCCAGGCAGCACCTTGAATAGAAAACGGACTGTGTTAGATTTTGGTACTTTTTACTACCACTGTTCACCTTGGTGGCTCAGTTGTCAGTGAGTTTTGACAACAATTGTTAGAAGTTTAGAAGTGTTTCATAGCAAGGATCACTGAGTAGCCCCTGACACAGCCCTGCTGGGCGAAACACGGCCTGTGTCGGGCAATATATTTTATATGCAATTTTATTAATAAAGCTTGTGTACATCTACTACTGATCAGCTTTGCTGTCTTCCATTATACTTTTATAATACACAAATGGGGCAGCTTTAATATCCTTTTTTTTACTAATCTCAAGCAATGTAGAAACCATCAAAAGATTAATCTGGCCAAAGTCACATCCTGGATTGCATCTTCATCATACAATGATTTAGACACAGAGGAGATCATTTTATAAAGTTATTTTTTTGGCATATGCCAATATATGCACATATGCAGGACAATTCAATAAGGAACCAAGGGAGAAGTAGGGATGGCACAATGACTTCCGTTTGTCAAACTGACCTTTATTAAGCAAGACCAATACAGGACCTGGCATGGGACTGTGTTTTGGCGAGTAAAACCACCTACAACATGGGTCAAACACTTTACATGACAACTACACTGTTACTGGTGCAAGATACTAAGAAAGCTGTAACACACCAAACAGTCATGATTCCCCAAGAGCAAGGCCTAGTACACTGGGAGCAGAGCAGGGCCTTGGATACGTCTTTTGTTGTAAATCTGTTGGGCAATTTAACAAGTATACATTCACAGTTATGTACCAATTTCAAACGTATTTCATTAAAATAGCAGCATAATGCACATATGTATATGCCAAAATTCCACCTAAGCGCTATTCTGGTAGGCATACACATGGGCTGGGGTGCTAAGTTATGCACATATCTCAGGCATTCAGGAATTCATACTTATGTCAACTCTATGGCTTTAAAACAGTCATTACCCCCACCCCTTTCCCATTCTCAATGGATACCATATGTTACGTTCCACCACAATAATGTCAGCTAAAATTGGACCAGTCGTACCTACAAATCATGTTTCGGTAATAATCAAAAAAATCCAGATCCAGTTCCAAAATTAAATCATGTATGATTAATCCCTTATTCATAACAGAGTGTTCATTAATATATATAGGTGCAATTTAGCAAACCTTTATGCAAGGGTATACTGTAATCGGGGATATAAGCAACAGATAAAATCCAATGTAGCCATTTCTCCAATCCCATTCCCTATATTGAAAACAATTAGAAGGAAAAAAAATCCCTATCACCAGGAACAGGAGAGCAGTACAGTACCTTAGAGAGAGTGAGAGTGCTCCGTTACTGGAAGATTCCAATGCCAGATAGTAGCATTAGTTCGCCTCTGAGATGTCACTGGTCAGGAGAGACTGAAGAGATCAAAAGCACACCTGTTCTTGCCTTTGGGTGGGAAAGAAGAGAGCTGACAGTGCTCCACTGCTAGAAGATCCCATTGCAGGGTGGTAGCATTAGTCAGTCTTTTTTATGTCATCAATTGGGGCTGACTGAAGAGATTAAAAGCATGCCTACTCCTGCAGCATATGACCGTAGGGGCATGGCCCAAAGGGTAACTTCACTGAGTGTCCCTTAGTCGTTATACTTTTTGAAAGAGTAAAAAAATTGATTCACTTCTACTTGTTCTACACCACTCAATCATACCTCCCCTCAGCCATCTCTTTTCCAAGCTGAAGAGCCATAACCTCTTTAGCCTTTCCTCATGAGAGGAGTTCCCTCCCCTTCATTTTGAACCTTTTCTAATTCCGGTGTATCTTCTTTTAAATATAGCGACCAGAACTGAATGCAGTATTCTAGGTGAGGTCGCAACATGGAGCAATACAGAAGCATTATAGTATGCTCAGTCTTATTTACCATCCCTTTCCTAATAATTCCTAGCATCCTGTTTGCTCAACTTGGGACTTTATATGTGGAAAAAAATCAGACATTAAGGATAGCTTGGCTCTTCATATGTATTTGGAAACTCTGGAGAACTGATCTAAAAGTAAACAATTTACATATTTTGGATTTTCCCGTGTCCTTTCAGCTGAAATACTGTTTAGAAAATATCTCAAAGAGGTGGTAGTGATCTCAGAATCTGACAAAGTAGTTATGAAATATTAGGGCCAGTAATTATTGACTCATCATATGTTAAAGAAAGTTCATGGTGCCAAATCCCAGCAGACATCAATTCAAATTGAGACAGAAGCCCAAAAGATCATGAAAAAACACAAGGCAAAAAAATAAAATTAAAATAACACCAGCTCCACCATGATAAAGTCAAAGCAAAGTGAGAAAGCTGATCTCACTATACAATAATGCAACAAAGTCAGTAAACATGCAGGTTCTGATGAACCAGAAGCAAGATGTAAAAAAAAATGCTGAAGGCCATCCAATGTTTCCATTACTGTTTTGTATTCCAGAGAAAGTCCTAAGTTTTTTTCATAAATTTTAAAAATTATACTGGAGTGTTGGTCTTTCTCATTCATAGAACAAGGTAACCCTTGTTCCATAGAACACGTTTTTTAATGCTTGTACTACATAAGTTATTGTATGCGAAATAGATGAACCGCAACTTAGCTTAGACAGAAAGAACAAAAGAGATGAGCAACTGGTTCTGCAACTAACAGTGTGGATTCTTTTGTTCATATATTTATACTGAATAGAACCACATCAAAAGGCACCTCATTTTATCATTTTATGCTCTACCTCATCTCGGTTTTCATTTCTTCTTCCTTTAAGATCCCCTGGTAGGTGCATAGCATACAATTATAATGCTGACAATATTTAGAAAACCATACATGGAGAGGTAACGGATTTTAAGGAAGTGTCTTTTTTCATAATTTTTGGTAGCCTGAAATCTCAGTGGTGTACTTAACTTACTGTTTATGCTCTTTCGTGCTAAAGAGCCATTTTCATGACCAGTTCTCTTTTGTTTGAGTGCCAGCATCTGATTTATCCTGAGTGTTTGGATGTTTCAAGGCAAAGCTTGCCAACTCCAATCTTTAGAGAAACCTAACTCCTCAGATTTTGCACATAGCCTATTTATATGTAAATGGAATCAATTGCAAATTAATTAGCCTTTGCCTTCTACACGTACAATTTATAAATCCCACAAATTCAAAAACTAAATTGGTCTAAAGCAAATGTGTGTATTCAGTACAACTCTGTTATGCTTTCATCCACTATATGAGTGTGCCAAAGAGAAACTAGGGGCCTCTGTACTAATGGACATCAACAGATTTTAGCTAATACCCATGAACAAAAGGGTTACAAGCTATTTAAATGAGGCCAATATTTAGTCACTGCTATCTATTTAAGGATGGCCACATAACTTTACCATACACTCGGCGAGATATCCAGATAGCTCACTAAATACTGAGACATCCAGCTAAGTTTGCCAGCAGCTGAAAATCGCTGACATGTAATTTTTCAGAATACCACTGGACCACCCCTTGCTCCTCTTTTATTTACATGGATTTCTTTTCCCTGGACTTCAAGCCAAGTTATCTGTTTAGTGGCCCAGAATTTTTAAAAGTAAAGAACGTACCCAGGTTACTCCCAAATTACCCAGATAGGTCATTTTGAATGCAAACATCATCTCTGTTATCATTACCATTGGTTAAATGGAAGTAATGTTAACGTATATGTAACAAACATTAAAAATATTTTCAGGTCAATATTTAGCCCGCAGTGGTCAATGTCTTTCTAAATGCCAGCCGCTAAACAGCAAGGTTTTCATACATAGCTATTCAATGCAGGCCACACCCATCTACCAGTGCTAAATAACCAGGCTTGATGTGGCCACCAACATTTATCCAGATCCAGCAAATAGAATATTGCCACTTATAACTCTTGGTCATCTCCAGACCAACCTGACACTGCCAGGATAGTGCTGAGGTATATGACTGGATTTTCAGCAGCACATTCCAGGCAAGTGCCACTGAAAATCGGGTACAATACAGTGAGCCACACTTATCTGGGTAGGAGGCGCTGCTACCTGGATAAGTCTCGCTAAATATCAGGCACATTTGAAATGACTGTTAGGTATTATCTCTGGATGTACTGCATAGCTAAGCTAATGAGGGTCTCTGTACCCAAATACTCCCACCCTGATAAAGGCCTTTGGATCCACCCTGCCAGAGATTAGGGCCTCTGGGTCTGCTAAGACTCACCTTCCCAGCTTTTAAACTAGAAATGGGGGGAAGGCCGACAGTCGCTCAAAAGAGCATGGTTCGGGATAAGGTATCTTTCAAAGATATCACCATAACAGGGAAGATAGAGTATCCTGATAGTGAGGTTGCAAAAGAGATTGTAGTAGATCGGGTATCTTTAAATAACAATAAAAATCAGACAAAAGATTGCCAATTAATACTGTCAAGTACTAAGCATGATGTACTTAGGAACAACAAACATAGTTTGAAATGTCTATATGCGAATGCCAGGAGCCTAAGAAATAAGATGGGGGAGTTGGAATATATTGCACTAAATGAAAAATTAGATATAATAGGCATCTCTGAGACCTGGTGGAAGGAGGATAACCAGTGGGACACTGTCATACCGGGGTACAAATTATATCGTAGTGATAGGGTGAATCGGATTGGTGGAGGGGTAGCATTGTATATTAACGAGAGCCTTGAATCAAATAGATTGAAAATTCTGCAGGAAACAAAACACTCCTTGGAATCACTGTGGATTGAAATTCCATGTGCAAAGGGGAAAAGGATAGTGATAGGAGTGTACTACCGTCCGCCTGGCCAGGACCAACAGACGGATGCGGAAATGTTAAAGGAAATCAGGGACGCAAACAAACTGGGCAACACAATAATAATGGGGGATTTCAATTACCCGCATATAGACTGGGTTAATGTAACATCTGTACACGCAAGGGACATAGGATTTCTTGATGAAATCAAGGACAGCTTCATGGAACAGCTAGTTCAGGAGCCGACAAGAGAAGGAAAAATACTAGACTTAGTCCTTAGTGGTGCTCATGATCTAGTGCAGGGGGTAACGATACGAGGGCCGCTTGATAACAGTGATCATAATATGATCGGTTTTGATATTGGCATTGAAGGAAGTGAAACTAGGAAATCAAGTACGCTAGCGTTTAAATATAGAAAAGGTGATTACGACAAAATGAGAAAAATGGTGAAAAAAAGACTGAAAGGAGCAGCTCGCAGAGTAAAAAACTTGCATCAGGCGTGGATGCTGTTTAAAAACACCATCCTGGAGGTTCAGGACAAATATATTCCACGTATTAGAAAAAAGGGAAAAAAGACTAAACGTCAGCCGGCGTGGATAAACAGTAAGATAAAGGAAATCATTAGAGCCAAAAAACAATCCTTCAGAAAGTGGAGAAGAGAACCAACTGAAAGTAACAGGATAGATCATAAGGAATGCCAAGCCAAATGCAAAGCGGAGATAAGGAGGGCAAAAAAGGACTTTGAGAAGAAATTAGCGTTGGAAGCAAAAATACATAGTAAAAATTTTTTTAGATACATTAAAAGCAGGAAACCGGCCAAAGAGTCGGTTGGGCCCCTGGACGAAAATGGTGTTAAAGGGGCGATCAAGGAGGACAAAGCCGTAGCGGAGAAATTAAATGAATTCTTTGCTTCGGTCTTCACCGAGGAGGATTTGGGGGGGACACCGGTGCCGGAAAGAATATTTGAAGCGGGGGAGTCGGAGAAACTAAACAAATTCTCTGTAACCTTGGAGGATGTAATGGGTCAGTTCAGCAAGCTGAAGAGTAGTAAATCACCGGGACCTGATGGTATTCATCCCAGAGTATTAATAGAACTAAAAAATGAACTTGCGGAGCTACTGTTAGAAATATGCAATCTGTCCCTAAAATCGAGTGTAGTACCGGAAGACTGGAGGGTAGCCAATGTTACTCCGATTTTTAAGAAGGGTTCCAGAGGAGATCCGGGAAATTATAGACCGGTGAGTCTGACGTCGGTGCCGGGCAAGATGGTGGAGGCTATTATTAAGAATAAAATTGCAGAGCATATACAAAAACATGGACTGATGAGACAAAGTCAGCACGGATTTAGTGAAGGGAAGTCTTGCCTCACCAATCTAATGCATTTTTTTGAGGGGGTAAGCAAACATGTGGACAATGGGGAGCCGGTTGATATTGTATATCTGGATTTTCAGAAGGCGTTTGACAAAGTGCCGCACGAAAGACTCCTGAAGAAATTGCAGAGTCATGGAATCGGAGGTAGGGTATTATTATGGATTAAGAACTGGTTGAAAGATAGGAAGCAGAGAGTAGGATTGCGTGGCCAGTATTCTCAGTGGAGGAGGGTAGTTAGTGGGGTCCCGCAGGGATCTGTGCTGGGTCCGTTGCTTTTTAATGTATTTATAAATGACCTAGAGATGGGAATAACTAGTGAGGTAATTAAATTCGCCGATGACACAAAATTATTCAGGGTCGTCAAGTCGCAGGAGGAATGTGAACGATTACAGGAGGACCTTGCGAGACTGGGAGAATGGGCGTGCAAGTGGCAGATGAAGTTCAATGTTGACAAGTGCAAAGTGATGCATGTGGGTAAGAGGAACCCGAATTATAGCTACGTCTTGCAAGGTTCCGCGTTAGGAGTTACGGATCAAGAAAGGGATCTGGGTGTCGTCGTCGATGATACGCTGAAACCTTCTGCTCAGTGTGCTGCTGCGGCTAGGAAAGCGAATAGAATGTTGGGTGTTATTAGGAAGGGTATGGAGTCCAGGTGTGCGGATGTTATAATGCCGTTGTATCGCTCCATGGTGCGACCGCACCTGGAGTATTGTGTTCAGTACTGGTCTCCGTATCTCAAAAAAGATATAGTAGAATTGGAAAAGGTACAGCGAAGGGCGACGAAAATGATAGTGGGGATGGGACGACTTTCCTATGAAGAGAGGCTGAGAAGGCTAGGGCTTTTCAGCTTGGAGAAGAGACGGCTGAGGGGAGATATGATAGAAGTGTATAAAATAATGAGTGGAATGGATCGGGTGGATGTGAAGCGACTGTTCACGCTATCCAAAAATACTAGGACTAGAGGGCATGAGTTGAAGCTACAGTGTGGTAAATTTAAAACGAATCGGAGAAAATGTTTCTTCACCCAACGTGTAATTAGACTCTGGAATTCGTTGCCGGAGAACGTGGTACGGGCGGTTAGCTTGACGGAGTTTAAAAAGGGGTTAGATAGATTCCTAAAGGACAAGTCCATAGACCGCTATTAAATGGACTTGGAAAAATTCCGCATTTTTAGGTATAACTTGTCTGGAATGTTTTTACGTTTGGGGAGCGTGCCAGGTGCCCTTGACCTGGATTGGCCACTGTCGGTGACAGGATGCTGGGCTAGATGGACCTTTGGTCTTTCCCAGTATGGCACTACTTATGTACTTATGTACTTATGATAATCACCCAACATTCCCTCCCCCTCCCCAGCAACCCTCCCACATGAAACTCATTCTCAAACCAATAGAAAGGGAACCAGTTTTACTTCTAATGGTAGTGCCCATTAACTTCCAAGACTCTGATTCACAGACAGCATGTGGGGTCAGACTGTCTGCATTGCCATTTTGATTTTTAACATCATGCCTGGCACAGGTCTTTCATTCCCTGAATCGAATCAGGTAGGGATTATGTGGGGGGGGGGGGGGGGGGGGGGGGGTTAAAAGGAGTGTCATTTTCATGCAGGAATCACTAGCACGACTTTGTAAAAGAAGCCCTTAGTGAAGGGTCAAAGAACGGTGGCCAAAATTATTAAGGCAATAGAACTTCTCATATTATTATTATTATTATTATTTATTTACCACCTTTTTCAAGGAATTCACTCAAGGCGGTGTACAGTAAGAATAGATCAAACATAAGCAATAGACAATTACAGCAGTAAAAATATTCAAAAACAAAACAAAGTATGGCATGGTATACTATTTACAATGTCAACACAATACATAATAGAACATTATAATTGATAGTGAAGGGTAAAGCAAAGATGTAACATATAGATAAGTAAGAAAGTAGGAAGAGTTAGAAAGTAAGGTGATTGATTTTTAAAAGTTGCACATGATGTCAGAGAAATGGTTAAATATTATCTCAGCTAGGGTAGGAGTGGATAAACATGTCCTGCTGCAGTATATGCAGCCAGAGAGAGAGTGAGTGTGAGAGTGTGTGTGTGTGTCTAACGAGTTAGTTACTTCTTCCATTAAAGGCTTGGTTGAACAGCCAAGCTTTCACCTGCTTCCTGAAGTAGAGATAGTCTTGTATTAAGCGCAGCCTTACAGGCAGTGCGTTCCAGAGTGTGGGGGCTACTCCGCAGAAGGCTCACTTGCGGATATCACATTGTGTAATGTCTTTTGGAAAGGGTGTGGTTAGTGAAAGTCCTTGGGAGGACCTTAGTGTCCTTGGCGGTGTGTGAAGGATCATCCTATTTTTCAGGTACTCAGGGCCATTTCCTTTCAGGGCCTTGAAGATCATACATAGAGTTTTAAATTTAGCCCTGTGCTGTACTGGTAGCCAATGAAGTTTTTGCAAAAATGGTGTGATATGGTCACATCACTTGCAACCTTCTATGAGTCTTGCTGCTGCATTCTGAATCAACTGGAGCTGGTGCAGACCCTTTGTAGTCAGATCATTGTATAGTACATTGCAGTAATCC
The DNA here is from genome assembly GCF_901765095.1 of Microcaecilia unicolor. Classification (NCBI taxonomy): domain Eukaryota; kingdom Metazoa; phylum Chordata; class Amphibia; order Gymnophiona; family Siphonopidae; genus Microcaecilia; species Microcaecilia unicolor. Next base: position 161,482,658 of record NC_044031.1, read on the forward strand.
AGTCTTGATGTTATCACGGCATATACAACTGGGATAAGATTTGCCTTCTCGATGTAAGGAGAGAGGCAGCGTAGCTGTCGCAAATAGTAGAAGCAGCTCTTGAAGGTTGCTTGAATTTGGGGAATCAGAGTAAGTGTTGAATCTAACTGTATTCCAAGGTTCCTGACTTGTGGTTTGAGGGTGATTTCATACTTCCCAAAAGGGATTTTGATGTCAGGTATGTATCCACTTATGTTAGGGACCCAGAGAAGCTCGGTTTTACTTGGGTTCAGGCAAACTTTGTTGTGTTTAGCCCATTCTTGAATTGATGTTAGACAGGTAATCAGTTTATTCAAGGCTGTAGGTAAGTCAGGTTCAATGGGTATGAGTAGCTGCACATCATCCGCACAGATGTAGAACTGAGTGTCCATTGACCGAATCAGCTCAGCTAGTGGTTTGAGGTAGATATTGAACAGAATAGGTGACATGATGTTGAAAGGCTGAAGAAATTAGAAGTCTGCAGTTTGGACACGAAGAAGTCTGATAGAGGTCTACAAAATCCTGAGTGTGGTGGAATGGGTAAACACAAATTAATGGTTTACTCTCTTCCAAAAAGTACAAAGACTAGGGAACTTGACATGAACCTACGTGGTAATACTTTTAAACAAATATGAGAAAAAAAAAATTTTCACTCAATTCACCTAGTGACTAGATTGAGGGCCCATGATTCAGGGGCTCCATAAAGGAGCCAGGTCCACAGCTTCCAGCTGAGGCTGCAATTATATTGTTCAGAAATATAAAACAGAAGAATAAATTCCTAACTAGTTGCAAACAAATATTTTTATGGTGCCATAATAAATATAGCAGAATTTTAAAAAGGCAAAGAAAAGGGTAACCAAAATGATAAAAGGAATGGAATGACTCTCATATGAGAAAAAGCTATAGAGTTTAGGTCTCTGAAGAGACAACTGTGTGGGGATATGATAGTGGCCTATCCTAAGTGGAGTGGAACTGGTAAACACAAATCAATTGTTTATTCTATCAAAAAGTACAAAGTCTAAGGGACATGGCCTGCAGTTACTATCTGGTACAAATCAGAGTAAATTATTTTTTTCACTGAATGCTGAGTTAAGCTCTGAAATTTGTAACCAGAGGTTGTGGTAAAAACAGTTAGCATAGGTGGGTTTGAAAAGCATTTAGACAAGTTCCTAGAGGAAAAAAAATCAATAGTAATGAATGGTAGATCTGGGGAAAGCTGCTGCTTATCTTTTCGCTAAGCAGCACACACCCTGGCTACATTTTGGGATCCTGCTAAATACTTGTGACCTCGATTGGCCACTGTTGTTAACAGAATACTAGCCTTCATGGATCTTTGATCTAACCCAGTACTGTGATTCTTATGTTATGTTCCAGTTCAACTAGAAGCCCAAGGTAGTTGAAGGAAATTTCTAGGTTAAAAAAAAGAGAGAGAGATAGAGAAAAGAATAGAATGGCAAACAAGGATTGAAAGGCCCATCTGACCTGCCCAATTGACTTTCTAATGCAATGTCATACACTCTGGCTTTAGGTATCCTGCATTTTCTTTCTTTTTGCATCTAGCAGTGTGCTATTGGGAGCAGAGAAATGAGAACATGATGCCCTGAAAATGGCACGGACAAATCAAGATCAGGTATACATATGTAGTATCACCTCATACCTTATGCAATGAGTTTTTCTACTCGGGCAGACTGGATGGACCGTACAAGTCTTCATCTGCTGTCATCTACTATGTTACTATGTAAGACACTTCAAGCTGTAGATCACAGCAACAGCCATTGACAGCCAGTCCTCAAAACAGCTTTCTGCTAAAATACCAGCTTCACAAAAGCTCTCTCTGTAACTAATATTGTAAGCTGTAGTTAGATAGCATCCTCTGAAATATCAGTAAGTTATGAAGAGCTGCAAAAGTCCTGTGAGAGCAGTATTCTAAACCCGTATTAGGTACAGGCTCCACAAAGTGCTTTTTTCAATTTGCTGAGCAAAAGTCACACATGCAGGTGACACATTATAAACTAGCCAATCTATTGAGGCATGAATTTTTCTGGTAGAGTCTGGTCCTTGAAAGTTCATACCTCAATGAAGTCATCAGCGTCTTCTTTTTCACCATGCTGTTTCTTGAATTTTATGTTGTTCCTCTCCTTCCATCTTTCCAACCATCCAACAGTGGCTTTGAATTCAGTTAGTCCAAGACTTTCAGCTAGCTGATTAGCATTCTCCATAAGCAGTGGACCACTGACAGGAAACTGTCTGCTCCTGACTTGAGAAAACTACCGAAGAAGAGCATCTTCTACATCCTCAGCTTTTCCCGCCCGTTTATGTTTCCGCTGTGGATTTGCATTTTTTTGTCAGTCTTCCAGAAGCTGATCTTTCTGCTTCAAGATACGTGAAATTTGACTGGGATTGACCCCATATTCTTCAGCAATAGATGCTTGACTTTGTTTGTTTTCTAATTTTTTAAGAACTTCTATTCGTTCAGCCAGTGTTAAAGTCTTACAGTTGCGCGATGACAACTCCAGTGTACACTCTAACAACTTTCTTTCGCTTATTCTGCCTGTGGCAGTTAACCAGTGAGATTTCAAATTTATCGCCCCTTTGTCACGTGCCAATCAGCTTCCATATTTCGTGCGTGCGCTTATGCGGAGTCTTTCCTAAGAGGAGCGGTCTTAAACCATGCATATAAGTGAATCTTGCACTTATCAGTGGTGCGCTAAACCGAAGTTTGTCCTCATAGAAATTGATGGCACCAAAAACGGGACCAAAGTACGGCATGCAGTTAAACAGAGCATGCGCTTATCCGACGTGCACTTAAATGGAGTGCACTGTATATATATTTGGTTTTTTTCTACAGTTTTTTAATTTATTTGAAAGGTTCCCATATATAGATATAAATATCATGAAATAACAATTGAATATCACTAAAACAGCTTAAAAATTATTGTAGCTGGTAGAAACAGCACTAATAAATGCTGTGTTTTGTGCTCATTTTTCTACACTGTTCTATATAACACAGATGGCCAAATTTCAGTGAGGATAGCCTGTTTCCTGATGGGTTCGTGTTAACTGTTGTAATCTGCCTTGGGAAGCCTGGTGTTATAAAGATGGAAAGCAGGAAGAGAGGAGGAAGATGGTGGAGGAGGGAAAGGGAGTAAGAGAAGGAGAGAAATGCTGGGCCCACAGTTGCAGCTACACAAACTCTGATGGCTTTCTCCTTCCCAGATTGTGTACGCAGTAAACCACACTTAGCAGACTTTAACTTCTGGCGTGCAGTTTGCTACCTACACAAACTGGAAGGCTCACAGCATTAGGGATTTGTGTAGCCATGTCTCCTGGCACAATAAGGAGGTAAGGTAGAGACAGGGAACAGAGATTTGCTGGACCATCGGGGTGGAGGGGACAGGGAGAGGGGACAGAAAAATGCTGGACCATAGTGGTGGAGGAGAGAGAGGGGTTGGGGGGACATTGAGATGCTGAGCTACAAGGGAGTAAGAAGGGAGAGGAGATATTGGCATGGTGGAACAATGTGGGGAGAGACCATGGCAGTTCTCAAGGAGAGATGAGTGAGAGGAGGACAGTAAGTACAGAGGGTAGAATTGTAAAATGGGGAGTGGGTGAAAGAGAAGGGAATATGAGGCCAGGAGAGGTAGGGGTGAGAGGAGAAGATGGAAAGTTGATAGGTACTGGTAAGTGAAATATATAGGTGGCGGACTGAAGAGTGAGAAGATGAAATCTGAGGGGGAGAGACAGAAAACAGAGAAAGATGAAATGTGTCAGAGACAGATATAGTAAGGGAATAGAAGAGAAGAGGAAAGTGAAGAAAGAACAAAGAAACCTCACCACTGGAAAGAGAGCTGAAGACAGACAGGAAAACAAAAGAAGAAACTGGGACCAACATGCTTGAAAAAATAAAATACCCAGACAACAAAGGTAGAAAAAAAGTGTTTTATTTTTAATTTATTTGGTGCAATATGTTAGCTTTGGGAAATGTGCAACACGGATGTCTTTGTTATTTTTTTCCAGTACAAGAGGAAATACATTTGTGTTTTCATTTCACCTATGTTGTGGAAAATGCCTAGTTTGAATTCTTAGGTTCCCAATTCAATTTTTATCTTTATATTACTAATTTGTGATCCCTTATTCTATATTTGGTGTGTGACCAAAGTGTGGTATTCTGTGGGTAAGTAGTTTCTGCATACAACTCTATAGCAGTCCCACTTATTCTGTTTTACAAGTAGTAGATATATTGGTGTTCTAGGGCCCCATAAAATATTTGTAGTGCCGCATGTTAAATAGGATTCTAGTTTAAATCAGTGCTACCGTTCTATACCAGATTTGCTACATGCATGTCGAGTTAGGATTTTTTCAGGTTTTGTGTTATTTCATAATGTGCCTGGTAGTGGACAGATTTATTTCACTATTATTGAGATGATGTGAGAATAGTTATGATCTGCACCTGTTGTTGTGGGGAAGATAAGGTTTTCATGGACGCAGAGCATGTTTACATTTAATATATAAGAACTGACTAAGGTCCATGAGGATTATGTGTGCAGTGTATAATGGATGCAAGTACTATCCATCATGTGTGTCCTGACTGAAATAAAAGTTGAGAACCACTGGCCTAGGCATGAACTACGGGGTCACACGGGGAGTTGCACAACACGCGATCCAGCATTTCTCCCTCTTTCCCCTGTCCTGCATAGTCCTATATCTCTCTTGGCCTTTCCTCCTCAGTGGACCTCCAGCATTTCTATGCCTGCAGGCAGCATCGTCAAGTAAAGCAAACTGCCTCTGGCTGGCCCCACAAGCAATCCCACAGTTCTGGCCAGTCCCGGGACCTCTGCTACCTCCCGCCTCCTGATGTAACTTCAAGTTTCCTTGTAGGTGGGATGCAGCAGAGGCAGCCTGTATTAATCATTGCCAGCCACAGTCACTTCACCTGAGCAACAATATTGGCACTGCCGCCTGTCCGACACCGACCAGTGTCTAATTTACAAAAGTCTGCTCCCCCTGATATCAAAACCTGGCTACACCTCTGCTGAAGGTACATTTCCACAATAAAACTCCCAACAGACTGGAATACAATTTTAAACAAACAAACAAACAAACAAACACATATTTCACCCCCACAGGATTGACAAAACAACAAACTGGACAACTACTTAGAAAGTTTTAGGTATAGGGTAAAATCACAACTTTCCAGCAAACAAAAGAAAATTCTGTACAAGCTTACTCCACCAGAAAGAGCAGCTGTAAGCAAACTACAAAACAACCTATGCATTGTCTTCAAACCTGCAGACAATGGAGGCTCTGTGGTGATTATGGACACACAAAAATACATCGAAGAAGGACACAGACAGCTCTCAGACAATGCATACTACAGGAAACTAACTGAGGAACCCACACAGGATTATACAAGTAACATTGTTTAAAAAAAAAAACTTGCAGCAGCTCTTTCAGAAGTGTAATATTTGAGTTCCGTCAATAGAGGGAGCACAGAGACCTAGCAGAACAAGAGTTGAACTTTTGGGCTTTTCAGGAAAGGTAAGGACAGGGGAGTGGGAGCACAGGATCACGTTCATCTTTAAGTGAGAAAGAGGTGGTGGTAAATAGCTGGGAAAGGAATAGCTCCCTAGCTTCATCACTGTGCCAAAAGAACCATGGGGAAGTTTGCAAAGTTTTAAACTTTTTTCCACCACTTCTGCAAAAGCAAAACTCTGTTACAGAAGCCTCATCCCTATAGACAAATTCCGGGACAGGCACAGATGCCAGTTCTGTGGGTGCTTGAGCACACCCAATAGTTAGTTAGTTCGTTAATTTATTTAATTATTGGGATTTATTAACCGCCTTTATGAAGAGATTCACCCAAGGCGGTGCACAGCTGCCCCTACTAGCTGTCTGTATCCCCTGCCTTAGCCTGTACTTCTAAGTGCGTGAGACAGTCCAATGTCTTGCTGGTAACCGCCTGCCCTCCCCCTCTGCAGCAAGCAGAAAAACACTGACCTGAGTAACCAACCTCATTTAATCCAACACTTCATTTCACTGGCTGTGTGGTCACAATGGAAACTACAGCTAGAGGGATTGGGACCCTGCTTTGCCACTACAAATGACATTTTTCTACCCCCTTCAAACCACCCCCCAGAGTAACCGGCTGCATCACTTCGTCCTATGGCTTTAATCCAGTGGGTGAAAGCACAAAGATGCTACTTCGAGGATATGCTAGCTGCATATTTTAAAAATGCTTTTAAACCCAGCTATTTGATCGTCGGAGCATCTCTAGTTGCCCCTCTCCTCACCCCCCAGCTGAAGAGACAACAAGGACAGTGTGGTCAGCCAGGCAACATCAAAGGGAGCCTCAGAAGTCAACAAGCTGCTGGCAGTGAGGTAGGATTCCTGATAGTAACAGACATGAAGCAGCCAGTGCAGCATTACACACTTGAAACAGGACTGCATTGTGATAGATCACAGGTCTGCTATCTCTTTTACTGATGCAACTGATCTGTGACTGGTAAGGCATTTTAATTTAATTCTGGCATTTATAATCTGATGAACCATCAAGGTCAATGCAAAGAACAATCATACATTATAATCAGAGTGGGAAGGACAATATTCAAACCCATTTATGTGGGCACATATTTTACTCATATAAACTGACCATCTGAAAACCTCAAGAGGTAAAAAGGAGGATCTGCCAATGTAGAAGTGTTGGACCAGCAGGACCAAGAAGAAAATGAAGGGAAGGAAAGGGAGGTGGTCTAGGGAGAGACAGAATCAGTGGAAAGAGCAGGTCTGTGAAGGAGATCAAAGACGGTGTAAATGAGGCTGGGGATGAAGTGAGATCCCCATGCTCAGAAGCAAATGCGGCCATTAGAGCTGGACTAGCGCCCACATTTGCTCCTGTGGAATGCTCAAAGCCTGTGAACATCTGAAATAACGAGATCGCCAGCTCTGGGAGCAATGAGCATGCAAATCCATGCTAGTTAGGCCTTCCCGCATTCCTACTGCTAATCATTTCTATAATGTTACTAGACATATGCAGTACTGTATACATTATATGCAGGTAACTTTCTCTGTCCCTAGAGGGCTCACAATCTAAGCTTTTTTGTACCTGGGGCAATGGAGGGTTAAGTGACTTACCCAGAGTCATAAGGAGCTGCAGTGGGAATCAAGCCTAGTTCCCTAGGATAAAGGTCCACGGCACTAACCACTAGGCTATTCCTCTTCCCCTTCATTGGCTGCTTTTTGAGGCCAGAGTTTTGTTTAAATTAGCCTGTTTTCTCTATAAACTATTGCATGGTCTAGCCCCCCATTACTTATATTTGCATGTTCAGTTTGCAGTTTCTGCTAGATCCCGGAGGACTACTTGTAACCATCTTTCCTTCACCCATGGGAAAATAAAGAGATAAAGGATGCTAGAATACACCTTCGTATTCCAAGCCACTCGGCATTGGAAAGAGCTTGCTGAGATATTCTTCTCCTTCCAATCATATATGATGTTTAGGAGAAAGGTTAAGATCTTACTGTTTCAGAAATGTATTCTTTTAAAATAATGTGTGATTTTAATTAGACTTCATTGTTCCTTTTAATAAAATCCCAGAGGTTTGCTCTGTTTGCCTTGTTTGTTACCCGCTTTGAACTGTAAGGTATTAAAGAGATATAAGCTTGAATGGTATGGTGTGGTAAACAACAAACTCTGGTTGGAAATACCAATGACTAAAAGGTTACTTAATAAACATTAATCTGTACAGGTACGTTCATTCAGTTTGCTCATGTGTCAGTTTATTTATGCAGAATTAAGCTCAGTGAGAATGTCTGCTGGTGACTCACTTTTGCTTATCACGATGCGAGTATGCAGTGCACTGGAATAAATTCCCTTTGATTTGGCCACTTCCGCTACATCTGGCACAAAAGACAGAGCTATGGGATTGAAAAAAAGCATCTGACTTCATACTCAAACCTATCACCTCTTAATTAGCCTGGACCTTCCTGATTTTTTTTTTTTTTTTTAAAGATCATATCAAAATTAAAATCCAGCACACTTGTCACCAATTCTGTCATGCCAACTTCTCCAGTTGGTTGGCATGGGTGCATTTCTTTAAAAAAAAATCAGTTATAGCCAAAGAGAAACCAGAATTGCCAGAAAATCAACACTTTATGATTCAAGATGGTGGAAATCTCCGTTTCCATGACTCCTGACCCTGCAGAATGAAGCTTGAACTTCCACTGCCCCCTTAACTACAAGACCCACTTTAATGGTCCTTCAGTGTCATTTTCTACAGCCACTTTAGAGAACAAGCTAATCGAAGCCGAGATTGAATGATTTCTTAGCTGCTGTGCTTATCTGACTTCTGTAGATTCTTGCTGTGATCCTGAAATGACTTGTACATATCCTCTGTGCAGAGCACCAAAATAATAGCTTTATAGTGCAGGACAAGGTATCAAAATGTCTTCCACTTTTTCTCGATTTGAGGTGCCATTAAAAATCACCTATCAAATCGGGACTCCTCCATCACTCTCACAGATTAATTATTTGAATGATGTCTCAATAATTTGAAATAATCTTACCACAGAAGTAAGACGAGCAAGAGCTTGGATCTGTAGAAGTTCATTGTTCTCTGTCGTTTCTTGAAGTTTTTCAGTTGATCTAAATAAGAAAATAAAATAACACCAAAGTGATGCATTGTACACTGAACCCAGTGGTCAACATCAATACAAATACAGACTTTTTCACAGCCATCTCTCTCCATCTCCCCCCCCCCCAAATGAAACCCCCCAAAACCTACGCACACTCACATGTTTACCCAGAAATGCTCCTTCCTAACACTTGGAGAATATGTCTGCAGAAAGAGCATTTTAAGTTAGTAACATCCAAAACTGAACAGTCTGAAATGCTGTATAAGGGCCCCTTTTGCCAAGGGGAGACCTGCAGTGACATCGGCTCATGGATTTGCCGTGCACCGAGGCCCCCTTTTACCTTAGTGGGTAAAAGGTTGCTTTCAACCCCCCAAAAAAGAAATGGCCCTGCGCTAATTACAGGGATTGATGCATGGCCATTTCTGGTGGAGTGTGGAGGAGCCCTTACCACCACCTATTTAGGTGATGGTAAGGGCTCTTGCGCTAACCTGGAGGTAACCAGGCAGAACATGGCGCTGCTCAATTACCGCTGGATAAATCCCAGCACCACAAAAATAAAAATACTTTTGTCGTGCCAGAAATGGCGTGCACTGGGTGTGGGAACTATTGCTGGGCTGCTAGTTCCAATGTGGTTCATGAGAAAGCAGCGGTAGCTCTACCGCTGCTTTGTAACAGGGCCCCTAAATGCATGTCCCATGCAAATATAGTGGGAAATATAGCCCTCTACAACCTTACAAGAAAGCCACCTCTTATTAAAAACCTATTCTCTGATAATTTTATCACAATTAACCTTAAGGAGCCTAAGAGAAAGCTGCAGAGGAAGCAAGCAGGTACCTGACAAACACAACAGGGGCTCTGAACACTATTGGCACACGCTGCATAGTTACCACACGGGTAGCAAGTGAGCCCTTATCGTTAAGTCAATGGGTAATTTTAATTTCAGTGCACGCCCATTACCCAGCCCATTAAAGAAAGTCCTTTTTCCCAGCCGCAGTACAAAAAAACGGCCCAGTGTGCGCCCAAAACGCGCACCCACATGACTGCAGGCCACTTTTCACCATGGCTTACTAAAAGGACCCCTAAATGCACAATATTTACCACTCATGTATAAGTTGGTTTTGTATATAAATCAAGGGCAGTTTTAAGACTAAAAATGTCCAAAAATGCTGTGACATGAGTATAAGTCAAGGCTGGGTCCAACATTGCTCCCTCTCTTTCTCCCTCCCCTCCAGCATCTCCCCTACCTTTCCCATGCCTCTGTTACCACTCCATAGTTCAACCTCACCTTGAGTATTACGTTCAATTCTGGTGACCGTATCTCAAAAAAAGATATATCGGAATTAGAAAAGGTTCAAAGAGTGACCAAAATGATAAAAGGGATAGAACTCCTCTCATATGAGGAAAGGCTAAATAGGTTTGGGCTCTTCAGCTTGGAAAAGAGACGGCTGAGGGGAATATGACTGAGGTCTATAAAATCCTGAGTGGTGTAGAACGGGTAGAAGTGAATCGATTTTTCACTATTTCAAAAAGTACAAAGACCAGGGAACACTCAATGAAATTACATGGAAATACTTTTAAAAGAAATAGGAGCAAATATTTTTTCACTCAAAGAATAGTTTAACTTTGGAACTCGCTGCCGGAGGATGTGGTAACAGCGGTTAGTTTATCTGGGTTTAAAAAAAGGTCTGGAGAAGTTTCTGGAGCAAAGAAAATCCATTGCCATTGCTTGCACCAGGATTGGTAACATAGGCTATAGTAACACAGTAAGTGACAGAAGAGAATACTAATTGGGCTTCTGCCAGGTACTTGAACATTGGTCTGACCCAGTATGGCTATTCTTATGTTCTTATGAAATGAACATTTTTTTAAAATATCTGAACAAGCAAAAACTCCTGTAAAAGACACAGAAAACTAAATAAAAGGAAAAGCTGGGGGCTGCACACCCCTATGTATATTACATTGTGGAAGGAACCATGGCTTGCAAACCCCTGTCAGAGACTGTCCTTGCAACAGCTAGACTGTGTTTGGGGGAAGGAGTATAAAGTTAGAGGGAAAATTCACAGGTAGTTGTGATTTGAATGAAGGATCAGCACCAAAAGGCAGCCCTGGTTCCAACTGAACTTCCAGGCCAAAGGAAAAAAAAACAAAACCAAGCCAACAGCTACTTTTTTTTTTATCGCATGAGAGAAAAAGTCGTTTTCCAAAAATGGAAAACTTGCTGAAGAGTGAAGCAATGTATTTTATATTTTAAGGCCCACTTCTAGAAGGAGTGCATAGCAAATGCATTCAATCTATTTACTACTCTGACAACCACCATATTACTTCCACTGGAAGGAGCTCAAACATTTTTAGAAAACTTCATAGGTCCCTTAACATTATTTGGAAGAACATGGTTATGACACATATTAACACAGAAGGCCTGTCTTGTCTACCTAATTTTACACTAGTTTCAAATGCACTCCATTATGGCTGAAAACTTAGGGAGTCATTTTCAGCAGTGGTGATCAGCGTTTTAATTTAACCACCAGTCTCGGCATTTAAGTTAATGGGCATATTTAGTGCCAATCAATTTACACATTTCCCCAAATTCTAGAAATGGCACCTTAAGTTTTGCACCCTAATTTGGCCACATGGTCAAACTGAATGCACAACTTGATTAATAAGCCAATCAGTGCCGATAATTGGAACTTAACCAATTAGTGGCACTAATTGACTTTAATTAGAATTGACGCTCACAACTTTCTAGGTGTATTCTATAATATGGTGCCTGTAAATTCTAATACACGCAACCGAAAAAGGGGGCATAGCCATGGGTGTGTAAAGGGCGGGTCATGGGTGTTTCAAAAAACTATGTGCACCATTATAGAATACAACCGATCTGCGTCAAACTTAGGCGAAGGTATTTAGGCCTGGTTTTAGGTGTCCCAAATAGATGCACCTACATTTTAGTCACAAGAACGGTGCGTGAGCATAACTTTAGATGTAGTTTATAGAATCGCGCTAAGTGCATTGTTTTTTGGCACCCATTTTTAAGGCACCATTTATAGAATTTGGCCCATTGGCTGCTGACTGCTGCTGCTATCCATTTATAAGCCTAAACACAAATTATCTGTTTAATGGCTAAATACTGCTGTTATATGGATAATTTTTGGTGCTATCCTTGTGCCACAATCCCTTCACTCATATAGGTAGTGTTGGGGTGAATATTTTGACTAACAGCTCAATAGTATCTGTTTAGCTTCTAAATAACAACACAACTAGACTACTGTAATGTCCTGCACACTGGTCAAACCAAGAAGAGCTTGAATTAGCTCCATCTAATTCAAAATGCTGCCTGATAGGATGTGACCACATCACACACTTCCTGCAAAAACTACACTGACTACCAGTACCTTACAGGGCTAAATTTAAAACTCTTGTGTTTGATTTTCAAGGCCCTCAGACAAAATGGACCAAAGTACTTAATGAATGTTAGCCCTCTAAAATCCTCTCAAGAAGCATCACTATCTGTACCCTTATCAAAACAAATTGTATAATGTGATACCCGCCAGCAAGTCTGCTCAGGAGTAGCCCCCACACTCTGGAACTTACTCCCAGAGGGACTGCATCTAACTCGAGCCTACCTCTAATTCCGGAAGCAGGTGAAAGCCTGGCTGTTCTCACAAGCATTTAATACATGTGAAAACTGAATATACACTCACTCCGTACCTGGACTAGCTTGCTGCACACCCTATAACTTAGACCAATTCTTCATATCTTGTTTAACTGTACAAAGATTTTGCCTTGAGTTTAGTCACCCATCTATTTATCCCCAATTGACTCTGTGCTACCCATCTTGTCCCCATCTATATATCTGCACTTGGCCTCCTAGCTACATAGAAACACATTAACATCATATCTATACCATTTGAACGTTCTATTGTGTAGCTTATTAAACGTTTCATTGGTATTATGCTGTCATCGTTCTTCAATGCTGCTTATTGTTTGCATAGTACTGACACCAGATTTCCAAATGCACCTCATTTATTTTATTTATGTTTATATTTGATCATTTTACTATTGTTGTGTTATCAAAATTGTAAGTTTTGTGTAAAACTGGACCTGCTGTACATCACCTTGGGTGAATCTCTTCATAAAGGCGTTTAATAAATCCCAATGAATATCGACATATAAGGAAGATATTTAGCTGGTAAATATATAACTTCCTTTGACTTCTGTTGAAATCTGTTTAAAAAAATATCACTGGCACTAAACCTTTAACTAGACATGATGTAGAGCACTAGATCTTAAAAGAACTGAGCAAAAAACAGCCGCTGCAAAGGTTTCACTTGTACTTTAAAAAGAAAAAAAAAAACCACAGATAACCTATTTCTTTCACAACATACCCTTCTGTGCAGGGTGAATGAGTCACCATCAGCCCTCATACTTTGATTACAAAGTGATTCTCAGAGGCACAGATATGGGATACTGCGGAGCCTGGATGGCCTCTCTCTTCAACAGAGTTGGGCACAAGAGCAAACAGACCACAAATCCAAGAGAGATAGGGAACAGAACCATGATAACAAAGCATTTCATTACAAACGGGACTCTGCTGTAGGCCCTACCATATACTGCACTACCTGAGAACAGCTTATGCGAGAGAATGTACCTTCCTATCACACACCTGTCCAGGGGAGGGGGAGGGGCAATGCTCTACAGGAAGCTGCCACATAAGAGCAAACAAAACAGCTGCCAGAGCAGATTCCCCTTTGGTGACTAGGCTGCATTAGCTACAGTACAATGGAAACACTGACCATCAAAACATGGCACAGCATCTGCCAAATGTTTGTTCTGAATCACCTAGAAATAGCAAAGAGTGTTGTATATTTTTTTGCAATGATAAAGGGGTGAAAGTACACAAACACTTAAAAAGTTCCATCACGCTTAGAGGAAAAAGAAATTAAGCAATTTAAAGATGTACTTAGGTTTGAGTACACTCATTTCACTTATACCAGGAATTTCCAATAAGGTACTGGAGTACCCCTTAGGCCCGTCAGCTTTTCAGGATTTCCAAGCAGATATCCTTGAAACACAATTGTATATACTGCCTCTGCTGCACGCAAACTTATCGCATGGACATTCAATCTGCATAGCTCAAAAACCCAGCTGGTACTTTGGCACAAGGTTGAAAACTCCCAATTTATATGTAGGTTGAAGTGTCTATACACAAATGCTAGAAGCCTAAACAATAAGAAGGGAGAGTTGGAGAATATAGAACTAAATGAAGAGAGAGATATAACCGGCATCTCAGAGACCTGGTGGAAGGAGGACAAACAATGGGACACCGTGTTATCAGGATATAAATTATATCACAATGATAATGGATTCAATTGAAGGGGGGGTTGCACTATATATCAAAGAGGGAATTGAGTCAAACAAAATAAACACTCTACATGAAACAGATAGCAGCTTGGAATCCTTATGGATAGAAATTCCAGATGTGAAGGGAAGGAGTATACTGGTAGGGCTGTACTACCATATGGCAGGACAGAACAAACAGACAGATGAAGAAATAAGGAAAGCTGGCAAACTAGGCAACATTATCATAATGGGTGATTTCAATTACCCAAAAGCAGACACAACACAGGAGATAAGAAATACCAGAAAATCAGACACAAAAAGTGTCTTATGAAAAATGCGTAAGTCCGGAAGAAACATCAATATAAAATGCCGGAGGATGTGGTAACAGTGGTTAGCGTATCTGACTTTAAAAAAACGTTTGGACAAGTTCCTGGAGGACAAATCCATAGCCACTGCTTGCCCCGGGATTGGTAGCATGGAATGCATAAATTATGGAAGAAACATCAATATAAAAATTAGTGGAGAAAAAAAAAAGACCTCAGCATGCCAGGTACACAGCAATAAGGTCACCAGTTAACAATCACAAGACTCAAAAAACAAAACAAAAAAACCCCCAAAACTACTACTACTACTACTTATTTCTATAGCGCTACTAAATGTATGCAGCGCTGTACAATTGAACATGAAGAGACAGTCCCTGCTCGACAGAGCTTACAATCTAATTAGGACAAACAGGACAAACAAGAGATAAGGGAATAATAAAGTGAGGATGTTAAAATAAGGGTTCTGAACAAGTGAATAAGGGTTAGGAGTTAAAAGCAGCATCAAAAAGGTGGGCTTTTAGCTTAGATTTGAAGACGGCCAGAGATGGAGCTCGACGAACTGGCTCAGGAAGTCTATTCCAGGCATATGGTGCAGCAAGATAAAAGGAACAGAGTCTTGAGTTAGCGGTGGAGGAGAAGGGTGCAGATAAGAGAGATTTACCCAGTGAACGCAGTTCCCGGGGAGGAGTGTAGGGAGAGATGAGAGTGGAGAGGTACTGAGGAGCTGCAGAGTGAATGCACTTATATGTCAATAAGAGGAGTTTGAACTGTATGCAGAAATGGATAGGGAGCCAGTGAGGTGACTTGAGGAGAGGGCTAATATGAGCATAACGACACTGGCGGAATATTAGTCGTGCAGCAGAATTTCGATCAGATTGAACAGGAGAGAGATGGCTAAGTGGGAGACCTGTGAGAAGCAAGTTGCAATAGTCTAAGCGAGAGGTGATAAGAGTGTGGATGAGGGTTCTGGTAGTGTGCTTTGATGGTCGTAGGCAGCTGGAGCTGAGTGGCTTTCTATTAAAATGTTCTTAGCCAGTTAAATATATTTTGGACTGTTCTGGGGTTCATAAGTCTTGTGCTACTAGAAGGAAGATTTAACGCTGTTTCTGTATGGCTGACTGACCTGACGCTCCAAATTCTGCTCCTGTGTTTTGCTTTCGCTTTGCCGCTTTCTGATGCCTAAGCAACAGGGGAAGGCTGCTGCGTGCTCCTCTCAGCAGCAGAGCGGTTCCGCAATGCCTGGAGCTACTGAAAAGTTTATGCAGCGACTTGAGTCTCAGACGACGATGAAGAATACTGAGAGCCTGCTTCAGGATGTTTTGGTGAGTGGATGCATGCCGGCTCCTCTAGGGCTAGAAGTCACCCTCATCCTTGATGCTAGGCCGCCGCCCACGCAACCTCTATTTATTGACTCACCAGTATGGTCTTCTTTGGCACCTTGCATAGCAGCTACCAATATGAGGGCATTTTTCATCGCTGGGAGATGGAGAACAGAAGCAGGGAAGTCCTGTCCATCCAACAGATGCAACCCCGCGACCTTGGTAGTCAGCTCGTAGATTAGTGGGTGAGCAATCCTATATGAAAATGATTCTTTGAAGCTTTTAGAAAAATCATGTTTTCCCTTCATTTCTAACTGTGATCCCACATGAAGTAACTCGACTTAACATTGAAGACTTTAGTGGATCTTGGAAAAATGATGGTACCACAAAATAATTTTAAAAAGAGAGTGGTAAAATTGGAACGAAAAAGTGGATAAAGACCAGGTAGATAATCAAGACCTACAGGATTGCTGATAATACAAAGGATATTAAAGACTTGAAAGCAGCCCAGTCTACTTTTATTGTAGATATAACTAATTTATGTAGGAGAAATGAAGCTCTAGAGAATCATGTAAGCAGTGATAATTTGCGATTTCTGAACTTTCCATGTTCTACTTTCTCACCTAGAGAGATGGATTTTAAAGAAATAAGGGCTTCTTTTACAAAGCCGCACAAGTGATTCTTGCATGGTAAATGAGAGGAAGCCCATTCAATTCCTATGGGCTTCCTCTCATTTGCTGCTGCATGGGAATTGCTAGCGTGGCTCACGTCTATTATCTGCCTCTGTCAAAATCTTCTGAGAAGAAATTCGATGGCCCACGAGATATCGATGCTCCTCTGAATGTCTCTGCTAAACTGGAGACATCGAATAGTGAATCTTTTGTAAGTTCTACTCTAATCGATAGGGTGGCTTTATCTCCTGATAAGGCCTGGTTATTATATTTATTCTTTAAACACAGAGATGAACTTTTTTTATGGACAGTAAATTAGAATATTTTCTGATGTCTCACAAGAAACTCAGAGACGTAGGAGGTAAGCTTTGTTATTGAAACTAGAGGTTACTCATGTGGGAGCCACTTTTTTTTTTTTTTTTAAGTATCCTTGTAAATGTATTATCCAATATTAAGCTTATAAATATATATTTTTTTGAGCTGGCTCAACTCACTGCTTTTCTGGTGACAAAAGAAGTTGCTGCCTTGCCTCTAGCTGTTACTAAAGGCACACTAGATGACTAGCTTAGAATAATTTACGTCTTTGATAGTCAGATCTATCTTTCTTGTGTTAATTATAATTGTAGATCTATTGCCTCCTTTCTTTGAGTTTTGGATTCAGCAAATTGTAGACTTGAGTAATTATATGATTATATGTTTTGTAATATATTTCCTGTTTTTTTTTTAAATTTCGCATGTTTAAATTACTTTCTTTACAAGTGTTTTGCTTGGTTATATGATGTAAAACCTTATAAATAAAATTGTTTCTTTAGTGGAGTTTATTTTGAGTCCTGTGATGGTTAGCTGGTGATGCTGTTCTTGTTGATGGGTATATGCTGAGGTCTTTTTCTCCACTATTTTTTTTTTGTATTGATGTTTCTTCCATGGTAGTCAGACTCATGCATTTTTCATACAAAATTTTTGTGTGTGTTTTTCTAATTTCAATTACCCCAATATTGACTGAATAAATGTTGGATCAGGGAGCGCTAGGGAGGTAAAATTCCTAGATGTAATAAATGACTGCTTCTTGGAGCAACTGATCAAAGAACCAACAAGAGAGGGAACTATTTTTGATTGAGTTCTTAGTGGAATGCAGGGCATGGTATGAGAGGTAATGATGTTGGATCCACTGGGAAACAAACAGTAATCATAGCATGATCAAATAGTCCCTCCCAATATCCAGCTCCTCCCCTCTCTCTCTTCCCTTCCTCCTGCATAACCACCTTCTCTCTCTCTCTCTCATCCTCCTGCCCCCCCACAACCCATCGTCTGACTTATTTCCCTCCCCTTGTTGGTTTAGAATCTTTCCCCTTTTCTCCCTCCTGGTCTAGGCTCTCTGCCTCTTCCCCCCCCCCCCCCCCCCCCACTATATATTTTCCCAACTGGGTCCAATGTGGTATACAGATGCCGGACAGAGGTGCTGTGGGCTTTCTGCTGGGCTTGCTCAATGGTACATATACCCCTGGTGAACAGCTATGGTTCCTTTGAAGCAGTCTATTTTCCCCAAAGGGATGTGCCTGCCAGCAAAATACAGTAGAAGAAACCCTTCATTAGACATGATCAAGAGGGAGGTGCTCTAAGGTGGGATGTAATTGACTGGTATATAAACGCTTGCAAGGACGGATTATGCTTCCTTCTTCATATTCAGCTCTATTGAGAGGGCAGCCAGAGCTCAGGGAGGAGCACCAGGACTACAATGGGTGTTCTCTAGGCTTTGTGCTTAAGAGTACAGAGAAGGGTTCCCAGCAGTGGCATAGCCAGACCTGACATTTTGGGTGGGCCCAGAGCTAATATGGGTGGGCACTATATATGAGTAGTGTTTCTTGCCTGCACCAACATAAACCACATACATACTTAGGGCTAGGTTTACTAAGCAGTGCTATGAGCACGTTAGTGTTTTCAACGCATGTAAATGTTTTACACGTGTTAAACACTAATGTGCCCATAGAAATGTATAGGCGTGTTAGCATTTAACGTGGCTTAAATTTACAGGCATGTTAAAAACGCTAACGCACCTTAGTAAATATACCCTTAATGTGAAAAAAACATTATTTTAAAATATAGTTACATTATGCCATATCAAACCACCTACACTTTTTTTTTCTTATTTTACCTTAGCCACTGCAGAGACAATCCCCACCCAAAAACCCACCAAAATGAGAGAAATAGACATCTTTTTTAAAATTAACCTGGGCACTATTAAAATTTATTATTGGTGAATTTCTGGGTGGGGATGGGCTCCATTGCCTAGGGCAAAAGAGATATGTTTAATGATTAAATATACCTTTTTTTTTTTTGCCCTAGTCAGTGAAGAGTCCACCCCCACCCAGAAGCCCTCCACCAGCCAGCATTTTGATTACTCTTGATTACCCTAGCATTTTGCCTTGGGCAAAAAAAGGTATATTTTAATCATTAAATATACCTTTGTAATGATGGGCTTCTGGGTGGGGGTGGGCTCTTCACTGCCCATGGCAAAAAAAGGTATATTTTATGTTTAAATCTTTTTTATTGAACAAGAAACACAACAGTCTGGCTTTACACTACCAGATAAATTATAGAGTATACGTTTACAGCCTTCACATTCCCTTCGTGATCAACAGAGAAATTTTGTGCTTATTCCCTCCCCCCCCCCCCCATTCCAACCCCTTCCAAATCCCCTCCCAACCCTCCCCCCTCCCGCACCACCCCCTCCCCCTCCTCCAAAGTCCCTTAAATGACTATTGCGTACAATTGTTACAAAATATCATGAGCCTTTTTTCTTCAAACCTACTAATGACCTTTTGCCAGAAGAAGGGACCGATGAGAAAAGCGAGAGAGGAACAAAGGGGGAAAAAAAAGGAATATATCATTAACTATATATATATCAACCCTACTGGAGGTACTAGGGTGCCGAGTCAGAAACTATTCAATATAAAGCTTCGAGCTTTAGGGGATAATGACTGTATGTAGGAGTTCCAAATCTCCAAAAAAGCTTACCGTCTCTTGGGGAAGGATCCCACCCCCCTTCGTTCCTGCAGTAACATATCGTATAGTCGGTTTCTCCAGTGCCAATAATCTGGCGGCTCTGCACTCATCCAGTTATTCAGGATAAGCTTCTTCCCTATTATACTTGCTTTCCGGACAAACTGCTGAGCCCCTTTGTGGTAAAGATGAAACCTTTCATATTGATCGAGTAGAACCCCCTGAGGAGTGAACTGAATCTTATGTTGCACCACAGCCTCCAAGTACTGAGCTATTTGCTTCCAATAATTTTGTATCGTATGACATTCCCATAGGGAATGAAACAGCGTGCCCTCCCCCCCGTTGACACTTGGCACACAACGGGTCTGGAACCCTTCCCATATGAAATATTTGGGGTTTGACTATATATGCCCTATGCAAGATTCTATATTGACACTCCCTAAGATGGGCATTTCCCGATAATGAAGGAATGCGTGAAACTAATTTCCGAAAGTCAATTTGTAGATTTGGCCGCTGTAGGTCCCGGTCCCATTTTGTGCTAATGACCCCCATTCTCTTTCCTTCTCCCTAGGCCCCATAGAGCCCTCTGCAGCCCTGAAACCGACACCCTCTTACCAGGCATGGATCCATAAAATTCCCTCAGTCTTCGTCCGTGCCTCTCACCTAACTTCCTTTGGCCCAAGGAACGCACATAATGGGCCAGCTGACAATATGCAAATAAATGACTCTGAGTTATACCTACCCCCAGTGCTCCCAAACTCAACAATTGGCCCTGGAAACTAAGGACATGTTTCAACCGTGTTATACCTAACTCCGCCCAGCGGCGGAATACTTTGGTCTCTGACCCTGGAGCGAACTGAGGATTACCTTGTAGTGGCAAAAGGTCGGAAGTATCTCCCGCCACCCCCCAACATCTCGTTAAATCCCTCCAAATCCCTCAGAGGGGTCTTAATAACACACTACTACCCACCGAACTAGGCAAGGCACTCCCTGGGCATTGCAGTAAGTAATATAGATGATACGGTTTAAAATATTCCTGTTCAACCCCCCGGGGCGTATAATCCTGTCTGTCTAGCAACCAATCCCCAGGAGTTGCAGCAAACAGGCTTGGTTATAGCGACGGAGATCTGGAAGACCCATCCCTCCCTCCGCCCATGCACCCATCAGCAGCTTCAGAGGGAGTTTAGGTTTTGATTCTCTCCAAATAAATTTCCGCACCCATTTGTAAATCTGCTGTAAATCCTTACATTTAAGTTTCAGAGGCAGCACCTGGAAGGTGTAAAGCTACCGCGGAAATTCTACCATTCGAAACAGATGTATTCTCCCATGCATTGTTAACGGTAGAGCCTTCCAACTACTCAACCGTCCCCTCATCGCCTCAACCAAACGAGAAATGTTAAGCTGATGCAATTCCGCAGTTTTCATACTAATCCTTACCCCTAGATACTTAAGCGATCCCAAAGCCCATTTTAATGGGAAGGAGTCTCCCCACAACCCTCTCACCTCGGGACTAGCCGTTAGTGCCTGAGACTTGGAATAGTTAATCTTAAATCCTGCAAAGTCCCCGTATTCCTGAAAACGTTCCAACAACGCATCAGCAAAGGCGGAAACCTTAAAAGAGTACGGGCCCCAGGTCACCCCCTTCACCTCCGGGTGCACCTCGATTTCTCTAATTAGGGGATCTAATGACAGGACAAATAACAGGGGGGACAGAGGGCATCCCTGAAAAAGGTATAGTTTAATCATTAAATATACCTTTTTGCCCTAGGCAGTGAAGTGCTTAACCCACCCAGAAGCCCACCACCACCAGCCAGCATTTATGAGTACAATTACACATTTTAAAAATACATGTATTTATTACCTGGCTCCTGTAGCAGTGTTGTGGGGCCGCGGGGGAAGTTCTACTGCTGCTGCTGTGATTGACCCACTGAAAATCATAGACCCCACTGCAAGCACAGACTGGCAGGCACAGTGTGGACTAAGGAGCCGCACCCGTGCCGCAACACATTCAGGCCGACAGCTTTCCCATGCGGCACTGCGTGCAGCACCATCATGCTGTGCGCTGCAGGCCACCCAGGCCAGGGGGGGAGCGGGCAGTAGTACAGCAGCATGGCGCGTGCAACCCCACAGCGGCCACTAGACTTTAGTGCGCCACGAGATTGAAGAGCGGCACCGCTTGGGGGATAGCAGTAATGCAGGCATGCAGTGTCGGAGGGATGAAGAGGGGAGGACTGGGACTGTTCAAAGAGCTGCCACCTGCCAGTGAGTGTGCCGACGGCCAAAAAAAAGCAGGTAGGTGGTGGTTGAGTGGGCTGCTGCAGCTGAAAAAACTAAGGCTTTGGCAGCGGCTGCTGAGCTGGTGTCTGCACTTTTCGGCACGTAAAATTAGGTGGGCCTGAGCCGAGATTGGGTGGGCCTAGGCCCACCCGTAGCTACGCCCCTAGTTCCCAGGAAGGAGTGGTTCAAATACAGAGCCACTAGAGAAGAGAAGAGGGTGACTGGAGAGGAATTTATCTGTGCCCCCACAAGTATCAAAACAGCAGCTGAAAAGGAACCAGAGAAGATAAGGAGCAGGAAAATCCAGCTACAATTGCAAATATTTCCATCCAGAATATTCTGTTTCCCCAGGCGTTTGAGCTTTTTATCTAAATAGATTTCATCACTAAATTGTCTTTTTCATTCAGAATCTGTGTTGGACACTGGATTTATATGTTCTCTATGGTGAAGACTGAGGCCAAGAAGAAAAAATGTCCCCCCCCCTCCAACACCACCCTTGAGTCAAAAGCTGTCGTTTTGCCCTACCCCACACTACACACCTGGTATAAAGTCCCTCCCCAGCCACTGGGTTTACACATATGAAATGCCAAAATAACTTTAAACTTATAATAAAATGAGTGAACAGTGATAATTATTTGGTTAGTAGAAGGAAATACTTACAAACCACAAATGAGAGGTCTTGGATTAAAAGGCACAAGCTGCTGTAACAATCTTACACCTTTCTGCCATCCTTTATCAGTTCCAAACTCACAGAACATTTCGTTGCACTCCTCGGATGAAAACTGATAGAAAACATAGGTGTCTTGAAAGCAGAGCTGTTTATCCACTGATGTGAAGAAAAACAAAAAGCATTTTGTTTTAGTAATGGAGCTTGCTACAACCATATCTACCAAGATATAAAGAGAATTTCTGCCAAGGACTTGTACAGTTGAGAACCTCTAAGCTCTATTTGCCTGATGATGAGGTCAGAAGAAATCGAACCTTTGAACGCCAAAGACAGAGTCTTGCCAGCTGTGAGTAATTTGAGACTGTATCTGGAATAAGATTTTGGTCAAGGCTGGCCTTCTCTATATCAGGAGAAAAATCACTGCACACCTGTGGAGTCCTATGGAGCAGAAACGTGCAGGGAAGCAAGAGGCTGAAAATAAATATGTCAATGATCTGGACAGCACGTACTAGAAAGAGAGGAACCACTTAGCCTATTTCTTTATAATGGTCTTGTAGAAGAAAACGCTATTTTTTTTATTAACTGGGAAGACAGGAAAAAGCCATTGTAGCATCTCTCTCCTACCTTTATCTTACCTGCCAGGACCCTGCGCAGCCCGAGGACGCCGCTTGCGCTGAGATAGGGAACATGACAGATGCCAAGCCTTCTTTGTTGGTAAGTCTAGATGCCGAGAAGGCTTTCGATAAAGTCCGGTAGACTTTTATGTTTGCAGTGCTGGAATAAGTAGATCTCCGGGGTTGGTTTTTGAAGCTATTCGTGCCTTACAGTGGGGGAAATAAGTATTTGATCCCTTGCTGATTTTGTAAGTTTGCCCACTGACAAAGACATGAGCAGCCCATAATTGAAGGGTAGGTTATTGGTAACAGTGAGAGATAGCACATCACAAATTAAATCCGGAAAATCACATTGTGGAAAGTATATGAATTTATTTGCATTCTGCAGAGGGAAATAAGTATTTAATCCCTCTGGCAAACAAGACCTAATACTTGGTGGCAAAACCCTTGTTGGCAAGCACAGCGGTCAGACGTCTTCTGTAGTTGATGATGAGGTTTGCACACATGTCAGGAGGAATTTTGGTCCACTCCTCTTTGCAGATCATCTCTAAATCATTAAGAGTTCTGGGCTGTCGCTTGGCAACTCGCAGCTTCAGCTCCCTCCATAAGTTTTCAATGGGATTAAGGTCTGGTGACTGGCTAGGCCACTCCATGACCCTAATGTGCTTCTTCCTGAGCCACTCCTTTGTTGCCTTGGCTGTATGTTTTGGGTCATTGTCGTGCTGGAAGACCCAGCCACGACCCATTTTTAAGGCCCTGGCGGAGGGAAGGAGGTTGTCACTCAGAATTGTACGGTACATGGCCCCATCCATTCTCCCATTGATGCGGTGAAGTAGTCCTGTGCCCTTAGCAGAGAAACACCCCCAAAACATAACATTTCCACCTCCATGCTTGACAGTGGGGACGGTGTTCTTTGGGTCATAGGCAGCATTTCTCTTCCTCCAAACACGGCGAGTTGAGTTCATGCCAAAGAGCTCAATTTTTGTCTCATCTGACCACAGCACCTTCTCCCAATCACTCTCGGCATCATCCAGGTGTTCACTGGCAAACTTCAGACGGGCCGTCACATGTGCCTTCCGGAGCAGGGGGACCTTGCGGGCACTGCAGGATTGCAATCCGTTATGTCGTAATGTGTTACCAATGGTTTTCGTGGTGACAGTGGTCCCAGCTGCCTTGAGATCATTGACAAGTTCCCCCCTTGTAGTTGTAGGCTGATTTCTAACCTTCCTCATGATCAAGGATACCCCACGAGGTGAGATTTTGCGTGGAGCCCCAGATCTTTGTCGATTGACAGTCATTTTGTACTTCTTCCATTTTCTTACTATGGCACCAACAGTTGTCTCCTTCTCGCCCAGCGTCTTACTGATGGTTTTGTAGCCCATTCCAGCCTTGTGCAGGTGTATGATCTTGTCCCTGACATCCTTAGACAGCTCCTTGCTCTTGGCCATTTTGTAGAGGTTAGAGTCTGACTGATTCACTGAGTCTGTGGACAGGTGTCTTTCATACAGGTGACCATTGCCGACAGCTGTCTGTCATGCAGGTAACGAGTTGATTTGGAGCATCTACCTGGTCTGTAGGGGCCAGATCTCTTACTGGTTGGTGGGGGATCAAATACTTATTTCCCTCTGCAGAATGCAAATAAATTCATATACTTTCCACAATGTGATTTTCCGGATTAAATTTGTGATGTGCTATCTCTCACTGTTACCAATAACCTACCCTTCAATTATGGGCTGCTCATGTCTTTGTCAGTGGGCAAACTTACAAAATCAGCAAGGGATCAAATACTTATTTCCCCCACTGTATATTTCAAGCCTTGTGCACAGTTGTTGGTGAATTGTGCACACCTTTATTTTTGGTGGGGCAGGGCATGAGGTAGGGCTGTCCTCTTTCTCTGTTATTTATCTTGTCCTGCAGGCCTCCCCAGAGGTGTTGGGGATGATTATGCTGGGTAGGTCTGTGAAAATTCTGGAATATGCAGAAGATATTTTGGCTACTCTTACTCAGCCTGCCTTGCCCTGTCTTTTACATCTTATTAAGCAGTTTGGATGGCTTTCTGGCTTTGTGCTAAATTTAGCCAAGTCTAGCGCCCTCCTGGTGCAGCCTGAGGTAAAGGCTGGGTGGCAGGGTGATTTTCCCCTGTCCTGGGTGACTGATGCTATTAAGTATCCCGGCAGATCTCTCTCTATTGTATGGGGTGAACTGGGAATCTTTATTTTAGGATATCCAGACCACCTTGTCTGTTTGGAGAACTTATCCTTTGTCTTTATTGGGGTGCATACATTTATTCAATATGATTCTGGCCCCTTCATAATTTGTTTTAGACGCTACCCCTTTATTTATCTTGGTAAGATTAACTGTTTTTGCATCGGTGTCTGCAGGGGTTTTTGTGGCTCGGCAAGCAAGCTCGTTTACTTATCTACTGCCTTCAGAGGCTGGTGCAATGTGAGGATTTGGGGTTGCTCAATATTAGGTACTTGACTATTACCTGTAGTATACGCCACATTCAAGACTGGTATCAGGGTACAACTTATTTTGCTGTAACAAATTTGGAGCTTGGTCCGTTACCCTGTTCATATTATAGCTATTTACATTCCCTGGGGCGGGCAGACTCTGCTCTTTTACAGAATAACTATCATTTCAAAACAGGGACAGCAGTATGAAGATGGGTGTGTCACCGCCATAGATTTTCTGCTAAAGTAATGCCCTATTTATCAATTTGTGTGAATGTGGCTTTTTCTCCTGTGATGGACAGTGAGGAAAGACTAAAGCGTCTAGGGCTCTTCCGCTTGGAGAAGAGACGGCTGAGGGGAGATATGATAGAGCTCTATAAATTAATGAGTGGAGTGGAACGGGTAGACATGAATCATTTGTTTACGGGAATGCGATGAAGCTACAAAGTAGTAAATTTAATACGAATCAGAGAAACATTTTCTTCACTCAACGTGTAATTAAACTCTGGAATTCGTTGCCAGAGAACATGGTAAAGGCGGTTAGCTTAGCAGGGTTTAAGAAGGGCCTGGATGGCTTCCTAAAGGAAAAGTCCACAGACCATTATTAAATTGACTTGGGAAAATCCACTGCTTATTTCTGGGATAAGCATCATAAAATATATTGAGCTTTTCTGGGAAATTGCCAGGTATTTGTGACCTGGATTGGCCACTGTATACTGGACTTGATGGACCTTTGGTCTGTCCCAGTGTGGCAATACTTATGTACTTATGAGTAGAGAAGACTGTTTTTTACTGCATATGGTGACTGAGGAGGATAAGATGTGGCCCTTTTCCAAGTTACAATGGGAATATCAATTACCTGATAGGATCTCTTTGCCTATGTCTAATTGCTCCAGCAAGATCTTAGTGAGGATGTGCAAGAGACACTCTCGGAGGCCTACCTGATGGGGGTTCAAGTCAAGGTCCCATTGTAATTTCACCACAAGTATCTGAAGGACACTACTGAGAAAAGTGGATTATTACAAGGAGTGCCCGGCATTGGGAACTTCAGTATAAGTTTGCCTTGCGACTATATGTATCACTTAAGAAGGCCCATTCAGTGGGCTTTGCATCTGACAGCTGCTGCCCCAAATGTTTGCTGGCTGGGGCATCTCTGGGTCATATGTTTTGGATCTGTTCAGTGGTTGCTTCCTTTTGTATATTTGTAAGGTGGGGGGGGGGGGGTCACATAGACCAGTGTTCTTCAATACGAGGCTCAGGGATCAATGGTAGCTCCCAGAAACTTCTGGGGTGGCCCCCATTATCTTTCTGGGAGTGGGGGTTTATTACTCTGCTTCTCTATCCAGGCTCAGGACAGAAAAAGGAAAGTGGAAGGGGAGGGGAAAGAAGAGCCACATGCTTGAAGGAGAAGGCATTTCTCAGTAGACAAAAGGGAATGTATTTGGAAATGTTCACAACCTTGGGGATACTCCTCAATGAAGTTTGAAGGTGGGCTGGTGGGGATGGAAGTCATTGACATACTGGTCAGAAGTGTTGTGGACCCACATGGGAAGATATTTTGTGGCTGTGCTTCAGCTCATTAGAATCCAAAGTGGCCTCAGCTTAAAAATTAATAAAGAACATTGACATAGACAGGTGGGATATTGTGAAAGTTTGCTACCCCTTATGTATTTTTTCTATTATGTTTATAACTTGCCTTTGTTCAGGGTGGGGAACAACAACATACATAATTAATAGGTACTTACAACAATACAGTTAACACAACTACAGTTACATAAAATAATGTGTACGTCAAGCCAGATAATTTACGGAATACAGTCAATTGCCTGCGTGCCTACTACATTTAGATGCCCTCATTTATTTATTTATTTAGATTTTGCTCACACCTTTTGAGTACTAGCTCAAGTGAGTTATATTCAGGAACACTAGGTATTTCTCTGGTGGGCTCACGATCTAAGTGTATACCTGAGGCAATGGAGGGTTAAGTGGAATTTGAACCAGCCACCTCTGGATGCCAAGACTGGTGTTCTAACCACTATTTTATTATTTATTTTATTTACATTTGTACCCCACGCTTTCCCACTCATAGAAGGCTCAATGCAGCTTACATATTATATACAGGTACTTATTTGTACCTGGGGCAATGGAGGGTTAAGTGACTTGCCCAGAGTCACAAGGAGCTGCCTGTGCCTGAAGTGGGAATCGAACTCAGTTCCCCAGGACCAGAGTCCACCACCCTAACCACTAGGCCACTCCTCCACTCAGGAGCTCCATGGCAGATATAATGGGGGCATCTAAATGCATACTAATATTGATTGCCCAAGTGACTATACAGAATAGGTTCTCACCTGCATTACCAGGGTGCCTAAATGGAGGCACCCTGTTATAGAAATGCCCCCTTAAAGATGCTGTAAGTTGATGTCTTTATTTAGCACAGGAATACTGACTTACTAGGTGAACTGCCCGCTCACCCATCCCACTTCCTGTTTTTTTCTTATATACATTGTTGGTGGGACACTCAATTAGATATAAGAGCTATAAGCCCAATTTTTGAGACTGATTTAAATCTTAGCCCCTTTTTCTCCTCAGGCACTCTTGTCTTTTGTCTATCTTTACTCAAAAAACAAGAATTATTTTATGTGTATCGGTGAGGTGCATCCATCTGGCAATGCTCTGGAAATAATCTGCAGTAGAAGTAGTAAATGGGCTAATGCAGAACACGCACTCAAAACAAAATCCAAAAAGTCAGTTTGCTTGTACAAGTTTCAAACACCGTAAGGCTCATTTTCAAAGCACATAAGACCGGCAAAGTTGCATCTGTTAGCAAGTAACTTTGTAAGTCGATGTGCTTTGAAAATGAGCACAAGAATCTTTTGCCCAGGGATTCAGTTCACTCAGACTTTTGGAAAGGAAAAGATTCCAAATGGACAAAAGAAATCTTGGTTTAAAAAGCACTAGATTCTTAAGTTTAAGCATCTGGGGAAAAAGTCTGAGGATTTTTCATAAATATTTCTTGCACAGTTATTTGTATGGACAGGGTTTCATTTCCTGAAGTTGCAGGAAATTAAATCCTTGGGAAAATTACATTTAGGCTCTATATTTCTCATTATTCCAGTCAGCAGTAAAACTCAGCACACCCTTCAACATAATATTGTGCTTGCAAACAACCCTGTAATACCAGACGCCGCTTTAAATATAGAAAATCAAAATGAAATAACTCGTTTTCTTTCTGCATTATAAGATCCCTGTTTAAGAAGTTTAGCTTTATTTCCACATGTTGTGCAGATTCTAGTATAATATCCATACAGATCATTCACTGGTATGGAAGATTTGCTTAATAGAGAGCAGAGTCTCACAGTCTTAAGAAATCATGTTCTTTAGTGCTACAGATTATTTATCCAGTAATGTGCAGCCACAGACAACTTCTTGAAAGCCATGAAAACATTCTTCCTCCCAACAAGTAAAACAGGGGGAGCCTTCATGGCCTACTGCCCACCCTGCCTGTGAGGCAGCTGTACTGTGAGGCACGAAATTAGTTCACAGTTTTTATTTTGGGTGAATGGGGTGAGAGATACGGACAATGGATATCTATAAGAGATCCATCATCAAATTATTTTGTCTCCTCACTGCAGAATGGCAAAAGCCATACCAGATGCAGGAAAAAGGTATAATTAGTTAAACAAAGCTTTGCTTGGGTCTTGATGTCCCAGCAGTCTCACCTGATGACAGAATGCCCAGCTGCAGTAAGATCTGCCAGACACCGGTTGCAGTAGACCTGCAGTGGACAAACGGACAGTGTTGTAGGAGCCAGTCCACCATATCTGAGCCAATACAGCTTCTCCTGAAAACAGAAAGTGGGCATGGCAATAAATATAGAACTTACATAGCAATTTTCAACTCAGTGCTGTGATCTTCTAAGTACTGGGGTCGCTGCTGGTTGATGGTGATTTTAAAGCAAGAAGAATTAAGGCTTTTTTTGATATAATGATTAAGAAGTTAAGAGATCTCATTGCTTATAAAATAGTTCTATGACGTCTCTGTTCTAACCTTGGTGTTCTATAAATAAATATCCAGTATATAAAAAATAAAAATATAAAAATTGTTCTTGATAAATTACTGACCTATACGAGATATATAGTTTTGGTTGCCCGGTTGAAGTACTTCCCCTTTTTTTGCTTTGTTGACTATTTGGAATTCTGTCAGGTACTTGTGACCTGAATTGGCCACTGTTGGAAACAGGATACTGGGCTAGATGGGCCTCTGGGTCTGACCCAGTATGGTTATTCTTATGTTCATGTTTGTATGTGCATTGGTATGTGTGAATGTGCATCTATATCTGTGTTGGCTTTCTATGTGTCTGCAATTGGGAGAAGAGATGAAAGGGGAGGCAGTTTGAAAAGTGCAATTCCTTAATTACTATGTTACAGGTTAATCAGTGTATAAAGGATCAGTTCTCCCACAGAAATGTACTGAATCCTTCCCCCCCCCCCCCCCCCCCCAAAAAAAAAAAAAGTCTCATTTCTCTTTCACACTCCCCAACCCCTCCAAATAAGCTTAACTTTTACTTGGAAGCAGGCAAGGCTCATTCACACAGTGAGGAGGATTATAAAATTGCAGATGGGGGTTTTAACCTCAGAAAAAATGTCCAGACATATTAGTTATCCTTCTACATTCTAGAAATTAGTGCAAAAATCTGTCGAACCGTGAAACGCTGGCAATCCTAACTTCTTGAGTTTTGAGCACATCTCACAGGGTCCTTCTAAATTCTTGGGCCCACAGTACGTGCATAGTTTGCCAATGCCTTAATCTGATTTTGCCTATCGCAACAGATATTAGTTGGCAGTACAGATAGCAAACAATAAGAATATGATGATTCAGTTTTCACAGTACAAACAACTATAAAGAAAATGAGCTATAGATCAGAATGAATAAAAATGTATGCTATTAGAGATACAGAATGGTTTACACTCCATGACTGTGTGTGTGGTTATTGTGTCTATATGGGGGGATAACTGTGAGGGGTACCTATGAGGAACTGAGAGGGTAGAGAGGCAGTTTGAAAAAAGCTATTCCCTAACTGCTGTGTTTCATTAACTTAGTTTCTATATGCCAGAAACTGGACCTCATTCTCCCATTTTCAAACTCAATGTGCCCTTTCACTAGTTTTAACCCCATGCCAAGTTTCAACCCATTCTGTTAAATTTTTTGAGTTATTTTGCACCTAGACAAACATTTTCAACTCTTCTGTATAATTTTTTCCAAACTTTTATTAAGTTAGAAAGAATTTAGAAGGAAAAAAAAAAGATGATTTGTGTTTACCTGAAACTTCTGTTATTTAGCAGAACAGGTTTATAGCACATCTTAGAAATAAGGGTCAACAGATTATAGGTTTGATACCTTTTCTGCTGGAGCAGTTTCAGCTAGGACTAGCTTGAAGGCTGTGCTTGCCATCATGTCAGAGCCTGAACTTACTGGCAATGGCGTACCAAGGGCGGAGCGGTGGGGACAGTCTGCCCCAGGTGTACGCTGCAAAAGGGGTGCAGGGAGCAGACGCGCAGCTATCAGCTCCGCTGGTTTCCTGCTCCCTCTGACGTTACTTCCTGTTCCAGGGCAGGGAATCGGCAGAGCCGACAGCTGCGCAACTGCTCCCTGTACCCACAGACAGTGATGCCCCAGATGGCAGCCGACATAAGAATGCCACTGCTTACCAGTAAACTGTAGGCTGAATTACTAGGGTCAGTCCCTTCTGACAAATGAAGAGGGGACCTATGTTGTTGGAAAAGCCCCACCTCTATGCACCATACCTTTACCTGATTGATAACAAAATCTGAAATAAGGAACAAGCATAGTACTACACTATACTTAGGATGTGATGAAAATCCAGGCCTAATCTTTGCCCCCTTTTTTTGTACATCCCGCATAACTAAAAAGATGCAGATATTCTTCACTATGACGAATCCAACGTATTTTCAAAGAGCATACTATTACTTTGGATGTCACCCAGTAGTGTGCTGGAGGTTAATTTTTCTGACATCTTGCGAGCCGGTTGTTAAAGCAGGGTGAGCCGGTTCGAGGTGTCTCTCTCCCCCCCCCCCCCCCCCCCCCCCCCCGAACCGCGGGTCCCAGCACATACCTAAAGCCTTTAAGGCAGCCACCCTGGTGGTCTAATGGATTTTTCGGGGCCTGGGCAGAAAAGATGCCCAGTCTTTCCTGCCCACTGCCCCTCCACTGCCACATCACTCTTTAAAAATGGCTGCCGAGACTTCCAGCCATTTTAAAGACAATGCGACAACGGAGAGTCGGCGCCGGCAGCGGGCAGAAAAGACTGAGGATTTTTCCTGCCCAGGCCCCAAAGAATCCATTAGACCACCAGGGTGGCCGCCTGCCTTTAGGTACGTGCTGGGACCCTGCGGATCAGGGGAGCAGGGAGGAGGCCTGAAGTAGGTGGGGTGGAAACCAAAAAAATATTTTCAAACATGCCGGCTTGTGCATACGGATGTGTATAGAGGAAGTATAATAACGGAATAAATTTTCTCCGGGGGAGCGGGGAGAGGGTCTCGAATAGGTGAGGTGAGGTGAGGTGGAGGTGGACCGGATACTGTAAATAAAATTTTTTTTTTTTGAATTTTCAAACATGTCGGCTTGTGCATACACACACATAGAGGAAGTGTAATAAGGGAATAACTTTTCATAGGTAGAGTAGTAATTTGTTATATATCATAATCGGTGTGTCATTTGGAGGGGCTGGTTGTAGGGACACCCTAACCCTGTTATATTGGTGCAGAGATTTTTTTTCTCCTGGTAAAGGGCTTCTAAAACAGACATCGTGTTATGAGAATCAGGTGCTCAACGTTCAGAGTTTCTATTTATTTACTTACTTATTTATGGCATTTTTATCCCACATTAAACATGAATTAGATTGAAACCTGGGAGCATTAAAAAACATTTTTCTTGGAGAGAGTAATGTATTGCCCCCACCCCCACCCCCACCCCAGGCTCTCTCCCCAGGTATAGCCAGCTCCACAATTTTGGGAAGGGGGCGCACAGGTGGACCAAGGAGAGAGCCTGTTGCTAAAAATTTACCAGCATACCACTGACATCACACCAGGAAAACTATGCATGCACATTGAGATCTGCTGTTTGATGAACATGGCTTTTCTGGGTTAAAAGGCATGCCAGCACTTGAATTTTTTGAAAGCCACTTGCATAAGTTCCAGCCTGTCCACAACACTGGGACGGGATGGCCTTACCTCTGGGCAGACTATAATGTCTAACCAGGGTGTCACAGTGTGGTGGTACTGGCACAGCAGGAGAGCAGCACTTTATTTATTTATTTATGGTTCATTTATATCCCACATTTTCCCACACATGCAGGCACAATGTGGCTTACAGAAAATTAGGAGGAATTACAAATAGCTGCTATGATGAGCATAGTACTGATTCTTTAAGCAAAGGCCCATGCTCAGGCCCTGCCATGTTGCATCCCTCTGACAGAAAGATTGCAACAGAGGAGGTGGGACTTGGCAGGCCTTGAGCTTAGGTGTGTGCTGGAACTGCTTTTATTCTGGTGCTGTCTTTGCCCAGTGGATGTAGAGTGGTGGTGGTTGCAGTAGCAGGCCCAGCAGGAGAAAGGGAAGCAGGGGCAATGCCAGCCAACTTGGGAGGGGGGGTTTAGGGAAGGGAAAGGGAGATATTAAATGTGTGGCGGGAAGGGGAAATTCAATTCTGGCCACTTGGAGGCAAGAAGGGGAGATGCTAGCCTCCTGGGGGACTATGGAGTGGAAAGAAATATGCTGGACACCTTGGGGAGGAGAAGGGGAGATGCTGGACACCTGAAGTGGGTTAGGGAAGGGAAAGCAAGATGATGGACACCTAGGGGGTAAGTAAAGGGAGATGCTAGATTATTGGGGGGGCCTGAGACACCCCTGCCGTGTGGAGATGGAGGGACATATAGCTAGATTTTGCCTAGGACATCAGCTACCCTTGAGAAGTCCATCTCAAATCAGGGCTGTGAATTCGGAATCCTGGAATTGGAGTAAAAAATGATTTTGAGTAGTCAGAGACAAAGTTGGTAGAAGTGCACCGAATCCAGCTTCAAAATAAAACTTACATTATAATATATGGTAATTTTATTTTATACTTAGAAATTTTTTTTCTTGTTCAGGTTCTTTGTTCAAACTTCAAATAAATATATTTTGTGGTCTATTGGTCCTTATTTTGTACATACAGAAATATCCTGTTTCTGTAATTAATCAAATTTCTCTTAGACTTACTATACATAGTAGGAATCAGAGTCGGAGTCTAGGTTGGGCAGTGGAAAAATAGAATTGATGGAGTCAAAGGTCTGGTGTACTGACTCTAACCACATCTCAGACAGTAGGTGAACATATATACATAAGGGTTTAAACACACAAAACTTTACTCAAATTTTATAAACTGCCCATTCCAGGGCTAAAGCAATGTAATGGAATACTTGAGAAAACATTCACATGTTTGAGTTACCTGCAGAGTCCTGTCAGGTACATTCGGTCCTTTATCAGATCAGACGCTTGCATTCTAAAAAAGTTCCTCAAGGCTCTCCCAGCACAAGAGGCATTCTTCCCATCAAACTGGAAGCAGGAAATGAAATCACCATCAGTGAATTTGATTTGGAAAATTAGTAATCCCACTCAAGTATTAACGATGAGCCCCAAGATCGCTTTATCAAAAGCACGTTCAAACTGTATGTTAACGCATGCATTAGAAGGACTAACATACAATTTGCTATGAAAGAGAACCTCCAGCACGTGAACTGAAAATCTACATTAGTTAACGCAGCCACTAACACATACCTTAATTACATCTCCAGAAGTATAGTTACATTTTTTTGCATTAACCACGGCATTTAAAATTAACATGTGGAAGGACGTCCAACTCAGAATAGTGTCCAGGTCGGAACATCACAAATGAGCAGCCATTTCACATGTATTTTTGAACAGGATACAGCCCACATGAAAATATGTGAAATGGATGTTCATGTGCTGGAAACTTTCAGCATGAGAACTCTTTTTGAAACTGAAACGGCCAAATTATGACTGGTTCAAAACAAGGGGCATGGATGTCTGTGTAGCTGCATAGAAGCATCCATCTTTTAAAATGGCCACACAGACATCCATCCAGAAGCAGAGGGGTAGCCTAATGATTAGAACAGTGGCCTGAGAATCAGAGGACCCATGTTCAAAGTCCAATTCAGCTGTTTGTGAATTTTACTTTTAATTGTGAGCCCTCCAGAAACAGAAAAATACCTACTGTACCTGAATGTACACCACTTCAAAAACCTTCAGGCTTGCAGATGTCTTATATATTTAGGGACAGTAGGAATTTTTCTGTTCCTGGAGGACTCACAATAAAAAAAAAAAAAAAGGTTAATGGTGGATTTTAATCTGGGTCCCCTGGTTTACAGTCTACTGCTTCAACCAATAAATTACACCTCAGACTTGCTTGCTGCTCTGTTAAGAATGTCCATAATACCTGAAGCTGTCAGAGCCTGGTATCCCTTCTAATTTTCAGAGAATGGGGACAGAGACAGCAAACACTGGGGGATTATGGAGGTGTCATTGCCTTAATCCCTCTCCAGTGGACTGCTGCTCAGAGCACTTCTCTGTTACCTGGACATGCCTGAAAACATCCATCTTTTTAGACATGGATATCCTCTCCCCTTCCGTAATTGCTGTTGGACATCTATACTTTGAACCCTCCCCAGTCCCACCCAAAACACGCCTAGACCATGCCCCTTGCTATATGGACATTCTGCAGTACTTGGTCATCCTTGCAATATGGACGTTTGGTCAGTTTTCAGATGCCCAAAACAGGCATACAGCTTTGAAAATAAGCACCAATTTGCCAATTTTAGCATTTTTATCAGCTCCTTTAAATTCTTAGTGGTGTAGAAAATACATTTACCATTAATAAAGCTTTTAAGGCCATTTTCAAACAATTTTACAGGTAAAATTCTTGGTTGAAAAATGTCTTGCATCATAAAGGAGTGGGGGCAGGGAACAGCAGAGCCAGCAGACAACATAAAGGAATTTCAGGATTTACAGCACCAACTTTGAACCTGCTCTAAAGCCTGTGCAAAGTCCATGGGCACACAAGTACCTATAGTGACGGCTGGTCACAAATTTTAAAAAAGAAGCCTGCAAGTAACACACTGATTTTAGAATCTGCTCCTTTAACTCATTTTATCTCACTGCAGTAAACAGATTCCTTTATGCTTCAGGAAGATATTGCCATTAACAATTTGACAGGGCACATTTTTGTAACACACCGGTATCATGAATATCAACTTAAAACTGCTACGCATTCCAATCTATACAGGAGTTAGACTATCAACTGACATTTTTTCAGTACTCAGATGTAAATAACGTAATGGATTTAAGATCTTGCGGTCCTGAATGGAGGGGCATTTTGCTCATTACATCCGAATTGGGACATTTTGCTCACTGCGTCCAAAAAAAAAAAAACCCCATCCATCTTAAAGCCATTTTCAAACTGGAAAAACATCTGGATTTCCCTTTCAAAAATGGCTCAAAGATGGACATTTTTGCACAGATGATGTCTAAAAAGAAGAGCAGTTTTCCAAACTGAAACATCCAACTTATGAAAGCCTAAAAAACAAGCACAAGAACATCTGTCTGGCATCATTTTGAGAGAAACGGCCAGAGCCATCCCTGCAGATCAGGGGGATAGCCTAGTGGTCAGTGCAGTGGACTTTAAACAATGGCACCCGGGTACAATTACCACCATAACATTTTTATATTGTATTGCGAGCCCTCCAGGAACAGAAGAGAACCTACTGTACATAACTGACCACTAGAATCGCCTTTCACCATGCAGGTGTCTCCTATATTAAGGAGCTGTAGGTAATTTTGTGGTTTTGGAGGACTCACAATTTCCACCACAAATGTACTAGGTAGAGTGGGATTTGGACCTAGATCCCCTTGTTCATAGTCCATTGCATTGACCACTAGGCTACTCCTGGGAGTTACTTACTGCTCTGTTCAGTATGCTCATAATACCTGCAGCTGTCATACAGCCTGGTATTCCCTTTACGTTTCACTTCCTATGGAGCTGGGAAAGAGACAGCATCAATTGGGGAATTAAGGAAGAGTCAATCACTCCAGTGGTCAGCTGGTCAGTCAGAACACCTTTTTGTAACTCAGACGTGATTGAAACAGGTCTAAATAAAAATGCCTTGGCTATTTCTTCCTGTTCCATTATCGCTGAAAGATATCCAACTTTTGGGCCCGCCCTAGTCCCACCCAAAACATGCCTCCAACACACTCCCTTACTATTTGGACAAACTCAAGTGAAAAATGTCCTAATTTTGCATTTTGAAAATCATGATTTAAATGTTTGACAGATGGCCTATTTTGGGCCATTTTGAGATATCTATATGCTTCGAAAAAGAGCACTATTAGCTCACTGCAAACAGGCAAGGTAGATATTTATTTAAACATTCTATTTAGCAATCTAGGCAGCTTGCAGTATACACACATAACAATTACACAAACATCATAAATTATCACAACCTTAAAACAAAAAATAGAAGTTTACTGTGAACAGAATTACTGGCCATCTCTATTCATCAGAAAATGCTACATGAAACAAAGATGTGCTTTCAGGTGTTTCTAAAAGGTCAACTAGGAAGAAACAGAATAAATTACTAAAAAAAAAAAGCAAACAGGATGTTAGGAGTTATTAAGAAAGGGATGGTGAACAAGACTGAAAATACTATATTGCCTCTGTGAACATTATAGGATAAGTGATTTCCTGGATTCAAGAATTTTAGAGTTTGGTGAAATATTACATGTTTGGAATTTTTAAAAAAAGTTTACAAAAAGTTTAAAATGTGCAATAATTGAAACAAGTGGAGCTTTCATAAGGCCTAGAGTCTGTGATAGTCCCTGAAGAACTACGAGCACATCAAAAAAATCTATATAAATAAAATCCCCCCTCAGAGTTCTGAAGCTCACTCCATATGTGGCAGTGAAGCCCTGAACTCCTGTCCTCCTGGTAGGCTAGGCTACTATTGGGACTACTCACCCTCAGTACTCAGCCACGCCCATCTGCTCCCTATAAAACTCACCCTCAACGTTCTATTGGCTTCTGACGTCACTGAAGCCAAGGTTCGTATGTTCGAAGCTCTGAAGCCTCAAAAACACAGTCTCTGGGCCCCGCCCTCGCGTCAAACGTTATGACGTTGAGGGCGGAGGCGGACCAATTCACCAACATCGACGACGGGAGGGGGGGGCGGGAGGGCCACAAGAAAGCCTTGCTAGCGCCCGTTTCATTGGCTCCAGAAACGGGCCTTTTTTTACTAGTTTTCTATAAAACACACCATAGTATATGGATGTGTGATTTACTAAACAAAACATTTTGGAATTACTGCCGCGGCTTTGTAAAAGGGGGGATAATATGTTTTTAAAAATTCACATATATGCTAAAACAATCACACAAATAACATATTATAATCAGCCCTCATTTTAATATTGATGCTTCATTCATAACTCAAGATAATTACTCTCTTCACATGCCAGTTTCTGCACTTCACATCCTCAAACTGTTAAGCCTACTACGGCATTTGCTAATTTGTACTGCCACCATAAACGTTTGCACATAGTACTAACAACACTAGTATTATTTGATCCTATGATAGGTGATAATTTTTTGTATATTATTTCTGCAGCAATTGATCCTGCAGAAATTGCTATTGTAGAACTAGGTTTGGACGGCTTCCTAAAGGAAAAGTCCATAGACCATCATTAAAATGTTCTGGGGAAAATCCACTGCTTATTTCTGAGATAAGCAGCGTAAAATGTACTGCCCCAGGCATCTATGTGTGCTGGCTTATTTCTGGGATAAGCATAAAATGTATTGTACTGTTTTGGGATATCGCCAGGTATTTGTGACCTGGATTGGCCACTGTTGGAAACAGGCCGCTGGGCTTGATGGACCTTTGGTCTGTCCCAGTGTGGCAATACTTATGTACTTATTTAGTTACTTCAGTTTTAAGGATGACTTTGTTGCAGTGTTTTCTGGCGATGCCTTTGGATTCTAATAATTTTATGTTGTTACAGCCTACCTTACTGGTTAAAGTGACTACCCCTGGATTCTATATATGGCACCCAAATTTGGGTGCGCTCCTGAGATGCGTTGCCCAAATTAATTAGTTAAGCTGTTAACCATCAGTAATTGGTTGCTAACAGCCAATTACTGAAGTTAATTGGCACCCATTAGCATTTTGCACGTGCATCTGGCTGGGTGCTATTCTATAAGGCAGTGCAACTAACTCCCACAGCTCGTATCTCAACAGGGGGCATTCCAAAAAGTTACAAATGTAGCTATAGGTTACTGGCTCAGTGCACCCAACTTGGCCACCATAATTTACACCTGGTTTCAGCAGGCGAAAGTCTGGCACGAGAATCAGTGCTAAGCACAATTTCGTAAAGGGCACATGCCCTTTACAGAATCACATTTACTGCTAATCTTTTCCGGTGTCCATGACTGAGCGCAATTTATAGAATCCAGCCCTATGTACATTAGTCATTTGTATCCTTTAAAGTAAATATTTTTAGCTTCACGTTTTGGGCCCTGTTTTGGTTCTCTCTTTTGTTCTTTCCTGGACTGAGAACCTGGGGTTCTATTCCCAATGGAGCTCCTTGTGACCTTGTTCAAGTCACTTAACCCTTCATTGTCCTGGGTATAAAATATATAACTGTGAACCCACTAGGGACAGGGAAAATACCTATTGTATCTGTATGAAATATGTAGACCGCTTTGGTTGTACTCTGGAAAGGCAGTATAATCAAGAATCTCATACACATACAGATACCTTATTTACAATGTTTCATGTCTCCCTGTTTTAAGTAGGCCACTCCTAACTTTGTTAGGCCTCAAGCATTGGTAAATCTAAACAAGTATCTTGAGGTATAAGCTAGCAGGCACGGAACAGAGACATAGAAAGAACCTTTTTTTAGTGGGGGGGTCTTTTACTAAGGTGCACTCATGTTTTTGGCGCGTGCTAAATGTTAGAGACGCCAATGCATTCCTATGGGCATCTCTAACATTCAGTGCGCCCAGAATTTTAGCGCGCATTAAAAACGTGAGCACGCCTTAGTAAAAGATGCCCTTAATAAGCTGAAATACTGGATTAATCACAGGGGGAATAAATGTGTATTTTAAATAAATGTCTAAAGAATGTTCATGTAAGTAAAAAAAAGGGGGGGGGAGAATCAGTGAATGACAGCTTTTTTCAATCACTATTGAGTAAACATGATACAAAAAACATGCTCAAATAAATAATCCTGGTGGCAGACTAAAAGAAAGGGAGAAAAAAAAAGTCAAAATTACCTTTGCACCAGGGTGATCCAAACATGGGTTTGAAATTCTCTCCGACAAGGCCTGTTAAGAAGAAAGCAAAATAGTACAGTCATCTACTTTAGCCCAAACGAACGCTAAACATTTTAATGCGTGAAGAACTGAACAAATTACAGCCTTCACCACCTGCAAAACATCCCATCTTGGTTACCACGGGAATGCATCATGAATGAAACATAGAGGCATCTCTTATTTCCTTGTCTGGCATGCATGTCCTTGAACAGATCACCTCAGGGTTGCACTGTGTGCCAATAATGATTGTTGATATAAAAATATGTCACCACCAGCTATTAATCCTTTATCACAGCAAGATCTTGCACATTCATAATAATCCACAAACTATTGGATTAATAAAGGCAGACATCACCAGGCACTTAATTTATTTTCCCCCAAATTCTATAAATAATACGCCCAATTTGCATGTGCAATTTAATTGAATAACAAGCCAACACTGATAATTGGGCCCTATCAATTATCATTGCTAATTGGCATTAATTCAAATTTATGCATATAAATTTACGTGCAGACCCAAAAAAAGGGGGGGGGTTGTTATGGGACAATCAGAGGTGTTCCCAAAATTTATGCTCGCTATTATAAAGGAGAGCAGCACCTTATTTAGATGCGGGGATTTATACCAAGGTTTTGTTGTTGTAAATGTAAAAGTAGTCACGGCTCCCAGCGCTAAACACTATTCTATAAATGGTGCCCGACTGCCATTTATAAAATAGCGCTAAACACTAATTTTTTTGGCACCAATCCTTTAGGCGCTATGTATTGAATTTAGTCCTATTTACATTTTTACATGGTTGCCAGACTACTTTCCAAACTTTTAGCCCCTCAGGCCTCACCCTTTTTAACATTTACTCAGCCAGTTATCCAAAAAAATGCATGAGCCATAATGTGCACTATAAAACCAGGTTTAATGTGTGTAATTTGTAAGAGTTTTGCTTTTGAAAGACATGTAATGCAGTTTATAATGATTAAGGTAGAAGAGAAGTAGCACAAAAGTGGAGATTACAGACAAGATGTAGAAATATCGGGAGAGGAGCCAGGTCGTGATGCATTCGCTACGTGCATTACCTGCTTTTATTTCTGACTTCAGGCACTGTAGCATCATCTAGCTAGCCAAAACTGGGGGAGTTACAGACAATGTTCAAAGCTCCTGAAAGGAGGCTGCATCATAGCCTAAGAACAATCCATCAAGCCCATCATCCTGTCTCCAGTGGCCAGTTACCTCACAAGTATATAACAGAATCCCAAACAGTAGATACTTTTCCTTGTTGCTCACTCCCAGGGATAAGCAGTGCCTTTCCCAAGACTATGGTTTATTTTTTCATTTTATTTCCATTTTGCTCACACCTTTTTCAGTAGTAGCTCAAGGTGAGTTACATTCAGGTACTCTGGATATTTCTCTGTCCCAGGAGGGCTCACAATCTAAGTTTGTGCCTGGGGCAATGGAGGGCTAAGTAACTTGCCCAAGATCACAAGGAGCAGCAGTGGGATTTGAACGGGCACGTCTGGATTGCAGGACCAGTGCTCTAACCACTAGGCCACTCCTTATTGGCTTTACTTCTCTAGGAACCTGGCTATGAATATACATAGGATAAGTCTGCACAGAACAGAGGTAGCACATGCAAATACAGATCACTCTCCGAGTATCACTATTTCAATCTAGTTACAATGTAAATTAATATTAATCCAGTAACTACCTTGCTCTTTTTAATTTTTATTACATTCCTTTATTGAAAACCTTTGAACATTAACCTTATAAAAAAATGTTATGCAATA
Organism: Microcaecilia unicolor; assembly: GCF_901765095.1. Lineage (NCBI taxonomy): Eukaryota > Metazoa > Chordata > Amphibia > Gymnophiona > Siphonopidae > Microcaecilia > Microcaecilia unicolor. The sequence continues at coordinate 161,524,174 of NC_044031.1, forward strand.
TTGACCTCACACTTCTTCCCATTCACATCATTCTTACCATTCACTCCACTATATCTTTCATACAAATGGGTGCTCTCAACCACAAAACATTTGTTTGACTTTGCTTTACACCATCCCTATGACCATTTCCATAAAATTATTCTGTTATTCAAAATACATATAATGCACTGTTATTAGTAATTAAAGAGTTCTTTTCTTAGCAAATGTCCAACTTCTTTCAATTACTACGCATCAATGTCCATTTATCTCATTATAGTATTGCAGCGAGTACGATCCCCATGTAAATTTCCATATGTCATAACTGAATCTTCCAACTGCCATGCTCTTATCTTAATCCAAAAACCACCAGTCCTCCATTCTCTTGGTTCCGTTTTTCTCCCGAAGCCACAGGCAAATCTGCTTCTCAAGTTCCCAGCCACTTAAAGCGCCGTCAAACTCTACACAAGACTGTTTCGCTAGATGCGTCATCAGGGGTTTTAACTGGAAAAATGTAGATCAACATTACTCTCAGCCTACAAACTATATCTCAGACCTTCCCTTATTTTAAACCCCAAATTGAAAACAAACTCTTCATGCCTCATACTTCTAAATCATACTTTTAGCCACTTTGAGTGCCGTTTAATAGAATAGTGCTTAGCGCTCATTTTTGGGGGGCATCCTATATAGAATTTAGCCCATATTTTGTAAAGTACGTTCATAAATGCAAAACTCCTACCCTGAGAACACCTCTGTTCAGTCCAAGTAATGCGCACAGGCTGAACATACAATCTTATCAATGCCTACTTTCACATACATGACCCTGCTTTACTGGCAAAAATAGCTTCAAAAATCATCCTCAGAATAATTAAACATAGAATAATACCACGAGAAATGATCACCAAAAGGAATGTAAGATTCAGGGGGCTTGTTTATCAAGGGGGTTCCTCACTCTCACCAAAGACACCACTTTTTATACAGTGGGCACACAGCAGACCAATGCATAATATTGTGCACATTAGAACTGCTGGCCTCTCCGGCACTGAAATGAAATTCCTTTCAAGAGGAACTCAAGCAGGCAATACCACATGCACAATATATAATGTAGAAGTGTTACTAGCAAACAGCACTGAAATAATGACGCCTCCATTTCTAGATGTTAATTAACAAAGAACATTAAAACTGTCAAGTTCTCACTGTACATACAGAATATTTCCTAAAATGAAATAAAGGCAATTACACAGGCACTATTTTTAGTCAGAACAAGAAGTAAAGCAGAGGTTGTGGAGGAGAACAAAAAAAAAAAAAGTGGTGGGGGAGGGTAGAGAGGAAAATACTGAAGTTCAGTGCCAGGAAAAGTATCCAGATGACCTTTTTCAGATGGCTACCAGCAGTTCCAATGCCAATAAACCATTTAAGAACAAGCATAGAATTAACATTGCACAATACTGTTAACATTGCCACATGTTGTAGCATATTGATCTAGAAGGGCAGCGTAAGGGAAATCCGTACTGGCTGCTCCTTAAACATCTGTTCACTAAAAGAGCATAGGAAAATCCATGCTGCATCATATAAAGGTCCACCATGTTCAGCATCCTATCTCCGAGACTGGCCAGTCCAGTCCAGGTCTATGTAACTTCCTTGAATGTCCCCTAGTCTTTATACTTTTGGAATGAATACAAAATCGAATTATTTCTACTTGTTTTACACCACTCAAGATTTTGCAGACTTCAATCATATCCCCCCCAGCCATCACTAAGCTCCCCTTCCCCCCTTTTCTAGTTCCTCTCCGCTAACAACATGCAAAATTAGGCACGCTATTATTATTATTTGTTACATTTGTATCCCACATTTTCCCACCTTTTTGCATGCTCAATGTGGCTTACATATTACCGTTATCGGCGTTAGCCAGTTCCAGTCTGAACAAATACAAGGTATGAATGAATACAAGGTGATAATACGGTAGATAAGGTACACTGATCACAGGGATAAAGTGCAGGAGGATTGTGCCTGAGCACAACTGTCAAAAGCCCAGACCTGTCGAATGTCAGTGGGACCCCTGAACCTCCGCCATCCTTTCAGCCCTGGTGGCCTAATGCCACCCCAACCCCCCCCCCCCCCCAACAACGACACAGGAGCTGGAGGTCCAGCAGATCTCCAGTCCCCCCAACCCCCACCCCCCTACACAAGGGCACAGGGGCTGGATATCTGGCGAATCTCAAGCCCCCTAACCCCCCACAACAACAAAAAAAAGCCCTGATGGCCCAGTGGGTGTCAGGAGGGTTAGGGGGCTGGAGATATACTTGGTTGGAGGTGGTCGACGGTGCTGGAGGTCCGCTGGACCTCCAGCCCCCGTGTCACTGGCTTGGGGTGGAGGGGTCACAGCTCCTGCAGGTGGGGGGGGGGCTCTTGTCAGGTTTGGGTAGTCAGTTGGGGGGGATGGGGGCCTACTAGCATGCAGATGCATCCTGGACAGGGCTTCCCATTCCTCCCAAAGGCACTGTAAACCCTAACGCCAGCTCCAAGCCTGCCAACTATTCCTCTCACCTTGCTGACTGTATGGTGTGGCTCAAGCTTATACAGCCAAATAACAGTGGGGAAGTAGAAAATCCACTGTTTATCTGGCAGCCCAACAAAGTGGAGTGGAAGAGTGGCCTAGTGGTTAGAGCACTGGTCTTGCAATCCAGAGGTGGCTGGTTCAAATCCCACTGCTGCTCCTTGTGATCTTGGGCAAGTCACTTAACCCTCCATTGCCTCAGGTACAAACTTAGATTGTGAGCCCTCCTGGGACAGAGAAATATCCAGAGTACCTGAATGTAACTCACCTTGAGCTACTACTGAAAAAAGCGTGAGCAAAATCTAAATAAATAAATAAATGGGGAAGTAGGAAATCCACTGTTTATCTGGCAGCACAACAAAAGCAACATGGAATCCTGAGCGCCCGGGTGCAATGTCTAGGTAGCACGGTGACCTAACACCTAAGATGTGTTGAACCAAACCTTAGAGGAGACACTCCTGAAATCTTTGCCAGCAAGGACCCCTTGAGAATGTGAAGCATTATGTCTGGGGAAGAAAGCAGCAAAGATTGCTGAGAGAGAGAAAAAGTAAAGGAAGAAAATGAGATCTATCTATAGATATTGTTTTCTTGGGCAAGTCACTTAACCCTCCATTGTGAGTCCTCCTGGGACAGAGAAATATCCAGTGTACTTGAATGTAACTCACCTTGAGCTACTACTGAAAAAGGTGTGAGCAAAATGGAAAGATAGATACATCACACACACACACACAGTACATATACATGTTATTCCTAGTTTTGGTATTAGGAAGTAAGCAGGGAAAAGAATGAATGGACAAACATGCATTCCCCACCCTAACTCCACATTTTTAGTTTTTCTAATACCTTGAAGCTTCCCTTCTAATCCACAGGAAGGTAAATAGTTACTTCATCTAGAAAGACAAGCAAAGGTCCGCAAAGCCTGGGGCTGCTCTCACGGAAACAGCTGCAGATCTGCCAAAGAGCATCATTGGAAAACACTCTGCAGGACACTGGCTGCTGCTTCCTGCGTTCTCTATTTCCAAGTGGCAGTTGAAAGACAGAAAGGCCATGCTGCCTACTGCCTTCGAAAGGGCAAGGGTGTGAGATAGCAGCCAAACAGCGGGATAGATTCAGCGAGTGAGAGAAGGTAGCCTTTAGAATAAAGGGACTGCTTCAGCAAATAAGACTCCCTGAATTATTCAAAAGCTTTGAGGCCTTCCTCTAAGCACATTTAAAACAGAAGACACTATGAAGATACAGAGAAAATAAACATTAAAATTCAATTTATGTTTTATTAAGTCATACATCATACACATCTGTCCTGCTATGTTTTCCATGTCACCCTGCTGCCCACCTTTAACTATCTGAAATTCACTGCTCTTCATTTCACAACTTGAAATCATTGGGGCCCCATTATAGTTCCTGGACCTCAATGAACCTGAAACAAAATCAAAACGTTTGACTCTCCCTCTCTCTTTCTTAGCATGGCAGAAGTCACCGTTCTGCAGAGCTATAAAGACTACTATCATCATTGGGTCTTATTTATAAAGGACTGGGCTAATGGGGAAAAAATTTGAAGGGGGCCCACTGCACCTACACCTCATTTCTGATACAGCAGTTTATAGGTATGGATGTATATTGTGTGTATTTCTTTCTATGGATTATTGTTTCTATCCATTTATACTATTTATAAATCTGCTTTGATAGCTTGACCCTAAGCATCAAACAAATGTAACCTTGGACCTTGTGTATGTGTATCTATAGCTTTATCTCTAGCTATCCTACTATATAAATGAAGTGACCAATGTGCCACGCATGCGCAGAATGTCACAAATCTCTTCCGAGTTCCGACGTTGACCGTCGAGCACTGGGCGGGCGGGGATCGTCCGACAGCAGCTCCGAGGCTCACTCCGTCTCCAACAGGTACGAAGAGCTGCTGTCGCCGCCGCCACCGCTGCTGTGACCCGGGCGCTTTCCTCTGCCATCTTCCTCCGGGGCAGCTTTCCTGGGCGGGGGCTCGGCTGCACCCAGCGTTGCTCCGACCGCTTTCTTGCCCGTTTAATGGGCTCAACGGCTTGTATATATATATCTGAGAAAATGTGACTAAAGTCATCAGACTTGTCATGTTTTCCCAGAGACAGTCACATATACACGATGTCCGGAAGAAAACGGGACCCCTTATATAGTTTCAAAATACTTTGCAATTGTTTAAACATTTAGTATGACCTTTGAAAACACATTAGTATAATGGGGGAGGGGGGTTCTTAGTTAATTCACAATTTGGCTCAATGAATTCTGGGGTTTCATTAATTAGGAGCTCAACTGTTTTGCAAACTCGATGTGCTGTAGCTCTATCCCACTGAAAAACAAAGTACTCAGAAATGTCTCGAATTTCAGATACAAGTTTCTGCTGCAGTAGGACATTTTTGTAATATTTGGAAGAATGTTGGGAGGTCCCTTGTTTTTCCAGACACCGTATATATATATCGGGGGTTCTCAACACAGTTAAGGAGAGGGTACACATATATTTTGGGTATATGACAAATCAGGTACTTGCAAGGTTTACTTTGCCTCTAAAGAACTGGAAAGGGGTATTCAAAGGGGGCAACAAGAAAAAGAAATATGAAGGCTGATTCTGCCATGGTGAGTCCCAAATAATATAGAGTGTTTTGTAAAATATGGGTTAATTGGTTTCTTGAACTGGTTGATTAAAGGTTTTCATATTCACTTGCTTTGCTTATGTTTTTAAACAATCTACTCACTATTTAGCTACTGTACTCTAAGAAAACACAATTTGGTTAAATACCTTATTTCTGTCTGTTACTTCCCCTCTACCTCACCCCCCCTCCCCACACACACACAATAATGTTGACTATTTCTTTCAGGATCAGCCCTTAGTCCATGCCTTCAGGGAAATCTTAAGTGTAAACAGTGGCCTCAGAGAGGGGTGGTTATCTCTGGTGTGCCTTGCCCAGGGGAAGGGGTCAGAGTCCCAAAGCAAAGGATGCGGAAGTGGAGCTGCCCCGCCTGTCTCACACACACTCCAGAAGAGAAAGAGAGAAGGGCTGACCCACCCACCTCACCCTGGCTGGTGTGAGGACCATATTAATAGTAGTCCTCTAAATGTCACCAAAGCTGATGTGCTTCCCTGGAAGAACTTAACTACCGTGTTTCCCCCAAAATAAGACACTGTCTTATATTAATTTTTGCACCCCAAAATGTGCTAGGTCTTATTTTCAGGGGCTGTCTTATTTTTCGGGGAAACATCGGGGTAGGCCCGCCCGCCCGCCCTCCGTCGCTCCTGGAACTAACCTTAAACGCCTCCATTCACCTTCGCAGCAAGCAGCAGCAGGGCAGGCCACACCTTCCTTCCATGTCCCACTCTCGCCTGATGTAACGTCCGTGAGGGCGGGGCACGGAAGGAAGGAGAGGTCTGCCCTGCTGCTGCTTGCTGCGGTGAAAGGAGGCATTTAAGGTTAGTTCCGGGAGTGACGGAGGGTGGGTGGAGGGGGGGCCCAGCGACCTTGTGTGGGGGGGGGGCGGCCTTGTCCGGCTCTCGGCGGCCCTGCTTTCAAACAAAAATTTACTAGGTCTTACTTTTGGGGGTGGCCTTATATCTACCAATTCAGGAAAACCTCTACTAGGTCTTATTTCCAGGGGATGTCTTACTTTCGGGGAAACAGGGTACCAAGGGGATAAAGCACTGAAGAGGGAATGAATTCTGCGTTACAGCACAACAATTAACAAAGTTAATTAACAAGTTTTATTTTAACCTTAAAATTGTTGATGGCTGAACAGAGCTATGGGAGCCAAGTACTTTACTTTGGTTAATGTTCGAATGAGGTTTGTTTTAATACTGCTAAGGAATGGCACTAGACAGATGTTCCAGTTCCTTCAACTATCCAGGAAGCTAGAAAAATAGCTAGCACTATTGCAGTCAGTAGTGCTGAAGACTTATACGGTCTGTGCCAGAGCCGGTGGTGGGAAGCGTGACTGGTGGTTGGGAGGCGGGGATAGTGCTGGGCAGACTTATACAGTTTGTGCCCTGAAGAGCACAGGTACAAATCAAAGTAGGATATACACAAAAAGTAGCACATATGAGTTATCTTGTTGGGCAGACTGGATGGACCATGCAGGTCTTTTTCTGCCGTCATCTACTATGTTACTATGTATTGAAAATAAATGAACTGTTGAAGACTATGACAACACAGTGACAGTATCGAGATTCTTATCCTGACCCCAACTCCTGTCCCTGAGCTCCATCAGCCACCCCTTCAGCTAAGATCTCTGCCCTTGTTTTAGCTTATTCATCTTAGAAGGGCCCCCATCGAGCAGGATGAACAGCAGCCAAGTCTCGTGCTATTCACTGTGTCTGCAGTCAAACTATTGTGCTGTATTATCAAATTATTGTTTGTGGTTTTATATGTGGGAGAAGAGATTGTCGTGTCAGGAAGTTTCCATGTTATTGGATGGCAGTTGCCCCACAGGGATCAAATTGCAATTGCCTTGCTTTGAGTTGATGAAACATAATTGTGGTGCTACACTTTGATGCTCATTTATTTTGAGAGCCAAGTCATGCCATGGAAAAGAAAATAATAGCTTGTAATTGCTAAATATCTTCACATGAAAAATTGGCATGTGCAAACATGCCGCTTCCTGCTTCAGTCCATAAGACACACTTTCATTTTATTTTCTTCTTCACATGCAGTGAAAGCAGCACATGAGCTTCAAGAACATTACAGTAAATATCTTCTTCTACCACAGAGATGTTTGTACCTCACGACCTATAAGTGCACACCCTAAGCAGTATCAACATGCTAGGCCTCCTTTTCCAAACCATAGATTTTGTGCTACAGAACTGAATTAAAAATGCCAGCGCACACCGAGAGTTGAAGGAAAAGGTAACTCTTCATTTATCTGACCATCCCAAAGAAAACACTGGTGGTGTTCCCTCTTCCTGCATCACTCACTGCCCACGGCAGACAGCAGAAACTGATCTGTTTTGAACCTGAAAGCGCACTGTCAGCAAAGCAAAACATTGTGAAGTTGATTTTCAGGTGAAGTATCACACCTGCACAGAGGGGTAAATATGCAGCGATGGAAAGAATCGATGCCAGCTCCTCACCAAACTGACACTAAAAGCAAAACAGTGAAGGTTTGGTGAAAGTTAACAGCATAGTGAAGAACAGGAAACTGAAAATCCTCCAATCACATGCAACAGGAACATTTTCTACATGCGGCTACCTCCCCTCCCCCCTTTTTTTCTGTCTGGGCAGTTTCCTTCAGCTTTTTTGTACTCCTCCAGTCCCAGCTCATTCAGGTTCAGACCTAGGTTACCATATTTGTGGAGATAAAAACAGGACACAAAAAACAACAATGGTTGCTACCTTTGCTGAAAAAATATTTAATCATAGCAAATGTGTAAATGACTTGTTTTTAATGAACATGCATCAAACAGTGACTGACTTGAAATCAATCTACTTTTCAAAAACGTCTGGCTGTGAGTTTTACTGAGTCTCAGCCCAAGTCTACTTAAGAGTGGATATCTCTCAACAGCTTTGGCTGGTTTCTGAGATACATGTGAAAGTCTTTGCATGACATATGCTTAAATTTGTGCTGCATAAACAAAATAACAGATTCAACCAGCAGGGATACAGAAAGGATTTCATCAATGTCTGTCTCTCTCTTTAGCATCCTCATGTGTCCAGAATGACTAAAAGACAAGAGATGGTTTCTGTCATTATGTGGGTAGGTGTGTTGGTCATAGGCACATAAAAGAATTTTCCTAAAAATTAAAAAAAACCTGGAGGACATATCTGACCAAAAGGAGAATATGTCCTTTTAAAAGAGGCCAAATGGTAAGCTTAATCAGAATCAACACAAACAACAGTTCTCATTAGTAACTAGCCTCAGCTGTTTAACCAGGGGGCAGTACTCAGTGGGATTCAGCTGCGACCCAGATAAGTCCTGCTGACCATGTCTTGCCTAGATACTTAATCAAATATCCAAAAAACCAGAGAATCATGGAATGGAGTAAAATATAGATAGAAAAGAAAATCAACCCGACACTCTCGATCTATGTGGCAGAGGCCATTTTCTTTGCTTTACTTTATTCTTGTTTATATCATATTTGAGTTCCTGAGGAAGTTTTCACGAAACCCTGCAGAGTCGGACTCTCTATGATTTGTCAAGAGCGCAGGAGCGCGCCTCGATGCGAGGACAACTAAATCGTTGGAATTGTCCTCAAAAAGAATATAAGTATTTGGAAAGGACAAGGACTAAGCAATTGTTATATCTTGCCCCGCTGGAGAGTAACATTGAAGATCTCATTGGAGTGACCTGCTGAACACCCAGGAAGGGAACTACTTGCTACAAAATGATAAGTGCCTAGTTGCTATTACAAATATTGAAGGCTTAAAAGAGGCCTCAGATTTTTGATATATACATATGAGGATGAATGGAGTTATAGATAGTATTAACTCAGACATTTTTGGATAATGTTTAGATTGTCAGATTAAGTTATTCACTTTTTGGTGATTAGAGCACATGTATGTGGTTTTTGCTTACACTAAATATTAACCACGGAGAAGTTCTATGATCGAGAAGCTTGTCCACCCTTAGAGACATAAATCACTTCGGTGTAGTCTCGCTTGGGTGAGTTTATACTCTGAGAACTCTCCATCTCCACAAAAATGTATTTATTTAGATTGAGAGTGTTGGGTTGATTTTCTTTTCTATCTATATTTTACTCCATCCCATGATTCTCTGGGTTGTTTTTTTTTTGGATATTTGATATTGTGATTTCTACCAGGGATTGATTTGGGGATCGTTATTTTTGAATAGCTTGCCTAGATACTTGTCAGAATTTACCTAGGTAGAGCCAAGGCACAAGAATCACAAAGGCAGTGATTTGCACACACTCAATCCACAGACAAACCAAAGCAGAAAAACAAATTGAAAAGAAAAGTGTTTATTATTCAAGCTGCCAAAAATGGACACATTTTTCCTTGAAAAAGGCTGTGTCAGGGCAAAACTATTGGGAGACTCAAAGCTCTTTCCCCTAACACTACTACAGGCAAACCTTCAACAGCAGCATCTCATCAGAACAGTACTCCTTCTCCTTGATCAGTTCAACTGACGCAGCCTTTTTGAAGGTGAAACATTGCCATGTCGGGCACCTTGAATAATAAACATTTTTCTCTTCAATGTGTTGGTCTGATTTGTTTTGACTGTGCCAGGAGTTACCCAGTTAGCAGTAATAATCAGTCCACTAACTGGTAACTATCTGGATAAAGTCAGAGCAGCAGAAAGGTTGTCTTAACTTTACCTGGGTAGTTATCCGGATGCTGGTGGTCGGATAATACCGAAAGCTCAGCGCTGGTATCTGGATACAGCCTGGCACTGAATATCAGGGTATAAAAAGCCAATGGCAGATGGCATTTAAAAAAAATGAGTATGACAAAGGCTGAATGTTCGCCTGCCACTTTATTCCCTCTACCAAACCAAGGTGTAAAGTGTCATGGATTTGATATACTGCCTTTGGCCCTTGGTCCACACTCCCAGTTCTCGAGGGCTGCCAATGGGTCACATTTGCATGAGTGCGATTTGCCCGCCTGCTATCTGCACTGTATACACATTTCTTTCAAGCATCTCCATTAGCCTCCACACCAGCCTGAGGAACAGAAGCAGAAATCATTTTTGGTATTTTTGCTTTTATTTATAAATATTTAAATAATACAATCAAGAACACTCTTGTACAGAAAAGCACTTCCCATTAGAAACGCACTATATGAAAGAAAGAATTTTAATATAATACAAAAACTAATAATAGGGCAAGCAGAACTCTACAATATTTGGGGGTAGGACCTTAATGTAAATCACAAAAGACATTAGTAATTAGATGTTATTCTGAATAACAAAAACATGAAGAATATAATGGAGGACTATGAGATTTATCTAATATTCATACTTCCTACGAGGTTTCACCAGCATCTAGTCCAAGTGAGGGAGCCGATATTAAGTGTATTTTGTCTGCCAGAAAACTGGTTAAATGAACTGGGTCAAAGAATATATTGAGTCAATTGGTTCTTAACAATGAATTTGCAGGGAAACTTTAAAAAAAAAGTGCACAGCTGTAACAAACCAGGTCAGTGGTTCCCAAACCTGGTCCTGGAGGCACCCCAGCCAGTCAGGTATTCAATATATCCACAATGAATATTCTTGAGATAGATTTGCATGCAGTAGAGGCAGTGCATGCACATCTCTCTCATGAATATTCATTGTGGGAATCCTGAAAACCTGACTGGCTGGGGTGCCTTGGGAACCACCATATCAGGTTTTAGCAAAAGAAATTGGGGTTTGTTTTTAGTATTTTTAATAGATGTAAACTACCTTTTAATAACCTTGGTCAGTAAGGAGATATATAAGGTTTTATAAATAGGAGACTCATAACATGTCATACAAGCACAGCTTCTGAATCTAAGTTTTAACCAACAAAAGAAAAAAAGATGATAAAACTCTGTGTGTTTAGAGCAGGGGTTCTCAACCCAGTCCTCAAGACACACCAAACCAGTCAGGTTTTCAGAAGACAGAACCACTGCATACAAATCTCTCTCATGCATACTCATTGTGGGTCCTCTGAAAACCAGACTGGCTTGGAGTGTCCTGAGAACCCGTGGTTTGGGGGGGGGGGGGGGGGGGGGGTAATTCTGTAAAGAAGGCTACCAAAAACACATGCAAAAAAACTGAATGCCAGCATTTACACACATGTGCATACACATGTGCTTAAATGCCACTATTCCAATTACATATTACTCTGTACAATGGCATGTAGTTTGCAGGTGGGCATTCACATGGATGGAGTTTGGGCAGGAGGAACATTTATGCACATGGATTATATAATCCTGTAATTTACATATGTTCTTTAGTAACCTAGGTGTGATCATGTATGTCAGCTCTATGGCTGAGGTTAAGTGCTCGCACCTAGAATATGGGGATGTTCTTGGCATGCTACACTGTACTCTGTTAAAGTCAGGCACCTGTGTATATGAGGGAGTACTAGAGAAAGAGATAGACAAACGGGGAAATATACTCAGCAATGGCATCTGTGCCATGAAAACATAGATTTTTGTGCCCCCCCTAAGAACCCCTAATTAGCAGGAAAACACGCACATAAATTTAATTAGCCAGAAACAGCTCCTAGCTGGTTAAATCACTTGTTCAGGGTTAACTGCTCATTTTCAGTGGAATTAACCAGGTGCAAATAACTGGGGGAATTCCAGGGGTGGAGTCAGCATTGGTTGGTTAAGTGCTGATATTCAAGGCTAACCGCATACATAGGACCGCATAAAAGTCAGTCCTATGTTTATGTGATGCTCCTTAACCAATTAAGTGCTAAATATTGCACTTAATGGTCAATAGTTTAGCTGGCTCCGCTAACCCGGATATTCAATACCGATGCCTGAACATGGCCCAACACTGAATTTCCATGCGTAACACCAGCGACAGTCAGCAAATCACACAGCACCACCAGCTGAATATCAAACCCAAAATTTAGAAACACCTAAGAACAGAACCCCTACCTAACTATAATTAGGGCTCCAGCTAACCTTCATTAGGTTGTATTTTGCTTCAAAAAATATAGACTAAAACATATTTCAGAAAATTTCCACCAGCTCCTCTCACACTTACAATGTGAGGTTTTATTATTTAGACGTCTCTAAATCAATATTTGCACACACGGAATTTTTTTACTTCCAAAAAACTTATTTAAATCAAAACCTGTCACTATCACAGCTGCGAAGGTCAAAAATTTACATCAGGTGTGGATGCTGTTCAAAAATACCATCCTGGAAGCCAGGCCAATATATATTCTGTGCATTAAAAAAGGAGGAATGAGACCAAACAACAGCCAGCATGGTTAAAAAGTGGGTGAAGAAAGCTATTAGAGCTAAAAGAAAACCTTTCAGAACATGGAAGAAGGAACCTACTGAAAATAATAGGAAACCGCATAAAGAATGGCAAGTCAAATGCAAAGCGCTGATAAGGAAAGCAAAAACGCATAGTAAAAACTTTTTTAGATATATTAAAAATAAGAAGAAGGCAAAAGTGTCGGATGGACCGCTAGAGACCGAGGGGTAAAGGGGCACTCTGGGAAGACAAGGCCACAGTGGAGAGATTAAATGAATTCTTTGCTTCGGTCTTCACCGACGAAGATGTGGGAGTGATACCGGTGCCAGAAATGGTATTCAATGCTGAGTCAGAGAAAATGAATCAAATCTCTGTAAACCTGAAAGATGTAATGGGGCAATTTGACAAATTGAAGAGTTGCAAGTCACCAGGACTGGATGGTATACATCCCAGAGTATTAATAGAATTGAAAAATGAACTTACAGAACTATTGTTAGTAATACATAATTTATCTAATGGTGTCTGGTCTCACTTTTAACAGTTCCTTGGGCTCCTTGTCTGCACCGGTTGCTGTTAAAAGTGAGACCAGATATCATTAGCGAATAAAGGTATGCAAAATCAAAGATTATCCAACAGTTAACCTTATGTTCTCCGTGTTTTAATAGATTTGTGCTGATTTCCCTTGACAAAGCATGAGAGTGCGAAACAGGCTCCTGTCGGGCTGGCACGGACACCAGAGATATTATTAAATGTTGACAAGTAAAACCTTCGGAGCACAAGAGATCCACAATTACACGAATTGAAAAGATAACATAGTGGCCTGTAGCTCTGAGCAACATTCAGATAAGTTGAATTTTTGCATTACCACTAAGTTTCTTCAACTGTGTTTCAGTTTTTCTAAACTGCAGAGTTTCAACAGTAGTGCGCAAAAAAAAACATAAAAAATGAAATTGTTGTGATACACTATGAGCGAATTGCGAGCACTATTGGAGGTTGGGGGCAGTCAATGATTATACAGTGTCACAAGTGCAAAGGTTTGATACAAATATGGCGCATTGTGCCTTTACAAATAACATATCACAGTTGGAGTAAATTGCTCTCCCTATCTATAGTTGTGTATTTCTAGGGTAAGCAGCATAAAATGTTTTGTACTGTTTGGGGATCTTGAAAGGTACTTGTAACCTAGATTGGCCACTGTTGGAAACAGGTTACTGGGCTTCACTGACCTTTTGTCTGTCCCAGTATGGCAACACTTTTGTACAACGCCCAGTACACCAATGACACTGCCATTAAACGCAATAGCACTTTAGACTTCAGTTTGATTTTTCAGGTTATTTCTCTGGCTAAGCACTGCCCAAATTCATGTTGCAGAGTAAGCACTTCATTTCCGTCCAGATCTGCACCTCATGTCACATCCTTCCTGACTCTGCATCTGGGACCTGCATCTGGGACCTGGCAATAGATGAGACCAACTCACACTTCCCTGACTAAGAACTTTTTTCAGTTGCACAAGTCAGCATGATCCTGACACACATTCCCAGAGGGTAAGCAGAAAAGCTAAGTGGCTGTATTTGAAGAAAACATTGGGAAATAAGGCAAATGCGGGCAGCCTTCTACAGCCTGTGTCTCAATTATGGAAAAACAGATTTAAACGACCTGGGGTGGGCTCCAACGGCAACTTCAGATGTTGGGAAGCAGGACCAGTGCCGGGAAGACACTGTAGCTCAAGTTTGTGTATTTTATATTACATTCATGTCATATGCTATGAGTGTATCTCACAGGGGTAGGGAAACACACCTTAAAAGTTGAAAAGTGAGTAAAATGTCAGTTTGTAACATTGTTGGATTGTTGGTCAAGTATTGACAACGAATGTGACTATGCTGCTACCACAATTATAAAACCACACTTCCATGATTGTCAAACATAACTAGTTGGTGTTATGGCAAATAGTTGACTGCCATATTTGTGCTGCCGGTGCAGCTCTGCCCGCCTCATAGGGCAAGAAAACAAGAAGGCAGATGATCCGCAAAATCCAACGTGGAAGCAAACAAAAGAGCAGATCACTAGGTGTTATTAATAAGACTTTATTGGAGAAATAATCGCCCGACACAGACTGTGTTTTGCCCACAAGGGCTGCGTCAGGGGCTTTCAGTTGCTGTAATATCAAACATGCAAAAGCATATAAACAGCAGGTCAGCTTCTTCCCAAGCAATATTGCGCTCAAAATCGGGACATCATATGATCAAAAAGATCTTCTATAGTAATTAAGTGTCGATATTCAGCACGTAACCAACCAGGTTAACCACAAAAATGTGACTGCATAAAAGGCTGTCCTATCTGTATGCAGCAACCCATAGCCAGTTAACTGCTGAATATCAGACTTAACCGGCTATTGAATATCCGGGAATAATGCTGGTGGCAGTCAGCAAAATGCTGATCATCGACTCCCTATATATTTGACCATCTCTAGGAAAACTTGACTAATGTCTGGTGACTTTAGTCATGTTTTCCCAGAGATGGCCACATACCTATTTTAACAGTGTTTTTTTTTAAGCAACTAAGCTGAGCATAAACAGAATGCCCAGGGGACCCACACATCCACAGAAGGTAGAGCCTTAAAATTCTTCCCCCCACTCAATCTGCTCCAAAGGCAAAAGGACTGCTCTAATTACACAAAAATTCCTCCAATATCAACATCTGGAATGGGATGCAGAAAGAAGCACAGCAAGCATGCCTGATGAATGACAGCAAACTAGGAAGACAAGTATGTTTGACCACACTTCAGTCACCATAAGGGCTCACCAATCTACTACTTTGGATAAAGCTGAGCCAGTCTATACTGTGTATCGGGATTTTCAAAAGGTGTTTGACAAAGTACCTCATGAAAGACTCCAGAGGAAACTAGAGAGTCATGGGATAGGAGGTAGTTTCCTATTGTGGATTAAAAACTGGTTAAAAGATAGAAAACAGAGAGTAGGGTTAAATGGTCAGTATTCTCAATGGAGAAGGGTAGATAGAGGGGTTCCCCTGGGGTCTGTGTTGGGACCGCTGCTTTTTAACATATTTATATATTATCTAGAGATGGGAGTAACTGGTGAGGTAATTACATTTGCTGATAACACAAAATTATTCAAAGTTGTAATTTTTCACAGTCCTCTTGCGATTTAACAAGAGGACCTCATGAGACTAGGAGACTGGGCATCCAAATGGCAGTTGATGTTTAATATGAGCAACTGCAAAGTGATGCATGTGGGAAAGAGGAACCCGAACTATAGCTACGTAATGCAAGGTTCAGCATTAGGAGTCACAGGAATGGGATCTAGGAGAAATCGTTGATAATACGTTGAAACCCTCTGCTCTGTGTGCGGTGGCAGCTAAGAAAGCAAATAGAATGTTAGGAATTATTAGGAAAGGAATGGAAAACAAAAATGAGGACATTATAATGCCTTTGTATCACTCCATGGTGCGACCGCAACTCGAATATTGTGTGCAATTCTGGTCACCGCATTTCAAAACAGATATAGTGGATTTAGAAAAGGTACAGAGAAGGGTGACAAAAATGATAAAGGGAATGGGACGACTTTCCTATGAGGAAAGGCTAAAGCAGCTAGCGCTCTTCAGCTTGGAGAAGAGACGGCTGAGGGGAGATATGATAGAGGTCTGTAAAAACATGAGTGGAGCAAAATGGGTAACTGTGAATTAATTGTTTAGTCTTTCCAACAATACTAGGACTAGGGGGCATGAAATGAAGCTACAAAGTAGTAAATTTAAAACTAACTGAAGAAAATATTTCTTCACTCAACGTGTAATTAAACTGTGGAATTCATTGCCAGAGAATGTAGTAAAAGCAATTAGCTTAGTGGGGTTTAAAAAAGGTTTGGATAACTTCCTAAAGGAAGTCCATAAGCCAATATTAAAATGGACTTGGGGAAAATGCACTGCTTATTTCTAGGATAAGCAGCATAAAATATATTGTACTGTTTTGGGATCTTGACAGGTATTTGTAACCTGGATTGGCCACTATTGGAAACAGATCCAAGTTAATGTATGGCACCCTAGAGATTTTATTTGAGCTTTCACTGAAATTGTTCCCAATCATGTTAGGCAGAATAACCTTGATAGAAAAGCCAGATCTGTACCATGCTGAAACATTAGAACACAACGATTCAGTACCAACATCTCAGATGGTAAAGCCCACAATACTCATTGCTCATGTCCCCCATATCTGAGCAAGGCAGGAAAGGCACACCTGCTTATCAGATCTCTGTCTAGACCCCTGATAATACACTCCATCATCAAGGGCTGCCAACAGGACAGGATTTCAAGATATCCCTAATGAATACCCGTGAGAAAGATATGCATGCTATTACCTTCATTGCACTCAAATCTCTCTCATGGATATTCATTACTGATAACTCAAATACATAAACTTGGGTAAATTATATTTCACTATAGTTATAACTTTTGATGCCTATTAATAAAAATAACTATGATTTCAAATTGATCCTCATTTTACTACATTTATCACAATCTTTATCAGAAACTTTAAAATTCCCAATATCTCATTGTTACATCACACAATGATCACTATGTGACTATCACATATAGCCATGCGAGCTCACCTATCAATCCAAAAGTGCTGAAGGTGTCAGCATTATATATGTCCGCTATGTTGAATCATATTGTTCATAAAGTTGTATTAAGATGTATCATTGTCGATTTCTCATAAATAGTTTTTCCAACTGATTCTAAAATCTCAAGTCTTATTATAGAAACGATATCACCACCACCAGTTCTTCTACTTGATTATATTCAATCATCGGCTGAACCCAGGATATGTGTGGAATAAATTCAAAAGGAACTCTTCACTCAGCTATCCAAGTTTGGGTTAGAGCTGCAAACTCTATGAGAGATCGACAAACTCTATGAGAAATCGACAATGATAGGTGAGCTTGTATGGATATGTGTGATAGTCACAGAGTGATCATTGTGTGATGTAAGATATTGGGAATTTTAAAGATTTTGATAAGACTGATAAGTAAATATAGTAAAATGAGGGTTGGTTGAAATCATTATTATTTTTATTAATAGCTAATAGATACTCATTAGGGATATCCTGAAAACATGACCTATTGATGGACCTTGAGGACTGGGAGTGAATACCAAGGATCTAGGCCATCCCATAAGGGGGATATACCACAGCTAACAGCAAAAGTGTCTCACATTTTCATCCAGACTGGTAGTGACCTACATAAGAAAAAGCCTTTTTTTTTTCATCTCATACTGATTCTGTTCTGTAGAGAGACACAGGATGCCAACATACAGTATCCCAGTGCAATCATGGAGACAAATACCCACCACCTGCTACTCAAGCTTCCTGCCCCCATCCTATAAGTAGTTTTGTTGTGAAACAAATATGACATAACGAATTCCTACAATATAAATCTTGCTATTATCAGGAGCCCCGAGGCTTGCAATAGCTTTGCAACTCCACCCTTTTGGATGCAGTGCATAGTAATAAACTTAGAGTCTTGCTAAATGCTAATGGTCCAACTGACACAAGCATGATGAAAGTAGACAGTAGAGAAATGCAGGCCAAAAATGTACTGTTTGTTGTTGTTGACAGGTACTTGGGGTTTTCTTAATTTTTTCGCTTCAGGATCAAATGTTGTAAATAGTACAGACTTCACAAGCACTGCGTAATATATTTCAATAGCATGTACTCTTTCAAAAAAACAGAATGTGCGCTCCTCAGAAACAGGGTATTTACTCCCAGTCTTCGAGGATGCCAACAGGTCAGGTTTCAGGCTGATCTGATCTCTAAAATGCTTTATAAGAGGAACTAGGTTTGATCATAACACAAGGTAAAATTATGTATAATCATACCTGATAATTTTCTTTCCATTAATCATAGCTGATCAATCCATAGACTGGTGGGTTGTGTCCATCTACCAGCAGGTGGAGATAGAGAGCAAACTTTTGCCTCCCTATATGTGGTCATGTGCTGCCGGAAACTCCTCAGTATGTCGATATCAAAGCTCCATCCGCAGGACTCAGCACTTAGAGAATTACACCCACGAAGGGACACACAAGTGGGGGAGGGGAATCCGTCCAGCTCATCCCCGCGGAGCGGGGGAGGGACACCACACCCGCCGATGCGGGGGGATCTGGCTTATCCTGCAACCGCAACCGCGGGAGGAGCTGACTGACCCTAACACCGCCGAAGCGGGAGGGGTACAAAGCTGCCCTACATCCGCACGAAGCGGGAGGGAGTGCCGGCAGAATTTATGTCTCAATCCAGCCCCGTAAAACGGAGGGGAGAGGAATGCAGCAGCTCACTGTAACACAAACTCGTCTCAACTCTTGAAGAATCCAAGTGAAAGAACTTGAACACGAAGTCTTTCTGAAATAACTGAAGACTAAACTTGAACCTGAAATGCAACCAGAATAAAAACAGAACAGATATCTGGGAGGGGCTATGGATTGATCAGCTATGATTAATGGAAAGAAAATTATCAGGTATGATTATACATAATTTTACCTTCCATATCATCAAGCTGATCAATCCATAGACTGGTGGGATGTACCGAAGCAGTACTCACCCAGGGCGGGACATTGAAATCCCTGACCTCAACACTGAAGCTCCAAACCGGGCCTCCGCCCGTGCAGCCACAGTCAAACGGTAATGCTTGGAGAATGTATGAGCCGAAGCCCAAGTTGCCGCCTTGCATATCTCTTCCAAGGAGACGGATCCGGCCTCTGCCATCGAGGCCGCCTGAGCTCTCGTGGAGTGAGCCTTCAGCTGGATAGGCGGCACCTTCCCCCCGGTCACATAAGCCGCTGCAATGGCTTCCTTGACCCATCTTGCCACTGTAGGCTTAGCAGCCTGCAGACCCTTACGAGGACCTGCAAACAGGACAAACAGATGATCCGATTTCCGGAAATCATTGGTCACTTCCAAGTATCTGAAGATGACTCGTCTCACATCCAGATATTTAAGAGCAGAGTACTCCTCTGGGTAGTCCTCCCTACGAAAGGAAGGGAGACAGAGCTGCTGATTCACATGGAAGCGAGAAACAATCTTGGGCAGGAAGGAAGGCACTGTGCGAATAGTCACTCCTGCCTCAGTGAACTGCAGAAAAGGCTCTCGACATGAGAGCGCCTGGAGCTCGGAAACTCTTCTGGCTGAAGTGATAGCCACCAAAAAGACTGCTTTCAACGTCAGGTCTTTCAGAGATGCCCTCGACAAGGGTTCAAAAGGCGGCTTCTGCAATGCTCTTAGCACCAGGTTGAGATTCCACGCAGGCACCACTGAGTGCAGAGGAGGGCGCAGGTGATTAACTCCCTTGAGAAAGCGCACCACATCTGGCTGCGAAGCCAGGGAAGCACCCTTCAGGCGGCCCCTGAAGCAAGCCAGAGCCGCTACCTGGACTTTAAGGGAACTGAGCGACAGGCCTTTCTCCAGACCTTCTTGCAGGAACGCCAACACTGAAGAAATTGGAGCAGTGAAGGGAGAAAGTGAGCCTGCTTCACACCATGCTGCAAAGATACGCCAAACCCTGGCGTAAGCAGTAGAAGTAGAGCGCTTCCTCGCTCTCAGCATAGTGGCGATGACCTTGTCTGAGAAGCCCTTCTTCCTCAGACGCTGCCGCTCAATATCCAGGCCGTAAGACCAAAGGGAGAGGGATCCTCCACCACCACGGGACCCTGATGTAACAGGCCCTGCTCCACTGACAGCCGCAGAGGATCGTCGACTGAGAGCCTGATCAAGTCCGCATACCAGGGACGTCTGGGCCAATCCGGACCCACCAGGATTACCCTGCCGGGATGCTTTGCCACCCGGTCTAGCACCCTGCCCAACATGGGCCAGGGCGGGAACACATAGAGGAGCTCTTGTGTCGGCCACTGTTGGAGAAGAGCATCTACTCCCAGGGATCGAGGGTCCCGTCCTCTGCTGAAAAAAGCGCGGCACTTGGCAATTGGCCGATGACGCCATCAGATCTAGGCTCGGCTGGCCCCAGCGCTTCGTGATGTCCAAGAACGCCTGAGCAGATAGTTGCCACTCTCCGGGCTCCAAGGTATGGCGACTGAGAAAGTCCGCCTTGACATTCATGACTCCGGCAATGTGGGCCGCTGAAAGCTGCTCCAGGTTCGCTTCCGCCCACTGGCAAAGACTCATAGCCTCCTTGGCTAGAGGGGCGCTCTTGGTACCTCCCTGGCGGTTGATATAGGCCACAGCCGTGGCATTGTCCGACAGGACCCGTACAGGCTACAACACCAGTACCGGGATGAACTCCAATAACACCAACCGAATGGCTCTGAGTTCCAGGAGGTTGATAGACCACTTGCCTCTGCAGGAGACTAGAGCCCCTGCGCTGTCCTTCCCAAGCAGTGGGCTCCCCAGCCCATCAAAGAGGCGTCTGTCGTGACGACAATCCACTCCGGGGTCACCAGAGGCAATCCTGCAGACAACTTGTCTGTCTGCGTCCACCAGCTCAGCGCCTTGCGCACTGCTGGGTCCACGGGAAGGCGCACAGCATAATCCTCCGACATCGGAGTCCAGCGCAGCAGCAGAGATAGCTGTAGTGGTCTCATATGAGCCCTGGCCCAGGGCACTACTTCCATCGTGGCCGTCATAGAGCCCAACAGCTGCACGTAGTCCCAAGCCCGAATAGGAGAGGCTACTAGGAACTAGTCCACCTGAGCCTGAAGCTTGACAATCCGATTGTCTGGCAGGAACACTCTGCCCACTTGGGTGTCGAATCGAACTCCCAGATACTCCAGGGACTGAGTCGGGCGCAGCTGGCTCTTCTTCCAGTTGATGATCCATCCCAGGGAGCTCACAAGAGCAACTACCCGGTCCATAGCTTTGCCGCACTCTGCATAAGAGGGGGCTCGGATCAACCAGTCGTCCAGATAAGGATGGACTTGTACTCCTTCCTTTAGCAGGAAGGCCGCTATGACCCCCATTACTTTGGAAAAGGTCCGCGGAGCAGTAGCCAACCCGAAAGGGAGGGCTCTGAACTGGAAGTGTCGTCTCAGGACTGTAAAACGCAGAAAGCGTTGGAGAGGAGGCCAGATGGGAATATGCAGGTACGCTTCCTTGATGTCCAAGGAAGCCAAGAACTCTCCTGCCTTCACTGCCGCTATAACAGAGCGGAGAGTCTCCATGCGAAAGTGCCTCACTTTCCAGGCCCAATTGACCCCTTTGAGGTCGAGGATAGGCCGGACAGAACCTCCTTTCTTTGGAACCACAAAGTAAATGGAGTAACGTCCCTTGCCAAGCTGATTTTTTGGCACCGGAACGACCGCACCCAGGCGGATCAGGTTGTCCAAGGTCTGCTGCACTGCCACAGCTTGACCGGAGACTTTAAGGGAGAGAGTACAAACCCGTCTCTTAAGGGTTGGCAGAACTCTAGCTTGTAGCCGTCTCTGATGACTTCCAGCACCCACGCGTCTGAAGTTATAGTGGTCCACTCGCCCAGAAACGAGGACAGCCGTCCTCCAATCTGCACTGGGGCGTGGACCAAGGCCCCGTCATTGGGTACGAGACCCTGGGGGAGGACCGGAGGGAGCACCTCCGGGACGGCGGTCTCTGCGAAAGGAATGCTGCTTGGGGGAGAAATTCCTCTTGAAGGAAGAGGGGGCAGAGGAACCAGACTTGCCCGGGCGATACCGACGGGCTTCCAGCAACCGTCCTCTGGAGGTACCGGGACGAGTACTAGCCCGAGCCCTGACCTCTGGTAATTTCTTGCCCTTAGACGTGCCGAGATCGGTCACGATTTTGTCCAGCTCGACCCCAAAGAGCAGCTTGCCTTTAAAAGGCAATCTAGCCAGGCGGGATTTAGAGGCGTGGTCAGCAGACCAATGTTTCAGCCAAAGCCACCGCCGCGCAGAGACTGTCTGAGCCATGCCTTTAGCTGAGGCTCTCAAGACATCATACAGCAAGTCTGCCAAATAGGCTAAGCCCGATTCCAGGGCCGGCCAATCAGCCCTCAAGGAAAGATCCGAGGGGGAAGCCCGCTGCACCATAGTCAGGCACGCCCTGGCCACATAGGAGCCGCAAACTGAGGCCTGCAAACAAAGCAGCTGCCTCAAAGGACGACCTTAAGGCCGCCTCCAATCTTCTGTCTTGGGCGTCCTTTAGGGCCGTGCCACCTTCCACCGGCAACGCCGTTTTCTTAGTCACCGCAGTGATTAAAGAATCCACGGTAGGCCACAGATAGGCCTCACGTTCACTCACAGCCAAAGGATAGAGGCGGGACATAGCCCTAGCCACTTTAAGGCTCGTTTCCGGGACATCCCATTGAGCCGCAATTAAGGTGTGCATGGCATCATGCACGTGGAAGGATCTAGGCGGGCGCTTCGTCCCCAGCATAATGGCAGAGCCAACAGGGGCTGAGGGAGAGACGTCCTCCGGAGAGGAAATCTTCAAAGTGTCCATGGCCTGTAAAAACAGGTTGGGCAAATCCTCTGGGCTAAAAAGCCGCGCTGCAGAGGGGTCATCCGCTCCATCCGAGCGGGGATCTATCTCCTCCAAGGAATCCGCAAAGGACCGTTGGGAGACCTCAGACACGCTGCCCTCATCTACATCGGAGGAGACAAAGTCCTCCAAGGCCTGGAAATCAACCCGAGGGCGTTTACCTCTGGGAACCTCAACCTCTTTATCAGAAGAGGGAGCAGGGGCAGCGTTTTGCATGAGGAAAGCCTGATGCAGCAGCAAAACAAACTCGGGGGAGAAACCCCCCAGACTGTGCACTTCCGCAGCCTGGGCAACAGCCCTAGACGCACTCTCAACCGGCGCTCGCAATAGCGGGGGAGAGACATGCTGCGCAACCAAAATGGCGTCCGGCGCGAAACTCCGCGAAGGAGCCGCGCGGGAAGAACGGCGCTTAACTTTAGCCGCTTGTGCCGTCGCCCAAATTAAGGGCGTTCATGGCATTAATGTCTCCAACCTCAAGGGCGGCCCACGAAGAAGCCGTCCGAGCCGCGTGGCCGGCCAAGATGGCGGAGGCGAGGAGCGGGGGATGGGCGTTTATGGCGGGAAAAAACCGCCACGCCGGAGGAACGACCGGGACATTCATCGGTCACTAAACTGTCACCCATCAAGGGCGAATCAGGTTGTAAAACCCCCGCATCCCCTCTAGAAGCGCTCCAGCGATCCGGGGAGCGACCCTTTGCGCCCTCGCCCTCCGACGCCATATGCCACGAGGAGAAGAATCGGGGAACCCCCTGCCCGCTATAAAAAGGTAAAATTACCTGCTTGCCGCTCCGAGCTGTAACGAACTGGTGTCCCAGTGAGTAGCTGCAATGAACGTTTAAAGAAACGTCGAATTAAACGCCTTTAAAGACGTTTAAACATTTTTTTTTTTTTTTTTTTTTTTAAACGGAGCCAGCGGGAGGGGGGAGAAAAGGAGGGACCTGGCACCACCAGGTTTGCACTTGCTCAAAAGAGCCCTCAACCCCAGGCCTCAACAAAACCTAAGGATTAGGCTTGGAGGCCTAGCCAGAGCTGCTGCTGTGTGTGACCACCACCTGCTGAGATAGAGAACATACTGAGGAGTTTCCGGCAGCACATGACCACATATAGGGAGGCAAAAGTTTGCTCTCTATCTCCACCTGCTGGTAGATGGACACAACCCACCAGTCTATGGATTGATCAGCTTGATGATATGGAAAAATGAGTTTGCACGTTCACTATACTCTATAGCTAAAAATAAAAAGTACACACACTCTTCATAACAGTAAAATTTTAAAAAAGGGGGGATTTTTTTCCCTATTTTGGACAAAAAATTACATGAAACGACGAGTGCACATCCCTAGTAGACGGTGCTGCAGTCACCAATCACCTCTTCCTGGGATTTTTGTCACTCCCACACACTACTGTTGTACCTAATGTGAACTATGGTGACAAGACTGAGCAGTAATGGTGGAATTAAATTTCTCTTTTGTATTTTCCAGCGTGAAAAGAGAATCTATGCCATCAGCCAGCAAGGCAACCACCTGAATAACCAGCCAGAGCACATTTTTCACTTTCTACTGCCCCAAGTAGTTACATAAGGGAACAAGTATTATGGGCTAGCAGAATAGCAATGCATGATCATAATACAACTTCCCCATGAATGTATCATTTTCCATGCCTATCGCTTTCGCCCATGTTGGACTCTGTGTGTTTGGCTGGCTGGCTTGGTGTGGAGTCTTTTATTATTATTGTTATTATTTTAAATGTAATCATATTGCACTAGTAATACAAGAAAAGCACAAAAAATCCATAAAAAATACTTACTTAAACTGCTACTAGCCCACATCATGAGGACACAAAAGATAAAAGAAAAATTAGGAAAAGAAAAGAACAGGATACA
Source organism: Microcaecilia unicolor (assembly GCF_901765095.1). Taxonomy (NCBI): domain Eukaryota; kingdom Metazoa; phylum Chordata; class Amphibia; order Gymnophiona; family Siphonopidae; genus Microcaecilia; species Microcaecilia unicolor. Next base: position 161,548,957 of record NC_044031.1, read on the forward strand.
TGGATTCATTTTAGTTTCGAACCTAAATTTACTACCTCAACTGCCAATCTATGGAATCAAAAGAAAATGAGAAAAAAATATTTTACTCTTTAACAGGTATTTTATCTAAAAGAAATGTGTCTAAATGAATAAGCTCTAAAAAAAAAAAAAAAAACATACTGATTGTTCCCATAATTAGATTGTAAGCTCTGCCGAGCAAGGACTGTCTCTTCATGTTCAAGTATACAGCGCTGCATACGTCTAGTAGCAATATACAAATGATAAGTAGTAATTTACCAAACATTTACAGGGGAATTTAAGGAAAAAAGTAGCCCCCACAGCCAGATCCTTTGGCTTTAGCTGCAGAGCAGCTTTCCTTCTTAATTGTGTCAATTTGGCTACATCTTGGAAACCACAATTGTTTGCCCACAAAAAGTAAATTCTTTTTAGGAAAATAAGCTTTTAGAATAGCTAATTTCTGATCTTCAGATTGTGATGTCCCCAAGTCTAAACGATTTGGAGAGTTTATCATATGTACATAAGTACATAAGTATTGCCATACTGGGACAGACTGAAGGTCCATCAAGTCCAGCATCCTGTTTCCAACAGTGGCCAATCCAGGTCACAAGTACCTAACAAGATCCCTCTTTCTTAACTTCCCTGGAACCACATAGTAAATAATAAGAATTAATCACTTTCTCTTGAGGTGGCAACAACCACCCCCAAGGCAGCATGAACGCCCCCCCCCCCCCCCCCCACACACACACAGACTCTACCCCCAATCCACTCCCAATCTTAGCAGGGGACCCTGGTGTCTACTGGAGATGAATCAATGTCCCCTCAATGCCTGCTGGCAATGATCCCGGTTTCAAAAACAATCACCGATACTTTTAGCGGTACTCATGCGGTGTTACAGTCAGAGGTCTCGGTAGCCACTTTTGAAATCAGAATCATTGACAGAGGGAGTGGACATTGTTCCCACTCCAGAAGACACCAGAAACCCCCAGTAAGGCTAGGGAGGGGTCTGCCAGGTGTGTGTGTGTGGGGTGGTGATCTCTACAGGTATTGGGGTCCTTTACAGCTTTCCCCATGTACAACTTTCTAAAAATAATTGCTGAGGGGCTTTTGCATGCGAGTTCTATGTTTGGCAAAGGAAAGAGAAAGGGGATAGGACTTGATACACCATCTTCAATCAAAGCGATACACATATACAGGTTCTTATTTTATACCTGGGGCAATGGAGGGTTAAGTGTTTTGCCCAGAGTCACAAGAAGCTGCAGTGGAAATTGAACCCAGTTCCCCAGATTCTCAGGCCATTGCACTAATACTAGGTTACTCCTCTTGTAAAGCACTATGTGAAATCTTCATGTACTAGACACACAAACTTCCATGTACTAAATAAAATCTGCCTACACACATGTTGTTGGGACAAATTAGTACAAAGTATGCAACTATCCCACTTGACATTTTTCTTATTTGTCTCTACTTTTAGACTCTATGATTATTCTGAAGTAGGTCTTCTTTTATTTTAAGGAATAAGAGGATGTATTAGGTGAAATATTTGTTACTTTTTATCTTGATGAGTAGGAGGGGGTTGCCTTTTTTCCCCTGAATTTGCAGACTTCATTTTACATATTCATGTGTATTCCAATCTTACAATAAAGGGTTTATATACGTAAATAACTGTTCAACTCATAAGGATCAGGTGAAATAATTACGGGTTTCTCAACTTCTTTGTTTCATAGTTTTCTACACTGAAAAACTTCTAAAATGGTATGCAACAGGAACTAGGTGTTACCATGACAGTAAATCGGTTTACATGCTCACTAAACAACGGTTATTGTATTTGAGAAAGGTCAGAGATTAAAGAACTCAACAGCTACACGTCAGTTTACAGAGAACCATGGCAGCCAATTCAGTGATCTGCAGGTAATATGATACTGCCTTTAAATCTCTGTAGCTGGTTTTCCTATCTCAAACACAGTTTTAATACCTGAAAATTCATCTAGCAGTACAGAAAAATAGTCAGGTTTTTGTGGTTACTTGGAAAAGAGTTAAAATTCTTTTTACAGAACAAGCAGTATGGCAACTTGCATGGATGGCTACGAAGCCTGTCCTGCAGTGTTAACAGACTGCTGTGCAGTACACGTGTTCAATATAAACAGCATTAAATTCACCTCTTCTAATCTAGTTTAAGCACTGCTGTGTAAATGTGCTATTTGAAAGGTTTCTTTATACAACCAACATATATTTAAACATGTGGAAAGAATTACAGAGGTTTTTTTTTCATACATGACTTTATAGTAATCCTTTATTTTCTTTGATACCTTTTGCTAGACCAACAGAAAATCCAAGGATGTGGTATTATGTGAGCTTTCAGCCCACCAAAGCAGAAACCAGCACACCCACTTCTGAGTTGTTTCCAGACATTGGCACATTTAACTTGATGTAGACAATCTCAACCTGAGTCTTCCTGCTCATTCAAGAGAATCATATCTGGACTCTGAACTGAAGGTCTAGTTCTAAGTATCCTACATAGAACTGGGGCAAAATCATAGTATGTAAGACAATGCTGACTAATAATATATGTGACAATACTCAAAGATAGGCTGTCAACTACAGTGGGGAAAAAATTAATCAATAATAATAATAATATCATCCGTCTTCTCCCACTCAAAATTTAACCAAGCCCCGAAAACCTCAGCGGTGAACCTTATATATAGGTTATGATTCATGCAAGGATTTTCTGCACTCACCTCGTCATCGGTTCTCAAGTCTTGGCAGGGAAGTCCTGATATGCAGGAGCTAAGCTGGTGCTGAGTATTAGAAAGTATGGTCCTTGAAACAGCCCTGGGGGGCGAAACATGATCGTGTCGGACAATTTATCCACCAACTGACTTATAGCATTCACTTATCTTGAACAGAGCATAAGATTTACATTGTTGGAGTTTCTTTTGGAGATCGTTTATATGAAGAATATACTATCCATGGGGAAGTTAAGAAATTAGTGGTCAAATTTATAAGAAATTGGTGATTGAACCTCTTGAAAACTGATGAGGTGGGTGCAGAAAATCCTTGCATTAATCACAACCTGTATTGTAAGGTGTACCGCTGAGGTTTTCAGAGCTTGGTTAAATTTTGAGTGGGAGAAGACGGATGATATTATTAATATACTAGTAAAAAAGGCCCGTTTCTGCCGCGATGAAACGGGCCCTAGCCGGCACCGGACTCCCTTCCCCTCCCCTTACGGTTGTCTCCCTGGTGGTCTAGAGGTACCTGTTCGGTCGGGGCAGGAAAGAAAGAGCCCCCCTCTTTCCTGCCCGTAGCAGTGCTGGTAGCTTCCTAGCTGCATCGTGTGGGAGTCCAGCTCTCGGCATTTCAAAATGGCCACCGTGAGTTGAAGTCTCGTGAGGCAGCTTCAACTCTCGGCGGCCATTTTGATTCGCCGAGAGCCGGACTCAGACACGATGAAGCCGGGCACCTAGCAGCAGTGCTCCGGGCAGGAAAGCGGGGGTTCCTTCGTTCCTGCCCGAGCGAACAGGTACCGCTAGACCACCAGGGATAGTGGCGTAAGGGGATGGGAGGTGACAGGGGGGAGGGAAGGTGATGAGGGGAAGAGTGTGTTACCGGGGGCGGGCCGGTACCTTGTAAGGGGCGGTGCGATGTGGTGAAAGGGGCCGGGATGATGGGCACGTCGTCATTTGCGGCTGGGATTTGTTGGACGGGGAGGAGTAGGGAAACACGCGCACGAGGGCGGGGCATGCAGACATGGTGAGTGTTGTGGCTTCACCACCATGAAGTTACGAACCGGTGTGTGAGTGCTTGCAGTGACGTCAGTGTCCTCAGAACGTTGAGGGTGCGTTTTATTATAGTAGATGTGATCAGAATTGTCTCTTAATTATTTACAGGCCCCTCCCCAAACATATTTCATAATACTAAAAATGTACTTCTTCCCATTAAAGGCTTGGAAGAACAGCCATCTTGCTAGTCACATACACCGGATTTGTTTATCCACTTCTACTGTAGGAGTATTTACCTGAGATCTCACCTTTGCTGGTCTTGGCCTATACAGCCATTGTTATACAATATGGTTTTTACAGCTTGTGGCCTGTATGCATCAGTAACCAGCTTTGTCAAAGGAAAATTACTGCTGAGCATAGCAAGATGACTTCATCCAAGGACATATTCTGTGTTGCAAACTAGCCAGTTATCTCCTGGGAAGATTGGAAGAGAGAGACACACATGGCTCCAAGAGTATAGGATCAGACAGGGAAGTTTGCATGCCTTCGATAAGTTTCATGGCTAGAACAAAGGCTCGCTTCTTGACCATGAAGCTGGCTGGACATTATCACACCATCTGTGATTGGTCCTCAGGTATCATCTGACCCTTGAATACCAAAAGTTTGGACTGAAGAGGAGAAGGAGAAAGGAGACAACCAGAAGACTTACAGGTGGATAGAAGGCAAGAGAATAGCCAGAGACTGATTTTTCCTAAACACCAGTGAACTGCATACCTTGAAACTCACAAGGTTAGCTCAGCTATAATATACGGCCTTATCTAAAGACTGTGCCCTCTGCATCCAGAATACAGATCTCGGACTTTATTCCTGGACTGAGAGACTCACAGGGGCTTCAGCTAAGATAGCCCCCGAGGAATTCTGGCCATTAATCTATGAAACGTACTGGTCTGAACACACTGATTCGAAAGACTTCTTCCTACGCTGGGATGAAACCTGCAGGGACGTGTTGGATGTTATGGTGCCAATTCAAACGCGCACGTCTAGGCGGCAAAGAGTGCCACCATGGTTCAGCAAGGACCTTAAAGAGCTTAAAGTCATCTCAAGGAGACGTGAAAGAGCTTGGAGAAAGCGGAAAGACGAACTTAACCTTTTCGCCTGGAGGAAATCTCAACGCGCATATAAATATGCAATTAGAAAAGCTAAAACTCTGTACTTTAAAACGAAAATAAGGCCTGACTACAAGGACATCAGAGCACTTTACTTCTTCATCAACAAACTATTAGATCCCACAGCACTCACCTCCCCATCAACTGCCATCCCATCTGCTGATCAGCTTGCAACATTCTTTACAGATAAAATACTTTGCCTCCTGAGATAATTGACTCAGCGCTGCACAGGAATAGGACAGTTCATTGATAACCTGGCATCAGATCCAGAAGGGTGCCCAGTAGTAGATAGAACATTTTTACGCTTTTCCACACTCACAGTCAATTCCGTCACACAGGAGATCTGCAGATTTTCCAATAAGTTCTGCTATCTGGACACCTGCCCAAACTATCTACTTAAGAGTGCTCCTGCTTGCTTCATAACTGATCTGACACAGCACCTGAACTTCATGCTAGGGAACGGATTCTTCCCTGACACTCATGGGAATATACTACTCACCCCAGTCCCAAAAGATACCAAAAAGGATTATGCCGATCTGACTAACTATCGTCCCATTGCGTCAATACCACTGTTAGTAAAGCTTATGGACAGCATGGTGAACAAGCAGCTCACTGAATATCTGGACGTGTTCTCCATATTCCATGAATTGCAATCTGGCTTTCGTGCCCTTCACAGCACGGAAACAGTACTTGTTACGCTTCTAGCAAGCTTCAAGCAAGAAATAGCAATGGGGAAAAACATTCTATTGCTGCAATTTGACTTATCAAGTGCTTTTGACATGGTAGACCACACCATCCTGCTGAGACTTCTTGAGGGATGGAATGTCTTTGCCTGGATAGCCAGTTTTTTAACCACCAGGACCTACCAGGTGAAGTCTGGCTCGCTATTATCCTCTCCATGGCACCAAATTTGAAAAGTACCCCAAGGCTCTATCTCTATCTTCTATCTTGCTGCTCCCTATGCCTGGAATAGACTCCCTGAGCCAGTACGTCAGGCTCAGTCTCTGGCTGCCTTCAAGTCTAGGCTTAAAGCCCACCTCTTTGCTACTGCTTTCGACTCCTAACCATGACTCTCTTACTCAACACCCTCACTTATCACCCCTACCACTGCAATTTCCCCACCCCTAGCTGTCTGTTCGTCTGTCCAATTTAGATTGTAAGCTCTGTTGAGCAGGGACTGTCTTTTCATGTTAATATGTACAGCGCTGCGTAAGTCTCGTAGCGCTATAAAAATGTTTAATAGTAGTAGTAGTAGTAGTAGTAGGCTCACCGCTCTCCCCTACTCTTTTCAATGTACTGTTGATTCCCCAGGCTGCAGCCCTTTCAAAACTTGGCCTTCACCCATTTATCTAGGCAGACGATGTCACCATCTACATCCCATTCCATACGAACTTTGCTGAGATTGCTGACGACATCAGCCTTGGAATAAATACCATGCTTACGTGGGCCAACGCCTTCAAATTGAAACTTAACACCGAAAAAACTCACTGCCTCGTTCTTGCCTCTCCCTTCAATAAGTTCAGGCCCAGGATTCACCTTGCCCATCTCAGAAAGCCTACGAATACTAGGTGTTATAGTAGATCGGAATTTAACGCTGCTGGACCATACCATCTCAACCACCAAGAAAGCATTCTCCTCCCTCTGGAAACTATGGCGAGTGAAACCATATTTCCCTAGGGGTGTTTTCTGCGACCTAGTCAGATCCTTAGTCTTGAGCCGGCTGGATTACTGCAATGGCATCTACACAGGGTGCACTGGCATACTCTTAAAGAAACTACAAACTGTCCAAAACACAGCAGCTCGACTCATATATGGAGTACCAAAGTTCACCAGTTCCAGTCCGCTTCGTGAGAAATTGCATTGGCTTCCTGTACAAGAGCGTATAACTTAAGATCTGTGCCCTAGTCCACAAGATTCTCTATGGAGCTGCCCCTGCGTACATGGATGCACTTGTCCACCTACCGCCAAGAAACTCTCTCAGAAATGCCCGCTCCTACTTAACCCTCCATTACCCTGCGTGTTCTAGGCTGAAGAATAAAACCATGTATGCTTCCTCCTTTGCCTACATCGGCGCCCACTTGTGGAATGCCCTACCAAAATCAGTGAGAGAGATTCAGGATCATCTGGCTTTTAGGAAGTCTCTTAAGACTTGCTTATTTGAGCAAGCATACCCCAAAGATCCAGGCCAACCTCACTAACCTCAGGACGCTGCCATTGCGCTCTGGCGCTGTTATTATGGGCCCATTTCTTTATCCTTACCTCTCTGCCCTACTTACACCTTTCCATTTACTGTACCCTGTCTATTTTTTATTCAAATGTTGTAAGCCACATTGAGCCTACCAGAGGTGGGAAATTGTGGGATATAAGCACTGTAAAATAAATAAATAAGAGGAGGAACCCGCTTCTTTACCATTGGAAGTCTGCCACAGACTGCAGGATGAGATAACAGGATTTACTACCTATGGTCATGGGGATAATTAGTCCTTGGCTTTGTCTGTGACAGATGGGTTTTATGTCATTACTTATGGTCTATGAATTTAGCTGCTAACTGTATTTTGCATAAGACGTGTGGTGTAGCTTCTCATAACAATCATTAGGATATCTGTATTGTGATTGGTCGTGTAATCACTCATTTAGTTAGTCCATTAGGATAATCATATTGCATTATCTATTTTGGGTGATAATCTATTTTTATAGCAAGTTATTTTGTATTTGGCTTGGCATTTTGCTTCAGAACTATTTATATATACATATTTCTTTACTTAATAAATAATATATATTCCATTTATGGCATTGCTCCTTTTTCCAGCAACTAGTTAGTCATTGGGATAAAGAGGTACGCTTCCCCTAGACACGAGTCCAGAATAAATGCTATTTAGTAGTGTTCTGACAGCTAAGTACCTCTGTATACCTTACACTACCCTAACTGAGATTATATTCAGGTACCTTTCTGACTTCATGTGTTATGTTCTTTTAGTCCTATTATTCTCTATCTTATCTGTCTCTATGTTCCACCTCTGTTTACACCCTATGATGTCCATTAAGATGCTTATTGTGTATTGTGTCGACACTGTGAGTAGCATACTATGCCTGAGTTTTAAAGTGCTGTTATTTGAATATTTTTTCTGCTGAAGTTGTCTGTTGCCTATGTGCAGTTTGTTCTTGCAATGTACCGCTGTGGGTGAATTTCTTCAAAAAAAAGGTTGTAAATAAGTCCTAATAAACAGATAAATAAATATCCTCAATTTAATCCCAGTTATAGTCACTTACTTTAGTTCTTCCTAATCATGGTAAAGCAGTTACTGCTGAAAAGGGTCTTATTTATTGTAAGTCTTGTCTTAGAAGTAGTGACTGTCATAAGGATAATTTTATGACAGGCTGCATAACTTCATTCACTCCCTCTATGTATACCGGGTGTGTGCTGTACAAATAATGACAACACTTCTACTGCTGTGTCGATTGATTGGGAAAGCAAACTTCAGCCCAGAAGATATATCGCAGTGCTGCTGGCTCCCAGTCTTGTGTTTCTATTTTCAGAAGCAGAATGGCCAACTGGTTTGTCCTTTTGCCTCTCCTTATTCTAATTCTGTAAGCAGGCCAAGCAACGGGACATTCCTTTACTGAGTGAGAGGTCCTGTAGCAGGCATGATCTACCTCCAGCAGAAGATATCGCCAGACACTCTCAGGAGAGAAGTTAATGGCAGGTACAAAGACAACTAATTTAAGGCCCTGTTTACTAAGCCATACTGTAGGCGCACTAACTTTTTAGCGTACAGTAATGCTAGAAACACCCATATATTCCTATGGGTGTCTCTAGAATTAGCGTGTGCTAATTTTTAGCGCACGCTAAAAAGTTAGTGCGCCTATAGCGCAGATTAGTAAACAGAGCCCTTAATGTGTATCTTAAATTTCATAAAGTGTGTGTCCCAAAAATGTGATATGCTACATTCCTAGGGGAAGTCTCTATAAAATAATTGAAATTCTGTGCGGTTTTGGAAAATTCTCCATAATTTTGTATTTATACAGTAATGTTTTATTGTAGAATTTCCTCATCATACAGGCCTGTTCCTTCCTGATAATCTCCCCCAGTAACCTCACTCCTCAGTTTAGTTAGAATTCACCCTAGACTTGATCTCTCCCCTATGCAAGTTCAACCCCCAGTTTTCTCTTCCCCCTCTCGAGTGGAAACCCCCTCAGCTTTTTTCTCCTCCTCCTCCTCCTCCCTATTTCTCAGCAAGAACCTCCCCCCCAGCATTCCTTTCTCTCTCAGATTACCTTCAGCACACATCCACAGAACTCTAACACACACACACACACAGCTCTTTCTCACACTCCTCCAGCACAGAACCCTGTAGCAGTCTCTGAAACCTCCCCCCAACTCAGTACAAACCACCTATAACTCTCTATCACACACATACACAGTGCTCTCTCAAGCCTCACTTGGAACACACACAACTACAGCTCTCACAACCCCTAAGGCACTACTTTCATCATAGCTTGTTCTCCTTCTGTGGTTCTCCCCCCCCCCCCCCCCAAACATACTTTGAGCTTCTACTCTCCCCCCACCCCCCAAGGCACACATCTATTTTCCTCTTCCTCTATTCCCCCCACCACACAGCGGAAGCCTTCCCTTACACAGCCCCATCTTGTTTTCCACTCTCCACCCCTCAAGAGGCACACATCCATCCCATCTAGTTCTTCCCTCTCACCCACTGTGCACTTTTCCCAAGGCACATACTACTCTAGTTCTCCACTTCCCACCCCACACACATCCAAAACATAGCCCCTATTTCCCTACACCTCTCAATAGACCCCCGCCATAGGATTGGAGCTTAATTTGTTAGCAGCTGAGGAGAAAATCAGCTGCATGTCAGGTCATGTCCTTCTCCTCCTGCACTCAAGATTGACTGAAATATTTTAACTGTGTGGGTCAGCCTTGAGCACTGGAGAAGGAGGAGGAGGAGGAGGAGAAGGATGTGGCCGGATGTGCAGCTGCTTTTCTCCTCCTCAGTTGTAACAGTTGGAAAAGAGGTAAAACATTTGAAAGTTTATCCCACTGCAGGGGTCCACCAAGAAGCAGTGCTTAAGTTCTGTGAATATACCAGGGAGGTGAAGAGCAACTTGTGCAGAATGCTACAACCAAAAGGTAGAAGAATTCTGCAAAAAACTGCACTGCTTAGTAGCGCAGAATTTCCCCGAGTAATATACTAATGCTAAAATACCTTCATGGCACATACATAGTTAACAAGTAAACCCAGCACTGTCTTAAAGAGTTATTTCAACCCTATTCACTGAAAAATGTGAAGTTTCAAAGCCCCGGGGTGCGCGTAACTCTGAAATAAAGCACTTTATGGACTCTTGGGCACATGATATTCAACATGAATTCTCCATAGCAAAAACTAAAGTAATTTTCGTGGTGTTTGACTGCACAAGAGTTAGTTTTGGTGCTCTGTGCCCTTGGAATCCAGTTTACCCTTTGAATTCTCAGACAAAGGTTAAATATTTGTGATAAAAACGATTCCAAAAATCTGCTTCTTGGGGCTTTAGTAAAGCATGTGGGACCCAGGTATCACTCAAGTCTTACAGTCAAGGTTCAATTTTTTCTTATATGTAGTGGAAGCAGTATAGGGATATGAGCTCTAGAATTATTCTAGCTTGGTTTCCAACTGGGGAGTCCCCAGAGGAGGAGCTAAGAGGCTCTTTAAGGCTCAATTTTGGAGGGAAAAGTCTCTCCTACCCCTTTTCTGGCAACCTGTAACAAGCTCAAATTAGTAGCTAGCAGTCTAAGGACATGTTAAGGCTGGGCCATGAAGAACCCCCCAGTTTCAAGGCAAAGTAAGGAGTGAGCACTCACAGGAAAAGGATTATTTTGACTTCTGCCTTTTTATTGCCTCCCAAAACTATGCCAAGTACTCAGTCACAAGCCTCAGACCATGTAGAGGAGTAAAAGTCAGGGGTAAAACAAAAAGAAAGGTAAACTCCCAGTGTCAGTTTTTTGGCCTCTTTTTTGCCAGGCTTATGTCCTGTTGGTGAGGCCCTGAAGCACAATCCAGGTTATCAGGGCAAAGGAAAAGGACAGCAAGCCCTCACTACAGTAGAACAAGGAGCCCGGGATGAGCTTCCCAGTGAGGGGAAGGATGTTGGAGTTTGTCTAGACAGGAGAATCCAGGTCAAACAAGAAAGAGGCTGAGACTACAGACTTTTCACAAGGAACTATTCTTGCCAGCTAAGACCCAGTGAAGAGTTTAGTGGTACGGGACTGAAGCCGAGCTGAAGGGCGGGACCCACTGCAAGCTAACACAGCTGTGGTTTGGGAAGACAGCAGTTCCAATTGTGTGAGAGAAAGCAAGTGTGCCAGAGATCCTGTGGCAGATACCCTTGGAGGAAAGAGGAAACTGTCTACTTAAGCAAATCTCAAGAGAACTGTAAACACTGTCTAAAGTTTGACTTAATGAAGGTGCTGTACATCAACTCTTTGATCCAAATTTCTGTTAGTAAAGTGGAGTTTCAGTTACACACCTGTGTGTGCTTTGGAATTATTTCCAAGAACTCCCTGACTGAGGAACAGATCCCCAGTGAAATGTGTGTGCTGAATGGGTAACCGTGTAGGGCCTTGGACACAGAGTCTCCATCTATGCTCTCTAGACCCATCAAAATACAAAAACTTTATATAATCCTGAAATCCACCCCAAACAGAAGTTCACCAGGGGGGGTTCCTTACACTGGCAACTGAACAGAATATTAGCTGAAGACAGACTAGAATGTTTGCACTCTAACCACCATCCATGCCTACATGCCTCCTAGCACCTGTTAAGCTATGATTCAAAATGATAGCAAAATCCATTGTCCATGTCTCAACATGCCACCTTGCACCTCCCTTGTCCTCAACAGTAAAGAATATGCTTTGGTCCCACCCAATTTACCAGCTTATATTTTTATACACTTCCACATGAAGCAATATTCTTAAGCAGATTCATGCACATTACAATGTTAAATGTTCATGCAAAACATATTTACCATCTTTCTTACAGGGAATGTAATGTCCATAAAAAGAATGCAGCTCAGTGTAATTAAAATCCCAATAAGAAAATAAGTACATAAAAAATGGTTGTGCAACAGATCACTGTCATAAATCCTCAAACTATATGGGGGCCCTTTTACTAAGCTGCGGTAAGCTTACCGTGGGGTAAAAGGCACTAATGTGTGCTTACCACAGGGTAAAACGCTCTAGTGCAGGGCACGCTCAGGCGTCCCGCAGTAGTTTGTGTTCAGCGTGCACTAGCCACGGACTATAAAACAGAAAATATTTTTTAGCACTGGAGGCAGGTCTGGGGGCAGAGAGTAAACGTGCCCAGAGCTAATCAGTTAGTATAGCTACATCACCACGCACTAACTAATTAGCACATAGTTTGCACGGGATGCCTTGCCACCTAGAACGGTGATTCCCAAACCTGGTCCTGGAGGCACCAGGTTTTCAGGATATCCGTAATGAATAGACAACAAAACAGCAGATACAAAACGGAGGAAAGGCATTTGATGATCGTCATTCTTGGGCGAAACACGGCCTGTGTCAGGCAATAAGTCTGGTATTTGACATCATCAATACATTTTTGAACATTCTTCCATTTTGTATCTGCTGTTTTGTTGTCTACATTGGAGTTTGCAGATCGTTTGCCTTGTTGTTTTTTGGTAACTGTAATGAATATCCATGAGCGAGATTTGCATACGCTGTCTCCACTGCATGCAAATCTCCCTCACGTTCATGGTCGATAATCTGACTGTCTGGGGAGCCTCCAGGACCAGGTTTGGGACTCACTAGCCTAGAAAATAGGTATCAGTAAGCACTCATGTGCTAATAGCCACTCACTAATGGGGAAATTAGTGAATTGCCATTAATAGACAAGAAAGAGAATGGGGTCATTTTACCACTGTGCTATAAGTGCCATCAGTGTATGGGAAAGCCCCCATGCTGGGGATAGCGCAGCTTATTAAAAAGACACCATAATAATATAAGAACCCATACATTCCTTACTAACAGAGCCTCCTTTAACAAATGAAATGAGTGGAAACTGCAGTGACTGTGTACTCTCCATGTCCCTGGGAGATCCCTACAATGTTCTACAGTACAGTGTTAAAACAGCAACATTTTTCTCTCTCTTTTAAACTCCATTTGATATACTTCTGCACCCTAAAACTCAGGGTGGTGTATAATTAAATTTATAACCGAAATAAATAGATTCAGGGGGAGAAGTTATCAAGCTGCATTAGAGCTTTAAGTCACATTAATTGACCCTTAAAGCGACTTAAAGGGCCCTAACGCAGCCCGAAAATTTCCTATGGCAATATTTTGCATCTCGTTACTATGCAAATACTTTAATGTGACTTGAGCGATAAGGAAATATGAACCCTCGCTTTAGGTCCAAAAGGGCCGAAGAAGAGCTGACCTATGTGGGACCACAACACCGACTAATGCGTGCTGACATCCATCTCCACAAGATCAGCCGGCATCAGTCACATATGAAGAACCCAGATAGCTCTTCTTTAAATATAGGATAATATACATTATTACTTTTAACAGAAACCCTAAGATTCCAACCTCTGCATACAGTGCATCATCAGAGAATTAGAAACAGATGTATTTCCTCCTCTACAATGCAAAATATAGAGAAAGCAGATGTGAATTCTCAGAACTGACATATTTCAACCAATAAATTGAAAATTAAAATCATTGTTCCTACTTTTGGTGATTTTATTTTTCAAATCATCTTATTCTCGGTCTCTGGTTCTACTTCCTTCTGTGCTCTGAACTTTGTTTCCAGGACATCCTGTCCATTTGCTATTTCTTTTCTTTCCACCTTTCTTCACAACCTGGCCTATATCCATTTTGGGCGCTATTCTTTCATGTTCGGCTTTCTTCAGTTTTTCTGCCTCCTTCTCAGATTTATGTACTTTTCCATCTTTTCCCCTCCTATCCATGTGCAGCCTCTCCTCTCTTTCTTCCCTTCCCCTTCTCTCTATGTGCAGCATCTCCTGTCATTCTCTCTCTTCCAACATGTGCAATATGCCCTCTTCCTTCCCTTCCCCTCCATGTCATCTCCTCCTTCTCTTTCTTCCTTTCCCCTCTCCTCCCCGGCATTTCCCATTTTTCTTCTTTACCCTTCCATCCATGTGCAGCATTTCCTCCCTGTCTCTTTCCTTGTCTTCCCTCTCTATTTCCCTATGCTTCCTCCCAGTCCAGCGTTCTTTGCTTTGTCTCTGTTTCTGTCCCTCCCCATGTCCAGCTTCTCTCCTTTCTCTTCCCTTCTTCCTGCACCTCTCCCTCTCTCTTCCCTGATACACCCCCAATGATCCAACATCTCTCCCCCACCACCCTCCCAACTTTGCGGTTCTGGCAGCTCTTCTGACTTTCCTCCCTCTCCCTGCTTAACAGCAGTCCCACAAACTTGTCTTCACCTGCAGAGATGAAATCACTCTGTCTCCAGCCAACCCTGGAGGTTTCCCCTGCTGCCATATCATGTCCACGCACTAACAGGAAATAATGACAGATGGAAGGCCCCGGGGTTGGCCTGAAGAAGGCCTGGCTTTACTGCTGCTGACAAAGACAGCAAGTTTGTAGGACTGCGGATTGGGGTGGGGAGGAAGAGGGATATAGGAAGAGCTGCCAGACACGCAAAGTAGTGGGGGAGGGGAGAGAGAGAGAGAGAAACCAAACTGGACCATGGGCATAAGAGAAGTGATGAGAAACAGGGCCCCTTCAATGCAAGGCCCACAGCCTGCATCCAGCCTTAAAAAAACAAACAAACCAGAATAACAGTGGGGGGGCCAGAGCTTGAATGAAGAACACTGGAATAGGCTGTAAACGGAGGTAGAAAATATAAACAGAAGACCTCTTCAATGAAAGGCCCACAGCCTGCGTCCAGCCTTAAAAAAAACAAACCAGAATAACAGCGGGGGCCAGAGTTTCCACGAAGAACACTGGAATAGGCTGTAAGTGGAGGTAGAAAATATAGACATATATAGTACAGTAAACAGAAGTTAGACAGAATTAAGTTTGACTAACCTTTGGAAAAACTGCATATGAAGTCAGAAAAGGTACAGGAAAATGATCTCAACTAGAGTAGGTGTAAATAAGCAAGTCCTTTATAATATGTGCAGCTGGTGTTAGCCCTTGTGTGTGTAACTAGCTAGTTTCTTCCTCTATTAAAGGCTTCGGAGAAGAGCCAAGCTTTTGCCTGTTTCCTGAAGTACAGAATTTCCTAAAGTACAGAAATATTTATGTTAAGTGAAGCCTTTCTGGGAGTGCATTCTAGAGTGTGTGGAGGCCACTCTTCAGAAGGCTCGTTGTGGGCTGTCAGATCACGTGATTCTCTTTGGAAAACGCATGGTTAGGAATTTTCCTTGAGCATTCCTTAGAAACCTTTAAAGTGTGTAGAGGAAAATCTTTGTCCTCAAGTATTTTGGCCCATTTCCTTTAAGGGTCTTGAAGATTAGACCTACAATTTTAAAATTTAGCCCTCTATTGTACTGGTAGCAAGTGAAGTTTTGCACGAACAGTAGTAAATGTGGTTACATCACTTATAGCCTTCTATCAGTTTTGTGGCAGCATTCTGAATAAACTGAAGCTGGTGCACACTCTGTAATCACACCAATGTGGAGTGCATTATAGTAATCCAGCCTTGATGTTATAATTCAATTCAGGTCTTATATATATCGCTAATATCCCCTGTTTAAGGTTCACTGTGGTTTACATCGTCAGTGGGACAAAAGTTGATATAATATTATACGTACGACATTGAAGTAAATACAATATTATAAATAGGACATTGAGGTGAATACAATCTTGTAAGTTAGGTGAAATGTAATATAGCACTATAGGGTATTAGTCTTAGGAATTACATTCAATAATATACAACATTCAATATTCAACATTATAATAGCATAAATCACTGTGACAGGACTTGTCTTCCTGATGTATGAAGACAGACAATGCAGGGTTGAGTCCAACTGTACCCCAAGGTTCCTGACCTGTAATTTAAGGGGGAGTTTGTACTCAGAAAAGGAATTTTGATGTCAGCTATGTTACCGTTTGTGTTAGGGACCCAAATGAGCTTTGTTTTACCTAGGTTCAGGCAAAGTTTGTTGTTTTTAGCCCACGGCCCTGGTTGATGTTGGATGTTGAAATTTGTTGGGCATAGTTCAGATAGTGACTGTCCCCCAGTTTCATCAAGCCAGGCTTCAGTTATTCTTAAGGTGTCTAGATGCTGTTCACAGATATCATAGATGATTGGGGATTTCTTAGTAGCTGATCTGGCATTCACCAGGCCTACTGTTCTAAAAGGCACTAGCTTGGGTACTGTTAGGCAGGTTTTTGGCTTCTTGCACGTTTGCCTTCTCTCTGGTTGGTGAGGTTTATAGGTTCCATTTCCACACACCACTAGGATCCTTGAGGTCTCTTGGACTATGGGCCAAGGCATATTCCTGATGTTTCTTGGTATAGGATTCTACTTAAGTAAATATAAGTACATTTTACTTCAGAGAGCCCTTGAACAGCCATCACACATCGTCACTTCTCTCCTATGTAAGGCGCACTGGCTCCCAATATCTCATCAGATCTCTTGTACTAGTTCATAAAGTCCATCACATAGGAATTCCAATATATCTTTCTTGTCTCTCAGCCCCTTACTGCCCAGGCTGCACCCTACGCTCTTCACACCTTAACTGGTAGTGCCATCTGCTTTGATTATATCAGGAGCAGGATCTTCAGTGTTATTGGTCCCTCCCTTTGGAATACCTTGCCTTCCCTTCCCACTTACAATTAGAGGGATCATTTGACAAGTTTAAGAGTGCCCTGAAAACCTTTTTATTTCGGGATGCTTTTACCTGAGGCATGAAGTAACACTACCCGTTTCTCTGCTGCTCACCTGGGGTGTCTCCTGGGTCACAGCACTTGGATCAGATCCAAAGATCCTATCCACTATGTACTTCTATTTCTTTTCACAATATAATTTTGCTTCAATGGATACATAAATTGCACTGAAAGGCTTCTCTAGTGCAGCATAGCAAATATAAACAAACATGAAATATACCCCTGAATTCTATAAATGGTGCTTTAAACTGTGTACGCATTGTACCTTGTAGTCTCAAGCTGAACAGCCAGAGGTCTTGCCCAGACCTCTGGCTGTTCAGCTTGAGACTACAAGGTACAATGCTTTTTGTTTTACTGCCCCAGCTCTTTGGGACTCCTTACCTTAAACAATTCAAAATGGCATTTTTCTCAGTGAAGGAATGGAATGCCACAGGGACCTGTACTGGGACCGGTGTATTTAACATAATTATAAATGATCTGGAAATTGGAATGACAAGTAAGATGATTAAATTTACAAATGACACAAAATGACTCAAAGTTGTCAAAACACAAGCGGAAACTGGGCATCCAAATGACAGATAAAATTTAATGTGGACAAATGCAAAGTGACATACACTGGGAAGAATAATCCAAATGTTACCTGATACTAGGGTCCACCTTAGGAGTCAGCATTCAAGCAAAAGATCTAGGTGTCATTGTAGACAATACACTGAAATCTTCTGCCCACTGTGTGGCAGTGACCAAAAAAACAAACAGAATGCTAGGAATTATTAGGAAAGTGATGGTAATAAGACCAAGATTATAAAGCCTCTGTATCGCTCCATGGTGCAACCTCACCTTGAGTATTGCTTTCAATTCTGGTCGCCATATTTCAAAAAACATGTAGCAGAATTAGAAAAGCTTCAAAGAAGAGCAACCAAAACGATAAAGGGGATGGAACTGCTACCATATGAGGAAAAGCTAAAGAGGTTAGGGATCTTCAGCTTGGAAAAGAGACAGCTGAGGGGTGTGGGTGGGGAATCTGATTGAGGTCTACAAAATCCTAATTGGCGTAGAACAGATAAAATTAATTGATTTTTTACTCTTTCAAAAAGTACAAAGACCAGGGGACATTCAATGAAGTTACATGAAAATACTTTTAAAACAAATAGCAGGACATGTTTTTTCACTCACAGAATAGTTAAGCTCTGGAACTCATTGCAGGAGGATGTGGTAACAGATACTGAGCTAGATGGACCATTGGTCTGACCCAGTATGGCTAGTCTTATGTTCTTAACTATCCCTTAAGCACTTTAAATCAGCAATTAAAACTTGGCTTTTTCAACAGGCTTCTAACACCTGATTTCAGGTGCAATTTGGTTTAATTCTGGACGCCACATCAGGTTGATGTTATTCGTTTCTTACTCGATTTGTACTGGAATGTTTGTCTGTCTTTCCTATAATTATAATGTTGTTCTTTTCTTTTTGTTTTAGCCTGTAAACTACTTTGCCCAGTTTGTCAGTTACAACAGTAAGTTCTATTTATCTATCTCCAAATTTGAGGTTCTCATAGCACAAAAGAGTTTTTAACAAAATCCCCAAAATCATTATTTCTGCACAGAGGAACTATGGGCTCAAAAGAAAAGGTAGCATCCGAGAGTATCCCTAAACTCCTGAGGTGAGAGAAAGATGGATTTAATCCAATCCTGAAAAACCAACAATGAGCTCACCATCCATGAAACCCACAGTAACACATTTATCAGGATTCACCCAGGGCTGTAATTAGCTACATGCAGCTGGTACAGACATACAGGGCACAAAGGAAACTGGAGCACCCCCTCCATTGGCTTCCCTTGCCAGCAAGAAGCAAGTGGGTGGCAGAGCACGTTGGGAGTGTTTGGGGGCGTGCCAACACAAGGTGTGTTTCTGGCTAGCGATGCTCGTGGATTCATCTTTAGCTTATAAGGCTCAGAAGTAACCTGAGGAAATACTTCTTCACAGAAAGGGTGGTGAACTCATGAAATGGCCTCCTAGTGGAAGTGGTGGAGATGAAAACAGTATCTGAATTCAAGAGAACTTGGGACAAGTACATAGGATCTCTAAGGGAATGATAGAGAAAATAGATGGCATGGATGGGCAGACTGGATAGGCCACATGGTCTTTATCTGCCTACATTTTTCTCTGTTTCTAATGTTTAAGCCAAGAATATACTATGTCCAAACAGTTAGTCAACCTTGCAACATCCTCCCACTATTCCAAAATATTACTACATAAACCTGAATAGCATCACATATCATGATAACTAATATCAAATTTCTGGAAGATGTACAACAATGAAGAGCGACAGACACAGAAAAGAACAAAAGGGCAGCAGTGAATCCTCGGACGCTCCACAGTAGAAGCAGCAAGAGCTAAAGCAGTTTTCTTGTCTGTGTAATATGCTGCAAAGTGGACACAGACTGCCGTATTCTGTATAGGTCACCCAAAGTTGGGTGCACAAATCTGGGCACGGATCACAGATTCACATGTAAACTAATTAGTTAATGAGGTGTTACTAATTAGTTAACGAGATGTTATCAATCTGCCGGAGGATGTGGTAATGGCGGTTAGCATTTCTGGGTTTTAAAAAAAGTTTGGATACGTTTCTGGAGGAAAAGTCCATAGCCTGTTATTGAGATGGACATGGGGGAAGCCACTGCTTGCCCTGGGATTGGTAGCATGGAACTTTGCTGTTTCTGTCAGGTTTCTGAAGCAATGGATGACTCGGATGAGTGGGTGATGGGGGGTTGTTTGGTGCCTCTCAACCGAGGGTACCCTGCCATTAGATCTCCTATTAGTCATCCCATGTCACCCTGCACAAGCCCACTTCTTTGAACCTCACTCCAGTAGCAATAAAAATAATATTCTTTAATGCTAGATTTTTTAAATGATTTTTTAAAGGGAAAAAAAAGAGTCATGCAGCTCTTCTTGTTTGTCTGCTTTTTGTGTGAAGGAAGCAGCTTCATGGCAGGAACACTTAAATTTCCTCTCTGCCCTAAGATTGGTGACTTTCTGAATCTTTGTCCCAGAGGCTCAAGGAACTGCTCTAGCATACCTAAGGCGGGCAGGTGGGGGCGTTCCACCCCCCGGTGCTGGCAGCAAGGGAGTGTGTGGAGCAGGCACACGACTGTCTGCTTTGCCGGTCCCCTGCTCCGCACACCCCCTTGCTTGGAGGAGGGGGGTATGCGCTGCCCGGGGGGTGTGCTCCACCCTGGTGCCATATAAGGTAGGTACACCACTGAGGAACTGTGGTGGATTGCACGGTGTTTTTGGTTCTTGGTCTCCTGGCAAATGATCTTGGGCAAGTCACTTAACCCTCCATTGCCTCAGGTACAAAATTAGATTGTGAGCTCTCAACTTGAGCTACTACTGAAAAAGGTGTGAGCAAAATCCAAATAAATAAAATAAATAAATATGTCAGCTTTAGGATCATTGTTTTATGAAAACATATATTTGAATTTCATATCCTGTCCTACTTATTCATGCAGGAACCTTTTTTCTGGTGGTGGTAGGGGGTATATTTTTAACTTAATTTTAATACTGAACAATAATTGTTGGGGATAGCATGGACATTTTAGAGAAGTAGAGTCTGGTGCAGTTTAACCTGTCATCATAAATGCTTTCTTGAACACTTTAAATGTTCAACTGATGCTGCCTGTTTGTGTTAATCTGTGAATTATAATATTATCATAGGTCCGAGGCTATTGGCCCCTATATTTCAGTTAAGCTGAATCGAATCAAATAAAAAAACCAATTCATATGAAAGAATTGAACTGAAAATTTTTTGACAGAATCAGACAGCACTGGCACGTAACCCTAAAGGAAGTGTGGCCCTGGAAGGGGTATGGGAGCGTCAGGAGCATTCACAGGATTTAGGCGCGATGTTATCAAAAGTCATTTACGTGCCTGCCATGAGTTACACCTACCAAAAGCTGGTGTAAATACTAGTGCCTAAGTTATGCACTAAGCTAGTATTTTGCTAGTATTTCTGCAAAAAGTGCTCCACGCAGACTGCCCTTTGCAGAATACTAGCTTAAGACAGATCTTCCAGGCACCTGATTATGGGCATCATTTACTGAATTTCCTCCAGCATGTGTGCCCTGTGCTGTGATCTGGGAGTGTTTGATAAGTGCTTAAACCATATTAATTTATTTGTAACCCGCCTTTACCCAAAGCAGGTAACAGAAAAAAAAAACATACATACAATTAATACACAAACATAGCAAATAACAATAGTCAACAGCAACCCAATTAGTTGAAATGCAGTTAATTCAAGCAGAAGCCTCAGATTTTATAAACCACTGAATTTCAAGAAGTTCACTATCCTTTCAGTAGCACTTACATTACTTTTCCAAACGGGCTTAGCAACCTGTAATTTCCCACTTCTTCTCAGTCACCATTTTTGAGAAGAGGGAGCACATCTGCTCTTTTCCAACCCTGTCTCCAAGGGATTATTAAACAAAACTTGAAAAGAACCCACCAGAACGTCTCTGAGTTCCCTCAATATCCTGTGATGGATCCCATCCAGTCCCATGGCTTTGTCCACTTTTAGTTAAACACCTTCTTCCATGAACAGTGGAATAGCTATTACATTTCCACATATATCTTTGTCAATGGAGTAGATATTGCACCGTTCACGAAAAAAAAAAAATGTTTCCCCAACTGCTAGGAGAACACCACACCTAGGAACCTAACCAGACAAATTCAGCTGTTTCCCCACATACACTTCCCCTCTATGTGACTCACACTGACTGGCCACACTGTTTGAACCATACTCATAAAGGGGCCCTTTTACTAACACTTAGTGCATACTAATGGATATTAGCACGCACTAAGTGCTGCACGTCTTATTTTATATCTATGGGCCACATGGCAACTTAGCACAAGTTAATGTCCGTTAGCACACACTAAGCTTCAGTACATAAGTAATGCCACACTGGGAAAAGATCAAGGGTTCATTGAGCCCAGCATCCTGTCCACGACAGTGGCCAATCCAGGCCAAGGGCACCTGGCAAGCTTCCCAAACGTACAAACATTCTATACATGTTATTCCTGGAATTGTGGATTTTTCCCAAGTCCATTTAGTAGTGGTTTATGGGCTTGTCCTTTAGGAAACTGTCTAACCCCTTTTTAAACTCTGCTAAGCTAACCGCCTTCACCACATTCTCCGGCAACGAATTCCAGAGTTTAATTATGCGTTGGGTGAAGAAAAAGTTTCTCTGATTTGTTTTAAATTTACTACACTGTAGTTTCATCGCATGCCCCCTAGTCCTAGTATTTTTGGAAAGCGTGAACAGACGCTTCACATCCACCTGTTGCACTCCACTCATTATTTTATATACCTCTATCATGTCTCTCCTCAGCTGTCTCTTCTCCAAGCTGAAAAGCCCTAGCCTCCTTAGTCTTTCTTCATAGGGAAGTCATCCCATCCCCGTTATCATTTTAGTCGCCCTTCGCTGCACCTTTTCCAATTCTACTATATCTTTCTTGAGATGCGGCGACCAGAATTGAACACAATACTCAAGGTGCGGTCGCACCATTGAGCGATACAACGGCATTATAACATCCTCACACCTGTTTTCCATACCTTTCCTAATAATACCCAACATTCTATTCGCTTTCCTAGCCGCAGCAGCACACTGAGCAGAAGGTTTCAGTGTCTAAACTCCACTTAAACATTCTGATGAAAATCCCACTTATACTTTCACATCTGATGAACGGTCCAGGATGGGTCTGAGCTATCATTGTTCTCTGTGATTCGCCTACTAGTGGTCCCTGCCCCACCCACTTCACCATGCTAATGAAAATGGTGGGCTGGGAGCAATTCTTGCACCCCTCCACATTTGCACCCTTTGCAAAGCACTGGGTCCTAGTGCAGCTACCTCAGAAACATAATTGAAAAATAATAGCATTGACCCACTGAACAAAATGCTGACTGTACAGCAGAACTTATTTTTACTCTATTGTAGCGTGCTTTGTTTGTTCTGAAAAGAACATTTATCTGTCAAATACATCTTTCTTCTTAATACAGATTCTGCTTATATACGCCCACAAACATGTAAGTTGCTATTTGATAGAAATACTTAAGCCTCTTCCTGCTCCTTGAGGTTTCTAGTTCAATCGCTTATAAACCTTAATTCCTAAGCTTTTTTTTTTTTTTAATGGGAGTGATATTTTAACCACTAACGGTAAATCCTTCCTGCTAGTTCAACCACTATAGTAAACCTTCACTTAGGAGCCAGGATTGTGGCTGTCCAAGTTTGGTCTCTCTAGGCTCTTGAGGCCTAGCTGGGACTTCCTGCTGTCCCCGAGTTAAGCCCCCGAGAGGGACCACAAACAATTCTTCTGTGGCATCCCTAGCCAGACCAAGGTACAAAAGCCAGTTCTCCCACATGGCAGTGCACAGCATGCCTAGGGAACCATCAAGCCAGCCCCCTGCTAACATCTTTAACCACAATAAGGCAGCACACTAAAGGATGCTAATGACAAAAACATTTTCCCTTAAATTAAATATTTACAAATTTAAGATGCAAAGCTTTGCTAGTTTCAGCAACCCACACTGCTTATTTTAATTACAAATCATTATAACTTTATAACTGAAAGTCACTTACATCTATGTAATAACATAGCTCTTTAAAAAAAAAAAACCCAGAACATACATTAGAATTTTTGTTTTTAGCCACTAGTCCATCTTTATGTCAGATGCATGTTAAGGAAGAATTATCTTAGAAAATTATGATATTTTCAACTCACGGTTATTAAAACACTATATTAAAACACCTCCATTTTAGATCTGGTTATCAGGAGCAGGTCCCTCCCTATTCAAAGGGAACATTAACAGGGCAATTATAGAACCTAGGCATTATACACAAATGTTTAACTTAACTTATATAGCAGCTACCTACAAAGGGTGAGGGGGAGAGCACATGGGGCTGAGAACGAGCAGGACATAGGCAGAGCTGCTACTTACGCAGGTACCTGTTGCACTTTAAGATGATTGCAATCAAATGTTAGACATAATAATGTAATGTAATATTGATACCCAATTACATTGGTATTGTAGAAAAGAACCTTTAAAGAATGGGCTCATACTGTGCACCCCTGAGACACCTACTTCTGTAACAGAACTGCTGCTCCTCCTCCCCCTCCCCCCCGCTAGGTGAAGAGATTGCAGTACACAGAGGTGCAATCTTACGAGCGTGTTCCTGCAGAGGTACACCAGCTTACAAGGAAGATACTGGCTTCCGTATTAGAAAATCCAGTAACACATTGGTTAAGGTTACCGTATCTGAGGACTTTCTGAGCACACTACCAGAACCCTCATCCACACTCTTATCACCTTTCGCTTAGACTATTGCAACTTGCTTCTCACAGGTCTCCCACTTAGCCATCTCTCTCCTCTTCAATCTGTTCAAAATTCTGCAGCACAACTAATATTCTGCCAGTGTCATTATGCTCATATTAGCCCTCTCCTCAAGTCACTTCACTGGCTTCCTATCCGTTTCCGCATACAGTTCAAACTCCTCTTATTAACCTATAAGTGCATTCACTCTGCAGCTCCTCAGTACCTCTCCACTCTCATCTCTCCCTACATTCCTCCCCGGGAACTCCGTTCACTGGATAAATCTCTCTTATCTGCACCCTTTTCCTCCACTGCTAACTCCAGACTCCGTTCCTTTTATCTTGCTGCACCATATGCCTGGAACAGACTTCCTGAGCCAGTACGTCAAGTTCCATCTCTGGCCGTCTTCAGATCTAAGCTAAAAGCCCAACTCCTAACCCTTATTCACTTGTTCAGAACCCTTATTTTATCATCCTCACTTTAATATTCCCTTATCTCTTGTTTGTCCTGTTTGTCTGTCCTAATTAGATTGTAAGCTCTGTCGAGCAGGGACTCTCTCTTCATGTTCAAGTGTACAGCGCTGCGTACGTCTAGTAGCGCTTTAGAAATGATAAGTAGTAGTAGGACACAAAACAAAAACAAACAAAAAAAAGAGGACGGAAAATATGGTTGCTACCTTTGATAAAGAAATATTTAATCATAGCTTGTAGTTAATGAACACACATCAAACAGTGACTGACAGTACAACAGTAGACATTAAATCTACTGTTCAAGAACTTCCAGATTTGAATTTGACTGAGTCTGAGCCCAAGCATACTTATCAGAAGAGCAAATATCCCTCAACCATTTTGGCTGGCTTCTGAGATATCTTTGCATGACATGACATATGCTTAAATTTGTGCTGCACAAACAAACTTCCTTTGACATATTCAACCAGTAGGGAAATAGAGAGGAGATCAGAAATGCCTTTCTCTATCTTTAGCACCCCCATGTGTCCAGAAGGACTAATAGATCACAGATGGTTTCCCTCATTATGTGGGTAGGTATGTTGGCCATAGGAACATAAAAGAAAAAGAGGATATTTTCCTAAAAATTTAAAATCCTGGAGGACAAATCTGAAGATTCCTAAAAGAGGACATATGGTAGCCCTAACATTGGTAGAACCTGCATCAGTGGGATTAAAGGATGACAGCCATCTCACCAGTGACTAATGATGAATTAATACAGCCTCACTCCATACCACAATCTATTTTATTTTACACTGTATGAAAAAAAAAGGAAGAAACAAAACAAGAGACTACCTACAAAGATGACTGGTTACATTTAGAACAAGAGAATATGAATCAACTTAACATATGAAAACCTTTATAAAATGTGCATTATATAGCTCCCTGTTTTATTAACTTGTATGAATCACTGTGCCATGAACAAGGTTAAAAAATGCAGACCTCTGAGAAGACTATCAATTAGCGTGCGAGAGGAGGATAAGTGAGTTACCTCAAACGTCCAACTGATGGTTTATTTTCTGGTTTTCTATCATGTTTTTCAGCATGTTAAATTCACTTATTCAATCATCTGTATTCTTCGCTCCGAACTCCAATACTCCGCATTTAAATATATCTTTCCAGGGATTTAAATGCTGTTAAAATTTCCATAGGAGCCCTTGATCCCACTCACAGCACAACTGTGAGCCAGGGATAGAAGCTCTGGATACAATAAGTTCACAGTAATTGAAACAGAACTGTAAAATCTAATGCTAAAATTACATGGTATGAGTGATCTTTGATTTAAAAGCAGAATAAAATCCTTTGTAGAGTCCTGGCTTATAAATAGAGCCTTCTTCACAAGGCATTCTTAAATTTTTGGTCTGCCAACTTCCTCCTGTTCCTTTGGGTTTTCAGCTCTGTTGGAACCCGCCTCTGTTGAGCTAGAACAAACATGAGTCTGCATTCATAACTACCCAGACTTGTATATCTTATATCACTTCCCAGCTCACGTAAGAATAAAAAACTAAGGGTCCCTTTTTACAAAGCACTCATTCCATGTCAAGTGGTCTGGTGGTCCCTCCGCGACCATCACGGATTTCGATGAAATTTTCTGTGAATATTCATACATGTCCCCAATGAACATTGGTAAAGTTTTACGTTCGCCGATGCAATACTTGCTGAGATATAGTAATCTGTTTGACCCCATACTGCAGCCTTCGCGCAGGGACCACCAGACCACTTGACATGGAATGACCCGAAGGCGTAATAAGGCTACCACGCCCAAGAGCCCTGTGGTAGTTCTGTGTTTGCTGCATGCCGTTTCGCATGCTAGGAAATAATTTTTTTTTCTAGTATGTGGGATGGGGACTAGGCATTCCCAGCGGTAACCCGATTACCGCACAAGCACCACACAAGCCCTTACCGCCTACTAAATAGGAGGCAGTAAGGACTCAGGCAGTAATAGCTGTGCACTCATTTTGGAAATTAGCACGTGGCCATTTTACAGCCGCGCTAAAAAGTGGCCAGAGCGAATGGAAAAGCTACTTTTTAGCACAGCTTAATAAAAGGACCCCTACATTTTTTTCTATACTCTTAACAGTTTACAGAAAGAATCAGTAGCTTACCATAAACTGATACATTCAATCACGATTTAAAATCAGATGTTGCTAATATTTTTGTAAAAAAAAACAGAACTTCAACATGTTTTGAATTTCCAAGTGCTTCCTTCCACATTTCAGCTCTACTGGTAAAGAATTCCACAAACTAAAAGATGCTGAAATAGGAGGTAGTGTCCTACTGTGGATTAAAAACTGGTTAAAAATAGAAAACAGAGAGTAGGGTTAGATGGTCAGTATTCTCAATGGAGGAGGGTAGATAGTGGTGTTCCCCAGGGGTCTACAATAAGCAGCACAAAATGTATTGTACTGTTTTGGGATCCTGCCAGGTACTTGCGACCTAGATTGGCCACTGTTGGAAACAGGATGCTGGGCTTGATGGACCTTTGTTCTGTCCCAGTATGGCAATACTTATGTAATAAAGTAGGCCTAAATACTGCAGTTCCTTATGTGGCAAAATAACCCTTGCAAATATATAAATGTCTCCAACTTACGCAGAAATGGTGCTAAAAGATTTGTCCATGATAACGTATTTCTAAAGGAAGAGCATTAGCTTACTATAACAGAAAGGATAAATGTCAACAGTCATACTCCCTTTTACACCCATTCCATGGGCTTCCCTCTCTCTCACAACACTATTTACCCCCTATACCCCATCTGATTTACTAAGGTCATCACACAGAAAACTTCTATTCCTAATGCCATGCCTAGAATTAATTTAATTTAACCAGGCACTCAACCTTTTCCTACTTAGCTGCTGCTCTCTGAATTCTTTACCCTACAAGCTCCTATCTGCTTTGGACTCTAGGATTAACCACAAGTTGGGTAGCTCTCTCCTTTTCTTACTTTATTCTCAGATACCTCTAGAAATAGCTTCAATCAGTGAAAGGTCAGAAGCAACCCTATTGGGAATCTTCTCAATGCTCCTCTATGACTCTACAAAACGACGCAAGAGCCAAGACAGCCTCTCCTTCTTCCCAAACTCCTTTGCATCCCCTACATATGTTCTAATAATTTTTTTCAAGGGTCTGTGAACTGTAGTGATAATATCAAACCAATAGTAAAGCAGTGTTCTCCCCAGGACCCCAGTAAAATTAACACCACCCAGCTAATTTTACTGACCACCTGGTTAACTTAGAAAATTCTACAATACTGCACGGGACTCCCCCATCCCAACCTTTGTCCGAGGGAAGTAGCTGTATGCTATGAATCCCTCACTGCCTACATCACCAAGGTCCTGCTGGAGTTGGGTCAATGTGAGATGAATCCGGGCCCATGAATGTTCCATGGATAAGGAAGAGATTTTACCCGTATGGACAGAAGGACACAGAGCTGCCTGCAGCTGTCCTACACTCCATTGCATTGTGATTGCCTGCGCATATGCAAAAAAGAGTTGTTTGCCACAAAACTCTTGTGCACATGCGCCAGGCACATTCCTCCCCCTCACAGCATGCGTGTAATTAGAATATATTATGCTTTCAGCACTGGAGAGCTCTGTTTCAGCGCTGTTTCCACTGTACTGGATGGGCACTGTCTGCTCTAGCACCAGAGTCTTCAGCATCAGCCCATTAAATAATACCTGGGGGGGGGGGGGGTCAGTGATCTACTGTTCAACCCCACTGTGGACAGGACAATGTAACAACCAATATAAAAAGAATTTAACCTCCTGAAAATGTCTATAGGCTTGAGAACCTTATACAAATAATTAAGTAGGTGTTGGCTGCATCTGTTTATGCTCAATTGCATAACTGCCATGCAGAGACATTTTGCCCAAGGCCATTTACTCAAAAATGACATTAACTGACAGCAAATACCCGGTTCAGATGGAATTAGTGCTGTTATAAATGTGTTCTGAGATGGAGGGAGGGGCGGAAGATTTTCCCATGCATTTTTTTTTAAGCAGCTGCTCTTATGGAATTCTCATCAGCCATCAGTTAAACAGGCACCCCTCCCAGCCAATCACAGTTCAGACGCCAACAGAACATTCCATTCGGTTTTAAGCCAATCAGGATTCACATAGCCAGCCCAGTCACTTAACTATGTACCTCTGGCCTTGCTATTAAGGCTTAATCTTTTAGTTTTGCTTTAATTTTAATAATTGCACACTAATAAAAGTCAAGCAAAAAATTAACAAAAGGTATAATTTTTTATAGGACTCACTTTACTACCTGTCAAGAGCCAGCATTTCCTTCCTCAGGTCAAAACATGTTTAAAATTAGTCCATTAAAATGGTGGTATCTTATATTGATGGTTGGTAACTTATTTCTGCACATCCAAGTAGACTAACATGACAACTGTACTACGTTACTAAGAAAAAATAAATACATAAAACCTCTCAGTTTATCACTGTCTATCTTTAAAAAATGCACATTGGCTTGGAAATCAGTGAGCATACTCTCTCATTTTTGCTTTTTGATTGTTCTTCAGAAAAAAAAAAACCAAATCAATAATGGATTGAAATATCAGTTTTAAAATGTCTGGACTTCACTGTTAAGTCAACTAAAGAAAGTTATCATAATTTAAAAGAGGACACCAACTGACAGTGCAGTTTATAAGTAACCTTTACCCAAGAGGACTATGACATTATTCTTCTTCACTAGTTAATACAGCTATTTCAGGTGTCACTGTGATTAGAGTTCAGGTTTAGAAAAAATAAATAAAGTCTCGCATTAAGGAACACCTGTGGCTGTGCTGGCTCTTTTCCAGGATTATGACTGTGAGGGTGACTTATCCTTGAGTAAATATTCCATGAGGTCATCCGCAGGCACAAGAGGCCAAAGGCTCAATTTCACTTTTGACTTTAGAGTGGAATCTTGACTTTGAAAAGTCAACTAAAGCCACTATTCACCTTACTTTTCTGTATAGAAAAACTGTGATACATATTCTGGTTCTCTGATGGGGATATCTTCCAAAGAGGGAGTACCACAATGGATGAACACACTGCACAGGAATACAGACCTGCTTTAAAGGGCAAATCAAAGATAATTGGAAGGGTGTGAAGACGCTATGGTTTACGGTTTATTTAAAATTTATTATACCACCCTTCCTGCAAACAGTGTCGTAGGCGATGATAGGACGGAGTGCAAGCATGAATCACAATGGACAGAAAAGGGGGCCTGCTGTATTAAAAGAAAGAGGAAATGCCTTGGATTTTGCCAGGTTTGAGATGGCCGGCATTTTTTTCCATTATCGCTGAAAAACAAAACCGGCGATCTCAAACCCGGCGAACTCTGGCATTTGGCCGGGCTAAACCGTATTATCAAAAAAAAGATGGCCGGTCATCTTTTTCAAAAATACAGTTCCGGCCAGCTGTTGCGCCGCCACCAAAATAGATCGCCGGCCGGCGATTATGCCCCTCTCTGTATCTGTTATACCGGAATTGGTGATTGCCATCTTGGTTACCATGTAAGCCACATTGAGCCTGCAAATATGTGGGAAAATGTGGGATACAAATGCAATAAATAAATAAATAAAATAAGGCATTTTTTGCCAGAAATGAACGTGCAGGAAAATAAAAACTGACGTACGTTCATTTTGGGCCCGAGACCTTACTGCCACCCACTGACTTAGCAGTAAGGTCTCATACATTTAATAGGCAGTAATCATCAGTGCACATACATTGCCTATTACCGCCCGGTTAGCGCCATGCGGTAGAAAATAAAAAATATTTTCCATCCTGCGTATCAGATGTGCGTAAAAATGGAATTACAAAAGGGGGAAGCAGTAGCTGGGCAGTAGATCCAAAATGATGCACATTGGACGTGCGTAGGCACCTATGCACCTCAGTAAAAGGGCCCCTAAGGATGATAAGTAGGCTGGGATTTGCAAAAACAGTACTTTCTGTGTCAAGACTAGAATTTTATATTGAACACGGAAGCTAATCCGAAGTCAATGATGCTAAGTAAGGAAGTTGCTCAGCTGAAAGAATACATGTGGCACTATTTTTTGTAATTTTTTAAGGAGAGAGGATGGAAAACCAGCATAAACCACATTAATGAAGCTTTGAAATTACTAGAACATGGAAAAGTATAAAGCATGCAACATCTTCATCATCATCCAAAAAAGGGCAAAGGATGGAATAGAACGAAGTGAAGAAAAACATGAACGTACCACAGATGAGATCTGAGGGAAAAAGATAAGTTGAGAATCTATAACGACTCCCAAATATCCACTGCTAGCCTAAGGTGTATGTCTAGTAACTCAAAATGATAATGATTTAGAAGGGCTAAGAACTAAGCAATTGTGTAAGTGATGAAAGCAGTGAACTAAACGTGCAATGTTCTTGACCACAAGACCCAGCACTTCATGTCCCTGGAAATGAAAGAAATGCTGGCCCAAAGTGCCAGTTAGAGCTACACACATGTTCTATGCCTGAATGTAAAACTGTGTTATTGTGGGAAATGCAAAGAGGATTTTGCTGAATTGTATTAGCTGGTGGAGAACTATATGTATATTGCTTTATTGGGGGTGGGGCAATATGGTAAAGCATTTTGAATGAGGGTGATTACCTCTGGAGAAGCTGATTAGACTTGTTAAATTAAATTAAAATACCCTCTGAGTATGTGGAGAAGTGGATAGAGCATCTTCAAGTCTACTCTTATGTAGATTGTCCCAACTCAGCCAGCGATTTGGACTGATGTAGAAGTTATGTGTCAAGGAGCTGGTAGAGACAGGCCTGAAAACTGAGAGCATCAGGTGAAGTGCAGCAACGAAGAAGAGTTCCAAAAACTGTACCCTTTTTTTCCCAAAATATCAACCACCTAATTCTATAAAACTCGCATGCACAATTTTAAGCTTAGAATGCAAAGTTGTGCACTCAAGTTATAGAATACTGTTGATCAAGCACATAATTTAATAATTAGCTGCTAATGGGCATTGATAATTGGTGTTAATTGACACTAATTAGCATCAGCATGTACGCCTGTAACTGCCCTTAGTCGGGATTCTGTAAATTGTCCGTAGAAAATCCACAGTGTGCAATTGCAAAGGGGAATAGACAGCTCAGGGAATTGTCCAGAACTTGCACGTATCTTACAGAATATTAGCATTTACACCAGCCATTGAGCTAGCTAAGTGCTAGCACTTAAAGTTAAGCACATAAATGCATACGCTAGCATTCTCTAACAGCAATTGCACATGCAACTGCCAATATAGAATTTGCAATTTGAATGCATCATCCTGATGCCTAACTTTAGGCGATCTATAGAGAATGACCCCCTAAATGTTATTTGGATTATACCTTCTCACAATGCAAATGTAGAGAACACGATTTCCACCAATTCAAAGCCAGTGAACAAAAGAAAGAAACAGCTCACGTATGGACTCGCTGAAAGGCATTCTGCTTGCCCTGTACAACCTTCAATACCTCTTATCATAGGAGCCAGCTCTATGGGTGCTCGAGCACCCCCAATATTAAACAGACTCTTTGACTGTGTCCAGGGAGAGGTCATTTCCATTGGGTTTAGCACCCCACAGTCATTTTGGAAAAGTTGGCTCTTATGCTTCTTGCAAAGTCTTTCATGAGTGCTTAACTAAGGGATCAAGCATTGCTGCAAGAGATGTACTCTCAAGATAAATACACATGGGCAAAGCAAGAAGCAACCCAGCAAAGGCTCACTGAATATGAGTAGCAGCTTGTTAGCTCACTAGCAAGTTTGCTTTTTAAATCACATACTGGATGTATTTTGAATTTGTGCATTGATAATCTTCAATAAACATATTTGCTCATAAACATAATAATCTTCCAGGAAATCAGGACACAGGAGGCCTTGTACATAGTATAAATGGTGTTGGGGGAGGGGGTAAACCTGCCAAGGGAACCTCCAACCCAGTACCAAAGGGTCTACAGGCCCCACACAGCCCTGCTTGTTCTCTTGCTAGTTAAAACTATGTACTGGTTATAAATAAACTGTTCATTAAATATGACTATGTACGCAAATTGTTATGTGGCTCATTTTCTGGAAGTGTCCTCTTTTTGAATCTTGGAAAAAATGGTTAGGCTATGGTTCTCACTCCCCTTTCACCAACTTTAGCATCTAGTCTTCTCAGTATCCCCTTTAACCTTACACTACTCCCACTTCTGGGTGCCCAAGCGCTCCTCCCTTCTGCTTCAGCAAACTCCTAAAACAGGGCAAAAGTAAGGAGGAGGAGACTGACTCAGAATAGGATAATGATTTTTCCAGAAATACTCCGAAAGACACCTCCCCTTTATGACTAGCAAACCTAGAAGCTTACACAATACACGAAGTTTATAAGGCTATAAAACACAGCCTGTAAAATTATGCCAATTTAAGTAAATATATGACACTCTTAAAATGCACAACAGACCAGTGGCTGACTCTAGAACAGAGTTGCCTCACAAACCCAGGGCCCGCTGCAACAAACCAACAAGTTTGACTCTGTGCCATACACTTGCTTAACACACCTCCTCCCAGAGCTGCAGGGGATCTGTTGAAAAACATCTTAAAAGTAATGGCTAGACAGTTAAGACTTAATTGGCAAGACATATTTCCATATGTGTGTGCTTAAAGTACCTGTACAGAAAGGGTGTATTTCTCTCTTTATTAAAAAGTATCAGATTATTAATCCAGAAGACAACTGATATGCTGCCACTACAAAAGTCCTTAACTTTTTCCTTTTTATAGTACAAAGCAAACAATTTATTTCTTCAACCAATATCTGCAGTCTGTAACTTAAGGATATGCAGCCATTCATATGTATTCAGTTCATTAGTACATATATTTAGGGGGGCCCCTTTACTAAGCTGTGCTCGTCGGTGGGCTTAGCACCCTTACGTGGGTCTTTCCTTTGCACTAAGACCATTTTTAGTGCAGCCATATAATAGCCTTTTTCTAATTGTTGATTTTCTGGCCATGCGCTAAACGTTACCATTAACGCACAGTCATTTTAAACAATTTTAGAGGCGGTTAGGGCTCCCACATTAAGTCTGCATTAGAGTTATCATGCGTTATCAGAGTGCTAGCTTCTACGCCTGTTCACCCCTGACACAATCCCTCCAAAAAAAACAGGCACTTAGCACAGACTGATAACTATTTATTTTATTTTATTTTTGTTACATTTGTACACCGCGCTTTCCCACTCATAGTAAACTAACGAAATGCTTTAGTGCGTCCCACATTAGGCATGCATTAGCGTCTAATATAGCTTAGTAAAAAGGCCCCTTAGTATGTGCTATTTTTATTTAGAAGACACTAAGCACACATTAGATTTTTTTTATAGAATCATGTACTGCAAACAGGGAGAGGGGGGGGGGGGGGTCGACAACTATGGGTAGAATCGTCCAAACTCCAATTCCTAAATCTCATGATTTGGATTAGCAGAACCATCTAGTTATAGGCCAATAGCCAATATTCTGCTTTTCACTAAGCTGGCAGAATCCTTGGTAGCTAAGCAGATACCTGAATTTTTTGGGCAAATTTTCAATTTTATATTCATTTAAACATGGTTTTAAGAGTTTGCATAGCAAAAACTCTTTTTCTTATTTTGGTTACGAAAGCTAGGATTATTATTAGCAATGGAAGTCAGGCTGTTTTATTACTATTTGATTTATCTGCTGCATTTGATATGGTTGAGCGTAAACTTTTACAGAATACTATCAGGCTTATTTTTGAAACAGAAGGGAGCCCATCTTTCAACACAAATCAGGAGATGGGCGTCCTTCTCCCAGGGTCACCCAAATCGGCATAATCGAAAGCCAATTTTGGGCGCCCTCAACTGCTTTCCGTCGCGTTGATGACCAAAGTTCACAGGGGCGTGTTGGAAGCATAGCGAAGGTGGGGACTGGGGCGTGCTTAACACATGGGCGTCCTTGGCCGATAATAGAAAAAAAAGGGCATCCCTGACGAACATTTGGCCGAATTTACTTGGTCCTTTTTTTTTTTACGACCAAGCCACAAAAATGTGCTTTAAATGACCAGATGACCACCAGAGGGAATCGGGGAAGACCTCCCCTTACTCCCCCCCAGTGGTCACTAACCCCCTCCCACCCTAAAAAACATTTTTTAAATATTTTTTCCAGCCTCTATGCCAGCCTCAAATATCATACCCTGCTCCATGACAGCAGTATGCAGGTCCCTGGAGCAGTTTTAGTAGGTACTGCAGTGCACTTCAGGCAGGCGGACCCAGGCCCATCCCCCCCTACCTGTTATACTTGTGGTGGTAAATATGAGCCCTCCAAAACACACCACAAACCCACTGTGCCCACATGTAGGTGCCCCCCCTTCATCCCTAAGGGCTATGGTAGTGATGTACAGTTGTGGGGAGTGGGTTTTGGGGGGAGTTGGGGGGCTCAGCACACAAGGTAAGGGAGCTATGCGCCTTGGAGCTTTTTCTGAAGTCCACTGCAGTGCCCTCTAGGGTGCCCGGTTGGTGTCCTAGCATGTCAGGGAGACCAGTGCACTATGAATGCTGGCTCCTCCCATGACCAAATAGCTTAGATTTGGTTGTTTCTGAGATGGGCATCCTCGGTTTCCATTATTGCCAAAAATCGAGGATGACCATCTCTAAGGTCGACCT
This sequence comes from Microcaecilia unicolor, assembly GCF_901765095.1. Lineage (NCBI taxonomy): Eukaryota > Metazoa > Chordata > Amphibia > Gymnophiona > Siphonopidae > Microcaecilia > Microcaecilia unicolor. The sequence goes on from NC_044031.1 coordinate 161,584,205, forward strand.
AAATGTTGAGATTTGGGCGTCCCCGACCATATTATCGAAACGAAAGATGGCCGCCCATCTTGTTTCGGTAATATGTGTTTCCCCGCCCCTTCGCAGGGACGTCCTGCGAGGACGTCCTCAGGAAAATTTGGGCGCCCCATTCAATTATGCCCCTCCACGTGACCTTGGAATGGGAAAGGACTGTTTTAGAATGGTTCAAAACGTTTTGGGTCAATTGATCTTATATTGTAAAAAGAGAAAGAATGTTTTCTCATTTTTGGTGCCCCCTTTGTGGAGTACCCAAGGGCTTTCCCTATAATTTGCTATTTTTATGTGCTCTTTGAATTCTGTGGTTTTGGACAAGGGAGTTATCTGTATTCTTATGCAGACATCACCTTTGTCTTACTGACCATATCAACTGATACAACTTTGTTGCAATTTATTTATTTGTTACATTTGTGTTCCCGCATATAGTAGGCTCAATGTGGCTTACAAAGTTCTGGTGAGGTGTGTGGACAATACGTAGTAGTAGAATAGTAGTAGTAGTACACAGTGGTAGTAAAATACAGAGTAGTAGTTCAGTTAGTTAGATTTGTTGTGAAATGTCCCCTGCATTTTGCAAGAGTGGCTAATTTAGAAAGGAGTAGAGTGTAGACTGGTTGATAGGTTAGTCGTTGTGTTTTATTTTTTGTTATGTCAATTCTGCAGGGTATGCCTTTCTGAAGAGGTGGGTCTTTAGGTTTTTTCAGAAGTTTAGATGAATGTTCATGGTTTTTAGGTCTTTTGGTAGCGTATTCCAGAGCCGAGAGCATATGTAGGAAAAGCTGGACCCGTATACTGATTTATACACGTCAGTAGTTAAGAACTGTACGTGCAGCCATTTCTGGGTGGACAGTTTGCTATCTAACTGTTGTCACCTGGGCTGAGGGACAGCTTTGCAGGACTCCTCTGAGAGTAGAGGAGCAAAGGTGAGAAGTCGCTCTTACAATGACCCTGTTACAGCCCTAGGATAGGGTTGATTTATTCAAAGACTGCCTTATGCAGCTGAATATTGGAGAATGCTTGGTTTAAAATGGGGGCTGCCCTGAGTGGTACATATACCTGCCCTGGCTAAGGTCTAGGTCCATGCCATCCATGGGTCCAATATTATTATTAATTAATGCTGATACAGAGGTGCACAGGTGGTTATCAATGAAATCTAATCAAACTACTGGAAAGCAGGACAAAACCAGTCAGGCTGCAGCTGGATCAAAATTACCAGCTCACTGTGTGATGTGAGCAGCCACATATCCTATATCCGACAGTACAGGTACACATAATACACTTTATAATATCTTACTGCATATATCACCATAGGAGAGCAGATAATACGCACTAAAGGATAATTTATGTAGCTCGTTTCAGAGTAATATTCTTTGGGCTAAGTACTTATTTTATTTTTAAAACATTTCTATTTTACACAATCTGAAATTCTTGACACATCCCAGGAGAAGAACCAGAACGGAGTCTGAGGCATTGATGGGCCCCCAAGAACTCTCCAATACCCAATTGAAAACGTTGGGCTGTATCAATAAGAAAAGAACTAGGCAAGCCTAAGCTACGGCTGGGAAATCATTCACTTGCCATTCCTCCAGTAAGTTGCTTTAACAATAATGATTACTTGACTACTGATACTTTCAAAGTGTTGGGTTTTATGTTAGACTCATCTTTAACCTTTGAATTTCAATTATATAAGAAGAGTGTGGGGCGGGGTTAAAATTAAAACAATTGAGGGTGATTTGCCCCTGTTAGTTCAAGTTATGATTGTATCCCAGTTGGATTGCTGCACCTCTTTATACACTGGGATTATGTATTTTCAGAAAAAAAAAAACTCCAACTTTTACAAAATACTGCAGCTTGAATAATTTTCAAAAGAGAAAAAGTTTGATCATATTTCACCTCTGCTGATTGATCTTCATTGGCTCCCTTTTCAAGCACAGGTTGCTTTTAAAATGGCCTGTTTTGTTTTGAAATATTGAAATGGCATGGCTCCTGAAAATTTATCTTAGCTAGCGGTGTTCCCTTCAGGTATGGATTCTTCCAGGTCAAGAGATTGTTACCTATTGCTATGTACTGCTTCCAAGAGACTTCAATACCACAATACAACAAAACATCACTGTTCAAGTGTCCAGTATTTTCACAAATCATAACAGTGCAAGTATTCCTTCAATACATGTCTGTCTTACTTCAAATGTATATTTCGTTTTATATATTTTTTTTTCTTCTTCTTTATTTCTAGTTTTAATTACTGAAGGGAGAAAAAGCCTCAGAATAGCAGAGATGTCAATTGTTGACCCATCTCTAAGGGGCTCTTTTACTAAGCTGCTTTATGACCACTTCGATCATATCAATTAAGCACCATCACTTATCAGTCATAGGCTAAATTAAATACTCCCTGATTTTTGTTTTTGTTTTTATTACTCAAATCTTATTCATGCAATTCTTTTTTTTTAGTCTAAAATATTTTTTTAAAGTTCAATTAGGGCGCTGTTTACTAAGGTGCGTTAGCATTTACATAAGTAATGCCATACTGGGAAAAGACCAAAGGTCCATCTAGCCCAGCATCCTGTCCCCATGCTATGTAGGGACTGTTTTTTTGTGTATGGTGTACAGCGCTGTGTATGCCTTGTAGCGCTATAGAAGTGATAAGTTGTAGTAGTCTATAGGGATAGTGTAGGAGCTTACACGGTTAACGTGCATAGTTAACGCGTGTTAAAAATGCTAACGCGCCTATAACATGGCTTAGTAAACAGGGCCCTTAGCTTCTCGCAGTCTCACTTCTCCAGTGGGACAAGCTTCCTCCCTCCCACCTCCCACATTGAACAAAAATACCCTGGTGGTCCAGTAGGACTGCTATCCCTCCCTAGCGCCACCCCCCCATGGCCTACCTTGGTGCCATTTTGAGGAGGTACCCAAAGAGATGGAAGGGAAGGGATGCTAGTCCCTCCCTCCTCCAACTACTACTATGACGAGGTGGGCTGCCTGGATAACTGTCCCACTAGACCACTAGGGCATTTTTGTTCAATTTGAGGGGGTGGGGGAAGCTAGGAGTCCCACTGGACCACCAAGGATTTTGTGTTTTGGTGTTGGGAAGGACTGGAGATCCACCGGACCTCCGGGCCTTGTGTTTGGGGCGGGCAGGCTTAGGTTTGACAGGTCTAGGTGAAAATCCCAAACCTGTCAAACAACTTCTGTGGGAGGATTGTGCATTGAGTGCATGCCCAGGCACAATCCTCCCGCAGAAGTATCCCTATGAGTGGAGCTAACAGCATGCTTAAATCTGCATGCTATTAGCTCTGATCATAGGGGGCATTAAAGCCCCGCGCTGCTCCAGCGCTAATTTTAGAGTGATTTGAAATAGCGTGGGGCTTCTGATCATCCGCCTGTGAGTATTTTTGGCCACATCAAGATCACCATATTCTTTGACCACAAAAGGGTAGCTGAAAGTTCTTAAAGAACAGTCTTATGACTCCATTCAAATCTTGTTCAAACACAAAGGAAATGAGTAAAAGCTCTATCAGATACCTCCAAAATGGAGTCTTCTCTAATATAGCAGATAAATCTTTCAAGTCCTCTTGTTCCAGACCAGGATTTTTCAGTGCTCCTCCACTCGCCTTTTTGGTAGATAAATAATTAATCTTATTGACCGGAAGAATAGAGTCAGGGAAACTTTCTAATTTTCAATAAGAATTTTTTTAAACAAATCCATAGGGGGTACATTTACTGGTCTGGGAAAATTCATTATTCTAAGGTTCAGATACCTATTGAAGTTATCCAATAGTTCTAATTTCCTGTGGATAACTGTATTATCCTTTACTAAGTAACATTTCCTTTAATTGCTGCAAATTTTGCTTGAGTATGTTGTTCACTTTGTACAGAATCCTTTTTGATTTTATCAATGGACTGAGACAAAGCTTCTACCTTAATGGACAAGTTAGCAGTCTCCTGGGCAGATTGCGAAGCAGTAAGTCTCTCAATAGCCTGAAACAAGGTCTCCAGAGTAACCACCACAGGGGGTAAGGGAAGAGAAATAATGCCCTCCTCAGATGAACCAATTTCAGACACCATATCTGTAGTAGCGATACCCACGTCGCTGGTCTCAGTGATAAATGCCTTCCATAAACACGGAGCCAGCAATCACATCCCTGACAGCAGCCGGACATGGTGGGGCCTCAGCTACAGGGGGAGAAAGAGAAACACTCTGCCCCGGGAGCTCTGTGGCTCCTCCCGATGAAGCTCCAGCAGGGAATCCTCCCTGAAGCAGTTGCAGGCATCGAATGGAGTATCACTGCAATGACTGCTGCAGTGGCGAGGAACCTCTGGTCAGCAGAGGTAAAACCTTCACATTCCCCTTTCTTTTTGTATGAGGCATATTGATCGCAGCCAGAAAAGAGGTAACAAATCAAGCAGCAAGGACACGAAGCACACAGCAGCTGACCTCAATATGCCATCTTGCCCCCCCCCCCCCATAGCCAGCAGATATTGGGGGGGGGGGGGTTAATACCTGGAATTTTTCAATTGGATCTCCTTGGATGTCCTTGCTGTGGCCTACAGGTTCTATGTCATAGGAGTCAATAGGGAACAGAGATTCAATACAAGAAATCGAAGAGCCCGACAGCATTCAAAATTCCACCATGGCTGAACAAGCTTATTTTAAGCTACATCTAGGGTGCACGATGCAACAGAGCACGCAGAGATAACTACAGATCTGGCTGAATTCTCCTCTCCACCCATCCATGTGTGACCTAGAGCAGTTGTCTTAACTTTTCCTGGAGCAGATTGTGAGGGCTTCAGAGCAGGAATGCTAAGCCAAGCAAATTATTCTGTATGATAGTGCATTTACTTATAAGTACATAAGTACATAAGTAGTGCCATACTGGGAAAGACCAAAGGTCCATCTAGCCCAGCATCCTGTCACCGACAGTGGCCAATCCAGGTCAAGGGCACCTGGCACGCTCCCCAAACGTAAAAACATTCCAGACAAGTTATACCTAAAAATGAGGAATTTTTCCAGTCCATTTAATAGCGGTCTATGGACTTGTCCTTTAGGAATAATTATTCTAGAAGTAATTGACAGTGGGTGTGTTAATGCAGCTAACCTGCTCTAACAGGGAAGGGTTAGTGATGTAATTTGTGAGAATAAATGTCTGCACAGAGGGAATAATTTTGCCCTTAATATGTGCTGGAGCTCAGAAAGAGCAACTGGCCTCTGCAAAGAAGGTTCTAAGGGCCAAGTTAATTTACAAACAAGTGTCCACTGTGTTTGCAGTATGCCTCCCAACAGACCCAGAAAGGACTCACAAAATCTAAGATACAAGGAGTGACTCAAGGCAGTCCAATGAGAAGAAAGAGGAAAAGGCTGATAGCAATGGTCTGGCCACTAGCCTAAAGACTACAGGGAACTATGGGGAAGAAGTGCTTTGTCATTCTGAAGGGTTACATTTACGGGAATCTAGAAACAAAATTATCTACTTTGCTTTCAAGTTTTTTAATCCAAGTTGAAGTCTCTTTTTGCTTTTCTGTTCATTTTGACTATACACTCCAGTCTTATTCTGGATTTGCATGTGCATTTAATTAGTTAACAAGTAAATCAGCGCTGATAATTGCCAATTAACAAGCAATTAATACTAATTTGCAATAATTTCAATTTACATGAACAATCTACGTGTATTCTATAACATGATGCACATAAATTCTAAGTCACATAGTTGAAAAGGGGGAGCGGCCATGAGCATGGAACGGGTGACTCATGGGCGTTTCTAAAATCTATGCGCGTGGTTATAGAATACACCCAGTCCACGCATAATTTATGTGTCAATATTTACATCAAAATTTACTTGGCATAACTGCCTGTGACTAAATTTAGTCTTGCGGACAGGTGCTCAGCGTACTCTGTAAACTGCATGGAAATTTAGGCATATTTAAGCATACGTCTTTCCTCAATTATGGTCCACGTATGCACGCAATCATCTGAAAAAGAGCGCACACTCTTTGTGAAATATTGTGCTTTCTTTCCAAATAGTGCGTATTATTATCGGTGAATGAAAAAATACAAAATGTCTGCTCATTTTCATTTAACAACATGCAACATGGGATATATCGTTGATGTTTGCCATGTTGTTGCAAATGACACCCTATCCCTACTAGTTTATTGTACTATATGGTTATTTATCGATCTTTTTATTAAGAAGCACATCAAGACATTGCAATCAATAACATTAGCATCTCATTACCCTCCCCACCCTTCCACCCTAAACCCTCCCCCTTCACTTGCCAACAGCATAAAGCGCGCAGTTCGAGAGACACTAGTAACAAGTATATCCAGAGCCTATCTATTCAACAAGCGACTCCTGGCTGTGGGGGTCAGAGTGTTCCAAAATGGACTCCAACACCGTTGAAATTTTACACCCCCAACAGAGGCAAAGTCATGTTTTTCCATCCTCTCCATTCTTAGGAAACCAATCGTGCATTCTCCATTGTTGAATTGTAGGATAGTTATTGGAAAGCCACTCTGCCAGGATAACTTGTTTTGCTACTATAGTGGCTTTAGACACAAATTCTGTAAATCCACTTGGAGATGGAGGACCCAAAGTAGGATGACCAAACAAAAGTGCCGAGTCGTAATGCCATCCCGTTTTCCACATTCTGGAAACTTGTAATAGTATGTCTTTCCAGAAGCGTGCAACACCTTCAATGTCCAAAACATATTCCCAATGTTACTCCCTCAGCTCTGCACTTACAGCATGATCCCCAAGGAGATAATCCCATGTGAAACGCTCGACGTGGGGATATATAAGTGCAGCACAAACTTATATTGACATTCCCAGTGTGCAGCAAATGCAGAATATTTGCGGATGGCCAAGAGATGTGCCTTCAATTGGGCCAGCGTCAGTGAAACTTGCAAGTCTCCTATCCACAACACCAATAGCAGAGAATAATCTAGTGCAGACACAGTGTCTCTTATATGACAATGGTGAAAAGAAAGTGACACTCTCTGTTGCGCCTCCAAGGAATAGGCTGTAGAAAGTTCTTCTTGTACATCTTCTGCCAGATCCCCCCATGGAAGTGTGTTGATGTAGCGTCTCAGCTGAGCATAATAAAAGACATCCCTAGAAGGAATAGCGTGTTCAGACTGGAGATTGCGAAAAGATTTGATTCATCCTACTACTACTACTACTATTTAGCATTTCTATAGCGCTACAAAGCATACGCAGCGCTGCACAAACAGAAGAAAGACAGTCCCTGCTCAAAGAGCTTACAATCTAATAGACATGTCACCACTTGTAATAGATATACCACTCCATGTTGATGCCACCTACGAAAAGTGGGATATATACAACCCGGCACAAATGCTGGGTTGTTACAGATTGACAAGTAAGGTGTCACCCTTGGAGAGAAATGGTGTAAACGGCATAATAGAAGAAAGCCTCAGCACTTTTGGTATTGTGCCCCCGCGACACATGCAGGAGATTACTGAAATGAGATTTAAGTGACAACTGGAGCTCCAGGGCTGTGTTAGAATAGTCAGAGGGTGATCAAAACCAATCACTGGTATGTCTCATACCACTTGCTATTGTGACATGGCGTATACTTATCAATCCCAGCCCACCATATTCCACTGGGATCTGCATCGTAGACATGGAGGGCCATAATCAAACAGGGTGCCCAAGTTTTCCTGAGGGCGTCTTCGCAGGACATCACCCCGAAGGGGCAGGGAAACCCGTATTATCGAAACAAGATGGGTGGCCATCTTTCGTTTCGATAATACGGTCGGGAATGCCCAAATCTCAACTTTAGGTCGACCTTAGAGATGGTCGTCCCAGATTTCGGTGATAATGGAAACCGAGGACGCCCATCTCAGAAACAACCAAATCCAAGCCATTTGGTCATGGGAGGAGCCAGCATTCGTAGTGCACTGGTCCCCCTGACATGCCAGGACACCAACCGGGCACCCTAGAGGGCACTGCAGTGGACTTCAGAAAAAGCTCTGAGGTGCATAGCTCCCTTACCTTGTGTGCTGAGCCCCACAAAACCCACTCCCCACAACTGTACACCACTACCATAGCCCTTAGGGATGAAGGGGGGCACCTAGATGTGGGTACAATGGGTTTGTAGTGGGTTTTTGGAGGGCTCACATTACCACCACAAGTTTAACAGGTAGGGGGGGGGGATGGGACTGGGTTCGCCTGCCTGAAATGCACTGCAGTACCCACTAAAACTGCTCCAGGGACCTGCATACTGCTGTCATGGAGCTGGGTATGATATTTGAGGCTGGCATAGAGGCTGGAAAAAATATTTTTAAAAATTCTTTTTAGGGTGGGAGGGGATTAGTGACCACTGGGGGAATAGGGGGAGGTCATCCCCGATTCACTCCGGTGGTCATCTGGTCATTTAGGGCACATTTTTGTGGCTTGGTTGTAAAAGAAAAGGACCAAGTAAAGTCAGTCAAGTGTTCGTCAGGGACACCCTTCTTTTTTCCATTATCGGATGAGGAAGCCTATGTGTTAAACACGCCCCAGTCCCACCTTCGCTATGCTTCCGACACGCCCCCGGGAACTTTGGTCATCTCCACGATGGAAAACAGTTGAGGGCACCCAAATCGGCTTTCCATTATGCCGATTTGGGCGACCCTGGGAGAAGGACGCCCGTCTCCCGATTTGTGTGAAAAGATGGCCGCCCTTCTCTTTCGAAAATGAGCCCAATGGGAAGACAAGCTTTTCTTCCCTTCCAAAGAAAATATGTCAATAATCTGTACAGTCTTTTTTCATCTGACATTTTCAAATACAAGGGCAATAACTGAAACACATACAACTATCTTGGTATAATGAACATGTTGTATAATGCTATTCGCCCTAACAAAGAAATAGGCAAAGCCCCCCATGCTTACAACTTGAGCTGCGTCTCCTGTAACAGGCACTGAATATTTATAGTGTATAATTGAGTACGATCTGTTGTTATATATACACCCAGAAATTTAAGTGATCCCGGTGTCCAACTAAAAGGAAATTCTTCCTGCCACTGCGCCCGCATATCACGTAGCACCAACATGGCCTATAAGTTAGTAAGGTTCAACTTAAATCCTGACTGCTGTCCATATTGTTGCAAGCATACAAATAGTGAATCCAGTGATCGAAGTGGATCAGACAGCACCACCAATAGGTCATCTGCATATGCCAATGCCTTAATGTGTTGCCCCGCTAGAATCACCCCTTTAACCACAGTCGACGAGGAAAATTGGTGTAACAGGGGCTCCAAAGAAAGCACAAACAGAATAGGTGAAAGTGGGCACCCCTGCCTAGTACCCCGTGCAATTGGAAATTCAGCCTCCTTAATACCAGCTTCACTTTTACATTCTCTATTACGTGGCCTGGCTTCATGTGACATAGCAGGTGGTTAAACTGAAAAGCTTGGCTTGATTCCACAGCTTCAAATTTCTTATTGATACTACCTTGTTTTGATTACAAACAGCAATGAAGTTGATTAATCACTAAGTGGCACATCGTCTACTGTTTAGGAAAGCAGAATTCTTTGCACACAGCCTAGAAGGCACCAAACGGACAAAAGTTCAAAATCATTTAGGCAGGTAATTATGCAACTTATCTACATAGAAACACAGAACATGTTAGCACATAAAGACCATATGATCTATCAAGTCTACTAATCCATATCAACTGCTCAGATTTACAATCCCTTGCTCTCATTAGAGATACTCGATATTTGTCCCATGGTTTCTTCAATTCACATACAGCCCTCACTTCCACTTTTGCTTGGAGGCTTTACACATATCGCCACCCTTTCTGTGACAAAATATTTCCTTAGGTTACTCCTGAGTCTATCTCCTTTCACCCTCATCCTTTGCTCCCTTGTTCCAGAGGTTCCTTTTGATTGAAAAAGGCTCATCTCCTGAACGTTTACATGCTTCTATGGTGTAAATGTATCTCTCATATCTCCCTTCTCTCACCTTTCTAAATAGTCATATTTAGATCTTTAAGTTGATCTCCATATACTTTCTAATGAAACTGGTACCCAAAAATGTCCCTCCTCTTAATGTGGCTGGAATTACACATTATGGGGGAGGAGGGGAATTCTGTATAGATCACCCAATATTAGGTGCCAGGAGGATCCATGCCAAGCTAGTATTCTATAAAGGGTGTTCCACATAGAACGCCTTTACAGAATACTAGCTTAGCAGGCATTTCGAACCTAAACTTTAGGCGTGAGTCAAGATGGCAGTGTGAACACTACTGGTGGTGTTTGTCACCATTTTGTTACATTGCTTCCGAGACTTTTCTTTTTGATTATGCCTTCTAAACAGAGAGGGTCAAGATGTATCCCTCGACAACCGAGACATTGACTTTGATGCAACAGAAGATAGATTGGTACTTTCTGAGGGTCCGCTAGCAAAACAGAGAAGTTTGTTCCGCTGAGGTATCTGGTGAGAGAGCATCAGAGACCATTGGGCACAACACATCCTTGTCACCTCCAGTCAGCAATTCTCTCCATGTCTAGCAGTGTCCCCAGTATCACTGACGGGGCTGCCAGGATCGTACCCAGTGAAAGGACTACAGACCTGAATGAAACCGCCATAGACACCGAAAAGGTACCAGAATGGAACAGGCCTTCATGGATTTGCACTCTGCAAGATCATGGACAGAGCAAAGGAAGAGATGCTAAGGAGATAGTACTTCCTCTATTGCAAGTGCTTATAGTGACCCATATGCGATGGGTCAGCCAGAACCCCCCATGGTGGTGAGTTTGTATATCATTTGGGCTATGCTCAAGAAGCTAGAAGTTGCAGTAATCATGTCTTTGGAGAAGGTTTCTGCCCTGGTAAGGAAGGTGGAATGGATAGCAAAAAAAAAAAAAAACATTGTTTGAATCAAGTGCAAATTTCAGAAAGATAAAAGTACTGATACGTTTGGCTGTTTGGGGCCCTTATCTGAAAAATCTAAGCCAGAGAGGTCGAAGTTTGCTCTTAAATGAAGGATAAAACCATAGATTACACTGAATAACTCCCAGGTCGAGAGGGGGGTGGGGGGAAGGGAGGGAGAGGGAGGGGAAGGATAAGCGGGATAAGAGCAATAAACTAAAAGGCTGTATCACAAAATGCATAAATGACATATGTTTATTGACGGATGGTTGTATAACCAGCTTGAGATATGTTAAGGGTTAACTGCAGAGCCTTGTGTGGCTTTATTTATATTTGTTGCAAATCTAATAAAAACTGTTTAAATATAAAAAGTACTGATACGTCAGAAGATAGAAAAACTTGAAAACTATTAATAGACATTTGAATTTGCACCTGCTTAAATTTTCCCAAACCCTCTGGGATAACAGCCAGATATTTAATAAGTATTTGATGGAAGATTTACCTTTACATTTTTCTTCAGAAACTGTTCCCCTTTTGAATAGGGTGTTTTTTTGTACCAACATTTCACTCTTCTTCTAACTGGCAGGGGGTTAAACTGGTGATGTTGGGATTAATTTTCAGACTTTGATAGCTTTCCATGAAGAGTGTGTCTGAGGTGTCATCTACAGCTACACTGGTGGTACCTTGTCTTTGAACAAGAATTTAATTATGTTTTGAGTTTGTATTTTCACTACTTTCTATCTTTATTTATAGGACAGAAAGTATAGATTTATCCCGATGTATCTAAATCTACAGAAGAAAGAGAAAAGCCTTTTTGGCTTTGAGACAAGAGACTAACTCATCATAACTTCCTTCCTGTTGTATTATCCATGTAAATGCTTGATTCAATATTTAGGGGTTAAATAGATCTTCTTTAAACCAGAGCAGTTGAGAGCTCTCTTAGACTTCAAGAAAATCTCTGCAGACTCAGCTAGATTGCTAATGAAATACAGAAGAGGTATGGATAAGTTCACACTAAGCTTTTTCTTAGATTAATTTTCTACTCTTTTTTTTTTCTCTCTTTACGTTTGAGTACCCTTCTCCTCTTCCCTTTAATACAATGTCTACTGCCGAACAAAAATCAGCAGTTGAGATATGTTAGGTAATATTGTTCCTTTTTGTTTTCACAACAAAATGATGTACAGTACCTCTCTGTCAGGTTCCAAACAAGATTTAGTTCCAACACAGACTTCACAGATACAGTAAGAAGGCACCTTTTGATACTGGGAATGGTCAGGATCCAGGCCGTTCCAAATAACGGGTCTTTCCACATAACAGAATCTCCCACAGCCAAATCTCTTCTTGTTTAATCTACTCCACCCATGGGGGATGTAAATATTTATAAAATGTATGTGTTTATAGTAATACAACTATATATTTTATACATTTAAATATTACATTTATAGACTGTAATTTTTAAAAACTCACGCTCATTTCCACTTGACCCTAGTTTTACATTTCCCACAGTTTGAAATGCTAGTTCACAGAAAGGATACAATTCCCCTAGACAGGGAGAATCTTGCCACTTTACCCATTACTCTGGTGAATGCTAGATGAACAGGAATTGGTAGGATGATTAAGGGGTGATTTCATAACATGATAACTAAAAGGTTTATTTATTTATTGCAAATGAAAGTCCCTATTTTTATACAGGCGAAGTAGGCAGTTAAATGGCTTTCTAAAACAGATCTGAGAGCCTATCCCCAATAGTGCACAAATGTTCTCTACATATGTGCGCCTTCCCCAGGGCAAGTGTAAATGTGTGCATGTACTGTGCACAACCATGTGTGTATATTTTACCAAGTATGCACATGTGCTGCAGCTCTGCCCAAACTAAGCCCCTGGAAATGACTACACACAGGCCCCTGGATTCTATAAATGGCACCCAAATTTGGAAGCTGAAATTTGCATGTGGATCGAAGATGTGTGCACAAATTTAATTACCTAGAAAGCTATTAATGAGCAATGATGTCAATGATTAATAAATAATAATGCAGTTAATTGGCAGTGATTAGATTTTGCGTGTGCATCTTCCTGCACGTTATTCTGTAACAGGAACAGGATGGGTTTGGGAAGTTTTCTGCTTTGCCAGCCTCAGCTTTCAACATTCTGAATTTTACCACTTTGGGTCAAACCAATGCATCTTCACCACAAAAGGCAGGGAGAGAGGGGCAGCAGAATGACTCTTTGGTTGGGGTTGGGGTTGGAAGAGGGACAAGGAAAACCATTATGCTCTGCCCCCAGCTCTCATCACCTATTTCTTACTTTATGTTTACACTATGGGGGTCATTTATGAATGATTAGTGCATGTTATCTGCTGCAGAACTCACTTTATTACTATGGGCACTACAACAGCCCTGGAGGGCTCACATCTAATTTTGTACCTAGGAGAATTGGAGGGTTAGGCGACTTGCCAGGATCACAGGGAGTGGCGGTGGGATTTGAACTGGGCACCCCTGGATGTCAGTACTGGGCTATTACCCCCCCCCCCCCCCCCCCCCCCCCCCGCACACACACAAGCACAATCTTTTTATGGTCATCCTATCTTCCATACATTCGTTGTACAAATCATTCTTTTTTAAATAATGTATTTAATTTATTGGGATTTAATTACCACCTTTATGCTGCACACCCCCGAAGGCGGTGTACAGCAGGTCCAGTTTAACATTAAAAAAAAAAAACTTACAATTTTGTAAACAGCATAACTAGTAAAATGACCAAATATAAACATAAATACAATAAATGAGATAAACTTGGAAATATGTCAGAATAATACAAACAATACCATAATAGACAGCATGGAAGAATATTCAAATAACAGCGATATAATACAATGTCAGCAAAATACCAATGAAACACTTAGGGCATCTTTTACTAAGGCGCGCTCACGTTTTTTAGCGCGCGCTAAACGTTACAGATGCCAATGCATTCCTATGGGCTTCTCCAATGTTTAGCGCACCCACAGTTTTAGCACGCCTTAGTAAAAGACGCCCTTAATGAGCAACAGAATAGAACATTCAAATAACATAGATATGATGCTAATGCTTTTCTATGTATCTGAGAAGCCAAGTGCAGCTATATAGATGGGGATAAGATGGGTAGTACAGAGTCAACTGGGATAAATAGCTGGATAGCTAAACTCAAGGCAAAACTGCTCTAAGTTACAGGGTGTGCAGAGTGAATGTATAGTCAGTCACCAGTGTATTACAGGCTTGTGAAAAGAGCCAGGTTTTCACCTGCTTCCTGAATTAGAAGTAGTCTCAAGTTAGATGTAGTCCCTGTGGGAGTAAGTTCCAGAGCATGGGGACTAATTCAGAGAAAGCTCGCTGGTGGGTATCACATTGTACAATTTCTTTTAATGAGGGTACAGACAGTGATGCTCCTTGATTGGACCTTAGAGGTCTCAAATGTATATAGAAAGCTAACATTCTTATCCTTTAAATATTCTGGCCCATTTTGTCTGAGGACCTTGAAAATCAAACACAGTTTTAAATTTAGCTCTAAGGTACAGGTAGCCAGTGTAGTCACACCGCTTGCAGCCTTCTATCAGTTGGGCTTGCGACATTCTGAATGAGTTGGAGCTGATGCAAGCTTTTTTTGGTTTGACCAGTGTACATGGCATTAGTTTGTTGGCAAAGTATGTGGCAAAATCATTGCTGGTTCTGTTGTGGGGTTAGTAGTAGGCTGTTTAATATTTGCAGCTTTTTCAATGTTTTGAGAGAAATATTGTTTTTTGGTTGTTGATAAGGTCTGGTGGTACATTTGCCAACATGCCTCGATAAGTCGCTTGATCATTTTATACCGTACAAGATTCAGAATTTAAAAACTTGTTTGGTGAAATGTAAATATTAAGAGGAACACTGGCAGTAAACCTCACAGCCCAACCTACCCTGGCTTAAGAGTGAGGCCCCATCTTGCCACTATATGTGCAAGTCAAAACAATATAAATCCTGCATCTCCAGCTCTGTAAATATGGTATCCATAGATTCTATCCACCAACAACAACGGGGGTAGGGAGAACTAGGATGTTTACACTTCACCTTACAAAAATATACTAAAATTCATTAACAAACTTCCTCCACAACCTGGCACTATGCAAATACAAAATCCTGCAAAAAATCAGCACTAGAATGGGAAATTATATAACTATGGGCTTTATATTCAGCGGACAGCACTCAGAGAGTCTTTCACAAAGGCACGCTCATGTTTATAGCACGCGCTAAAATTGTGTACGTGCTAAACATTAGAGACGCCAATACATTTCTATGGGTGTCTCAAACGTTTAGGCGTTTAGCACAGCCACAATTTTAGCGCATGCTAAAAACATTAGCGCGCCTTAGTAAAAGATGCCCTTAGTGTTTTGCTGACTGCCAACTATGTTATGCCCAAAAATTAAATGCCGGGCCATGTCTGGACTTTTTGAAGTTTTGGGTTTGTGGAGCCAGCTAAAATATAGTGGGTTAACTGCGATATTCAGCACTTAACCAGCTATGGGGCACTACAAAGAACGGACTGATTTTTATGTGGCCCTCAGTTGTTGTGGCCGGGCTGAACACAGGCACTTAACACAGGCACTTAACTAGCCAAGTTAACTAGCCCCCCAGAACACCCCCCAAAATAGCTGGTTTTGAGTCAGGAGCTAACTGGACATTTTCAGGAGCACTGACCGGTTAAGTGCTGCTGAAAATGACAAGTTAGCCCCAGACAATTTAACCAGCCAGAAGCCATTTCTGGCTGTTAAATTTCGAATAGTGACCCACATGTGCCTATTTTTAGGCACCAAGAATGCATCTGAGCTTATTCTACAAAGAAAAAGTAGGTGCCTACCTTTCTTTACAGAATGCTAAACATAACAGATCAAATACTCAGCTATAGTTTAAATGAACATTAAGGACATAAGAGTAGCCATAATGGGTCAGACCAATGGTCCATCTAGCCCAGTATCTTGTTTCCAACAGTGGCAAAGCCAGGTCACAAGTACCTGGCAGAAATCCTAATCGTGGCAACATGCCATGCTACAAATCCTAGGGCAAGCACTTGCTTCCCCATGTCTGTTTCAATAGCAGACTATGGACAGGATAGAGACTGCCTCAACTCTTCAGGAAGTTTATTTACATAAGAACATAAGAGTATCCATACTGGGTCAGACCAATCGTCCATCTAGCCCTGTATCCCATTTCCAAACAGTGGCCAAGCCAGGTCACAAGTACCTGGCGGAAACCCAATTAATAGCAACAGTCCATGTTACCAATCCCAGTGCAAACAGTAGCTTCCCCATATCTGTCTCAATAGCAAACTATGGACTTCTCCTCCAGGAACTTGTCCAAACCTTTTTTAAACCCAGATACGCTAACTGCTGTTACCACATTATCTGGCAAAGAGTTCCAGACCTCAAGTATTTGTTGAGAGAAAATATATTTCCTCCTATTTGTTTTAAAAGTATTTTCATGTAACTTCCTTGAGTGTCCTCTAGTCTTTGTACTTTTGGAACGAGTTAAAAAAAATTTGACTTCCACTCGTTCTACACCACTCAGGATTTTGCAGACCTCAATCATATCTCCCGATCCGTCTCTTCGCCAAGCTGAAGAACCCCAACCTCTTTAGCCTTTCCTCATACAAGAGGAGTTCCATCCCCTTTATAATACCTGAGCTTAGATTGTTGAACTCGTCTGCATTATACTATTGTGAATTTTCTGCCCATACGGATACCCACTCACAAAGTACGCGCCACTGAATATTGGCAAATGCTTTTGGAATAGCATATAGCCAGAATACCGGCATTTACGTACATTCATCCTGACCAAATCGAAGCAGCTCCTTACACTATTACCCTGTGTGGCAAACCACAAGAAGCTCATCCATGAAAAGAAGGGCATTACACTGGGCCGTAGAACATCAATATACTTCCTATTGTGAAAGCACAACAAACAAGAATGTGGCAGGTCCCCACATGCTAGTGAAATACCTCAGCTTGGTCACATTCCTATTCAAACTGAATCCACAGTCATCTCCTAATTCCCAAGTCCTCACTCTCTTATCCAACCCCTGAGGGCCATGTGAAGTTTGACCACAAAAGGGGGCATAAGCATATCTGTAAATCACCACTCACCAAAATATACCCACAATATATTGGGTTGGGAGGCGGGGCTAGTGCTGAACAGACTTATACGGTCTGTGTCGGGGCTGGTGGGTGGGAGGCGGGGCTAGTGCTGGGCAGACTTATACGGTCTGTGCCAGAGCCGGTGGTGGGAGGCGGGGCTGGTGGTTGGGAGGCGGGGATAGTACTGGGCGGACTTATACGGTCTGTGCCCTGAAAAAGACAGGTACAAATTAAGGTAAGGTATACACAAAAACTAGCACATATGAGTTTATCTTGTTGGGCAGACTGGATGGACCGTGCAGGTCTTTTTCTGCTGTCATCTACTATGTTACTATGTATGTAATATCACAGAAAAAGTGCCAGTCAAACATTTCCCTACAAGGGCTCCTTTCTTTCGCTGATTCAGGATGATTCACTGCACCTCTCACTTGAACCAAAATTGCTTTCAAAATGGCTCAAAATGACTCCTACTTTCCCTCTCCTTCCATAAAAATGAGACTGGAAAAGATATTGCGATTAACTTTAAGGGGGCAATTTCCAATACGACATAGGTACTCAGACCTATATACTTTCCACCAGCTTCCAAAGGGAAAAGTAAAGGAACAGTGAACAGTAACCACAGACATCTGCACCTGCTTTTTCCCTTCCAAACAGTGTGTAGTTTTGAAAATGCAAAACTATAAGCACTGGGGCATTCCCCGCCCTAACCCCACCCAGGGATCAGTCCCACTTAATGCACTGTGTGCAGTGAAGTGGACCTTCACCCACATACAGAGTAGACAGTTTTCAGACAGGTGTACGTAACTAAATAGTCATTTTGGACAGCAACAGAAAGAAAACAAAAATTAGCCTCCCATAACCTTTAACCTTTTCTGCATTGTGAAAAATGTTCCTACAAACTGATCGCACCTGAATTTATTACAGTAACTCCTATGTTAGCAAGTCCTGCCCATTTATCACACTGATGTGCTCTCTAATCACCACATTAGCAACCCATTGTAAATGCAACACAAGGTAAAATTAGTTCTTACCTGATAATTTTCTTTCCATTAGTCCCAACAGATCAATCCAGAGACTTGTGGGTTATGTCCCTCTACCAGCAGCTGGAGATAGAGAAAACTTCAGAGGTTTCCTATATGTGGTCATGTGCAGTCACCTTAACTTCAGTATTGTCGATACCAAAACAGTGGAAGACGAAAGAGGAAGTCCTCTCCTGCCTGCAGGGCCATGCCAACCCAGTAAGCGGGGTAAGCACCGCAGGGGGGGGGGGGGCTGCCTTCAAGGGCGCCTGCTACCAACAAAAAGAACGAAAAAGTAGATGCAGCCGCAGCTAGGTTTGGTTTGAGTGTACGCAGAACGACGGCTGCGGAGGAAGGGGAAACATAGACTAACCTAAGTGGCTTCAATGTTTTGATGTCATGCCGCCCCCTGTTCTCAATCAAACTTCCTTGGAATCTCCCATCTGCTTCGAGTCTTTAGCAGTGAATTAGAAGCCATCAGACAGCTGCCAATGAGAAGGCGGCTTTTGTCTAGGGGCAGGACTGACTGCGAGAGGCAGTCAGGGAGACTGCTGTTAGCTGAGGCAGCATGGAGAGAGCGGTGGATAGTGTCGCACGCTTCTATAAAGAGCTGCCCAAAGTGGTGAGAGGCTTGGTGTTTGCTGTTTCATGGTTCTTTAGCAGATTTTAGATTGTTAACTTTCACGAGTCTTTTGTGTCGCACTTGGAAAGGAAGTCAGTTAAACTGGAGGTTTTGCTTTCTACAGTGTTAGGTTTTGTGGAACTAGTTTAGTATAAGGAGCTGCTTTTTGTGCCACCCCCTCCCCCCGGCCAAATTCGGACTCCAGCATCATGCGTAGTCTTTAACTTGGTGATTGGGGTATTTGACCCAGTGTATCCATTTGTATAATGGACTCCTATGTGCAATGCTTCTCTGGCATTTTTCTATACCCCCTGCAAGCAGATTAAAGTAACATGTCGGAGTCCATATAGTTCACTTTCCTTTAGTGTACAAATTATACTGATTTAAATGTTGAATAAAAACATGGTAAAAAAAAAAAAAACCATTCACAGAATGGTGAAAGAGAACAGAAGCTGGTTCTAAAATATATATTCTACAAGCACTCATGCTTCCTTACATAGCTAGCAGCTGAGACTTATGCTTAAACTGGATTCTTTTGGAAATTACATTTTGAGATCTCAAAAAACTAAAGAGCACTTCTCTGAAATATGTGTACAGTATGTAACTATGTAAACATAGGTAATGAGCTGACATGTTGTAGCCACATGGAAATCTCTGCACAATATACAGAATCCTGGGGCTTGTGGCTACTAGGAAGGGTGCCTATTTTTATTTGGCACCATTCCTCTGGAACACACTTCCTTTGATATGGAGAAGTGGCCTAGTGGTTAGAGCATTAAGCTTGACAGCCAGAGGTAGCCAGTTCAAATCCCACTACTGCTCCTTGTGATGTTGGGCAAGTCACTTAACCCTCCATTGCCTCAGGTACCAACTAGACTGTCAGCCCTCCTGGGACAGGGAAATACCCAGTGAACCTGGATGTAACTCACCTTGAGCTACAACTGAAAAGGTGTGAGCAAAATCCAATAAATATGGAAAATCACTGAAACAATTTAAACAGATATTGAAGGCACATTATTTTACTCTTGCTTTGTGTGTGTCTCTCCCTGAGGGTTGATGGGGGTCAAGCCCTGGGTAACGGTGAGCCTGTTGTTTACTGTTGCTATCTGTATGATTGCTTTGTTCTGTTTGTTTCTTTCCTATGTGAACATTGTAGTTCCTTTTATGTGTTGTGTTTTATTGTTTTTTATTATTGTACACCACTGTGATCTTTCTGTGGTAGAAAGCCTAGCGGTATAGCAAATTTAATAAACTGTACCTGTAACTGCTGTATATTAAAGTGAATTTTAGAAAGAACATGTAAACTGGAGTTGAGATGTCTAGATTGAGATATTTGAAGTTCCACTAGTATTTTAGAACAGGATCTGCTGATGTAGAGTCTGTTCTGAAATACATTGAGAAATGGAGGTTTATGAGCTGGTTACATGTGGTGGGGGCATCCATTTTATAACAATAAAAGTTTACAAAATCAAAGGGATTAATATTGCCATTTTAGAAGCATATAAGTGTATTTTTCTTAAAGCTGTCAAAAAGTGCAATATCCCTTTCAAGTTTCACTTTCAGGGGGTAACATACTGTGGCTGCTGTGTTAGTCAATTTTAAAGGTAATAAATAGGCAATCCCACAAAGATGCACTCCATCTTTCAGCTCCTATTTCCTTTGCATCTTGTGCCACACGGGGGGGGGGGGGGGGGGCAACTGATAGTCTGCAGGGGGGCACCAGAGACCCTAGGCACAGCCCTGCCTGCCTGCATAAAGCCCATGTATGCTCCTTAACCGCCCCTGCGGGAGGGTAACAGAAGGTTTCCTTTATGTTTTGATTTGCCTTTTTCTTTTTTCTGTAGCCAAAAATCAAATGAAGGAATCTGATGAAACTGAGGCAATTAGAAGAAAACACTCAACCCAGAACAACAAAGGGCGGGCCTCTGGATTGATCTGTTGGGACTAATGGAAAGAAAATTATCAGGTAAGAACTAATTTTACCTTCCATAGCGTCCCACAGATCAATCTAGAGACTTGTGGGATGTACCAAAGCAGTCCTCAAGTGCGGTGGGGTACTACAACCTCAGCAAGACTGGAGCAATGATCCACAGGCCGCGGGTACATGTGCTGCCATGTCAAATCTGGAATGCCTAGCGCTGCCATGCTAAGCCTGGCAAGGGAAGGACAGCAAATCAAGTGGGTGATCTGCAAAAAAAAGCCATCCACGGCAGGAGAGAGGACCAAGGGGCCGAATTGCAAAGGGCAGCCACGGAAGCCAGACGGGACATGGAAAAGGAAGTCAACTGCACTCTGGAAGAAAGCGCTGTCACCCGCAATGGGAAAGACTGTCCCATACAGAGGCCAGCTGAAGAAATTGCCTCTCTCAGACAAAGGCCACTGTGGCTCTTGAAACCAGATCCCCTTTCTTGTGACCAGCCAGACGACAACATGAGGGTATGCCAGGAGGCATTTCTGCTCAGCAGGTCAGGAATCTGATGATTCTACCGCAGTGTGGGTGTTTTGTAAGGAGTCACCACCTTTCTATATACCTTGGGCTCTTCAGGTTCTGAATATGTCTGCTTCTGATCCTGCCACAGCTACTCCTGCTAATCTTAAAATGGTGAGCACTAGAAGACCTCTACAGTCTTTAGCAGTGCATAAGGCTATGTAGGTAGTCACTTCTGCTCAGTGGGTCATCCCAGGCACTGCCCCACTATGCAGACACGTAGCTAGGTGGGGTGCAAGGGGAGCAGCTGCTCCCCTAAAAGGATTTTGAATAAAGTGGCACTTATGCGGAACAGCTCTTCAGCATCACACTGACGCCTCTTCTACAAAAGATCTGCTCCTCCTGACATCAAAACTGCTATGTCCACATTTGCCAATCTAAAAATGGCGAGCCTTCCTATGGTACCTTCCTATGGTCCCAAGCAAAGCAAGAAGCAAAGAGTTGACCAATGGAACTCGCTGGTCACTTCCAAATAGTATAAGGAAGAGAAAAAGGTGGAATGGGACGGAAGGCAGAAACCACTGTATGCAGAAAAGACAGGACTGTGCGCCCGTCACCAGTAGAAATCCAGAGGATCTCAAACGGATGAAGTTGGGAGTTCTGAGAACCTGTCTGGACTGGATTGCTAAAGAAAACTAGGCTGCCCAGGACGATAGCCCTGGTGTCGTAACGATAAGGGCGAGCCTGACCCGACCGAAAAGAACTTGTAGACATGCCTCAGGAAGACACTGAGTCTATAAGTCACCCAGGTCTTCCACCAATTTCATGGAGTCCTCAAACAATAGTTGCCCTGAAAAGTGAGCTGAACCAGCAATCATTAGAAGCTGCATTCACCACCCAGCAGCGCAACCACATCAAATGACAGGCTGTGACCACCAAAAACGTCTGTTTGACGCCCTAAACAAATCATAGAAGAAAACTGGCTATTAAGCCGGCCTCAACTCTACATCTGGCAAGTGAGGAGGCGGCCAACTGTCTGCCTTCTGGAAAGGATCCGAAATCTGTTGCCGCCAGCTACGGCATACCCTAGCAGCATACAAGCTGCAGATAGCCACCTCCAGGGAGAGAGAACTGAAATATCAGCAGAAATCGCCAATTGAGACTAAGCTGGCTTGAAGGGAACCATAGAGATAGGGAACAAAGCAGAAAAGGAACCCATGAAGTGGTCTGGTATGGACTCAGACCCATGGGGGAATGTCCAAGAAAGAGAACTTTGTGCCCATAACTTGAACCTATTCCCATATCCTGGACCTGGTAGGAAAAGTAAAACCTGACTTGGGTTGGAATCTGTTGCTGAGAAGCAAAATAAAAAAAAGGACTTCCCAAACTTATATGAAACAGCACTCCCTGAAAAGCCAAGATTTGTGAGGGAAAAAACTGACTCTTGGTGACACTGCTTACCAATCCTAAGGACGAGTAGGTATCTTGGATGAAGTTTGCAGAGTCTCTTGATAGAGAGAGCCGCAAATCAGCCAGTCACAAGGTATGGATGAACCTGCAATCCATCCTCACGAAGGAAAGCTGCCACTACCACCATGACCTTGCAAAAATGCCCTCAGTAACATGGAAAGGCTGAATGACATGGTCAAAAATCGCTAAGATCCCTCTGCAGCAAGGAGCACTGGGAATATGAAAGTAAGTTTCCTTGAGGTCCAGGGAGGCAAGAAACTCTCCCCACCAGACAGAACCATTACACACTGCAAGGTTCCCATTGTGAAAAGTTGAACCGTAAACACTCTAGACTCTTATGATGTCCAAACTCAGCTGGAAGGAAGCTCCCTGGTTGGAACTACAAAACAAAGTGAACAACTTCCCATTCCCCAATTGCAACTGGGGACAGACTCAACTGCGCCTAAAGGAAGAAACCTTGGCAAGGTGGCAAGAACTGCCTGACAGTGTTGAACTTGCATGTAGACTCAAAGAAAAATCTGTACTGAAGTCCAGGTTGTAACTGTTGGATAGAAAAACTAAAACACATTTGAACTGAGGTAATCTTGGTTCACTCCTCCTGAAACCAGTACAGGAGTCTTGCCTGAGGAGTGAACTGAGACTCCATCATTGGAAGATGCAGCAGGCATAGGTTGACCTGGAGTTGAAGCAGAGCTCATTCTACCAGCAGCCAGGTGGCTTGTCGAAGTGGAAACCCTGAAAGTGGTTTTCCTGGCCCCACAAAACCTACGACAAAACCAAGCAGATTAAAAATCATCCTTAAACTCGTCCCCTGGCAATCTCCGAGACTTGAAAGTCCCTCAGGTCTTTACCCAACTGCCCTAGATCTTCTACAGTCCCAAGATTACTTCCAAAAGGCAGGTTGCCAAATGAGACTTGGAAGCCACATCAGTGGTCTGATGCCTAAGCCAGTGCTAACTTCTTGCAGATATGGACAAGAATTGGCTGGTGTGACTGTGCACTATAACTGCTGCACATTGGAGCTAACAAATGCAGATCAGAACCAGAGACAGATGGTGTAGCAGAATATGGCTGTTGCACCATTGCGACCTACAGATAACAAGCTGAAGTGGGTCGTGAAGCAGCACCCCTAGCACTTTGTGCTTACTCTCAGCTGACTGTAACAACTATTAAGCTACCTCTACATTGAAGTAGCTCCTGGACCACTCCTCATGAAATGTAGGTACCCCAATACCATGAAAGGATGCCAAAAATACCATAGAAGCAATCAGAGGTACCGGGTACTCTGCAGATACCGGGGTAGCTGAAGCTAGTAATATGCAAAGGTGTGGCCAGTATCAGGGTGCAAAGAGAGAGAGAAGGGAAATCTAGTACAGTAGAGTTCTGATAACTGTTCCAGTCATGCAAGAACTGCTTGGCCAGGCAAACAGTATGAGAGAATTAAATAAAATATGCCCCATTGGAAACCTAGCTGAGCCCACAGTTTCTAATAGGACGGATAAAACCAGCCTTGAACATGAACCTTCAGGCTGAAAGGCCAGCCACCTTCCTGAATAAAACTAGTTTGATGTAAACAGTACACACAGAGCAAACGTCACCAGGGCAACACAAAGGGTGCAGGATTACCATGGAAACCGAGAGAAACCTCAACATTTCTCACAGAAACATAGAGTCAACAGCCCTAAGCCTGACTAACTAAACAAATTGTATGGCCATGCTCTGAGAAAGGGGAAGAGGGAAAGAGTGGAAAACCTAGAGTAGGATCCCTAATCCTGATCCCTTTCTCCCTTCCATTAATGATGTACACACACCCTGAACCTCCTCAAGGAGGGTCCAGAAATATTCTTAGTGTAAATCACCTAGTGAAGCACAGGCATCTCTACCTGAAGACTTTCAGACAGTCAGTACTTTCCAAGCTGCAGCTTAAAGCTCTCCCTGCCACAGAACAGCTGCAGGGGTCTAATGGGTCTCGACCACACCCCTGGAAAGCTGCGGGAGACTCAAAGCTGTGGGAGACCCAAAGACTCCCACAGGAGTCTGCAAACCTCCCCAGGCCTCCTTTCTTATAAGCCCTTAAATATCAAATATGAAGAAACTGGGAGTGATCCACCCCAGTTCCCCAGTCACATTTCTGAAAAGCTTACATATAAAACTGCCTGAATCGCAAGCAAATCAGGCCCCAGGGGAGAGCCGGCGCTTCAGCATTGCCATGTGGTGCAGCAAGAAAGATGGTGCCCTCAAGCGCACACGCATAGGTGCCAACTGTTCAAAATGGAACAATGGAAATAACCCCTCTCTGGACACTTACAAGGTATTTTCTCAATATTGGGGTGCTCAAGCGCCCACAGCACCCACAGAGTTGGCTCCTATGCGCGCACGCACACCCAAGAAAAAAACTGCCCTGTGCCTGCCAAAACGAGCCGGGAAGGAGCACACCGCTCCACGGAGTTGGGCTGTACAGTGGATCTCCAGCATGGGGAACTGCAGTAGCTCAGTGGCTCTCACACTGGCAGCCACTTTTGCTCTGCCCCACCAACGCAGATAGGATAATGACTACTCACCCCCTTGGGAATCGCTGTCGCATGCCAAGTCGGTCCTCACACCATTCAGCCGGTACTGCAAACCAGCATAAGCTTGCCACACTGGACAAATCAGACTGAGGAGATTTTTTTTTTAAACAGTGCTCAAACGACATTTTTTTTTTAAGGCAGGAGAGGACACTGGAGCAAAAGAAACCTCACTCTTTTTAAAGTCAGGAGAGTGAGAACCACAAACCCCAGTCAGGCAGAGAGGAGGGGTTGATGGGGGAGGTGTGCACCCAAGTCCCAGGACCAGGACACCTCAGACCCCAGAAGCTCGACTAGACCCAGGGGACCTGGCCAGGAGTAAATCAATCCAGAGCTGAACAGACATGACCATCCACCTGCTAGATAGAGAGAATACTGAAGTTAAGGTGACTGCACATGACCACATATAGTAATCCTCTGAAGTTCTCTCTATCTCCACCTGCTGGTAGAGGGACATAACCCACAAGTCTCTGGATTGATCTGTGGGATACTATGGAAACTTCACATTATACGCATTAGGATGCGACTTTACATTAAAAATGTGTAGTTGAATGGACTACAATTCCTTTCCAAAAATTAGAACAATGAACTCAAGTCAGCCAATACCATTCTGCTGCTCTACATTCTGCCATTTAATGAATAAATTCCAAATTAATGATCCTCCCTTATGGGACATTTTTCCCCCACAGGCAAAGAATAGCCAGTAATCAAATAGCACATTAAAAGTAATATGTGAACTGCTTTCACAGGTTATACCTGCCAAATTCTTCTAAAAGGTTAATCCTGCTTCAGCTGTTTACAGGGCATAAATATCCCTTATTATGTTAACAGCTACATTGAAATTATTGTGCCAAGGTCAGGATCATCTGAATAACCAAATTCTTGATTTCCTGGTGACCCAAAAGCCAGGCTGAGATGAAAGCTGCGACAACAACTGGAAGGACTGGGGCTGGAACGGCAGGAGATGTAAGCAGCAGGAACTCTCCAGAAGGCCTTTTCCATTTAAATCCTGCTTCAGTGACAGAGTAATTAATGAGAAAATGCCTGGGGAAACTGTATGCCTGAAGATACTTTATTAACAGTCTAAATCATGTGAACCGCACTGCGGTCATTTGAGCAAACTAGTCATTTGAGCTGCACGAGTTAGCCGCAAACGAGTGCAGGAAAAGCTCTGTAATTCACAATGTGTTAACTAAATAATTGTCCCCCATCACTGGTGCATAATGCCCAGGGTCAGCTTGGACTACAGGCTATTGGTGAGCTGGTAAAATATATTACCACTGTAGCAGGATCCTGGCACACTCAAGTATGCCTGGAAACTGAACAATATACAGAGCAGTTTGGGGGAAGGGGGGGGGGAAGAACTACACTATAGCAAAAATGAAAGAAAAAAAATTTGATCAAAATCAACTTGAAATAAAAACACAGTGTGCACGAACGTTACTGAACATGGTATTATGAAGACCAGAGGAAAGGATGAGCCTTGGAAATCATCTTGGCTTCTACACTGGAAAATTCAGAATTCATATACTGGAGTATGTTCCCAAGGCACCCTGCAAAGTCTCTCTTGAGGTGGCTCACTTTTGCAGGAAAAGTGAAAAAAATGCCCAGGGTCGAACGTGTCCAGATAGCTGCAAATTTATGCAGTCTAGTAACTGCAGCCCAGAAGTCAGCATCTCACAAAATCATGGGCTCAGAGGATCAAACACTGTCTATTTGGGTGAACAGATACCATAGAGTTATATATTTCTAGCATAGTATTTAGTTTCCCACTGGAACCACTGTAGATCCAGCTAGACTATGCAAATGCCCTTTCATTGGTTTGCCTCAGTATCACTTGAGAAAATTTCAAACCTTGCAAAATAAAGCCTTCATATTTTGAGTATATACAGTGGTGGAAATAAGTATTTGATCCCTTGCTGATTTTGTAAGTTTGCCCACTGACAAAGACATGAGCAGCCCATAATTGAAGGGTAGGTTATTGGTAACAGTGAGAGATAGCACATCACAAATTAAATCCGGAAAATCACATTGTGGAAAGTATATGAATTTATTTGCATTCTGCAGAGGGAAATAAGTATTTGATCCCCCACCAACCAGTAAGAGATCTGGCCCCTACAGACCAGGTAGATGCTCCAAATCAACTCGTTACCTGCATGACAGACAGCTGTCGGCAATGGTCACCTGTATGAAAGACATCTGTCCACAGACTCAGTGAATCAGTCAGACTCTAACCTCTACAAAATGGCCAAGAGCAAGGAGCTGTCTAAGGATGTCAGGGACAAGATCATACACCTGCACAAGGCTGGAATGGGCTACAAAACCATCAGTAAGACGCTGGGCGAGAAGGAGACAACTGTTGGTGCCATAGTAAGAAAATGGAAGAAGTACAAAATGACTGTCAATCGACAAAGATCTGGGGCTCCACGCAAAATCTCACCTCGTGGGGTATCCTTGATCATGAGGAAGGTTAGAAATCTGCCTACAACTACAAGGGGGGAACTTGTCAATGATCTCAAGGCAGCTGGGACCACTGTCACCACGAAAACCATTGGTAACACATTACGACATAACGGATTGCAATCCTGCAGTGCCCGCAAGGTCCCCCTGCTCCGGAAGGCACATGTGACGGCCCATCTGAAGTTTGCCAGTGAACACCTGGATGATGCCGAGAGTGATTGGGAGAAGGTGCTGTGGTCAGATGAGACAAAAATTGAGCTCTTTGGCATGAACTCAACTCGCCGTGTTTGGAGGAAGAGAAATGCTGCCTATGACCCAAAGAACACCGTCCCCACTGTCAAGCATGGAGGTGGAAATGTTATGTTTTGGGGGTGTTTCTCTGCTAAGGGCACAGGACTACTTCACCGCATCAATGGGAGAATGGATGGGGCCATGTACCGTACAATTCTGAGTGACAACCTCCTTCCCTCCGCCAGGGCCTTAAAAATGGGTCGTGGCTGGGTCTTCCAGCACGACAATGACCCAAAACATACAGCCAAGGCAACAAAGGAGTGGCTCAGGAAGAAGCACATTAGGGTCATGGAGTGGCCTAGCCAGTCACCAGACCTTAATCCCATTGAAAACTTATGGAGGGAACTGAAGCTGCGAGTTGCCAAGCGACAGCCCAGAACTCTTAATGATTTAGAGATGATCTGCAAAGAGGAGTGGACCAAAATTCCTCCTGACATGTGTGCAAACCTCATCATCAACTACAGAAGACGTCTGACCGCTGTGCTTGCCAACAAGGGTTTTGCCACCAAGTATTAGGTCTTGTTTGCCAGAGGGATTAAATACTTATTTCCCTCTGCAGAATGCAAATAAATTCATATACTTTCCACAATGTGATTTTCCGGATTTAATTTGTGATGTGCTATCTCTCACTGTTACTAATAACCTACCCTTCAATTATGGGCTGCTCATGTCTTTGTCAGTGGGCAAACTTACAAAATCAGCAAGGGATCAAATACTTATTTCCACCACTGTACATCAGAAGCATGCAACTTCACTTTATGTTCAGTACCACTGGTTACCAGTGTAATTTAGACTTCAATTTAAAATTTTGGTTTTGACACACAAGGCATATCATGAGCAGGTACCATTTCCTCTTGTGTCTGCTAAAAATGTATGTTTCCAATAGGGAGTTACACTCTTCAGAGTCACATAATTTGATCATCCGAGGGACTAAGGAGGCACGGCTGAGTGTCACGCGTAAACGGGCTTTTTATGTGGTAGCCTCAGATCTTTGGAACAAAATGCCTGTAATGTTGTGGACAGAACATTGCTTACAGTGTTTTAAACGGATGTTAAAAACATATTTGTTTTCACTGGTTTTCCCTAATATTAGTTAAGGGCCTTTGATTCTCATCTTTTGGAATGCTTGCTGAGTGTTGTGGCCTTTCCTATACCATTGTATTTCCTTTCTTTTATTTATTTATTTATTGTTCACTTATATCCCACATTTTCCCACTCATGCAGGCACAATAATAATGATTTTATTGATATCTTGTTATGTAGGGCTATAGATTTAAAAAAAAAAAAACACATAAATAACTGTGTGTATGGGTTGAACTATAAAGAGTACCTAATTGATAAAACTGTGAATGTAGTCCTATAAAGGGGCAGCTCTATAACAAGTCACTTACATTTATGGACCGATTGTGCAGCTATCAGAACAGAATACTGCCCTTTCCTTGCCCGAGTGTACACTTACCTACTGAAATGCCAGCAGGGCACCTAATTGGTAGTCTACAAATGCAAACTCAATGGCATAGCGTGTACTTGTAAGGGGGCATTCACATGGATAGGCACATACAGAATACTGTATGCTGCCCATATGCTTGCTACATATAGACGCCCCCAAATTACACCAGCTCTATGACAGGTGTACATATAGGCATCTAAGTTCTCATCCCATGTTACAGGGGTGCTTAAATGCAGGTGTCCTGTTGTCCATATAAGATTCAACATATGGCACCTGGAAAATTTGTGTGGAAATCATTTTCACCTAAGCATATACTATAAAATTTCTGCGCAGATTACAGAATACGTTGATGGTGGTCCATGTGAATATATTTAATCATGAGGAATTATTATTTATTTTGGATTTTGCTCACATCTTTTTCAATAGTAGCCCAAGGTGAGTTACATTCAGGTACACTGGGTATTTCTCCGTCCCTAGAGGACTCACAATCTAAGCTTGTACCTGAGGCAATAGAGGGTTAAGTGACTTACCCAAGATCACAATTACGCCAAGCAGAACCTGGTGTAAGTCCCAAATTCTAAATTAGGGGCAGAGCAGGTATATTCTATAACACTGCACGTAAACTGTTGGAACGCCCACGACCCACCCATTCCAAGCCCATGGCCATGCCCCCTTTTTGATAGCGTGCATTACAATTTACATGCACCATGTTAATAAAATGTGCTTAGTGAGTTCTGTGCACAAGTCCTAATTAATGCCAATTAGTGCTCCTAATTGTTAACATCCATTTAACAGCGCTGATTGGCTTGTTAATCAATTAGGTTATGCGCATTGTTACGGGATCTGCCTGGGATTTCCATGCGGAAATCTAGCACCATATATAGAATCTGGGGGAATAATCCATTAATTTGAAAAGAAAAATGTACTCATTCCTAATTAAGCCCCTGATTCTACAAATGGCGAACAAAGATTGGGCATGTGGTTACAGAATAGGGTCACTTGTGTGCACAAACTAATTGGTTGAATTGGTAATAACTACTATTGCTTATTTCTACAGAGGTACTAGACATCCGCAGCGTTGTACACTGGACATGAAGAGACAGACCCTGCTCAATAGAGCTTACAATCTAGTTAGGACAAATAAGGGATAAGGTTAAAGAGTAGCAACATTCCATATGGAATCCCAAAGAGTAGAAAGATTCCGGAATTCCAAACACTACTACTACTTATCATTTCTATAGCGCTACCAGACATACACAGCACTGTACACTGGACATGAAGAGACAGTCCCTGCTCGACAGAGCTTACATTCTAATTAGGACAAACAGGACAAATAAGGGATAAGGGAATTACTAAGGTGGGGAAGATAAAACAGACATGGGTACTGTACAAGTGAATAGGGGTTAGGAGTTAAAAGAAGCCTCAAAAAGGTGGGCTTTTAGCCTAGATTTGAAGACAGCCAGAGATGGAGCGTGACATACCGGCTCAGGAAGTCTATTCCAGGAATATGGCGTAGCAAGATAAAATGAATGGAGCAGTGGAGGAGAAGGGTACAGATAAGAGACTTTTACCCAATGAATGGAGTTCCTGCGGAGCAGTGTAGGGAGAGAGAAGAGTGGAGAGGTACTGAGGAGGTGCAGAGTGAATGCACTCGTAAGACAATAAGAGGAGTTTGAACTGTATGCAGAAATGGATAGGGAGCCAATGAAGTGGCTTGAAGAGAGGGCTAATATAAGCATAGTGACACTGGCAGAATATAAGTCATGCAGCAGAATTTTGAACAGATTGAAGGGGAGAGAGATGGCTTAGTGGGAGACCTGTGAGAAGCAAGTTGCAATAGTCTAAGCGACAATCAATAATTGGCCTTAAGAGCTCACTGGCACTAATTAGGAGTTAGGTGCATATCTGATCTATGCCCCTATTCCATAAACAATGCGCATAATTTGTATAACATGCATCACCTAAGGAGGCGTGGCCATGGGAGGTGCTTGAGGTCAGGGACATGCCCAGCATTTAATCATGGTTTTATAGAATGCTTGTATTTGCCTGAATGCCAGTAGGTAGGCATGAGCATTTATACCAGCCTTTGACTGGTGTAACTGGTCAGACCCACCGTTAGGCATGAGAATGTGGACTTAAGCTAGTGTTCTATGAAGATAGTTCCGTGTGCAACTGCAGTTATAGAAGTCTTGCTTAGCGCCCTGTATCGTGGCACCTATCTTTAGGCACCGTTTACTGAATCGACCCCTACAACATCCACTACAGAATCACATTTTCCACTTTTCCTGAAGACTAAGGGTCAAAACGGATCTGGACCAGACAGAGCTCTGAAAGCACAATAAGTGGGTCAGAAATGTTCCAAGGCAGAAGAAAAAGCATGGCTGGCCAGCTGCTGCAGTACATTCTGAAAAAAAAAGCAAAAGCTATGCGTGATCTGGGAGTCGCTGCTTTAGTTTTCTGAATCAAGACAAGACCATGCCAAGGTACGGCCATTTTTCACCTGCTTTCTGAAGTGTGTATATCTGTGTGTGCCAGAAACTAGTTCCATTAGTTGTAGCAGGAACAACTTCTTGGCTGGCTGACTGAACAGCATTGCTCTGTGACTTGGCAGGAGAATGCAGTTTAAGTGTTCCATTCATTCCTAACATCTTCATTCACTGTAGTGTCTCTCAGTTTCTTGAATGTTAACTAATACATTAAAATGATGATACAATAGGATCAAGATTTCCCAAAGCAAACAAGTTAGCTAATTCCAAGTCCCACATTTTATTTAAAATTCTTTTTTTTTTCTGATAGAATAGTCTCCCATACAGCAACAGACAGAAAGAAATTAGGGTCCCATAACCTTTAACCTTTTTCTGCTTTGTGAAAAATGTTCCTACAAATTGATCACTTCTGAATTTATTACAGTAATACCTATGTTAGCAATTCCTGCCCATTTATGACGCTGATATGCTCTTTAATTACCACAACAGATGCTCTAGTGAGTCAGTACGAGTATTTGAGCATCTTTCAATTGAAAGGATGCTCTGGAATGAGGAGGCAAAGGATGAAGGTGGAAGGGGACAGACTCATAAGTAACCTGAGGAAATACTTCTTCGTGGAAGGATTGGTGATTTTGTGAAATGGTTTCCCAATGGAAGTAGTGGAGATGAAAACAGTATCTGAATTCAAGAGCGCTTGGGACAAGTACATAGGATCTCTAAGGGAGTGATAGGGAGAGTAGATGGCTTGGATGGGCAGAATGGATAGGCCATATGGTGTTTATCTGCCTACATTTTTCTCTGTTTCTATGATCTGCCAATGGACCACATCCAGTTGGTCTTTGTCTACAGAAAGAGGGACTGATTCTCAAAGAGGGGGATGGGATGTTGATATACAGTGGGGGAAATAAGTATTTGATCCCTTGCTGATTTTGTAAGTTTGCCCACTGACAAAGACATGAGCAGCCCATAATTGAAGGGTAGGTTATTGGTAACAGTGAGAGATAGCACATCACAAATTAAATCCGGAAAATCACATTGTGGAAAGTATATGAATTTATTTGCATTCTGCAGAGGGAAATAAGTATTTGATCCCCCACCAACCAGTAAGAGATCTGGCCCCTACAGACCAGGTAGATGCTCCAAATCAACTCGTTACCTGCATGACAGACAGCTGTCGGCAATGGTCACCTGTATGAAAGACACCTGTCCACAGACTCAGTGAATCAGTCAGACTCTAACCTCTACAAAATGGCCAAGAGCAAGGAGCTGTCTAAGGATGTCAGGGACAAGATCATACACCTGCACAAGGCTGGAATGGGCTACAAAACCATCAGTAAGACGCTGGGCGAGAAGGAGACAACTGTTGGTGCCATAGTAAGAAAATGGAAGAAGTACAAAATGACTGTCAATCGACAAAGATCTGGGGCTCCACGCAAAATCTCACCTCGTGGGGTATCCTTGATCATGAGGAAGGTTAGAAATCAGCCTACAACTACAAGGGGGGAACTTGTCAATGATCTCAAGGCAGCTGGGACCACTGTCACCACGAAAACCATTGGTAACACATTACGACATAACGGATTGCAATCCTGCAGTGCCCGCAAGGTCCCCCTGCTCCGGAAGGCACATGTGACGGCCCGTCTGAAGTTTGCCAGTGAACACCTGGATGATGCCGAGAGTGATTGGGAGAAGGTGCTGTGGTCAGATGAGACAAAAATTGAGCTCTTTGGCATGAACTCAACTCGCCGTGTTTGGAGGAAGAGAAATGCTGCCTATGACCCAAAGAACACCGTCCCCACTGTCAAGCATGGAGGTGGAAATGTTATGTTTTGGGGGTGTTTCTCTGCTAAGGGCACAGGACTACTTCACCGCATCAATGGGAGAATGGATGGGGCCATGTACCGTACAATTCTGAGTGACAACCTCCTTCCCTCCGCCAGGGCCTTAAAAATGGGTCGTGGCTGGGTCTTCCAGCACGACAATGACCCAAAACATACAGCCAAGGCAACAAAGGAGTGGCTCAGGAAGAAGCACATTAGGGTCATGGAGTGGCCTAGCCAGTCACCAGACCTTAATCCCATTGAAAACTTATGGAGGGAGCTGAAGATGCGAGTTGCCAAGCGACAGCCCAGAACTCTTAATGATTTAGAGATGATCTGCAAAGAGGAGTGGACCAAAATTCCTCCTGACATGTGTGCAAACCTCATCATCAACTACAGAAGACGTCTGACCGCTGTGCTTGCCAACAAGGGTTTTGCCACCAAGTATTAGGTCTTGTTTGCCAGAGGGATTAAATACTTATTTCCCTCTGCAGAATGCAAATAAATTCATATACTTTCCACAATGTGATTTTCCGGATTTAATTTGTGATGTGCTATCTCTCACTGTTACCAATAACCTACCCTTCAATTATGGGCTGCTCATGTCTTTGTCAGTGGGCAAACTTACAAAATCAGCAAGGGATCAAATACTTATTTCCCCCACTGTACCACCTCTCAGTGGTTACAATCAAAGCGATTTACATATTATATACAAGTACTTATTTTGTATCTGGGGTAAAGTGACTTGCCCAGAATCGTAACATAGTAGATAATGACAGATAAAGACCTGTACAGTCGATCCAGTCTGCCCAACAAGATAAACTCATTACATAGGGTATGATGTGATACTTCATATGTACACCTGATCTTGATCTGTCCTTGTCATTTTCAGGGCACAGACCATATACGTCTGCCTGGCACTGTCCTTGCTCTAAAATTTCTGAAGTTGTCGAAGCCCCTGAAAAGCTCCACTGCAGCCCATCCAAATCTATTCAGCCACGATCAGGGCACAGACTGTAGAAGTCTTGCCCAGCACTGGCTTTGCTTCCCAATTAGAAGTTAGCTGCAATGGAAATCAAACCCCATTCCCCTGGTTCTCAGGCTGCTGCACTAACCATTAGGCTACTCCTCCACTCCAAGGACTGCAGTAGAGCCACATGCAGCTGTCTGAGCATGAGGCTTCTACCACAAACATAATACCGTGCAAGGCACAAAGCAAATTATATACAGATTATATGCACAGAAAATTTGCAGCTAAATGGAGGTAGGAATGCACACAAAGGTTTTATGGCACTTGTTCTTCTGCACCTAAATTATGAGCCTAACAAAAATGTCTTGCATATGGAATTTTTGAAAGGCTCATAATAGGTGCAGAAGAGCAGGCAGAGATGTGTGCTTTTTCTTTTGGTTTTGTTTGGACAAGAACGCATTTTTGTTATTTCCAGTCTGCCTTTAAAACTTGCAGAACCTTCCTTCTGCTTGTAAAATAATACAAAATCAGCAGTTAAATGTGAATATTGACAAGAAATCCCTTTCCTCAAAACCTTTGAAGCTGACCCAGAGCTGGAGAAAAAAAATTCTCTCATTGCATGCACATCAAAAGGTCTGAACATCGAGCAGAATACTCTCTGCCTTGCAAAGAAAGCTCATTACCCTGCATTTTAACAGAGTGGGTGGCCATGTCTTCTAAGTGAGTTAACTCATATGCTCAAGCCCTCTGTGCATTCTGTGCTCAGTAACAGTGCACATACCCGGCGGTAACCATGTTTGTGTTCATGGTGGCTTTGAGCATTGGCCTGATAGTGCCTATATTGAATGAGGACCAAAGCCTCAAACACTTTGTGTAACAAGCAAGTGCAGCGGGTGTTACACAAAGGATACAGAGGATACTCTAAGTTTTATTTTGTTTTTGCTGTCATTATCCATACAAATTAAAAGCTTATGTCAGCAATTCAGTGGTTGAGAATTGTGGCAAGAGAAACTGCAAAAAAAAAAACTGGTCTTGACGGCACGTTATGACTGCACTGCACAGAACAATCCTTGTTTTAATACTCCTGGATTGCTCCTGTTCAGGACTATTGTTGCTCACATTAATGTAGTTCACTTTGCCATTGATCAACTGGATCAGTAACTGGGACACTGCAGCAACTAGCACCTCGCTGGCAATGACCATGAGACAGCAATAAAAATAGTAACCTACATTCCACTACTCATAAGAACATAAGTATTGCCATACTGGGAAAGACCAAAGGTCCATCGAGCCCAGCATCCTGTTTCCAACAGCGGCCAATCCAGGTCACAAATACCCGGCAAGGTCCCAAAAATGTACAAAACATTTTATACTGCTTATCCCAGAAATAGTGGATTTACCCCAAGTCCATTTAATAACCACAGGCACATGCACACCCCCAGATCGGTGGTCCTCAAATCAAGTCCTCGAGGTCCACTACCCAGCCTGGTTTTCAGGATTTCCACATGCATGCAATGAAAGCAGTGAATACAAACAGATCACATACAGATTCGTTGTGGAAATCCTGAAAGCCAGGCTGGGTTGTGGACCACGAGGACTGGATTTGAGGGCCCTGCTCCTTCTTAAACATGGACAGGGTCGCAGCAAATGCAGAAGCCAAAATAAACACACAATAATGTAACAGCTTGGTAGAAAAGCAACACGTAGAGTAAGATACGTTTCTATCAGGTGCTGAGGCTTTATCCATGGTATACAAAAATGCTGTACAAAATTCTAGAACACAGCGGGCTACGATGCAGGAAAACTATAAGCTTTCCTCTTCTGCCTTGCTATTTTACATACTATACGTGCACTGGCACAGTTTACATTTATTTGTATTTAATGTACCACAGGGTACAGTCAAATTCCAGAACGCCAGTGATAATATAGGACATATAAGAGAAAAGCAGAAACGTGCAGACCACCAAGTTCTGCCTAAACACAACACTCAAACACCAGGGAGAACAAGGCAGCATTTTTAATGCAGCCTCAAACCTACCATATGAGCATTGAAGCTGCAAATGAACTGAAAGGGAATTCCAAAGGATTGATCCAAGAAAAGAGAAGGCACTAATTCCTTGCCCAGTCCAGATAAGCTGATGTAATGAATGGGAGAAAGAGATGAAGACTACAAGAAGATCGTAATAAATGGGGAGTGGCACATGGACTCAATAAGGCTGTGACATAAGGACAGCTGGAGTTTTATGAACTAGGGTGAGTATTTTAAATAGAATCTAAAGTGACTGAGACAACATTCTGGGGGGGGGAGGGAGGGTTAACAGACATGACACACAAGGAGTCATTTACCATTAGCACATGCTCTCTGCCACAGGCCCTGTTCTATTGCTACGGGAGTGCACACTGTCTGCGGCAGAGAACAGAGCACACACTAACCACCTGCAAATGACACCCACAGTGTTACAAGCTTTGAGGCTCATGAGCCCAATTGAAGAAGCATGTGGTTTGCTCTCTAAAGCTAGTCACAAACAGACAATTATTTTTATATTATTTTTTATTTATAAAAAAGTGTTTATACCCTTTGTGACTACCAAAATGGTTTACACAACAAAAAGAACAATTGTAGTTTGAGAACAAATAGAATAAATAAAAACTACACAAAACAACTGTAGTTCAAAAGAGATTGATGTTCTGTCCCCATTTACATGGAGGCAAGTAATAGGGTTGTATAATAGGACTACAATTCACTGTAGTCTTGTAGTTCCCTGTAATAGGCTCTTTCAGATCACATGTCCAGCAAGGCAAAACTCT
The DNA here is from genome assembly GCF_901765095.1 of Microcaecilia unicolor. Taxonomy (NCBI): domain Eukaryota; kingdom Metazoa; phylum Chordata; class Amphibia; order Gymnophiona; family Siphonopidae; genus Microcaecilia; species Microcaecilia unicolor. Next base: position 161,621,623 of record NC_044031.1, read on the forward strand.
TATCCAGCACATCTGAACTGTAATTTATTTTTCCTTGTTCGATTACACCGTTAAAGAAGACTTTAGTTCAAGGGTTCTGAGTCTTCTCACAGTAATGTGCTATACTCTGGTTTAAACTGACTGTCAAGCACAGTGTTAGCAACAGTTTGTGAGAACATTACAATAGACCAGGGGTTCTCAACCCAGTCCTTAGGACACACCTAGCCAGTCAGATTTGCAGGATAGCCACAATGAATATGCATGAGAGAAATGTGCATGCACTACCTCCATTCTATGCAAATCTGTCTCATGCATATTCATTGTGGCTATCCTGAAAACCTGAACACTAAGTTGAGAACCCTTGCAACAGACTAAGAAAAAAGTTAAACAAAATATCACAAGACCAAAAATCCCATATAGTTTACTCAAGAAATCAACATGGCACATACAAATTATAACTCAAATCAGGGAACAAAAATATTTTAAAAACTTTCCTAAAAGTGAAGAGGGATGGAGACTGCCTCAACTTTTAAGGATGTTTATTTACATATGAACATAAGAGTATCAATACTGGGCCAGACCAATGGTCCATCTAGCCCAGTATCCTGTTGTGGCCAAGCCAGGTCACAAGTACCTGGCAGAAACCCAACTAATAGCACCATTCCATGCTACAAATCCCAATGCAAACAGTAGCTTCCCCATATCTGGCTCAATAGCAGACTATGGACTTTTCCTCCAGGAACTTGTCTAAACCTTTTTCAAACCCAGATATGCTAACCGCTGTTATTACATCCTCCGGCAAAGAGTTCCAGGGCTTAACTATTCGTTCAGTGAAAATAATATTTCCTCCTATTTGTTTTAAAAGTATTTTCATGTACCTTCCTTGAGTGTCCCCTAGTCTTTGCACTTTTGGAACAAGTAAAAAAAAAAAAAAAAAAAATCTACTCATTCTACACCACTCAGGATTTTGTAGACCTCAATTATATCTCCCCTCATCCGTCTCTTTTCCAAGCTGAAGAGCCCTAACCTCTTTAGCCTTTCCTCATATGAGAGAAGTTCCATCCTCTATCATTTTGGTTGCTCTCCTTTGAACCTTTTCTAATTCCGCTACATCTTCTTTGAGATACGGCGACCAGAAATGAACACAATACTCAAGGTGAGATCACACCATGGAGCAATACGGAGGCACTATAGTATTTTCGGTCTTATTCACCATCCCTTTCCTAATTCCTAGCATCTTGTTTGCTTTTTCTATTCCACTCACCCCAAATGCTCAACTTTCCCACATTACTGATCTGAAGGTATGACTTTCCGACTGATTACCCTGAGAAGACCTCAAATTTCTCTTGGAGATCTAATTTTGAATCCCATTTCCCACTAGGGGGGGGGGGGTTCCCATCATGAATCACTTGAAAAATTATAGGTCAGCAACTTGAATATGCAATGGTTTTTCATAGGGAGCCAATATAATTTAACTAACAGGGGATTTGCATTCTCCACTTGCCTCCTAACAGCAATCTAGCTGCTGTGCTCTGAATCATTTGAAGCGTGGAAATATATCTAGTTAAAAGACCTATATACGAGATATTACAATAATCTAAGCTACTTAAAACTAGTGCTTGCATAACTATAGTTAAGACATTCAGATCTAAATAAGTCTTCAAATTTAAAATTAGCCTGAAAGGCAGGAACCACCTACAACTTGTGCAATGTTTATTCACCCATGGCTACTTAGTAGCCAGCAAAGATGTGAGCACATTACTGTCTCTATAAGTATCACTGGCTGCCTATTAGAAGGCAGGTCACATTTAAACTTGCCACACCTGTTTGTAGAGCTTTAAGCAAAATGGCCCCCTTACCATCTGGTCAGTGGTTAGTTGCCTTTGATTCATGTACCATACTGAATTGGCTCATAGTGTGGTCCGTGGATTCCCCGATGGCAGCATAGCAAAATGGAGACTGCTATTAAATAGACACCAGTTCTCGATTCTTTTGCAGTAGCAGTGCAGTTTAAGCTAAGTGCTGCATATGATTATATACATAGTGAAAAAAGGTTTTTTTTTGCCCATGATCGAATATGGTTCTGGTACTTGCCAAAAGCAGATCAGTAACTGTTTTTCTGAGACTGTTTTTCTTTCCTAGGACACAATGTTATGAGTAATTTTATGCTCACGACAAATTTCAGTGGAGATATTATTTGCTGATATTTATTTAGTTGCACACATGCCAGTGTGTCATCTGCGCTCTGCTAACAAGACCTTATTATCCATTCCTGCTCTGAAAGTGCATCATTTACCAAGTGAGAGTCAGAGCTTTCATCACTGCTGCTGCTCCAAATACTCTCTCTCATCTTCATCCAACTGAATCCTACGCAGTGCTCCAGAAGTAGCTGAAAGCTTATTCTTCCTTACAGGCTTTTCCCACATACTAACTGATGGATGGATCATGTTTTCCTTCTATTATGCGTTTTTATTCTTTCCAACTCAATGGATGTTGGAAAGAATTATACATAAGAGGTCACAAATGTCTGCCTGTCTTTTTTTGTGGGGGGGGGGGGGGGGGGGAGGCAAAATAATCAAAACATTACTGATCGGGAACAAAATACAGTGTGGGGGAGGGGTAATGGTAAATAAAACGCACTGAGTTCGAAAATAAGTCATTTCAGACCGAAGGTCTCCAGAAATAAGATCACCAAAAAATGGCCCGATGTATTTCTATCTGAAAAGCAGTCCCAGCATCTGCAGTCTAGAATCTTTGATAAACACAGCAGTTATGGAAATGCTGCTTTCAAACTGCCTCTCCCCTCTTTTCTACTCTCCCAGCCGCAGACACACACTTGTAGGCGTTGGATATAATTCCCTGAAAATGCTTCAGGTGCTTTCCCCACTACAGCACCTCCTCTCATACTGCCACACTCTTTTTAACGGGCTGCCTTTTAGCAATTCAACTACTTTGTTGTTTTCTTTTTTTGTAAATTTCGATATAAAATCTACTGACTGAACCCTATGACTTTCTTAGTGGTTGATACGTATTCTGCCAACAGGGTCTGTGAGGAGGACCCAACCAATGGCCAACGGGAAGGCACAGGAAACAGGAGTAGTAGAAGGCAGCTCTCAACACAGGAAAAGAGGGGCTGAGCAACAGAGAAGGTACTGTGCAAGTGAAATTTCTTGAGGCGGAACAGGAGGAAGACTGAATTCTGCAAGAGACTGATTGGGTTGGCTCTGGAGAGGGCCAGTAAGGCCCAGTTCAGTAAATGGCACCAACAATAAGGGTGCCAGGAAAAATCAGAACTCAGCGCTATTCCATAAAGGATGTTCTGGGATGAATACTCTTATAGAATCATGCCGCGCACCAATTCCCACACCCAACTTTTGTCATGAAGACTTACACCAACTGAAACCCGGTGTAAATCAAGGTACGTTTCCACCAAATTCTATAACATAGCATGGAGCCTTTCAGAATGCCTATGACCCGCCCATGCCCCTCCTATGGCATTGCCCCCATTTGAATTGCGCACAGTTTTGCGTGACCTGTGTTATAGAATAGCGCTCAGTAAGTTGTGTACACAAATCTCAATTGATGCCAATTAATGCCAATAATTGTTAGCATCCAATTATTGACTAAAATTGCCTGTAAGCCAAGTGAGTTGAGTACGCAACTCAGGATCACACCCAATTTTTGGCGTGCAACTTTCAGTGCCCTCTACAGAATCCAGGGATAAGTGTCCTGGGGGGGGGGGGGGGGGGAGCTGTTAGTGTCTGTAAGAACTTTACATGATGAGTACAGCTGATGATAGCAGGAGAGGGGGAAGATATGAACAGCAGACAACACCACAACACCAGTGTGTGTGTGTGTGTGTGTGTGTGTGTATATATATATATATATATATATATATATATATATAGTAAGGGCAGTGTCATAGAAATAACTACTACTACTATTTAGCATTTCTATAGCGCTACAAGGCATACGCAGCGCTGCACAAACATAGAAGAAAGACAGTCCCTGCTCAAAGAGCTTACAATGTAATGGACAAAAAATAAATAAAGTAAGCAAATCAAATCAATTAATGTGAACGGGAAGGAAGAGAGGAGGGTAGGTGGAGGCGAGTGGTTACAAGTGGTTATGAGTCAAAAGCAATGTTAAAGAAGTGGGCTTTCAGTCTAGATTTAAAGGTGGCCAAGGATGGGGCAAGACGTAGGGGCTCAGGAAGTTTATTCCAGGCGTAGGGTGCAGCGAGACAGAAGGCGCGAAGTCTGGAGTTGGCAGTAGTGGAGAAGGGAACAGATAAGAAGGATTTATCCATGGAGCGGAGTGCACGGGAAGGGGTGTAGGGAAGGACAAGGATGGAGAGATACTGGGGAGCAGCAGAGTGAATACATTTATAGGTTAGTAGAAGAAGTTTGAACAGGATGCGAAAACGGATAGGAAGCCAGTGAAGGGTCTTGAGGAGAGGGGTAGTATGAGTAAAGTGACCCTGGCGGAAGATGAGACGGGCAGCAGAGTTTTGAACCGACTGGAGAGGGGAGAGGTGATTAAGTGGGAGGCCAGCAAGAAGCAGATTGCAGTAGTCTAAACGAGAGGTGACAAGGGTGTGGATGAGGGTTTTGGTAGAGTGCTCGGAAAGAATGGGGCGGATTTTACGGATGTTGTAAAGAAAGAAACGACAGGTCTTGGCGGTCTGCTGGATATGAGCAGAGAAGGAGAGAGAAGAGTCAAAGATTACCCCAAGGTTTCAAGCTGAGGAGACAGGGAGAATGAGAGAGCCATCAACAGAAATAGAAAACGGGGGGAGCGGGGGGTGGGTTTGGGGGGGAAAATGAGAAGCTCGGTTTTGGTCATATTTAATTTCAGGTGGCGTTGAGACATCCAGGCAGCAATGTCAGACAAGCACGCTGAAACTTTGGTTTGGATGCAAGGTGAGATATCAGGGGTAGAAAGGTAGATTTGGGAGTCATCAGCATAGAGATGGTAGGAAAAGCCATGGGATGAGATTAATGAACCAAGGGAAGAAGTGTAGATAGAAAAGAGGAGGGGACCAAGAACAGAACCCTGAGGTACGCCGACAGGCAGAGGGATAGAAGTAGAAGAGGATCCACCAGAGTGAACACTAAAGGTGCGGAGGGAGAGGTAGGAAGAGAACCAGGAAAGGACAGAGCCCTGGAATCCAAGTGAGGACAGGGTATCGAGAAGTATGCTGTAATCGACAGTGTCAAAAGCAGTGGAAAGATCAAGAAGAATGAGAGTTTTCCTTTAAAAATGTGAGCTCAAGTGGAGAATTCCATATCTACAAATGTACTTGTGCATTCTACACGGAAGGAAGTTCAGGCTAGGCGATTTATGCTATTTAGTTACCGGAGCAAATTCCTCAAAAAACTGTCCTAACACTGCCTCCAATGTGTCTGTCTACATGCTTCCAGAGGCAACAATGAATGTTAAATATCATTTTCTGTTTCTTCCATTTTTTAAGCCTCTCTCGATGTAAACTTCAGACACAGTGAGGCTGTAAATCTCACTCTTTGGGGTGATCCATTAAAGACATTTGCTGGTTTGCCTCAGAAATAATGGGGAATAAAAGTTACTTGCTCACCTTCCCTGCTTCTTAGCCTACTGCTCTAACCAGTAACCCACTCCATTTGAAGCATGTGCTTGCACAGCCCCCATGCTCACTCACAACCTGCTCCCTCATGTAGAAGCAGCCCTTACAGTTTTCCCTACAATACTTCTGGAAAGGTGTAATACAGAAGGGAAGCCGTAAACAAAAGATCCAAGTGGGGAGGAGGGAACAGGGAAAGCGCAAATGATATTCGTATGGGTGTTAGGGGGAAGACAAAAGAAGGGCATATTAAGCTAGCTCTGGCCTTTTGCCTCTTCAACTCACCTCCCTCCCTCCATCTCCTCAAAAAAAGAAAAGATACTTTAGAAATCAGATACATGTCTCAGCTTGGATGTGCACCAAAGATGGGAGGGCACCAGGACAGTGCGGACACACTCAGAGTGGTCTAGGTTTGGACTTAGAGCATTTTTACAGTATGGCTGCATTCATCTGCTATCTACACAGAATCCCTGTTCCAGGTAAGCAACTTTGCTTGCTTGCTTATTTATTTATATTTATTTACAGCATTTATATCCCACATTTTCCCACCCACGGGTAGGCCCAATGTGGCTTACAGTAATTTACAGAAGCATACATCAAATCTTCAAACAAACAGTCAATGGCATTGTAGGGAAAGGAACAAGTGAGTAATAGCAGAGGTGGGAAAATAGGGATAGAAAATAGAATTCAATGGGTAGCTGTGTGGGGCGGGTCAAGAGCGTAAGCCTTTCCAAATAAGTAGGTCTTAAGGTATCCTTTGAAGGTCGGATGATCATTTATTTATTTATTTAGATTTTGCTCACACCTTTTTCAGTAGTAGCTCAAGGTGAGTTACATTCAAGTACACTGGATATTTCTCTGTCCCAGGAGGGCACACAATCTAAGTTTGTACCTTAGGCAATGGAGGGTTAAGTGACTTGCCCAAGATCACAAGGAGTAGCAGCGGGATTTGAGCCAGCCGCCTCTAGATTGCAAGACCGGTGCTCTAACCACTAGGCCACTCCTCCACTCCTACTATGCCACAATCCCCTGAACCTTATATATAGCACATAAATTTGGGCACTAATTGAAGATGTGTGCTCAAATTAACTGGTTTGCAAGCCAATTAACAGCAATAAATTGATGTTAATTATTGCAGTTAATTTGCATTATTAAACATTTGCACATGCATCTTCCTGGGCGCTATTCCATAACCTCATGTGCCTAAATCCTCTAGCGTGTAACTCAAAAGAGGCGTGTCTGGAGGACATGTCTAGAGGCAGGGCTGGGGCGGAATTATAGAACAGTGCCATTCAGGCGCCGGCATTTACACCAGGTTTCAAATTTGGGCACATCAATGGGCTCTAACCACTAGTCCCTAGAGTGCTCAATTCGGAAGAACACTTTGTAGAATAGTACTTCGTGCCAATTTTTTGCGGTGCCCAAATTTGGGTGCCATTTACTAAATCCAGTCCAGTATATATTGTTTGAATATTTTTACTGCTGTAATTGTTTTCTATTTCTGGCGTTTTTGCTGTACACAGCTTTGGGTAAATTTCTTCAAAAAGGTGATAAATAAATCCTATTAAAAAATAAATTAAGAGACCATTTTACGAAAGTGTACTAAAATGTGGCCTTAATGCATTTTATCGCGGGACTTTCCCCATGCACTAAGCCTAGATTTTAAAAGGGCACTTTTCTAGTTTGTTTGGTTTTTTTGTTTTTGCAATTCATGTGTTAATGTTCCAATTTGAATGTGGTACCTGCAAAAAAATAATGGGGGAGAACTTACTGCATTAACTCTAGTATATGCTAACCAGATAATGCAAGAACACCCAAGCTCAACTTTTGACAACCCCTCCCGAAAAATATTTTTGAAAAATCAGTAATGCACGGGGTTAGCACATGCACAAAGGCAAAATACCGCAAAACACTAACACATTTCTGCAAAAGCATGTGTGCACATTAAGCCCTTAATGCCCTTTACTAAAAGAACCCCTAAATAAATTTGCTCCACTTCCTTTGGGACTGGTGGTCCTGCATTTTGTACTAGCAAATCTGGACTGCTAATCCCAGAAATATTCAAGAAAAAGCTAGGACTAGGCTCTAGGTTTCCTTGAAGGACTGAAGGTAGCTGGAAAATTATCCTGATTGAATAACCACCTTAGTAATACCTTGTAGCATAAACATACAGGAATCTCTAGGAATCTTCAGCATAATACAAAAGCTCAGACAAGCTCAAAACCTACTGCCCAGTCTCTAGCATTTCTTTCCTGGCAAAACTTATAGAACAGACAGTCTGCATGAGTGGCTAATTGAATGTAATTGGCTAGAGCCATCTCAATCTGGCTGCAGACACAGGTAGGGAACAGAGACAGTTCTTGTGCCCCTTCTTGATGGCCTGCACAGAAACTGTGACTGGATCTACCTGAATACTAGTGTTGCTGCCCCTGCACAGCTTCAATGCTGTGCAGGGGCAGACTGACCATTCGGGCAGTGCCCGAGAGCCCAGAGGCTCTGAATGGATGCCCGGCATGCCACTGGTGATCTAGTGGCCTCAGTGTGGGGGGGGGGGGGGGGGGGGGAAGACATGTTCTTTCCTGCCCAGCCTGCTAGGTTGCCACTATTCCCCTCTACCTGGCACCACCGTATTTTAAAATGGCGACTGAGACAGTCGAGAGCTAAGAGACTACCGCGGGAAGTCTCAGCTGCCTTTTGAAAACATGACGGTGCCAGCAGGTGGGGAAATAACAGCAGCGCAGCGGGCAGGAAAGAACATCCACCCTCCCCAACAGAGGTCACCAGACTACCAGGACCCCTCAGTTAGGACCGGGGCAGCAGGGACATTGGCTGCAGTAGCAGGGGCAACAAGGGGGTGCCGGGCAGCGGCCGGGCGGGGGGCCCAGACCACCCCTCAGTCTGCCCCTGACGCTGTGGATCATAATATCATGCTTACAAGAGGTAACGGTGTTGGATTCATTGGGAAACAGTGACCATAACATGATCAAATTTGAGCTGATATCTGGAGTGAATTCACTAAAGAAATCTACTGTAGCATCATTTAATTTTCAAAAGGGTGACTATGACAAAAGCATATAGACATGTTTTGCCTTGTCATTTTGCTTATCAGCTCTCTGGATGATTAATTATTGAATATTTTTGCCCTTACATTTTGCAATTTGTCATCTGAACCAGGTGCAAGTGGCGCCAAAACGCAGGACTGTGTAGAGTCTTTTGAGTCATTTTAGCTCTCATCCTTCAATAAACCATTAGTTGTGGAACCACATTGGTCTGCCCCCTCTGTTGTTTAAAAAGACCATCGTGGAAGCCCAGACCAAATGTATTCCAGGTATTAACAACAATGGAAAGAAGAGCAAACAACAGCCAGTGTGGATTGAAAGGGGTTTTTTTTTTTTTTTTTTGCAAAATAGATCATACTGTGTTAAGCAGAATAACACCTTTTCATTTACTTGGAAGTCAAATTTTGGTGTTCCACAGGATTCACCATTGTCTCTGATTCTTTTTAAAATGTTTATGAACTCTTTGGGTTTGGTTCTGGATGCATATGGTCTTTGTGGTTGTTTGGTTGTTCATATGCAGAAGATATATTTGTTATGATCTCAGTAATGGTCACCGTATCTCAAAAAAGATATAGCAGAATTAGAAAAGGTTCAAAGAAGAGCAACCAAAATGATAAAGGGGGTGCAACTCCTCCCGTATGAGGAAAGGCTAAAGAGGTTAGAGCTCTTCAGCTTGGAAAAGAGACAGTTCAGGGGGATATGATTGAGGTCTATAAAATCCTGAGTGGTGTAGAACAGGTAAACGTGAATCGATTTTTTACTCTCAAATAGTAAAGATTAGGGAACACTCAATGAAATGACATGGAAATACGTCTAAAACAAATAGGAGGAAATATTTTTTTATGCAAAGAATAGTTAAGCTCTGGAACTTGTTGCCGGAGGAAGTGCTAATGAATGTTATAGAGGTTGAAAGGAAACAAAATTAATACAAGGTGCTTTCCAGTTTACTAGCTCTGGATAGTATTATAAGTGCATAGTTATTCCAGTTACTTTATTTATTGGGATTTATTAACCACCTTTATGAAGAGATTAACTCAAGGCAGTGTACAGCAGGTACAACTTAAAATAAAAAAACTTACAATTTTGTTAATAGCATAATAGTAAAAATGACCAAATAGAGTAAACGAGATAAACCTGAAAACAGCAAATTGAAACCTAATAATAGGATTACCATGAAACATTATCAAAAATATAGACATTTAACAGCACTGAAATTTAAATAAGAGAGGCATAAGATGATGTCAGCATAATACTAATGAAATGTCTAAAAAGCAAATATTAGAACATTCAAATAACTTAGATATGATGCTAATGCTTTTCTACAATACCATGTAGCCAAGGGGCCACGTGCAGATATATAGACAGGGACAAGATGGGTGGTACAGAATCAGCTGGGATAAATGTGTGGCTAAAAAAGCAAGTGTTTTGTACAGTTAAACAAGATAGAGGAGTGGCCTAGTGGTTAGGGTGGTGGACTTTGGTCCTGGGAAACTGAGGAACTGAGTTCGATTCCCACTTCAGGCACAGGCAGCTCCTTGTGACTCTGGGCAAGTCACTTAACCCTCCATTGCCCCATGTAAGCCGCATTGAGCCTGCCATGAGTGGGAAAGCGCGGGGTACAAATGTAACAAAAAATAAATAAAAATAAGAACGTAAGAATAGCCATACTGGATCAGACCCGTGGTCCATCTACCCAGTATCCTGCTTCCAGCAGTGGCCAATCAATGTCACAAGTACCTGGCAGAAACCCAAATGCAACATTCCATGCAACCAATCCCAGGGCAAGCAGTGGCTTCCCCATGTCTATCTCAATAGCAGACTATGGACTTTTCCTTCAGGAACTTGTCCAAACTTTTTTCAAACCCAAATACGTTATCCGCCATTATCTTCTCTGGCACTGCTCAGCTAGAGTTTACAGGCAAATCACTCAACAGTATTCACATCTTTCTTCCTCAGTATAGATGGCCAAGGTAAACACTCCGAAGAGACACAAGTACATCAGATATCCAGGATCCATAAACCTGCACTTCAGTCATTTCTAATTTAAAGAAGTCAACATACACAAGCGTCTCCGATGTATATTCTTTCTATAGGTCAGGAGAATCAGATTTGCTTGCAGCCCTCAGGGAGAGGAGTTGGCTGTCTACATAGCAAGTTATGTCCTCAGCAGAATTCGTGGTGTGGATAAGTGGAGGAAAAGAGCAGTTTTCAATGTGCTCCTTTCACATGCCCTGAGATCACTATTGAGAACAGAACACTAAAAATAAGACGGGTGGGGAGGGGGAGGTAAATTTCCTCAGCAGATTACCTCAGGGAATAAGTGTTCCAGGACAGGTGTGTAAGCCTAATAAGAACCCATCCAACTGTATGCCAGCAACATCAATAAATGCATTCCAAGGCATTTCAGACCACACAAAACACGGCAGCTAGGCTTATATTTGGAAAAACGCGATTTGAAAGCGCAAAACCCCTCAGCGAAAAGCTACACTGGCTCCCAATCAAAGAATGCATTGATTTCAAAATCTGCACCCTGGTTCACAAAATCATCTACGGTGAAGCCCCGGGATACATGACAGACCTGATCGACTTACCAACTAGAAACATATACGAATCAACACGAACATTTTTAAATCTTCACTACCCAAGCTGCAAAGTTCTTAAATACAAATCAACCTACGCATCCAGTTTCTCCTACATAAGCATGCAATTATGGAATGCATTACCAAAAGCCTTGAAAACGACGTACAACTACCTAAACTTCCGGAAATCACTAAAAAGACTAATCTGTTCCAAAAGGCATACCCTACCGACCCAACTTAAATGCCTGAACTCTGCTACACAACAAAAGTACGTAATGGACATTTCTCAACTCTTCTGTTGTACGACTCCCTAATGTGGCAGTGCTACATGAACTCTATCCTATCACAACATTACCTTGTATTTGTTCACTGGAGACTTCAAAGCCTCTCCGGTACTATGTAAGCCACATTGAGCCTGCAAATAGGTGGAAAAATGTGGGATACAAATGTAACAAATAAATAAATACATTTCAGATACTGATCAGGTCAACTGCACAGTATACCAGTGGCGTAGCCAAAGGTGGGCCGCTTTAGGTTCAGGCCCACCAAGTAGCAGAACACCTATAATGTGGCTGGCAGGGACCCCAAGCCCCACCAGCCAAAAACTCCCAACTGTTTGCTGCCAGTGAAAATCTGCTATTTAAAAGGTAAACGGGGGAGAGGGGATGTTTGAAAGACCATATGGAATGCAGACGAGAGAGGGAGAAACCAAATCACTTGCAAGAGAAGGTGGAGTTCTGCCCACCCACCTTGGGTCCAGGCCCACCCAATCTTGGGTGTCTGGCTACGCCCCTGCAGTATACTCTCAATACTAAACATTTGTATAGCATTATTAAGCATTGCAACACTGTGCAGACACATAAAATGGAGAGTACCTGCAAATCATTAACAGTAATCACATAAGCATTAGGGTATAACATATTTAAACATGACATGATCAAAACCAGGAAGATAAAGCTTATTGAATTTAAGAGTAGTTTCAAAGGGATGGACCTTTAGGCAGGACTTAAATATGGACAACAATGGAGTAAGGAGCACCAACTGAGGAAAGCCATTTTTGGGTCACATTTCTCTCTTGCACCAAGTCTAGAGTTAGCAAAGGAGGAGAAGGGTATGCCTGGCAAACAAAGATCACAAAGACAAGACATGAGGGGAGGTAAGAGGAGAGGCAGCATGGAACAGCAGAGTGAAATTCAGCCTTGTAGAAAGGGTAGTTTGAAATGAATGCAGAAGCAGAGACAATGTAGAGCTGTGAGGAGTTACACTGTAAAAAGTTTAACCCCCCTGATATTCAGCTCATGGTAGCCAGTGGTTTTTAAGCTGCTGACAGCCATGGGCAGAATCAAGCCTGGATACTTAATGCCAAAGCCATGTCCAAGCATTGACACTGAAGATCCAGATCAGCCACTAAACCAGAGGTTATGTGGATGCCGGCTAATATTTGGTGCCAGCACCCACGTAGTTAAGCGGACATAGGAGTACCTTTAGTGCAGAGTACTCTCTTCCTGCTTAGCTTTGCAGGCACTGGCACAAGCACTGCATAACGGTTGACTCCTCCACCAAACCACCCATTACCCAGGCAGTGCCAAGGCAATCAGAACCAATATTCCACGGCATTACCCAGTTATGTGCTGCTGAATACTGGCGGCCAGCCCACGCAACTATCCTTTCATTTAATAACAACTTCATTAATTTATAGAAATAAAGGTTAAAAAAAAAGCACACATGTGAATGATGTTCCAAGATGATCACACCACTTTATCCAAAATGGAAGATACGGTTGCACAGGTATGACCATTTTGTTTTCTCATACCATATCAAAAAAGAACAACAAAAAATATATAAGACAGCCACACTACACAGAAGATCGTTATTATCATCCCTAAATGACCAGATGCTTTACAAGCAACAAGAAAGAACTGAACAAAAATCTGAGTTTTGTAATTCACTGGATGCCATCACCCATTAACCTTTCCTTGCCCCCACCCCACACACCTTTGCCCGTTCAACTTCTGGAATACGTGTAGGGGCATTTTCAACATGACATCTAAATCCAATTTTGGATGTTTTGCGGAAAACGTCTAAAACTCCAGTAGTGAACATGACCATTTTCAAACCAGAACACTGTCCAATTTTTTGTTTCAAAAATAGCCATTTGCTACTTGTTTTTGTACTCAATGCATTTAGACCATTAAAAAAAACCCACACACATTCAAGGGAAAAATGCACAAAAACAAGCCACTGAGATGTAGTACAGACATCCCATCAGATCATGTACACCACTACAATAGCCCTTATGTTTTGCAGGGCTCACAATTTCCACTACAAGTGTACCAGAGTGGGATGTAGGTCTGGGTCACCTTCTCTACAGTGAACTGAACCAACCACTAGGCTACTCCAGGGACTTGCTTGCTGCTCTAATAGGACTGGCCATAATATCTGAAGCTGTCATAAAGGCTGGTAAGTACCATTTCATTCACAACTTGGGGAAGGGGGCAGGTCATGCCTTAATCCCTCCAGTGGTCATTTAGGGCATCTTTTTGTGACTTAGTCGTGACTGAAACAGGTCTAGATCAAACCATCTAAACTTTAGCCCAAGACGTTTTTGCTTTATTCCATTATGGCAGAAAAACATCCAGGTTTTGGAAACACCCAAATCCCAACCCAACAAGCTCCCTTACGATTTAGATGCACTACATACGAACTGCATAGAAAACCGTCTTAAAAATGGGTTTCCAAAATAGCAATTTGGACGTTTTGGCAATGAGCCCTTTTGTATGATTCGCCTATATTTCCTGGTAATGTCATCTTTTGCTGTTTCTGTTCTGCGGAAGGATGCATTAGCTCCCAAAAGCTAGCCAAGAAATGAATTAAGCTAGTTCAATAAAAAGGCACCACCTTATACAGGTTTCAATTTTATTTCTCAGTCTTTATTTTTCTGCATTCAAGTGGATTAACACAGCAAACACACTACTGTAGCCATTAATTGAACCTTAGCTGAGGCGAGACCGACTTGTCCATCTTTATAAAACTGAGTGAGTGGAGGCTGGTACTAATCTACTTGTCTCCTGTCCTCTGAAACCACTACTGTCTCCAAAGACTCACTGAACAGAGCTCCATGAATCCCACGATTACTTCCAGTTCCGTCTTTTTTCTTCTCTTCTTCACTTTAATTCATCTTTTGTTATCCGCTTTGAACCACTGTTCTGTGGGAGTTAGTGGGATATAAGCGCCATATTACACTACATTAAAACCCCTTTCTTTAAGATGCTGAAGCAGCAGCATGGGTTCAGCATTTCTCTTTCACCCTCCGCACATCCCTGTTTTTCATCAGTCTTACAATTCAGCCTCTGCACTTCATCATCTCATTGACATCTGAAGAGCTATCACCTTGCTTTTGTACTTTATCTGTTTCTCCATTTACTCCTTTGCTCTCCTGCTTCTGAGCTTTTCTACCTATTCTTCTCTCCTCCTCTTTCCGAGATCCCTTGCACCTCTTAAAAGCTTGAGGTGTTTTTTTTTTTTGCTCTACTCAAAGGTGGCTGAAAATGAATTTGTCACTTGTTCCGAAGGGAAGCAACATTCTTTTAGAAATTACTATTCCCTGTAAGCAGTCAGGAAGCAAAACCGAATAGCTGTACAAGATGTCATGGAGTTCAAATAATTTACTATTGCACAGCCTATAAAACAAGATGAAAACTGTTCACTGTCTCCACTATAATATCAGTGCAAGATGATTACAGACTGATCAGTTAATTGCTTCATCGAGATTTAGAAGTAACTTTTTATTCACATTTTTCATCTTCATTACACCACCTAAGTCCACCAGCTGAGCACAATTCAGACCAATCCACTCTGTTCATCTCAGCAGAGAGGGTCTTTTGCAGTTACTTTAGATAAAGGTGACCTGCTTGACCTGAGTAACACATGGCTTTTAAACATGGAGCTTTGAGAGGAGATTAACTGTTTTGAAAGAAACTAAAAACCTGGTCCTTTGCTGGTTTATCTTTTTTTACAATTGTATTGCATGCACTGCATAGGATTGCTGCACTGTCCACCACACTACTCCAGGGACCTGCATGCTGCTCTAAAAGACCTGGCTCTAACATCTGAGGCTGTCACAGAGGCTGCTAAATCATATTTATATTCACAATTGTGTGGGGGGGGGGGGGGTCACTACCGATTCCCTCCAGCGGTCATCTGGTCATTTAGGGCACCCTTTTGTGCCTTATTCATTATAAAAACAGGTCTAGCTCAAAACATCTTAGTTTTAGTCCTGGATGGTTTTGTTTTGTTCCATTATGGCTGAAAAATGTCCCAAGAGTTAGGAACGCCAGGATCCAACGCTTAGTACGCCCCTGACACACCCCCTTGTGATTTGAACGCACTTCTGATGGACTTCATAGAAAAACATCTAAACATTGATTTTGGAAATACCAATTTGGCCATTTTTGTGAGAAAAACATCCAAATGCAGATTTATGCCACTTTTTAGATGTTTTTCTCTTTTGAAAATGAGATGCTCAGTAAACTACCTTCTATTTGATCAAATGAACATTAGAATCAACATAAAAGTGTCCTACATGAGGCCTTCAAGACATATCATAGTTCTGGATTTTTTTTTTTTTAAGACAGTAGACTACTATAAAAGATTGAGCAGGAAGATTTGACTAAAATACTACAAGCAATTAATGCTCAAACTAATTATGGGAAGCACAAAATCTACTTTTCCAGCTCATAACACAGTAGTGGTAGCAGTTTGGGGTTTATTGGCAAAGCACACTGAAGTTTATTAAATATGAACATATGCTTTACCATTACAATAAACAAAGTTTTGTGACAGGTAAAACAGCTACACCTACAAACAATACCAGACAATGGGGGATTGTCTGGCAGGCAGGAACTTTAATAGTGGCCTAGTGGTTAGAGCAGAGGTTCAAATCCCACTGCTGCTCCTTGTGATTTTGGGCAAATCACTTAACCCTTCACTGCCTCAGGTACAAACTTGAGGCCTCTAGGGACAGGGAAATACCTAGTATACCTGAATGTAACTCACCTTGAGCTACTTCTGAAAAGGTGTGAGCAAAATCCAAATAAATAAATAATAAACGATACGAGTTTGCTCATAGTCTGGAAGAGTTAGTCATTTGAATTTATCGATTCCATGAGTCACAGTTTAGTCAATTTTCCATTGGAAACAAATGAATAAAGTATTGTGTAGCTGTGTTAATTCATGGTAAAAGTTAATAAATAAAAACAAAAAAAAAACACAAAAAACCAGGATATAACTGAGTACCATAATATATATACTTTTACTAGCTTTTGGAAGCTATAATCATCTTCCTCAGTTCAGAACAAAGTCAATACAATAGGCTCCCTCTGCAAAGGAGCACACTAAGCACACATGTGCCTATATGTCATCAAAACAAGACATCAGCACCACTGGCAGACTTGTGGTTTTAGATTTCTTTTTAATCTAGCAGTTCCCATGCCAAACATAAACCTCAGACTGTGATTAATTGGTGTCCTTTATTTCTCCCTATGTAGACTTTTTAACCAGACTCACAGGTTTGTTTAAGCCTTGAAATCAAAATGAGTCACAGTGCGCCTTCTTTGTTTAAGGAAGCAATGAAGTTGAAGCCATGAAGGTGCCCGTCACATTTGCCGAGTGTCACAGAACCTGTCCTGAGGACAGGGGGTGGGAGGGGGGAACAGGAGCCTAAGAAAGGAGACACAAAAGCGGTGATCCTTTCTGGCTCCAGCTGCCACCTAATCACAGGAGTCCAAAGCCAGCTCAAAAATATAACCAGTGTGTCCTACTTTTACCGCACTTTTTAGTTCAAATATTCTTTATTAAAGTTTTATAAGTAACAACACAAAAGAACACCTTTAAAATCGTCGCAATTCATTTTAAGCTTGCAATAACAGCAGAAGAAGAAAGGATCAGGGCAGCACCAACAGCCGATTCAATTAGGATATAAAACTTTCTATAGTGCGGCAAAGAATGAGACCCGGAACACACAACTCCTACCCGATGCGTTAGCAGCCCTGGTTTCCAAGCACTGACCTTTTGGGATGTCTAACGTGTGCCTTAAACAATAAGGATTATTTCAAACGAGCCGCAGCAGCCCCGCTTCCAGCGGTGGGGCACGCGCGCGCCGCTGCGCCGCAGTGTCTCGCGGCCGAGCCAGGGCTATGCACGCGCCGTGCGACGCAGGGTTGGAATCAGAATGCGGCGAGCACTCACCGGGCACTGCGGGCAGGTGCTGGGCGCGCTGGAGGTGCTGCTGCAGCTGCTTCTCCTGCGAGTAAGGCTCAGGCCGCTCCGCAGCAGGGTGGGCAACTCCCGCAGCTTGTACTTCAGCTGTACTTGCTGCTCCCGGACGCTCCGGCTGCGGCTCAGAGCGGGCGCCGTGGCGGGTCCCGCATCGAACCGGGGAGGCTGCATGCTGGCGGTCGCTCCGCGCTCATCCTCCCGCATTAGCGCTCCTTAGCGGTGGCGCTCGCAGAGTCCATGTGGCGCTTGCAGTTGAGAGGGATCAGGAGCGCTCTTCCCCACCGATCGATCGCCAGGCTCTTGCTCAGCGCAGCGCCAGCCGGCAGCACACCTCCTTCGATCACCTGGCGCCGGCCCCCTCCTCTGCCAGGGAGGGGTTACTGACTCCAGGCAGGCGGGGCGGAATGAACGTGCTGGGAGAAGGGAGGACTGGGAGGTGGGCAAATGGAAGGTGCCTCCGCCCTACCTGCGCCTTCCCTCCCCCTCCTGCATTGGAACTTGTGCTCTGCTACCTGAAGAGTCCAAAGGACTCCTTTATTGTGTTTTATTTCTCGGAAACAAAATCACTGGAGTTTGCCTGAAAAAAAAAAAACCCTACTCATGATTAAAGAATTGCCAACGAGTTTCTCAAGGCGCATAAATGGAACATAGGATAGGAATCTGCTACAGTGTGAGATCTGGTGCAAGGGGAAAGGTTCTGGTAGATGTTTCAATCCACACCTGTTCGACTATCTAGACCCACGCGGGCCCTGTGCTTTGAAACTCAGTTCCCTTCCAAATAATGCAGCTAAGATTGCCAGTTATGTTATAGCGATGCTAGCTTTAATTTGATCTACCTTGGCAAGAAAAAAATGCTAAAAATTTATATATAAAAACTTCGGACAGATCATATGTAGAGACAGTTACGGTTCTGCCAGTGCATCAGCACTCTAACTAGAATAAAGAACAGTTGGAACCTTTTCTTAAGCCAGCAGTTTCTAGAAAAAGGGCTATATCATCTAAGGATTGATAGCCCAAACATTTTCATTTCATTTGTTTGTGTCATTTGTAGCACTGTTTGCTTTGTTTTCATTTGATTAGTCTTCATTTTCGTTTTGGGGGCAATGTCATTAAGAGTGTGCCCTCTTGCCAAGAGTGTACATTGTTTGCAAAGAGGATATACTGTTTCCTTATAGTCCACACATGCACTCACTAATTCAGGAGTATGCAGTGGTTCGTGCAGATGTTCACTATTTGGCAAGAATGTGTCCTCTTTGCAAATAATGCACATTATTATCAGCAAATGAAAAACACCAAAAATATGCTATTTCTGCTCATTTTCATTTGTTCATTTCCTGTGTCATTGTACATGATAGCTCATCTCTAGTATCTTCATTTCTGATTGACAGGGTAGGAGGATACATTCCTTAGAAGGGAAACAGGGTTAGTATAAATACCCAGCCTAAGGAAGAGTCATTGAATCTATATAAGGCACCCCTGATACACGTAAAAGCACAATTACGTGTGCACTTGCCCAAAGCACTAGTCTGTAAACTCGAAATTGAAAGGGGATGTACATGCGCTATTCTGTAAGCTCACAATTAAAAGGGGGTGTACATGTGTTATTCTGTAAGCTAGCAATTGAAAGGGGGTGTACATGTGGCTAGTATTCTATAGACTTGGCGCTTCATGCAGTAAATAGTGGGACCTGTGGGAGTGGGCTGGAGGGAAGAGAGAGAGTATTGGATCTCTGGGAGGGGGGTTAGATGGAAGGGAGAGAGGTGTTGGACCTGTGGGAAGGGGGCTGGAAAGAGAGGAGAGAAGATTTTCCCTTATATGGTACATAGTAACATAGTAGGTGACAGCAGAAAAAGACCTGTACGGTCCATCCAGTCTGCCCAATAAGATAAACTCATATGCATAGGGCACAGACCGTAGAAGTCTGCCCAGTACTAGTCCCGCCTCCTAATCACTGGTGCTGCTACCCAATCTCCACTAAGGTTCTGAGGATCCATTCCTTCTGAACAGGATTCCTTTATGTTTATCCCACGCATTTTTTAATTCCGTTATCGTTTTCATCTCCACCACCTCCCGCGGGAGGGCATTCCAAGTATCTACCACTCTCTCCGTGAAAAAATACTTCCTGACATTTTTCTTGAGTCTGCCCCCCTTCAACCTCATTTCATGTCCTCTAGTTCTACCGCCTTACATAGCACCTCCCAATGCACCCAGAGGGCCCAGAGGCAGGAGGGAGTAGGTGCAGTGCCGTAGCTAGGTGGGGCGCAGGGAGAGCGGTCGTTCCCCCAAACAGATTTTTAGAAAAAATGGCACCTAAGCACCACATGCCAATATCTTTCTCTGCCTCCTCCCCCCTCCTGTGTGATTCTTGCATCTACTCCTGTCTCTTCTGCCCGCTCTCTCCCGTCCGCGTGGTCATTTTTAAAGCCCTGAAGCGTTCTCCCTCCGGCTGGAGGAGAAAACAAATAACAATTGAATATCACTAAAACAGCTCAAAGTTATTGTAGCCAGTAGAAATCGCAATTATAAACTATAGGTTGAGCTCATTTTTCTTCACTGTCCTATACAATTCAGATGTTCACATTTCAATGAGAATATCCTGTTTCCTGATGGGTTCATCTTAACTGTTGTGATCTGCCTTGGGAAGCCTGGTGTTATAAAGGTGATAGAATACATTTAAATTAAATGGAAGTAGAATTAAACTCTCCTTTCACTAGGGCACATGGAATCACATCTTCATCTATTTTGTAGAAGTTTCTTTTAGGTACACAAATGGATTACTCTTTTTTCAATATGTTTCAGGGGCAAGTGGTTTTATAAGTCAAAATAAAAATAAATATTTTGTTTCATGCATATCTCTTTTGTTTAAACATAAATGGGCTATAAGCCCCTAATGCAGTCCATTGGTTTTCTAATATTTTGTGCTTGTGATGACTTATACTGTGCCAAAACTGAAAACTCTTTATCTCTATCTGGTCAATAATAAAAGGAACACTATCCACCCTAAAAAGTTGTTATGTGGCTGTGCATGAGGAATTGTGATATTGAATGAATAAATAAATGTATGTTTGTGTCACTAGTCATGCATCCTACGTTTATATAATCCTTTCAAGAAATCCAGTTAATCATTTTACATTAGTGGAACATAGCCACAGAGACATGGTATGATCGTATTTTTAATATGGTAAAACTAGGGCCCATCTAAGGAACAGGTTATTCTGATTTAGTCTTTACTGGACCAAACTTGCTTTCCTTGTGCCATCACTATCCAGCAGGATAGGCAGTGGAGGATAAAGGATTTTTTTTCTTTACATTTATATCACGCATTATCCCAAGCAGAGTCAGATTCAATTTGGCTTACATTTGAAAATACGGTGAGACAGAAAAATAGAATTCAGTTATATCATAGGAACAAATAGCTGAATATGTCTGAAAAGTTTAACAAAGTTTAGATTAGCATATATACCCAACTGGCCCTGGGCATTTAAAAGTTTGTCCTTTAATTATACCACATGTTCAGAAATCATAGCCATAAGCAAAGACAGTTATTCAAAAATTATCACAGGCACACACCAGAACAGGCATCCATCACATTGCAAAAAATAACTTCTACAGAGTACATCCAATTTTTAATTTTTATTTCCTGATTTCCGTCTTCCAAAATTCCAGTCAGCAGATGTGCAGATCAGCAGGACCCAAAGTAGTCCAAAACAAGTAAAGTCAGAAACAACACAATTTATACCTAATTGTTCAACCACCCTTAGGATTAACCTTTGGGTTTAAAAAGCAAACCATGTGTATGTAAGGTCTGGATAAACAAATTAAAACAATCAGTTTTTAAAGCAAATGCCCATATGTAATACATGGTAGTGATAATTAAACAGTGATGGAATATTCACATAGCAGGCAGACTGAGCTAACAGATTTATTTTCCACTGAACATAATTAACTTTGTATGAACGTGGCAGCTAATAGTGTGCTGAACTGGACAATGCTGGCACATTTAGACTGACTCTGGACGTCTGCGTGAAGGGAGCTTTGCCCTCATTATTCAATATCTGTCTTTTAAATAATAGTAATAAAAATACCAAGTGCGTTTTTATAATATACATCTGCAATCCACAAAAGAAAAGGAGCAAGTTCCCACAGCCATCTTTTTCTTTTGATGTAAGCACAGGAAAAAAATAAAATGCTCCCAGGTTTCAACCTAATTCATGTTTAAAGTGGGATATAAATGTATTAAATAAATAAATAAATAGAAACTCTGAATGTTGAGCACCTGATTCTCATAACATGATGTCTGTTTTAGTGGCTTTTACCAGGAGAAAAGAATCTCTGCATGAATATAACATGTGCTAAAGTGTCCTTATAACCAGCCCCTCCAAATGACACACTGATTACGATTTATAACAAATTACTACTCTACCTATGAAAAGTTATTCCGTTATTATACTTCATACTTCTGTGTACGTCCGTATACTGCACAAATCAGCATGAGGCCTCAGATTATCCCCATATGGATGAAAAGACAAGTACAGTGATTGAGTAGTCTGGCATTTGGAACACACAGTTAAGGCCCAAGAAAAAACTGCACCACTAAAAAAAAAAAAAAAAGGCCTTATGCCCCACTCACAAATTCTCATCTTGGTTCTCTTCAGAACCACAGACCTTTAAGCATGAAGGACAGAAACTGAAAAGGAGATAACATAAATCTTGCCTGGATGAGGACAGGCTAAACTGTAGGAAACATGTAACAAGCCTTAACAGCAACCTAAAAATAATATTACTCTCAATGCTTGGACAGGCTGTTAATTCAACCAAGCACTTGTTCAGCATAGTAAACAGCCTACTGCAACCCCCACAACAGAACCAGCTTTCACATTCAAAACTGAACTGTGATGCTGCATACTTTGCCAACAAAATTAAAAGTCTCCACTAGAATTTACAGGCAGTCTCGCCCAATCCCATGACAGTTAACCAGGAGCACACAAACTTGCCCTCTTCTTACACAGACATATGGGACTTTTAATCTAATAACAGAGGAGGGCCTTGACAAAACCCTAAGAGGTCTTTAACCAACTACCTGCTCCCTCGACCCCTGCCCTTCAAAGATAGTGCAGCAGGCAAACAGGGGCTCATAGTAGGAGGTCACGAAAATCGTGAACTCCTCGCTAATGGAGAACTATCAACATTAAAAAAGGCGGTGTGTTACCACCGGGTTAGCGTGGGAGCCCTTACCGCTTCCTAAATAGGCGGCAAGTAATTTTCCGCACGGCTATTTCCTTTAAAACAAAACACCCTTTACCCACTATGGTAAAAGGGGGCCTTGGCACATGAAAAACCTACATGATGATGCCACTGTGGGCCCCCTTTTACCGCAGCATGGTAAAAGGGGCCGCTATAGAGCAAGCAGTCTGTGTTTGAGCTCAACGATTGGCCAGAAGAAAGAAAATGGCTAGATCCATGTCAATCTGGATTCAGTGTTGTACAGTAAAATATCAGGTAATATATTAATGATAATGTATTAATAAAGTAGCAAGTAACTATAATGATTACAATTATGCAAATATAATGAAGTAATTGTAATCATTACTTTTATCAGGCATCAACTAATATAATGGCTTGTTACTTTCCCAGCTCTTTCAGTCTAGCTTCTCTCTCTCCCTCTCTGCCACCTCCCCCCCCCTCAATTTAGTCCCTCCCCCAAGCAGATCAGCCTCCCTTCTAACTCCCCTCCCCCTCCTGATGGTCATCTACCTACCTCATCATTGGCTAGCAGGGAGCAGTGATAGAGACTGCCTCCATTGGCCAAGGGTCCTCCTCTCTGCCATGTCCCACCTCCTGTGAAGTAATTTCCTGTTTCTGTATAGGCAGGACTGGGCAGAGAGAAGGATCTGTGTCTCTCTCTATCACTGCCAGGTATTGTACTAAGTTTGGCCATGGGGAGGAGAATCAAGCAGGGACATAGCTAAGGGTGGGCCTGGATGGGCTCAGGCCCACCCACTTTCATCCGAGGCCTGTCCAGAAATGGGGCACCGCAGCCACAGTCTAGCATCTGACTCTCCCTTCCCTTCCCTCCTTTCCCTCCTTTCACGAGTCTGTCACCTCTCTCTTTTCCATCTGCTCCCACCCCCTCTAGCAGGTCTGGCAGTTCTCCATCTTTTCCCCTCCCTCACCCCAACCACGAGCTTCCAGCTTTCAGTATCAGCACCGCCCAACAGCGATTCACCCAGGCTGGCTGTGGGACCTTACTTCTTCCTCATCTCTCTATTGCATATACAGGAAGTTGCATCAGAGAGGGAGGGGCACATCAGAGGGAAGGCCCCAGAGCTGGCCTGGGTGAATTGCTGCCAGGTGGCACTGATACTGTAAGCTGGAAGCACCATGGTGGGGGTGAGGGGGGCCGGAGGGAAAGGAGAGATATGTGGGACCTGTGGGAGTGGGCTGGAAGGAAGGGAGAGAGGTATTGGACCTGCAGGAGGGGGGTTGGAGGGAAGGGAGAGATTTTTCCCTTATATGGTACTTAGCCCCTTCCAATGCACCCTGTGGGCTCAGAGGCAGAAGGGAATAGGCGTTGCTCCTGCCCCACTGCCTCTGACTCAAAGGTTTTTGGAGGAGGACTGAGGGAGGATTACACTAGACCATCGGGGGGGGGGGGGGATCAGTGGGTCCACTGAACCACTAGGGAGTTTTTAAAGGTATGGAGGGTTCAGCTGGACCACCAGGGAGGTTTAAAGGTAGAGGAGTGTCAGGAGGGGCCCACTGGACCACTAAGGAGTTTTTGAAGGTTTGGAGGAGGTCGGGAGGCTTTGGGGGGAAGGGGGAAAGCAAGCGAGGCTGTAAAAGTCACCCTTCCCTAACAAAAATTTGAAATTGTCCTGTAGCCAGGCATCAGCCCCGCCCTATCCTACCCTTCCATCCCTGTAGCCCAGCATCAGTCCTCCCCTTCCCTACCCCCCCAATCCATCCCTGTAGCCCAGAATCAACCATAACCTTCCCTACCCCCCCATCACTGACATCAGCCCTACCCTACCCTTTACCTGTCCCCTCATAGTCTGGCATCTCCCCTGCCCTTCCCAATCTCCCTACCACCACCACCACCACCACACACACACACCCTGATGCATTGCAGCATTAAATATAAATTTTGTTCTTTTTTACATCCTGGGCAGAGCCCACCCTCACCCAGAAACCTACCAACATCTCTCTATATAAAAAGCAACACCAACGTTCTATGAAGCCTCCAGCCGGAAGTGTGAAGGGGGCGAGATATCCGGTTTCCCTATGAGTGTCTGCCCCGCCCTCTCTGTAACACAGTCAGTGAAGGAAAACAGCAGAGCACGAAATCAAATCGCTGGCTCTGTAACAGTGAAGGACTCAGAGGGGGGAGGGGAGAGAGGCCAGAGGGCAGGGACACACACACTCCCACATGCACTCAGAAGAAAACATTGCTAGCCCCCGTTTCATTTGCATCAGAAACGGGGCTTTTTTACTAGTTAAACATAAAACATTTTATTACCTGGGCACGGTAGAAGTATCCCCACCCAAAGACCCAACAACATTTTGCCTGGGTAGTGCAGAGGCCAACCCCACCACATAAATTTAAACTTTTTTTTTTACCTTGGCTTGAGCTTCCTACAGACTGAGGTAGAGGTCTACTACTCCTGAGGATCTGATGGGTGTGTAGTCTGTGTGCATGTTGTGCAGACTGTGCTGCTGGAGGTCCAAGCTTGCAGTGCCTGTTGAAGGCTGGTGATTAGTGCTGGCCCTGCTGGGAAAATTATTCTGGGTCCTCTACTCATGATCCCAACTTTGCCACAGGCTTAGGGAATCCGGGTCTCATGAGCTCTCAGTGCTGCTCAGTGCTGACAGGGCACAGGCACACACTGTATCTGTCTGGTGGACTGCAGGGGAGACCCCAGCAGACCGATGTGCACAGGCTGTACTTTAGACACAAAAGAAATCAGAACTGCTCAAGCGTTTGTAGGATCTTCTTAACACTATACTTCCTGCCATGTGGGGTGGCTGATCTGTCACCTATGTGCTTGTATAACACATAGATAATCATCCTAATTTGCTAAGCATATTGCCCCGTGGGAATGTAATAGGGGTCCAAGGATTAGAAGAGCATAAAAGTAAATGTGATAACAGATTGGTTGTCTCAGAAACCACATTTCCTATGGATCATTCACTTTGTTTTGTCATCAAGGTTTTTGGCAGATTATTTTAATCTCTAGGATCTCACTTTCTTTTCTACTGTTTGACTGGGTGGATCTATAGCTTCCTGTACCACAGCTCATTTTCTTAAGAGCTTTAAAAAGTACAGTGAAAATTTGAGTGCCATTTAATTAGTGTTTATGTAACTTTGTATTTGGTAGAAAGACTAACAGGTTTAAACACTGTCATTTTTCAAAGGCTGGTGAAGGGAAGGGCTAGAGATACCAGCTTGCAGCAGTGCAGCAACCGCGTCTGCGACGATGATAAAGACACACAGTTAGTCTAACTGTGTACTGCCTTACCGGAGCAGGTCCCCTGGCCCCGACACCTAACTCATTCCCAAGCACCATGCAGCAACAATAAGGCAGGTCAGGACGGCTGCTGCTAGAGGCTTGCACATGGCTGAAATGCTGCTGTGCACTGTGTGCAGCCTAACCAGCACCTCAGAAGACAGGCACTGATTGGCGGGTCAGAGACTGGGTTAGTCTGATTCGAGGTTGGGTGGGCCTGGGCCCACCTGTAGCTACACCCCTGTGTGTCCTTGTTCTGAGCATTGCATGGAATTGCTAATGAGCTCATTTTATTATATAAGACTTTTGGTCACTGCTTCTGTGCATGGTAAAACAGTGGCCGAAAGCCTATGTGCATTAGCAGCAAAAAAAAAACCATTTCATTTAGATTGACTTAAACCAGTCTAAATAAAACAGTGCAAGCCCAGTTTTTGTGAGCATCAGGCCCTTGGCAATTATCTTGACTGCAAAGATTTGATTCTGGCTGCAGTTATGTTGCCACAGTTTCGTCTTTGTTGGGTTGAAGGTGATAAAATGAAGAGGAAATACATAGAACTTGTTTTTGAAGCAATGAAGACAGTGAAGCTGTCATCAGATCAAACTGCACCAGCTTCATCCAGCGGTGATTGTGGTGATGACCAGGACTTCTTTTGTTTCCAGAACGTTGATGGCAGCAACAGAAGTGATGTTGCTGTTGAACTGAGCTGTTTCTATATGAGAAGTCTTGTGAAGTACTCAGTGTAACACAGTTTCCTCATATCAAGGCACTGTTTTTGAAGTATAACACGAGTTTGCCTTCAAGTGCTCCTGTTGAAAGGATTTTCAGCATGGGCGGACAGATTATGACTCTAAGAAAATGAAAAATGACAGATGAACATTTTGAAATGCAATTGCTCCTTTATTGTATTGGGAACCTATAACGTCAAAAACTGGAATCTTATGATCGACCATTCTGATTGAACAAGTTTTTCTTTCTTTGCTGGCATTGACGTCAGAAGACTGCTGAATATAGATAATGTTTGATTTCTGTACTGTTCATATGCTTGCTATTTTCCTGGGGTTTATTTTTCCTTATCTGATTAAAATCTCTCTCTAATTGTATTGGATCCCTATATATGAAGACAACTGTTTATATCCAACAATTATAAAGTAACTAAAAGAAAAATATTACTTTTCACAGTAATTTAACTTTTACTTTTATCAAAGAAGTAACTAATTACTGCAGTATATTACTTTTTCCTTGCAATAGCTAGTAACTTTGATATATTATTTTTATGAAGTAACTTGCCCAACACTACTTCTAATTGATCTTCATAGAAAGTGAGAGGGGATTTGCCTCGATGTTAGTACTGCTGGATTTCTCAGCATTTGATACTGGGAACCAGGGGAGTAGCCAGACCTCGGTGGGAGGGGGGTCCAGAGCCCAAGGTGGGGGGGCACATTTTAGCCTGCCTCCCCCAGCCGCCGACCCCCCCCCCTCCGCTGCCGACCCTCCCCTGCCACTTTCAGACCCCACTGCCACCGCTGACCCTCTCCCACCACTTTCGACCCCCGCTGCCACCAGGTACCTTTGCTGGCGGGGGTCCCCAACCCCCACCAGCCTCAGTCTTCTTTAGTGCTGGTCTCTGGCATGTTTGCTGATCTGTGCTGTGAGTCCTGACTGACGTCCTGCATGCGCCAGAGACCGGCGCTGAAGAAGACTGAGGCTGGCAGGGGTTGGGGACCCCAGCCAGCAAAGGTACCTGGCGGTGGTGGTGGGGGAGGGTTGGTGGCAGCGGCGGGAGGGAGGTCGAAAGTGGCGGGGGAGTTGAAAGTAGAGGGGGCCAGGGCTAAATCTGTGGGGGCCCATGCCCCATGGCCCCACCTAGCTACGCCCCTGCTGGGAACCATAATATCAAGCTAGCATGACTGGCAGAAACAGGTATCAGTGACACACTACTCACTTGGTTCAGATCCTATGAATCAGGCAACAGTCCATACTGTCTGTCAGCATCTCATGTCCACAATGGGTGCACCTTACGGTATGGCAGGGGTTGACACTGAAGTCACTAACCAAGCTGATTTGGTCCACAGATACTCAGCTCTGCATCAACGCAGATGATATGCAGCTACTCATATCCACTGAACCACACTTTCCACAGCCCTGAATAAACTGACTACCTGTTTAACAGCAATTCAAGAATGGGCTAAAAACAACAAACTTTGCCAGAACTCAAGTAAAACAGAGCTCCCGTGGGTCCCTAACACAAGTGGGCACATACCTGACATCAAAATCTCTTTTGGAACATCAGAACTGCCTCTTAACTCACAAGTCAGAAATCACAGGGATGCAACTTGACTCAATACTTATGCTGATCTCCCAAATCCAAGCAACCTTCGAGAGCTGCCTCTATCATTTGCGATAACTTTGCTGTCTCTAAACATTGAGAAGGCAAATATTGTCCCAGTGGTTCACATCATGGTAATAACAAGGCTAGATTACTCTAATGCACGCTATCTTTAACAGACTACAGAGGGTTTGCACAAGCTCCAGTTGATTCAGACTACCACCACTGATAGAAGGTTGCACCGCCATTTCTGCAAAAACTTCACTGGCTACCAGTAGAATACAGGGCTAAATTCTGTATCTGATCTTCAAGACTGTTGAAAGTGGGCCAGAGCACTTGAAGAACCAAATCTTTATCTAAGCATCTCCAAAGTTGCTGAGGTCCTCTCAATGAATACTCATAAACATACCATTGCCAAAGGACAACCTGCATGGCTGAGATTGGTGCACACATGTGTGTGAGGAGCAGCAGGAGTGTGTGTGCTGGTTGCAGGGGCTGCAGGCTCTTGAGCAGAGTTGTGCAGTGGAGAGGCATGTTTAAAAAAAGAAAACAGAGAGGAGAGAACAGAGGAAAACCCTGGCAGGTGTGAGGGATTGCTGTGGAGTTGGAAAAAGTATTTAATTTATCTTCTGGTTTGGCTGGAATAGTGCAGCAGGGGTGAGCTAAGTGGGGCAAGCATGCATGTGCTTGCTAGTAACCCTGGTTACCAGGGAAAACATTCTAATAGCTGCCATTGCTGCCTGCGTCAGTTGGGAGGGAACCGAGGGAGAAATGAATGTGTCAGGGTATGTGTAGAGAAATTTGGGGTAATTTGGTGAAATTTTAAGGCCTTCTATAGTGTGATTTGGCCCAAAGGATGAGTGGAGTTGAAGTAATTTTAAGGCTCTAATTGTGTTGGGAGGAAAGGCAACGAAAGGGAAGATGTGTACGAGTGTGATGTAATGTTTTATAAGGAAAAATGTTGATTTATGGAATTAAATTACTTTTTGGGTTAAGTAACTGATAATTTTGCTGAATATGTGCCAAGTGATTGAGGATTAACTGTAAGGAATTTTCAAGGGTCTGTTACAATGACATTTGAAGCATAGTGTGACTGTAAGTGTGGCATGGGTTAGGAAGATTAAGGTTTTAAAAATTATTTGTTTATTATGCACGGACAGCTAGTAAACACAAACTGTAACTTGTTAAAGTAGAACACATTTTAAAGTGTGCATGCACTAGAGAGTCAGGCTTCTTTATTGTTATTGATAGAAAGGACAGTAGGGTGAAGAAAACCTGTTGTCCAGAAATTGAAGCTGGCCAACGCAAGAAAGAGAAGACCCAGGAAACTGTTCTATGGACCAAAGCTAAGTGGTTATTACATCAGAAATGAAAAGTAGAAAGATAGTGAAAAAAAGGTATACTTACCTGTTTCTGGGCTTGACTCTGAGGGTTGTCCTGGAAAACAAAATTGTCACACAAAGAATCAATTCCAGGGGGGGGAAAAAAAGTTGGGAAATCTACTTACTTTGTTTTATACATAAAGAAGAAAAATACTTATCTGATTTTGTCCTTCAAATGTTGAAATGGTTTTAAAATATACTTGAGTTGTTGGTATATTCTGGGAGCCCTGTAAAGGGAAAGACAGATTAAAAAACTGTTGTTAATTTGCTCAAATGTTTTCAAATAACATATATTTTTATTGTTAAACTTCCTGGTTGGCGTAGAGTTTATTTGGGGAAACAATGTAACAAATATTCATTCTATTTATAGTGAAATACTTTTTTCTGCCACCAGGGGGCTTTACAGTCTTAAAGCACCACTTGGATGGATTTCTTCTCTAAACATCCAAAGTGGTATTTTCGAAACCTGTTTTGCAGATGTTTATCTGTGCATTTTGTTTGCATTGTATCCAAATCACAAGGGGGTTTGTTGGGGGCATTTTGAAGGCAGGATAAGAGCAGGCTTAGGGTGTGCCTAACACTTGCACATTTTACGGCCATAATGGAACAACACGAAAATATCTAGAGTGAAAACTTCAACGTTTTGGTCTAGACATATTTTCTGAATGAATAAGGCACAAAAAGGTGCCCTAAGTGACCAGATGGGCACTGGAGGGAATCAGAGCTGACCCCCAACCCCCCCCCCCCCCCCACAGTGGTCACTGACCCCCTCCCACCCCTCCAAAAATGTGAATAAAAATATGACTTACCAGCCTTTATGACAGTCTCAGATGTTAAACCAGGTCTATTAGAGCAGCATGCAGGTCCCTGGAGTAGTATAGTGGTCGGTGCAGTCGGTGGAGTGTGGGACCCAGGTCCCTATCTCCGTTTACCTGACACACTTGTGGTGGAAACTTTGACCCTCCCGAAGTCACCAAAACCCTACTCTACCAACATATAGGTACTCTCTTCACTCAAAAGGACTATTGTAGTGGTGTACAGTGGGGGGGGGGGGGGGGCAGTGTGTTTTGGGTGGATTTTGGAGGGCTCAGGGGACATGATAAGGGAGCAAAGGTGAGATGTGCACCTGGGAGCATTTTCATGAAGTGCACAGAAGTGCCCTCCTGGGATGTCTGGGGAACCAGTCTAATATAAATGCTGGCTCCTCCTACATCCCAATGGCACGAATCTCTACTTTTTGCACTTATTCAGGGGTTTTTTTTTTAATGGACCAAAAAACAAAATATTTAAAGCATAAAACCTTGTTAGAAACAGTATTTTTGAAAAAAAAAAAAAAGTAGACGTTTTTGTCAAAAATGAAATCAGACTTACACATCATATTGAAAATGCCCCTCCACATCAGATACTTTTGTCAAAATATCAGAAGAATTCCTGATATAGGAAAATCCTTTGCTACCCAGTGGTCTAAGAAATGTATCCAAAATATGTTGACAAACGTTCGAGCAAGGATCCATTACTGGATATTAAAGGATTCCCTGTCAAATGCTGTTGTGGTGATCTCTTTAATTGTTGCCTTAAGCTCATTAGTCGAGTCCAGCTGTTTACTTACTTCTGTATCATAATCATGCATACTAAGGACCGCTATAACTCTCCCATTGTCAGCTTTACAGATTCTTATGTCAGATCTCACTCGCAGGGTCAATAGTGCTTGAAACTCTTCATGAGTCAAGTTGTGTCATTGATGAATAGTTTTCTGTAAATATGTATAAATATTACTGAGAATTAACACTCTGTGCAATGCCAAATTCATGCTAGGAGGGGTTGTAGGCATCCATGATGACTTTTCTTTTACCCTTGATGTGTTCAAAGGGATGTTCAAAACAGAATTCTTTAAGTTGTAAACTCCTAAAAAAAAACATTCCAGGTCTTCCTGTAATTCACGGTTGTAATTTCTTCACTGGAATGAAAGATAAACCTTCACTTAATAATGACAGTTAGGGGATCCCAATAAATTCATTACTACTGAACCGGTCTTTCTAAGTCCATTTCCTTCTGTGTCTGTGTGTTCAGTTGCTTTTGCTGACTTCAATTGTGGGACCTTCCTCTTCTGTCTTTTTGGTTTTTCTTCTTGGATCAATTGTCTAAAAAAGGTTCCTCAGGTCCTGATGAAAACTCTTCAGAGAAGTCTGACCTTTCAAAAGCCACCTTATTTAGTCTATCACTTTGCTTTTGTTGTAACCAGGGGTAAAAAAGAGTCCTTGGCATAAACAGATGAGTCTGTCTTAAATTTCTTAATTTTAAATTTATCTAGATTTTGCCTGAATTGCTCAATCTTCTTTTGAATCTCAGTATTCTACTTCTGAAACTCATTCTCCTGTGTTGGGATTGAGTTGCCACAATTTTATACATATTTTTTTGTTTTTCTAGACACAAGTGAGCACCTTGATACAGCCAAAAGGCGAAACTCTGGCCACGGTCGATGTGTCGGAAGCTTGAACGCTGAAAGTTAAGTTTTGTGGTTTCACATATTTTTCTCTTGAAGTTGCAAACCACCTTGAATAAGGTCTCCAAGTAGATTCTGATAACTATGTGGAGTTTTAATGACTTTAAAAATTGGAGGTTTTTTATGTCAGTGAGGTGACTGGTACCCTGAATAAATCCGACTGCTGAAAATAGTTTTGCTAATGGTGGCGGTAGGGGATCTGAGGCTTTTTCCTCCTTTTTTTTGTCATACTCTGCAAGGTAGTGCTTCAGAAATACATATGACTGAACAACCTTTAGAAAGAATTTATATATTTAATATACATGGAAGAGCATTTTCGAGTTGACATCTAAGTTGGAATTTGGACGTTTTGTGCTATTCCAAATCTAAATAGTAAATGTAACCATTTAAAAAAAAGTAAAACATTTATTTTTGTTGAAAATACCATTTGTAACAAGGTTTTGTGCTCTGTGCGTTTATCTTTTCAGGCCATTTTTGAAAACAAAAAGTGCACAAGTCCAAAATCAAGCCATTGGGATGTAGGAGGGGCCAGCATTTTTAGCAGACTGGTCCCCCAGACATATCCGGAGAGCAATGGGGCACCCTAGGGGACGCTGCTATGGACTTCATATAAATGCTCCCAGGCATACTTCTCAGCATTGTTCCCTTATCTTGTCTACTGAGCCCTCCAAAACTCACCCAAAACCCACTACCCCCAATTGTACACCACTACAATAACCCTTATACATAGTAACATAGTAGATGATGGCAGAAAAAGACCTGCACGGTCCATCCAGTCACCATATGGGTGAAGGGGGCACCCATATGTGGGTACAGTGGGTTTCTGGTGAGTTTTGGAGGGCTCACAGTTTCCACCACAAGTGTTACAGGCAAAGGGAGGTATGAGCCTGAGTCCACCTGTCTATTGTGCACTGCACCCACCACTACATTACTCCGGTGACCTGCATGCTGTTCTGATGGACCTGGCTATAACATCTGAGGATATCATAAAGTTTGTATTCACATTTTTTTGGGGTGGGAGGGGGGTCAGTGACCACTGGGGGAGTAAGGGAGGGTCATCCATGATACCCTCTAATGGTCATCTGGTCATTCAGGCCACCTTTTTGTGCCTTATTTGTTCTGAAACAGGTCTAGACCAAAACATTGAAGTTTTTGCCCTAGACGTTTTGGTTTTGTTTCACTAAGGCTGTAAAACATCAAAGTGTTAGGCATGCATTAAGCCCGCCCTAATCCCGCCTTTGAAAAGCCCCTGGCACAAGCACAGGAAACCAGGATTCACAGCCAGCTGTAAACTCAGGAGAGAGACAAGACCCGAGGAACACAGGAGTTAAAGGAACCATAGATATCACAAATATTACAGTTAGGGTGTATATGCCAGTTACAAACGCGTATGTACACAACATGTCTTCAGTCAGGCATAGCTTACAGATGGATGTACATATAGGCAGTTTCTGGGCAGAGTGTGAGTGAGAGGGGAGGGCACACAATTTATTTTTTATTTATTTGTTACATTTGTATCCCACATTTTCCCACCTTTTTGCAGGCTCGATGTGCCTTACATAGTACCGTTAACGGCGTTAGCCGGTTCCGGTCTGAACAAATACAAGGAATGAATGAATACAAGGTGATATTATGGTAGATAAGGTACATGTATGGTAGGTACAATTGGGGGGAACTTAGAGGGGAAGAGGGGGAGAAAGAGTCAGGTAATGTTCATTACGGTCTTTGGTTATATTGTGTCGCAGGTGTCCAGGTGTTTTTTTATATTGGGTTGGTGGGTATGCTCTTCTGAACAGGACTGTCTTTAGTGCTTTCCAGAAATTTAGGTGGTCTAGCGTAGTTTTTACTGCTTTTGGCAGTGTGTTCCATAATTGTGCGCTTAATTAGGAAAAGCTGGATGCATAGGTTGGTTTGTATTTGAGTCCTTTGTTGCTTGGGTAGTTGAGGTTTAGGTAAGATCGTGCCGATCTTGTCGAATTTCTGGTTGGCAGGTTGATAAGGTCAGTCATGTATCCAGGTGCCTCGCCATAAATAATTTTATGAACAGTTGTGCAGATTTTGAAAGTGATACATTCTTTGATTGGTAGCCAGTGCAGCTTTTCTCGGTGTGGTTTGGCGCTGTCAAAACGCGTTTTTCCAAATATAAGCCTGGCTGCTGTGTTTTGGGCGGTTTGGAGTTTTTTAATGATTTGATCCTTGCATCCCGCATAGATTCCATTACAATAGTCTGCGTGGCTTAGTACCATTGATTGTATCAGATTACAAAATATTTCCCTCGGGAAGAATGGTTTCGCGCATTTGAGTTTCCACATTGAGAAAAACATTTTCTTTATGGTGGATTTCACTTGGGTCTCTAGTGAGAGGTTACAGTCGATTGTTACTCCGAGAATTTTCAGGCTGTCTGAGATAGGGAGGGTGTATCCTGGGATGTTAATGTTTGTGGGTTTCTATTTATTGTATTGGGATGAGATGATGAGGCAGTGTGTTTTTTTCTGTATTGAGTTTTAATTGGAATGCATTTGCCCATGAGTTCATGATGTTTAAGCCGAGCTCGATTTGGTTGGTGATTTCTGCCAAATCATGTTTGTAGGGGATATATAGTGTAACGTCATCAGCGTAGATAAATGGGTTAAGGCCTTGGGTGGGTAAGGTCTTGGCTAGTGGAGTCATCATAAGGTTGAAAAGGATCGGTGATAGTGGTGATCCTTGTGGTACTCCACAGTCTGGTTTCCACGGTGACAATATGTTTGTTTTTTATTTCACTTGATATGTTCTTGTGGTTAGAAAGCCTTTGATCCAATTGAGAGTGCCACCACCGATTCCGAAGTATTCTAGGAGTCTTAGCAGTATGTTATGGTTAACCATGTCGAACGCACTTGACATGTCAAATTGGAGGAGGAGAATGCTCTTGCCTATTGCTATTTCCTGCTTGAATTTGGTTAGGAGAGTAAGTAGTACTGTTTCGGTGCTGTGTAGGGGTTGAAATCCTGATTGTTACTCATGTAGTATAGTGAATTTGCTTATGTAGTCATTGAGTTGTTTGGTCACCAGTCCTTCCATTAGTTTGACTACTAATGGGATAACCTACAAAATACTGCAAGTTACACGTATATCACCAGAACTTAGGTGTGAACATTTACACCAGTTCTATGGCTGGAGTGAGCGCTCACACTTAAATGCATACGTGCATATACACCCTGTTCCACTAGTATTTCATAAAGGAAAGTAGGTACCAACATTCCTGTATAGAATTTGTGCAACTCAAGCACCCAGAGGGTGCCTAAATATAGGTGCATGGTTACAGATCTGCTCCTTTAGGGCTAGATTCTACATATGGCGCCCAAAAAATTGGCACAAAAATAAGTGCTATTCCATAAGCCATGCTTAAAGTTAGGTGTAGTTTATAGTATAAAGCTTACACCCAGGAATCACGCCTAACTTTAGGCATGGCCATTTGCACCAACTGAAATGTGGTGCAAATGTACACACCTAAATTAGGTGCATATCCCCGTTATTCTATAACAAGTATGTCAATTTTAGGATTGCCCCGTTATGCCCACGACCCTCCCACTTTCATGCCCACTTTTTCAGATCATATGTAAATGTTAATTAAATCTAATTAGTGACAATAATTGCTTGTTTAAAAGCCAATTAATGGTGCTAATTAGCTCATTATTCAATACATGCAAAATTTTTGGTGACTTTTATAGACTTAGGGGGTTAATGACCCAATGCTTAGGTCCAGCTCAGAAGCAGGGAATATAAACCACTGCTCACTGAGCTGGGTCCAGGGAGGGCCAATCAGACAAGACAATGGAAAAGAGGCAGGGCTAGAAACAGGAGAGCACGCTCATCCCATGAGGAAACACAAGGGATGGGGACATGGATCCTCCTATAGATAGGGAGGTTCTTGCCCTGCACTGGTTAATCCAGACTGCTGGCCCCGACAGTGAATAAAGTCAAACAGCTTCCCCTAAAACATACAACATGGGCTGGATCCCTCAACCAGTCCAATTGATGCAGTCACCCCTCAGTGCTATCTCTTCAGCAGAATCCAGGGTTCCCAAATAGGCCAACAAATGGTGGATGAAGTTTGATCCTCAGTACCATCCACAAGAGCATACATGTTGATCAGATGAATCATCCGGCTGTCTACAAATCAAACTGAGAGATGAAGCATCTGGCCTGGTAACAAGGATCAGTCATCCAGCATCTCCATTTGCAGCATAA
Organism: Microcaecilia unicolor; assembly: GCF_901765095.1. Taxonomy (NCBI): domain Eukaryota; kingdom Metazoa; phylum Chordata; class Amphibia; order Gymnophiona; family Siphonopidae; genus Microcaecilia; species Microcaecilia unicolor. Next base: position 161,658,061 of record NC_044031.1, read on the forward strand.
GGTTAAGCAATGGGGCCACCCTGTTGTTATGCCCAGAGTATGGGTTAGGAACATCTCACTTCCCCACTCAAGAAGACAAGAGACTTCAGCATTCTGGATTACTGTGGGGCCTCAAAGGACACCAAGTACCCACTGTCTTTAGAAAAAAGAGCATCCAGTACCATAGGAGCCAACTTTTCAAAATGATTGGGGATGCTAAATTCAATTACCCCTCCCTGAACACTGTCAAGGAGTTTGCTCAGTACTGGAGATGCTCAAGCACCCATATCACTGGCTCCTATACTCAGTACCTACAGTACCTCTGAAGGTGTAGAACATCAAAGACATGCTTTGCCTAGTAAGGCATCAGGTCTGGGCCTGAGGTGTTATTTTACCTCTCAGACCCTGGGAGGCATGTGAAGGTCATCTCAGGCTGCCCTGCATGGCTGGTTTCCTTCTCCCATGGGCCCTTAGTCATCCTGATAGTAATTTCTTTTCTTCTGCAGATGACCACCTTGAGGAGCAAGTAGATGGTTGAGAGAGCAAGTGGGTCTATGCTTGCACTCAGCTCCTTTTCCCCTGATCTTTCTCCCTTCACACTCATGCTCTCCTCCTCTGCTGATCACCTCTAGGGGAACAGGTTCAGTGCCTTCCTTGCTGGTGTCAACACTTGTCCTTGAAGTCAGGAGGGATCTTGTCTCCCCCTTCCTTGGGGACTGGAAGAAGACTGTCTCATGCTTAGTATTGACCTGAAGTAAACATAATACCAAATTTCAGCATACGATTTTAGCAATTCTGGAATGAGTAGGTGTGCATGTGCTTTGCATGCTGACCATGCTACTGTTTAGCTTGATGGTTTTACTGTGGATTTTTCCTCACTAAAACTTGTACTGCATCAGGAGTAAGGCTAGTGCAGGAAAATCAGAACTAAACTGTTATGCTAAAGGATAGCACTGCTTATTACATTGGGACCAGACAGCTGTCAGCAAAGGTTAGGAAAGGACATTTGCATGTGAATACACCTCCTTTGCAGTCTTGTAATAGACAGAAGGTGAAATTTACACCTTTCTCCTTACTGGATGGGTATGAGAACCTTCTACATGAGAACCTTGGGAGATGTTCACAGCATTAATTGAAACAACCACTAGAGGGCATCCAAAAACATAGAAATATGATCTTCTGATGCATTATTTTCTCTGTTTTTAACTATAGACCCATTCTCATTGAAAGGCAGTATATCAAGAACCAATAAAAATAAACATTGTGTGCAGATCACTTTATCTCTACTACTTGTCTTTTTAATCGAAGATGAATTCCTTCACATTAAGGGCACCTTTTACAAAACGGTGCTACCGATTAGTGGGCGCTAGTGTGAAGAAGCCTGTTTAACTCCCAAGAGCTTCTTCGCATTCAGCGCATGTTAATCGGTACTGCCGCTTTGTAAAAGGAGCCTGTAATGATCAAATGATATTGACTAATCATGCTTTTGTATTCTTGTTTAAAGGTATCTGATACTTGTTAAAAAGTAGTCTCTGAATATAATGAAATTTTTCTTTTTAGATGAAGTAGTGTAGTTGCCATGTTAGTCCAGTTTAATGGTAACAAATTGAAATTTAAAAAAAAGGAAAATAAGATGGACTAACATATTTTTTAAAGGCATATTTTTTCCTCTTTTTCCCCTTTCTTAGGGACATTAAGGCAGGGATTAAGGTGCCAATTTGGGGACTATGATCACTTGAAATACCAGTGAAATTTGATGGACGATAATTGGTGCCTAGAAGAGAATGGCTACAGTTGACTCTTTACTGGAGACCAAATAGCAACAAGAAGCTCCAGGAGCCTTCAAAATCAGGACGCGATTTCTTTAATCATGTAACTTAGACATCAATTCTTTCCTTAATGACCCGACCTGGGCTGTGTTTCGGTACACAGCGCCTGCGTCAGGGGTCAAATAAGTTGTGACATCTAAGAAGCCACAAAACTTACTCCTTTCAAGATGACAAGTTGAATGTACTGTCCCGCTAAATATCATTGAAATATACTTGATTGCTCAGCAGAATTCGAGCAAAGGCGATCCCTTCTTGCTCTAGTCATTGTCACACAAGAGCTGCTTTGCTGCCTGCCAGGAAAGGGTACGAGAACGAGGGGTGGGGAGAGGGTAGGAGGTAGAGGCTGAGGGATAGAAATGGAAACCAGTGAGAACAGGGTGTGAGGTAGAGAGAGAGAGAGAGAATAATGGGGACAAGATGGGGGTTGATAAGAGAACATGAAGAGGATGGGATAGGACTTTGACAGAGAGTGACTGGAACAGAGAAGAAAGGGAGGGAAAGCGTGTATAGTGGGGATAGAGAGGAGTTAAGGAGTGTGTGACTGGTGGGGAGAAGAAGGGGGATAGAGAGAGAATGCTAGGTTTGTGTTTGAGCTCTGAAAGGAAGGCTGGGTGGATGGGTCAAATAATCAGGACAAAGATGATGGGGCAGGGGAATGAACAGATTCTTGCAGTGAATTTCACTAGGTTATCAGCTAATTGACCCTATAATACGCAGTGCACCCCAGCCAAGTACTTTCACCCTCTATCCCAGCTCAATTTTATTATCCAGCACTTCAAAATCTTATTTTTGACATTCTGCCTTCCATACATTGCTAGCCCCAATGCAGACCATACAGCCAACAAAACTCAAAGCCCTGCTCAGGCTTTGCTTACTGCTCTGTATACCGTCAGCAGTTTACACACAGAACACAATAAGAAGAAGGTCATCCAACCAGGGAATAAGGATTGATGATATCCTGCCAGTTTTATGGATCTGGTTTGCAGAAAATTCTATCCTGACTGCCTTTCAGATGCTTATTCCGTTAGACTTTTATTACAGGCCTTGGCCAAACTGTCGAAATAATCCCCATTATCACCTTTAAACTATGATTCCAGCTTGGCAGAAACATTAATCTTTGCTTATTTGCTTTGCAAGAACAGCAAAAAGCACAGCAAAACTATAGACTATTCCCCCAGCTCTTACATAACGGTTTGCAGATAACCTGCCACAATTATTCATAATGTGAGAAATATGGCATTTTAAATAAGTGAAATAACTTCAAATGCAAAATTGCCTTGATTTTGCTAAGCTTTCCAAAATACTTCTTACAGGTATATTGGTAAAAGTTTATGTCAGTTTATCTTAGGCTAGAATAAACAGATTATTAAAGGTATTGAACTATGATGGGGCTAATGTATTAAAGTTTCTTATTGATGGGGCCCATGTACCCTTACATGTTGCACACTTGGTACATAAGATAGTTCACTTCCAATTTAAAAAAGTTTTAGGGGGCAATTCTAGAAATGTCACAAATTTGGTGCTGAGTGCTAATTTTATAATGGCATCTGGGACCCCAGATTCCACTACAGAATATTAGCATGAGCTGGCATCTATGCATTTACATTTAGATGTGACCGCATATGCCATGTCAATAGCAGGCATAAATGCAGGTGCCTAAATGTGGCACTTTAGCATGCAACTGTAACAGTCACACACATAAGTGTTAGTATTCTAGAACTTACGCATGTGACTATTACTCAAAGAAGGGGCGTAGCTAGGGGGCATGGGCCCCCACAGATTTAGTCCTGGCCCCCTCTACTTTCGACCCCTCCGCTGACCCTCCCCCACCACTTTCAACTCGCTACCGCTGCAAGGTACTTTTGCTGGCGGGGGTCCCAAATCCCCACCAGCCTTAGTCTTCTTCAGCGCTGGTCTCCGGCGTGTTCGCTGATCCATGCTGTGAGTCCTAATGTCCAGCATGTCCTGCATGTTCCTTAAAGGACGTCAGGACTCACAGCACAGATCAGCAAACGCGCTGGAGACCGGCGCTGAAGAAGACTAAGGCTAGCGTACGCCCGCCAGCAAAGGTACCTTGCAGTGGTGGCGGTGGGGGGGGGGGGGGGGTTGAAAGTGGCAGGGGAGGTTTGGCGGCGGGGGAGGCGGGCTAAAATATGCCCCTCCCACCTTGGGCTCTGGACCCCCCTCCCGCCGAGGTCTGGCTACACTCCTCACTCAAAGAATAGTTAAGTTGGACAAATTCCTGGAGGAAACATGCATAGTCTGCCATTGAGACAGACATGGGGAAACCACTGCTTGCCCTGGGATTGGTAGCAAGGAATGTTGCTACTATTTGGGTTTCTGCCAGGCACTTGTGACCTGGATTGGCCACTGCTGGAAGCAGGATACTGGGATAGATGGACCATTAGTCTGATACAGTATGATTATTCTTATGTTCTTAAAATCACTCACCCAAGCCACCTATTACTTTCTGTTTAAGTAACTGAATTTAAAAGTGTGCTGTTTTGTGCAGGCTTTTAAACAACTTTAGCTTTAAAGTGAAGTAAAGTTTAAAACATATTTTTCTTATGATGAGGTCAATGCAACACGTTGTGTGATAAGAATGTATGCTGAAAACCAGTGCGTAGTTTCTTAAAACATTGCTAAGCCCTCCCTACCCCCCACCCCACTGTGCTCTCAATGCTGTAAACTAATTGCATGCAAATTATTGCAACATTAAAAGAAGTGCAGACAGAACAATGTGGCATGGTTTTCTGCATCCAATCTTTCCACGCACAAAACTTATATTTGCTCACTGCACTTCAGCAATAACTGATCCCTTCACTCTCAGCTGATACTGAATGGACCAATATTTATTTATTTAGGGCCCAATATTCAGCCGGCAGTGATTAGCATTTTGCTGACTGCCACTGGCATTAAACCTGGAAATTCAATGCCGGATCATGCAGGGGCTGCCGAGAGACACAGCTGGGCCGGGGGCAGGCCGTGCCATGCCCCCCCCCCCCCCCACCTGGACAGCCCCCTCCCCTCCTGGACTGCCGCCACACCGTGCCCCCCTCAGGCTGTCCCCCACATTTGTGCCGCCCCCACACCTTCCTGTCACTGTGTCCAAGGAGGTACCTCATTTCCTGTTTCTGACTGCTCCTCTGGCCTCAGTCTGTCATCTGATATTGTGTTAATGCAATCATCCAGGTCCTGGCACATAGAAGCAGGAGAGAGACAGACCCGGAAGCAGGCAGGCAGGAACTGGAAGAAGCTTACCAGCCCCGGACCCCCCTTTGGAGGCCGGGACTTGGGAATTTTGCCCCCCTACCCCCCCTCTTGGCAGCCCTGGGGCCATACCTGGGCACCAGCACTGAATTTCCCCGGCTAATGCATAGTCGGTTAAGTGCAACATTCAGCACTTAACCAGCTATGGGTTGTCACATAAAGATAGGACTGACTCTTATGGGATCCTATTTATGCATTTAATCTGGCCAGTTAAGTGCTGAATATCAGTACTTAACCTGTCATGTGCTGACTCCACCCCTAGAATGCCTCCAAAAGAGCTGACTTTCAATTCGGTGCTAACAGGTTATTTTCAGCGGCACAAACCCATTAAGTGCTGCTGAAAAACTAGCAGTTAGTCCTGAACAGGTGATTTAAAGGACCAGGAACTGTTTCTGGCTGGTTAAATTGCTTTGAATATCGCCCCCCCCCCCTTAGTTCAGACCCTTCCATTGGTAGTTCAAGGGGAGTTCTTCAGGTACAGTAGACATTTCCTGTTCTCAGAGTGCTTGCAATCCAAGTTTGTACCTGAGGCAATAGAGGGTTAAGGGGCTCTTTTACAAAGCGGTGGTAGAACTGCCATCACTTTGTCACATGACAATCCAGCACTACTGCTGGATTAACAAGGGAGCTGGCAGTAGGGTTGCCCCCAGCATGCGCCATTTCCGGCACAACCAGAATTTTTTATTCTGCCAGGCGGTTATCTGGCGGTAACTGGGCAAGTGTTTACTTACTACACAGCCATTTTGGCTTTTTACCCGCTTCAGTAAAAGGGGCCTCAGTGCAAGGCAAATCATGCAATGATGCTACTACAGGTCCTCTTTTACCGCAGCTTGGTAAAAGGAGCCCCAAGTGATTTGCCCAAGGTCACAAGGAGTGTTAGTGGCATTCAAACCCTGGTCTCTCTGGTTTACAGCTGGTTTTACTAAGCTGTGTAAGGGCCTACGACCATCTAGCTAGCATGTGAACCAGGTGATAACTCTGAATTTGGCATGCGCCAAATCCCACAGTAGAAAGTAATTTTCTACCAGGGGCTGCTTACCTGGCAGTAAACAGCAGTTGGTGTGCATTGCATGCTTACCGCGCAGGTAGCATGTGAGACCTTACTGCTAGGTCAATGGGTGGCGGTAAGGTCTCAGGCCGAAAACGGATGCGCGCTGTTTTCAATTTTAGTGCATGTCCATTTTCTGGCCCCTTAAAAAAGGCCCTTTTTCCTAGACGTGATAAAAAATGGCTCAGTGGGTGCCCAAAAGATGCGCTTGCAGGGCACTTTTTACCATGGCTTAGCAAAAGGACCCCTCAGTCTTGAATACTGAACAGGGACTGGCTTCTTCACTGACAGCTGTCACTGAAGGACCAACCACTGTGGAGATGCAGTGAATACATGAATATGAAATGACTAGTATAAAAGGCCCGTTTCGGTAGGCAATGAAATGGGCGCTAGCAAGGTAATCCCCCCCCCCCGCAGCGTCCTTCCTGTCTCCCCTGCCCCCCCTGCAGCCACCAATCTGGTCTCAGGACCCCCTCCCCACCAACCCTCCTCGGCCCCTGCAGCCACTCATGTGCAGTGGCCCTCCTCTCTCCCCTGCTCCCCCTGCAGCCACCCATGTCCAGCGACTCTCCTCTCCCCCTGCCCCCCCCACAGCCACCCATGTCCACCAACCCTCCTCTCCCCCTGCAGCTACCCATGTCCAGTGACCCTCCTCTCCCTTGCCCCCCTGCAGCCACCCATGTCCAACAACCCTCCTCTCCTTTCCCCTTGCCCCCCCTGTAGCCACCCATGTCCAGCGACCCACCTATCTCCCCTGCCGCCCCTGCAGCCACCCATGTCCAGTGACCCTCCTCTCCTCCTGCCCCCCTGCAGTGTCCCTTCTGTCTCCCCTGCCCTCCCCTGCAGCCACTCATCTGGTCTCAGGACCCCCTCCCCACTTCCCTCTTCCCTGCCCCCCCCCCACAGCCATCCATGTCCAGCGACCCTCCTCTCCCCTTGCAGCCACCCATATCCAGCGACCCTCCCCTCCCCCTGCCCCCCTCCAGCCACCCATGTCCAGCGACCCTCCCCTCCCCCCTCGGCGCATCACCCAAACCCCTACCTCCCCCAGCGCATCACCCAAGCCCCTACCCCCCCTCGGGCACATCAACCCCCTCGCCACCCGCAGCCGCCAATACTAACGCTGTCCGGCCGCTGCTGCGTCTCCTGTTGAGCAGCAGCGGCCAGTACAAAAAGAAAAAAGCCAAAAATAGATTTTAAACCTGAAACACGGCTCCGTAGACAGCCATCTGGCATTGGCTGTCATCTCTGCAGCCGCTCCTCCTCTCCCCTCTGACGTCACTGCGCTCCTCCGGGGTCTTCCTGCAGGGGCAGTGACGTGGAGGGGAGAGGAGGAGCGGCTGCAGTGACGACAGCCAATGCCAGATGGCTGTCTATGGAGCAGCGTTTCAGGTTTAAAATCTTTTTTTGGCTTTTTTCTTTTTGTACCGGCCGCTGCTGCTCCACAGGAGAAGCAGCAGCGGCCGGACAGCGTTAGTATTGGCGGCTGCGGGTGGCGAGGGAGTTGATGTGCCCAAGGGGGGGGGGGTATGGGCTTTAGTGATGTGCCGGGGGGAGGGGCTTGGGTGATGCGTCGAGGGGGGGTAGGGGCTTGGGTGCTGCGCCGGGGCGGAGGAGCTTGGGTGTTGCGCCGAGGGGGGGCACTGAGAGCTGATTGGTAGGCAGAGCGTGTTTCCCTACTCCTCTCCCTGCCTGGCTCGCGGTTTTGCAAGGCAGGGGCTTGGGTGTTGCGCCGAGGGAGGGGCACTGACAGCTGTTTCCCAGGCAGGGGGAGGAGTAGGGAAACACCCCTTGCCTTGGAATCAGCTGTCAGTGACATCACTGAGGTCAGTGCATTCTAAACTGCCTAGCAGACCACCTCCGAGGGAGCCACGGTACCAGGCACATTAGAACGTTGGAGGTGAGAATTATTATATAGGATGGTTACTGCAGCCCATAATCATATTAATCTCTCCTTCAGATGCCAGGGTTAGGAAAAATTGATGAGCAAAGAGAAGAATCACAAGAAAATAATGTAGGCACATTAAGCTGGCACAGTAGCCTACATTAATGCTATCACTTTACCCCACCTCAGACCAAGAGTTAACTTTCCAACATTAAAAAAACTATCGGGGCAATTCTATAAATTGGAGCCTCAATTTAGGCACCCAAATATCATAAACTTAGAACTAGATTCTATATATCATGCCTAAAAAAAATCAGCGCCGACAAGAAATACACCTACACGTATTCTATAAAGTGTGTCTAAATTTAGGTATACTTTATAGAATATACCTAAATTTCCCTGCAGTTTATACAGTGTGCTGAGCACCCAGCCATGGGACTAAATGTAGTCATGGGCAGTTACACTCAAGTAAAACTTGACGGAAATGCTGATGCCTAAATTAGGTGTGGACCAGGTGTATTCTATAACAACACACACAGATTTTAGAAACACCCAAGACCCACCCAGTCCATGCCCTTGGCCACTCCCCCTTTTCAACCATGTGACTTAGAATTTCACACATTATGTTACAGAATACACTTAGACAGTTATGCACATAAATTCTAATTAATGCTAATTAGTGTCAATAATTGCTTAATTGGCAATTATCTATGCTGATTGGCTTGTTAACTAATTAAGCTGCACACACAAATCTAGAATATGACTGGATTTGTCTGCGCAACTTTAAGTCTCACTATATAGAATCTGGGGATTAGCGCCAATTCTGTAGTGGCATCTTGGTGCCAAGATTCTGTTATAGAATACTAGGGCAAGTCATCCTTGGCATGCCCAAACTGAAGTGTGCCCTCTTATATCATGTCAATGGCAGGACAAAGTTTGGTGTGTCTAGGTGCACCAAGTGATGCACATTATTTATAGTAGTCTATAAACTATGCTTTACCTGTAATTTTCTACACTGGCTGTGAATCATCTTGTCTGTAGTCCACTATCCTATGCTGCAATTATTAATCGCTCATGTTTGATTGAGCTACCCCTTCCGATACAAGCTTGTACAATGTATAAATTATGTACTTTTTAATTTAGGATCATACATGACCTGGCCCTGACTTATACAAGACAAGCAGATCAGAGGGAAGTGACAACAGAATACGTCGTGAAGCAAAAGAAGTGTATAGCCATATAGGGCCACAGATGGAACCACAAGGTGGAGCCAAATACAAAGGAAGCAACACGGGTCCAATAAAAAAGGGTATGTTCTTATTTACATCTTGTTTTATTTCTTTTTATTACCATACAAATGAAAAATTGCACTGGCTTCCAATTAAGGAACGCATCGTATTCAAAATCTGCACGACAGTGCACAGAATCATCTACGGCGAGGCACCGGGATACATGACAGACCTCATTGACCTGCCACTCAGAAACACCATAAAATCAGCACGATCATACCTAAACCTCCACTACCCAAGCAGCAAAGGACTCAAATACAAATCCACTTACGCATCCAGCTTTTCCTACCTGAGCGCACAACTGTGGAACACACTACCAAAAGCAGTAAAAACCACACTCGACCACTTGAATTTCCGGAAAGCACTAAAACCAGAACTGTTCAGAAGGGCATACCCCATCGACCCAACATAAAAAACCTGGACATTTGTGACACAACGTAACCAAAGATCATAACGGACATATACTAACTCTTCCTTTCCCTAACAATGTTCTCCCCAACTGTCTTTACCATACATGTACTACTACTACTACTACTACTACTTAGCATTTCTAAAGCGCTACAAGGCATACGCAGCGCTGCACAAACATAGAAGAAAGACAGTCCCTGCACAAAGAGCTTACAATCTAATAGACAAAAAAATAAAGTAAGCAAATCAAATCAGTTAATGTGAACGGGAAGGAAGAGAGGAGGGTAGGTGGAGGCGAGTGGTCACAAGTGGTTACGAGTCAAAAGCAATATTAAAGAGGTGGGCATTCAGTCTAGATTTAAAGGTGGCCAAGGATGGGGCAAGACGTAGGGGCTCAGGAAGTTTATTCCAGGCGTAGAGGACTGAAGCAATGCTCAGTATCTTACATGTATCTCACTCTACCATAATATTACCTTGATATTACTCACACCTTGTATATGTTCACACCGGAATCGGTCAATGCCGATTACAGTACCATGTAAGCCACATTGAGCCTGCAAAGAGGTGGGAAAATGTGGGATACAAATGCAACAAATAAATAAATAAAAATGAATGCCATTCATGTTGTAACTATCCCCTATGTTCCCACTTCATGCGTTCCTCTTAACTTTGCTAGCTTCTTAAAAGGTATTTTGACACAGCAAAATTAGGTGTTTCCCAAGTGTGTCTATTTGCATTCAAATGGAGAAAATAATTTTTAAATTAAGTTTGATTTCATCCATGGTTTTGTGGGTGGATATATACTTTATGTTTCCCTTTTTCTTACAGAATGGTAGTAAAACTGCTATACTCAAAAGAAATTGTGTCCTCGGCAAAGCTGAATAATACCATGAGGTGTATACAGTGTTTGCAGCACCATGTTTACTACAGGGGCTAGAAAATATACCTCTAAAAATCCAAGACTCCAATTAGTCCCCTAGGCTTGCAGTCATGGAGATATAGTAAGACCACCCACAGCTCTCTTCTTGGGAGTTTTCCTACATCAGAGTTTTGAAGAATTCTGATCCTAAATGTTGTCAATGCATTACTCTGTTATTTTTTGGATTTACTGAATCTTGTTATTACCAGCTTAAAGAGCACAAAGGAATTCTCTCTATGTGTGGTACAAAATAGGAGGGTTGTTGATAGCTATATACCAGTATTGCAGTTAATTCAAAACCTATCAACAAACCATGGGGAGAACATCCTTGAGTCAAAGGTTTGCCTCATACAGCAATGCAATATGCTGTTTCATCATAGCTCGATGTAGTTCATTTCATTTACTGACTTTTATTTATTTATTGGGATTTATTAACCGCCTTAAGAAGAGTTTCACCCAGGCCGGTGTACAGCAGGTACAGTTTAACATAAAACTTACAATTTTGTTATCAGCGTAACAATAATGAAGAAACTGGAAAATTTAAAAATCTCAGTTTAGATGATCTCAACTAATTCTCCACTATATGAAGCTACTTATGCAGGTACAGGTTATCCTTAATCCCAGAAGCCCCACCCTGCTGTAACGCACCAACCTGAGATTTTACCTTTTATTAAGGAAACGTCAAAAAAGGAAATTTTATGGTCCAAGTCAGCTACTTTAGAGACCAAATGTTGAGTAAAGTCACAGAGTTGCTATACTGGACCCCTGGAGCATTGCTTCAGTCCTCTTCACAATCTTCCAAACATCTAACAATGATACTTGTGAGGGACCTTTTCCAGAACTGGAACTTCTTTTGGAAACTTCACTGGCTGAATAGAGCATACAATAGAAGTTGGTGAAAGTGACATATTCATATTTCACTCTTTACACATACCACATGGACAAAGCAGAGTACATTGTAACACATTCATAGATCATGTTATTAAAAAACACAGTCAACCTAACAAAATCATGCCTACCTTATGCATTGTTATCTATTTCATATAAAAAAAAACCCTGCTAGTATTGTCTCTGATTATTTTGATGATAAATCAGTAATCCAGCTCCTTCATGAGTGATATTTTAAACTTGGTATAAATCCCTGGATTCTATATATGGTGTTGATATTTTGGCAGCCAAATTTCGGCGCAGATAAGATGCATGCACAACTTATTTGCTAAACAAGCTATTATCTATGAATTAAGTGGTCTTAACTATCAATTATTCAAGTTAATTTGCACTAATTTGGATCTGTATAAACACCTGCCTGCGTGCTATTCTATAACATCAGGTTCTTAAATCCTATAGTGTGCAACTCAAAAGGGGTCGTGGCCAGGAGAGTGGCATGTCTAGGTCGGGGCATTACAAATACTTGCATACAGTGTTAAGGAATAGGGCCATTTACACATCAAAATGCTATGAGTTGGGCGCTGGCATTTACATAAGTTCCAACGCTCAACTTTAGGCCTAGGAATCGGCTCTAAGCTATTCTATAAAGACTGTTCATTCCGGAGTGCCCTTTCTAGAACAGTGCCTAGTGCCGATTTATTTCTGGCACTGATTTTGCAGTTGCAGAAGAAATGTAGATCACACAGGGGAAGTCTTTTATAATCATAAAGATTTTATTAAAAAGCCTGACGTGGGCATGTTTTGCCCGACTTGAGGCTGTGTCAGGTGACAACACTGAAATACATCATAAAACCCATAAATAAATGAATATAATACAGCTAAAATACAACTATAAAAACACCTGCATAGAAAATATAAGGGGCCCTTTTATTAAAGGGTTGGTGTGCGGCAATGGGCATGCCACGTGAAAACAAGGAACTACCACAGGCCCGATGCGGGTGCCAGTGGTAGTTCCTCCCCCAGCATGCACTATGTCTGGCTCTAGTGGATTTTCCTAGGAAATAATACCACTGGGTGTTACCCGGTGGTAATCGGGCAGCGCAGAAGCCCTTACAGCCATTTCTTTTTTCGGGCTTTTTACCCATTGCTGGGGCATGTGACATGTGGCAAAAATGGCTGCTGCTGCTAATGCAGGGGCTCTTTTACCACAGCTTAGTAAAAGGGCCCTTAAATGAATAAATAAAGGGTGATATAAATAGTGTTGAGGAACAGTATTAATTTAATCTAATCTAATGCAGGCTTTTGTTGACCACCTATTCTGAAAGGTCCTAAGTGGTGTACAAAAAAGTCTAGAGAGTGACTTTATAAGTTACAATTTCAGAAATGTAGATGTCAGTTAAATTATGGAATTCATTACCCTTTGAACTAAAATATTTAAAAATCTTACCATTATTTCATTGTTCCCTCAAGGCTATTTATTCAAAAATATTTTAGTTAATTTTATATTTGCGTATTTTTGATTTTTTGTAATTCCTTGGGTATACCCTTGCTCTATACTCAGATGTGATCTGCTTTGAACCTCAAGGGGGAGCTGGTGGGATACAAGTGCTGTAGTAGTAGATCAGATTACATCACAGACAATGTATATTACTGGAAAAATATACAAAAAGAAATAGCAGAAAAAAAATCCTAATAAAACCTTACTGAAATCAACGGTAATAATAGTCCACTTCATGAAGGAGAAAGGTACAAAAAATAAAAATAACTAACGAAAGAAATATGACAACCTCTTGCTAGCACGTGCTTATTGCAGTTTATAATGACTTACTGCAGGACATGTTCAAGCATCCTGTGGTAACTTCCAAATCTGTGTGCGCTAAAAATATATATATTTTAAGTGTTTATCAGAGGAAGCATGTCTGGGGTTATTTAAAATTGTGTTTGACTATTGCAGTGGTTCCCAAACTGTCCGCAGCGGCACCCTGATGCACCACAGTGAACTCTCAGGGGTGCCGAGGCACATCACTCCCTACTTTCCCCTCCCACAAGTCCAGCATCTGCCGCTTCCTGCTTCTTCCCCCGCCACCGCTGCATTGCTTGCTGCTTACATTTTTGGGCCGTCCGCGATTCACACAGGCATTGCAGGGACTTCCCTCGACCACGTCTGCCCCTTGCAACAGGAAGTTGCATCAGAAAGGCCCAGACACGGCAGACAGGGAAGGCCCTGGAGTGCCTGTGTGAGTCACAGACGGCCCAAAAACGTATGCCGTAAGCACTGCAGCGGTGGTGAGGGAAGGAGAAGGAAGCGGCAGCGATCCTGGACCTGTAGGGAGGATGGTAGTGAATGATGCTGGATTTAGGGAAGGCACAGATATGCTGTTGTGAGAGAAGGGGGCTGCAGGGAGGCAGAGGTGTGCTGGTGTAAGAGGAGGGGGCTGCAGGGAAAGGGAGACCCATGTGGGGGGGGGTGCGGAGACCCATGTGGCCAGAGGGGGTGCAGAGACCCAAGTGACCAAGGGGGGGGGGATGCCACAAAGACCCATGTGGCCGGGGGGGGGGGGGGGGTGCTGCAAACCAAAAAAGTTTGGGAACCCTTGGACTATTGTAAAGCACTTACACACTGATGTATATTGCAGTATATCAAGGGGCCCTCTTACTAAACCGTGGTAGGGCTAACACATGGATAGTACATGCTAAATTGACACTACTGCTGGGGTAGTGTGAGGGCCCTGCGGTAATTTCGAAGTTAGCATGCGCTGTTTCCCATGGTAGAAAATAATTTTTTATTTTCTACCATGGGGGGGGGGGGGGGGGGGGGGGGGGGGGCTTCCCGTCAGTAATCGGCAGTGTAGCCACATTGCCGCATGCTGTCTGATTACCGCAGAAGTAGCGCATGAGCCCTTACTACCAAGTAAATAGGTGGTGGTAAGGGCTAAGGCAGTAAATTGGCCACGTGCTACTTTTAATATTGGTGCACGGCCATTTACCGCCCCATTACATAAAGGCCTTTTATCTGCCGCAGTAAAAAATGGTCGGTGTGTGCTAGTTTCATGTGTCCAAACTAGCACAGGCCACTTTTTACCATAGCTTAGTAAAAAGGCCCCCGAATGAATAAATCCAATCCAATTACTGTATGGTAATTGGTTAGCATAGCATTACTGTGTGAGCTCTTACCACATACAAAGTAGTTGTTGGTAAGTTTTTTTTTTTTTAATAATTTATTATTTATTCATTTAAACAATATTTACAAGAAACATCTTGCTTAGGAAAGTGTCGTATAACTAGGAACTATATTACAAAAGGAAAATACACTCGAAAAAGCAAATAAGTCTATACGCTTTCAAAATTATAAGACACTCAAGTCCATAATTGGAGATCCAAGATTTCAGGTAATCTAAGGAGAGAATTATACTAAAGGAAAAAGTTATAAGGTAAATCCTTCTCTGCTAAGAAATTATACATTATTCTTTAAAGCTTCTCCATTCTAACTGAGGCTAATAGTGCTGACAAATGTTCAGGTTCAGTAAATACATATTTCTTCCCCCCCCCCAGCCTTACTATGCACTTGCAAAATTTCTGGCTTAAGGAGTAAAAATTGTTTCCTCCGTCGACGTGTCTCCTTGGAGACATCAGGAAATAACAGTATTTTGAAACCCAAAAAAGGGTTCTCCTTGTTACGGAAAAAAAGACAGAAAATCCAATTCTTATCAGGTAGTAGGGTGACAGTTGCTACCAAAGTAGCGGCTGTCGCCAGTTCCGAGACAGAAGTCTCAAGCAAAAGAGAAACATCAATAGGTTTTTCAGTCTCTTGATTCAAGTTCTTTTCTGGGACATAATAAACTTGGGAAAAGGGTGGAAAATCCTTTTCCTGAACATTCAAATTTTCACGGAGATACCGTTTCAACATCTCAAGAGGAAGAACATTTTGAATCCTAGGAAAGTTAACGAATCTCAGGTTGTGATTTTTAGTATAATTGTCAAAAACCTCTGTTTTCCACCTGAGATTAGTTACATCTTTTACCATCATGGTTTGTAACGTTTCCATCTTCATAACCCTTTGATCAATTTTTTCCATTTTTTCATTTAAAACTTTAAACTCTTCCTCCTTTTTTTCAAGTCAATTTCAATACTCTTTACTCTTGGTAGAAACTCTTCCGTCTGCTTAAGAAAACATTGTCCCAGATTAGACATTAAATCCCACAAAGCATCTAAAGTCACATTCTTTGGCTTGGTCACTAACTCTTTAGGAAGTTCAAACCTTACTGAAGGCTGTAGATCTGTTGCACTTCGACCCTCAGTTTCTCTCTCCTCAGTCCGTGGCGGCAATATGGGCAAACTGCCCTTCATTCCTTCTCCCGATGGTAAAGATGCTTCTCCCCGAAGTTCTTCCGGGTCCCCTACTCCTTCAGAGGGAGACCCCGTCGGGTCAGAGAGGAAGGAACTGGCGCCAAGCGGTTGAGGAGGTGGAGTGCGTGCAGCGGGGCTTAAAGTTGTTTCCAGTCTGGGGGAAGCCAATATCTCCCGTTCGCCGGCGTTCCCAATCGGAGGCATTCCGCCTTCTTGTATAAGTGCCTGTGGCCTCATGAAGCGATCCAAAGGACCAGGTAACGGGGATAAACGTGGGGAAGCTCTGCCCGCTGTTTTCCCTCTACGTTTAGGCATCGTACAGGAGCGAGGTCTAAGGCGTCCTAGCAGGGCGCAGCCATCTTGGATCCTGTTGGTAAGTTGTTGGTATGTCTGCATACTAATAGCAACATTAGCACATGACCATTAGTAGAAAAAGTGACCAGGTGGAATTGACACCGTTGATTGAGAATTAGTCTGAGGGGAATTAGCCTACATGGCAATTGTCCCATTGGGAATTGGAGACTTGGGAATTGTTCAGGGAGAACTGTCAGGTGGCTATTCGTTGGATACTGTACTGATGTCTTAGGAGAAGAATATGTACATCTGAGTGAAGAAGTGCATATATCTCTGGAGGAAAGGTGACTACAGTCTGGAGACTCAAACAGTGAGGTTCCCTTGAAGTCTGAGAGATCAACCAATCTACTACACAACAGTCTATAACACATTCTTCTATTTGGCAAAGGAGAGGTTCAATGATGTTACTTTGGCAAAATACCTTAGGGCCCCTTCAGATGACAATACAGCCATGTTGACCATTGCCAATATTCAACGTTAAACACCTTTTCCCAGATCATATATGTGTGCAAGGTCTGTCAGTCCCAAAACACTAGTATAGGGTGGGTGAGTAGGTCAGCTGTACATCAGGTGGAAATCAAACCCTGGTCATCTGACTCAGCCCCGAGCTGTTACCAGTAGGCCACTGGTCTCCACACACTCTTTAGTGTTCCAATGAGGGACCCATAACACTACATAAGGTAGATATCATAGATCTCGGGCCAAGCACAAAGCACCCTAGTAAGGGATGTGAGGAACAATACAGGTTTCAGCGCCTTTTTATTCTATGGCCTAATCACCCTAAATATGAGCTGCATCCTAGACTCTCCAGCACACCTATGTTCCTCAAGTCAACACATCTGAAGCTGATCTAAACACCACTGAAAGTTTGAAGAAAACAATGGCGAAAAACGCTTTGTACAAAATCACACTTAGCGCTGAACAATATATGCGTCAGCAGTTAAGGCCTGCTCGGAGTAGGCCTACATATCGGCAGTCAGTTTATGTGCAGCTAAGCATGATTCTATAACAGCGTTCATGAATTTTAGACATGCTCCCTCATCACACACCTTTTTTGTCAGTGCACCTTACAAAACCAGCATATAAATTTATAGAATACACGTAGAGGGATATGTGCGTAAAGTCCATTTAGTATCGATAATTGCTTGTCAATTATTGGTATGATTTGCTTGTTAACCAATTAAATTGTGCGTAGCAACCGGCAATGTGCACAGATTTCTGCGCGCAATTTTGGACACCATATATAGAATTTGGGAATAAGGCCATTTTTAAATACAGCTTAGTTAAAGGACCCCAGAGTTTCTGAAAACAGCTGAAAGCACACTTGTTAAAAGGTTTTTACTTTCCCCCAGTATATACTTTTCACTTTTTGTAGCTTATTACTGCCTTGAGTATTAATTATGATTCACAGTGGCGTTCCTGGGGGGGCTGGCACCCGGGGCGGATCGCCGATGCGCCCCATCCCCCGGGTGCAGCGCCCCCCCCAATGCAGCGCGGACCCCCCCCGGCGAAAGGACCCCCCCGCGAAGGAACCCCCCGCCGGGTGCACGCCGCTGAGGGGGGGTGCCGCGCGCGCCTGCCCTCCGTTGGTCCATGCTTCTTCTCTGCCCCGGAACAGGAAGTAACCTGTTCCGGGGCAGAGAAGAAGCATGGACCAACGGAGGACAGGCGCGCGCGCGGCACCCCCCCAGCGGCGTGCACCCGGGGCGGACCGCCCCCCCCCCCTAGGAACGCCACTGATGATTCATTTTTGTAATGTATGCTTACAGCAAGTTAAAATGTACTACTGTGGGGCACGCTTAGGTGTCCCGCGGTAGTTTTGGAATCGGCACACACTAAAAAATGTAATTTATTTTTTAGCGCTGGGGGAGTGTTTGGGAGTGGAGAGTGGGTGTGGCTATGCTAATCAGTTAGCACATGGTCATTGCCGCCCACTAACTGATTAGTGCAGGATTAGCTTTGAGGCTACTGCTTGTGACACTTTTTGGCAGTGCTTGATAAAAGGGCTCCTTTGAGTTTTATGTATGTTTATTTTAAACTCTTTCTTTGATTTAGATATATTTGATTTAATTTTTATTGTATCTTGTTTAAAAAACAAACAAACCCATTTGTGTATTGGATGTAACCTACCCAGAATGGCAGATGATGCAGGATATAAATTCTGTTTAATTTCCTGTAAAAGGAACGTGTTTAATTTAAATTTCATTTAAACCCTTACAATAAAATGACAAAAAAAGCTTCCAGCACTAGCACTCTAGGTCAGAAGGAAAGAAACCTTTTTTCCCTAGCCTGTATAGCCCTGCAAACATCAGGGAATGGTAATACCGAATATCCAAAAAAAGGCTTTTTCTTCCTACCAAAATGTACCCTCAAAATTTTGCTTTTATCAAACTCAACTGCAAAGTAATCAACAAAGTGACTGTAGCTGAAATTACATTACAGTTTATCTCCAAGAAAGGAAAATCAGCAACAATTCTTTAAAGTATTTCTTCAATAATTCCATAGTAGAAAAAGGGGCCCTTTTATTAAGATATGGTAAAAAAATGACCTTAGTTCGTACTTATGCGGGTCATTCTCATGCACTAAGGCCATTTTTACTGCATGGGTAATATGGCCAATTTTCCTACTTCCAACATTAATGATCACACGCTAATTTTGCCATTAGAGCGTGGCTATTATTTTTTCACGGAGAGTGGTGGATACTTGGAGAATTCCTTTATTAAATAAAACGGAAAAACCAATATTCAAGACATTACATCATGCCGTTGTAAAACCAGCCCCACTACACTTTTATACAAAAAATACAAACCCGATAAAACCCGTCCCCCCCCCACATCCCCCCACACCATACATTCAAATCAACTTCAAGCGTACATGCTTCCACCAAACCCCAAAATTAAGTACCCCCCCCTCCACCTTTTCCCAGCGTGCCAATTCCTGGACGGCTCGGACAACGTCCCAGGAAACCTGCTCAGCCGACCTGCACTCCTGGCGCATAGACACCCCGCATCGGGCCACCCACAGGCAGTACCTGATAATCACTGATATGAGGAAGGCGGTACCTGGCTCCAGCCGCCCCGTCCCCTGCTGCCTCCCGTACACCCAGTCTGCATAGGTGTAGGACGTGAAGCTGGGGATGGCCAACAAGGCGGCCACTCTTCCACAAACTGCTCTGGAGAATGGACACTCCATAAGGAAGTGGTCCATCGTCTCCAGCTGACCAGCACACTCCCCCCTCGGGCAGTTTCGGTCCTGCATGCTTCGGTGCATATTTGCCCTAACATATAATTTACCGTGAAGGGACAGCCAGGCAATGTCCCTGTACTTGTTCGGGAGTCGTCTAGATGAAATAAAGCCCAGGCCCTGCCTCAGCACGGGCCCTGGAGCATCCCTAAGAGTCAGGGGAGATGAGAAATGCTGGGAGCGAACCCGCTCCACCCAGCTCTCCCTCTGCCCCGCCCTTATTTCCTCCCATGTAATGTCCCACAACCGGACCAGCTTTACTAAGGATTTGTAGTAGCCTACCCCCTCTGGGAAACCCTTCCGCAACCTCCCCACCTTCCCCCCTCCCCACCAAGGGCCCCAAAATCCCTCCCACCACTGCACAACACTTTGTGCCCACCCTGGGGCCTCCGACCCTCCCCCCCGCCCAAGGTTAAACTGGATGAACAGAGAGGAGAATAGCAAGACAGGGTTTACCATCCCCACCCCCCCTTCCTCCCGCGACCGGTAAGTAATATTGCGTTTTACCGGGTTCATCCTGTTGCCCCACAAAAGTTGAAAAAACACGCTGTACAATGAAGTGAAACAGCATTCCGGCAAAAGGCAGATGTAACTCAAGAAGAGAAACATGGGGACTATCTGGGTCTTCAACAACCGGACCCTGTCTGCCATGGACATCCGCCACCCCTTCCAACGATCCACCTTTTCCCTTGCCTCCGATATCTTTTGCTCCCAACTCTCCCGCCCGTAATCCCCCCCCCCCCCAAAATACACTCCCAACACCCGCATTCTTTCAATCCCTGCAGGAAACCCGCCCCCTAGGTTAAATCGCCGTTCCTCTGGACCCACCCACAAGCTAGTACACTTACCCAGGTTACCCGTGACCCCGATGCCTTGGAATATTCTTCAAGGGTCTCCCGCAGCATCCTCCCCTCCCTCTGGTCTGCCACCCAAACGGTGACATCGTCTGCATAAGCGATGACTCTCAATACGTTCCCTTTGCCAACCTCTACCCCTCTGAGCCCTCCCTCCCCCCCTCCTTCTAGCCTCCGCACCAGGGGATCTATGGCAAAAGCGTACAGCAGGGGGCTCAATGGGCACCCCTGCCGTACCCCTGCCGTGACCCCCACCTCCACCCCCCTCCATCCATTCACCAGGGGAAAAAATCGCGCCCCAGCATACAACAGTTGCAGTTGTGCGATCCACTCCCCCGGGAAGCCATAGTGATCCAGGACCTTCCACAAGAACTCCCACTGCACTCGGTCGAAAGCCTTGTCCTGGTCCAAGGCCACGACCAACCTACCATCTCCCACCCGGCTATGTTCCAAGCCCTCCCTCACCCAGGCTACTGCCTCCAGCACCCCCCTTCCTGGGACCCCACACCTCTGCGGGACTGCTAGCACTTCACCGGAGACCTTCCTCATGCGAGCATGAAGCATGTGGGCGAAGATCTTCCGGTCGCTGTTCAATAGTGCTATTGGTCGCCAGTTCGCCACGTCTTGAGGGTCCTTGCCTTTGCTAAGGAGGACCAATGCTGATCCTCCCATAGACTCCGGCAAGGATCCTCCTGTTCGCGCCTCCTCCCAGAGTTCCAGCAAGAGCGGCGCCAGCTGGTCCCTGAACCGTTGGTAAAACTCCGCCGGAAGTCCATCCGGCCCCGGCGCTGTTCTGCGCCGCAAGGCCCCAATGGCCTCCTCCACCTCACCCAGCGTCCACGGCTGCGTTAAGACCTGAAGATGGGGCCCCCAGTTACCCACCCCCGGGGTCCCCTCAATATATCTTCCCATGGCCTCTGTCCCCAACTGTAGGTCCGAGAAAACCCGCCCAAAATGCGTCCCCACCACCCGCAAAATACCTTCCCTGGATTCTTGGAGCACCCCCCCCTCATCCCTAAACCCCACCACCACCCTCCTCTCCCTTCGTTCCTTGCAGCAGTCATACGGGTCCGGACCAAGCAGCTTCCCGAAGTCCCGCTCGTAGACGAGGGAAGAGTAGCGGTTGTACTGTACTCTTTCAACCTCCTGCTGCAGTACCTCAATATCCTCCTTCCTCCCCCCCGGGAAATTAGATTATCCCGTCGCTTTCTCAGGGCAATCCCCAACCGGGTGGCCTCCCTTCCCTCCCGCCTTGCCTGATGGAGAAAAAACCCTCTGGTGCGGTGTTTCAGTACTTCCCACCAGTCCCTGAGGGAAGGGAAGACACCCTGAATGGACACCTGGTCTGCTAGGAATTCCAGGTACTCCTGGTGCAACACCCCCTCCTTCAACCATTTGAGATTCAATCTCCACAACCCTTTCCCTAGCTTGCACGCCCCCCCCTCCCCCCAACTCTATCATCACCATCCTGTGGTCAGAGAAATCTACTTCCACCACCCTAGGTGCCTGCCTACATGCCCCTTCCCGAACTATAAACCGGTCAATTCTGCTCCTACAGGTGCCCCGTGAAAAGGTGAAACCCTGATTCCCACCACCAAGTGCAATATGTACATCCACCAGCCCTGCTCCTTTCATAATCCCCGCTAGTCGAACCCCATCATAACGTACTTGTGGTGCCCGCCCCCCACTATCCTCTTTCCGTAAGATAGTGTTGAAGTCTCCTCCCCACACCAACTGCCTTGAAGTGTATAGGTAAGGCTTAATTTTGTTGAACAATGCAGACCTTCCCTGTTTGCTTTGCGGTCCATACACATTAATCACCCGCAAGGCCACCCCCCGCAATATTACGTCCAACACCAAACACCTACCAATACCCAGCTCCACCACCCTCTGAATCTCTACTTTATTGGTTTTAAAGAGGATGCCTATCCCCTCATACCTCTCCCCGGCCAGACCCCAGATAGAGGGTCCCCATCTCCAGGCCCTCTTTGCCCGCCGGATGTCCTCCAGCGTCTGCAACCGGGTCTCCTGGAGGAGGAAACAGTCCGCCTCCACAGCAGAGAGGCCATCAAATGCCAAGCTTCTTGCCCTCTGGGAGGCGACACTAGCCACATTAAGTGTGGCGAACACCAATAGCAGTCCCGCCATCAGTCCTCGCTACCACACCCCCGCCTTCCTGGCTGCCTTCCCTTCTCTCCACACCATCATCCGTGGTCCCTTCCCCTCCACCCTCTTCTTCCTCCTCCGCCCAATCCCGGACCCCTAGCTTAAACATCCCTTCCCCCACCCTTGCTTTCTTCCTCCCTATCTTCTTTTTGTCTTCACCCACCTCCCTCCCTCCCTGGGGATCATCAACCGACCTGCCCCCCACCTCTCCTCCCTCTTCCACCCCTACTACCTCCTCTTCTTCCACCCTTCCCATCAATCCCGCCTCCGACCCTTCCTTCCTCCCCTCACGGGCCTGCATTACTACATCCTTTCTTACCTTCCTTTCCTCTCCCGCCCTCCCTGCATCAGCTGTCACCTCCCCCGATCCACCCACCTCCCCCCCTACCCTTCCCCCCTCTTTGTCCCTCAAAACCCTCTCCCCCCGTTTCTCTTTCCTCTTACCCGCTGTTCCCCTCACTCCTTCTCCCCTACCTCCCAACCCGTCCTGCCGGCTACCCCCATCCTCTACCTCCTCACCAGCCAGTTCCTCAACCCCTCCCTCCTCTTCCAAACCCCTGAATCTATTCCCTACTTCTATCCCCATTCCCACCCCCCTTCCCCCCTTTCCTCTTCGCTGTTTCTTGGACACCCGCGTCCAGCCCTCATCCTCCCCTTCCTGCCGCTTCCGACCCTCCCCAAGCCCCCCCCCCTCTACCTGTCCCTGTCCTTCCCTGGACCCTTTCCCCCCCGCCCCGGGAACCTGATCATGGTCTGCTTCCCCTCCCCCCTCCCCCTGACCTGAACCATCCCTATCTATCTCCTCCTCACCCCCATTATGGGAGGCCCAAGGGCAGGCTCGAAATGCATGCCCCAGACCCCCACACAGGTTGCACCGAATAGACATACAGGACTCCGTGGGATGCTCCTTAGACCCGCACTTTCCACACTGCACAACCGGCATGACATACTAAAATGTCTAAACGACCCGCACTTGTGACACTGCCGTGGCTGCCCCTTATAAAAGCAGAGAATCCGATCCCTGCCGATGAACGCCGAGGAGGGAATGTGCTGGGTGACATGCCCTGCCTGCCTCAGCCTAACCTGCGCACCCCAACCTCCAGCCCACACCCTACTGGGGTCCGGGAGTTTGGACAAGGGGGTACGCAATTCTGCGTACCGTTGTAGCCAGAAGGCCAGGTCCGCCCCTGATAGAGACTCATTTCGAACCAGAAGGGTTACCTGCACCAGGTCGGGTCTGCTAATCGGTACGGCCCGGTAGTTCTTCCAGTCCCCTCTCCCCCGTACCCCTTCGTATCTCTCCCAGAAGACCTCCATGCCTCGCTGGGTTAGAAAGCTGATATCGTATTCTGGTATATTCACCGGATGAATACAGGCATAGAGGTCCTCTGGGAGGAATCCTAGACCAAGGACCAATCTCAGGACTGCATCCCTGCTTGGCATCCCCCCCTCCCCCACCCATTTCAATTGTACCACATTCCTCCTTTTGGGAACCTGGCCTCCCCCCCACCCCCCTCCCCATCCTTCCCCACTGCCCCCTACCCCCCTAGTTCCCCTGCGCCCGCCTCCTCCACCCACCACCGCCGCAAAGGGCGGCCCCCCCCCCCCCCACCGTCCCCCCCCCTTCTCCAGCGCGGGGACCCCCCCGCTCCTGATGCATCATATCCTCCTTCTCTAGCCTTCCCCGTTTCTCAGCCTCCCTCCCTATCCCTCCCCCAACATGCCTTGTACCCCTTCAACCAGCAAACCTTGGTCCCCTGCACCCCTCACCCCCCGAGCACTCGTATCCCCTGCAGTCACAGTGTCCATCAGTTCAATGCCTCCTGCAACAGAAACCCTGCCTGTCTCCCCATCGATTTGGTCCGTATGAACTTTGAGAGCAGGTTCCCCTATATAACCGGTCCCCTCCCGGTGCCCCCTCCCCCCCTCCCGTCAAATCAACCCCTCCCCCCAGAACCAACCACCCCGCTGTCTGGCCGGAATCAGAATCCCCAGTACCACCAGTTACGTTTACTTCTGGTGCGCATGGCAAGGCAAGTACCCCTCCCTCCGCCCAAAACCTGCTCTCTGGACCGGGTCCCTTTTTTCTCCAACGTTCTGCTCCGTCGGATCCTCCAGCCCCGCTGTTTCGCCAAGCGGATGAGGCTTCCCACACTCCAGAAGTGCCTGCCCTCTCACACATGGGGAATCTTCTGGCGCTGCAGCTATTTCACCTGCCAGCATTTGTAGCTGTTTCTGCAGTCTTTCCTGCTCCCACAGCCCGATTGGCTGGAGCCTCTGCTGCCAGGCCGGTTTGTTGCAAACACTCCTGACCTCCTGTGCTTTCTTCATTGAGAACCCCTCCTTTTCACCTGCTGTTTGTCCAGCTGCAGCACTCTCTGTCACCAGGTTTTCCTCTGCTAAAACCTCAGCATTCTCAGTCTTTGGCAGTGCTGCAGCCTGCCTGGCCGTGACCTCCAGCCCCTCAGTGCTGCATGGGCGGGGCCTCCCCAGCTGCAATGGAGTCAGTGTTTGTTTGCTGCTCTCAACTCCTGCTGCAGGCAATGGGCACAAAACCTGTGGCTGCAACTGCCTCTGCTGACCTCTTGCTTCTTGCTCAAGTAAGTTTTTCAGTTCTGCTTCCACCATCACTGGTGTAGAAAAGAGTCTCTCTCCTGAACTTCCAGCCCCTGTTTCTACCAGATGAAAAGTCTGGGTTTTAAAACTTTTTTCCTGTTCAGTTTTTCCAACCTCAGGTTCCCTTAACGAGGATGCCTCTCCAGCCCCACCTCCAGTCCTGCTTGCTCCAGAAGCTGCCAGAGACTGACTAGCAAGGTACTGCATATACTGTAATGTCTTTTGGGTACTGGGCCCAGGAAGCTCCTCTGGCCCCTGGGTGTTCTGGGGTCCAAGGTCTGAGCTCCTACTCTCCTTCTCTGTTTGCTGTTGTGACTGTTTGAAGGTTGTCAGGGCTTTTCCCCCCAAGGCCATTCTTTCTCTGTTGATGTAAACTTCTCTCAGAGGGTTCCCAGGGCCCTTTTTCAATGCCCCCAGCAAATGTTCTTTCTTTTGAAGAAGCTTGAGTAAACGGGTTACCTCCTTTGTATAAGTCTTGCGGTGCTCCACTGGGGCTAGTTTGCACAGGGCTTTTGCCATTTTAACCCGTTTCCCCAACTCTACCACCTCTTTTTCTGTGCTTTTTATCTTTCTCACCATTTGAATCAGGCCACTGGTCGGGTCCTCTGGATCCTGACTATAGTCTGTGAAATCTTCCTCCTCTGAGGAGTCACTGTCCTCCTCCTCTGACACCGGTAGGGCCTCCCGGCAGATCTCCATTACCTCTGCTCTCTCCTCTCTCTCCTCCGATCTGCTGTTCTCTGGGGCCTCCCCCAGCTCTCTCCCCCCCTCACCTGCTAGATGGCGTGCCACTGTGAGGGGGGGTACCGGTCTGGGTTCCTCCCGTGGAAGCCTGCACTCTTCGATCCACAGGGCTCCTTTCCCTCCTCTCTGGAGCCCTGCCAGAGAGGGAACTACTTCTCCTGGCCTTCTGGTCCCTGGCCCCAGGAGACCCCCTGGCCTGGGGCTGTCCTGAGGACCGCTCCCCAGGGACCTTCCTCATTTCTGGGGAAGGAGCTAGGCCTCACTCCCTTCCCCCTGGAAGCTTGCAGAGCCTCTGGCAGCACTTCCTCCTCCTTCCAAGTCTGAACAGCAACTAACTTGGAATGCCCTCCCGCGGGAGGTGGTGGAGATGAAAACGTTAACGGAATTCAAAAATGCGTGGGATAAACATAAAGGAATCCTGTTCAGAAGGAATAGATCCTCAGAAGCTTAGCGGAGATTGGGTGGCAGAGCCGGCGGTGGGAGGCGGGGCTAGTGTTTGGGAGGTGGGGCTAGTGCTGGGCAGACTTCTACGGTCTGTGCCCTGAGAATGGCAGATACAAATCAAGGTCTGGTATACACATAAAGTAACACATATGAGTTTATCTTGTTGGTCAAACTAGATGGACCATGCAGGTCTTTCTCTGCCGTCATCTGCTATGTTACTATCCTGCTTATTTTCGAATGAGAAGGCCGGCCATCTTCCGACACAAATCGCTGGCTTCAACTGCTTTCCGTCGCAGGGTCGGCCAAAGTTCAAGGGGGTGTTTCGGCAGGGTATGGAAGGCAGGACGGGAGCGTGGTTACAAGATGGCCGATTTTGGCAGATAATGGAAAAAAGAAGGCCGGCTCTGACGAGCAGTTGGCCGGCTTCACTTGGTCCATTTATTTTTAGGACCAAGCCTCCAAAAAGTGCCCCAAATGACCAGAGGACCACTGGAGGGAATCAGGGATCACCTCCCCTTACTCCCCAGTGGTCACCAACCCCCTCCCACACAAAAAAAATTAAAAAATAAATTTTTTTCCAGCCTCTTTGCCAGCCTGAAATGTCATACCCAGCTCCATGACAGCAGTATGCAGGTCCCTGGAGCAGTTTTTAGTGGGTGCAGTGCACTTCAGGCAGGTGGACCCAGGCCCAACCCCTCCCCCCCCCCCACCTGTTACACTTGTGGTGGTAAATGTGAGCCCTCCAACCCCTCCAACCCCCCCAAACCCACTGTACCCACATGTAGGTGCCCCCTGCACCCATAAGGGCTATGGTAATGGTGTACAGTTGTGGGGAGTGGGTTTTGGGGGGATTTGGGGGGCAGGGCACCCAAGGGAAGGGAGCTATGTACCTGGGAGCTATTAATGAAGTCCACTGCAGTGCCCTCTAGGGTGCTCGGTTGGTGTCCTGGCATGTCAGGGGGACCAGTGCACTACGAATGCTGGCCCCGCCCACAACCAAATGCCTTGGATTTGGCCAGGTTTGAGATGGCCGGCATCGGTTTCCATTATCAGCAAAAACCAATGCCGGCCATCTCAAACCCGGCCATCTCTGACATTTGGCCGGCCCCAACCGTATTATCGAAACGAAAGATGGCTGGCCATCTTGTTTCGATAATACGGTTTGGGACACCTCTTTATGGTGCCGGCCTTAGAGATGGCCGCCCACATAGATGGCCGGCGCCAATCAATTATGCCCCTCTATGTTACTATGTTATTAACACATGAACCCTTAACCACACTAAGGCCCTGTTTACTAAGGCACGCTAGCGTTATTAGCACATGCTAAAAATTAGTGCATGCTAATGCTAGAGACACCCATATATGCGCTAAAAAATGTTAGCATGTCTACAGTTTGGCTTAGGGCCTTAGGGGTCCTTTTACTAAGGTGCGATGAAAGTGGTCTGTGCTGGTGTAGACCCGTGTATTGGACATGCGCAGGTCCATTTTACAGTGCACCTGCAAAAAAGGCCCTTTTATTGGCCGAAAATGGACGTGTGGCAAAATAAAAATTGATGCACATCCATTTTGGGCCTGAGACCTTACTACCACTCACTGACCTAGTGGTAAAGTCTCACACGTTAACCTGGCAGTAATGGTCTATGTGTGTACAATGCTGATTACCGCCCGGTTACCACCTCATGCTGGAAAATTTCTGGCGTGCTTCGTGCACATGGAAAAATTAGTGCGGGATGCCTCAGCGTATCCCGTGGTATATCATTTAATGCTGCAGTAAGCCTGTGTTAGTGCTTACCTCATTTTACTAACGGACCCTAAAGGTTTTACTTAGAAAAATGTAACAAATGTAAATTTCAAGCTGATTGTGACTTTCAAAATAGCTGAAATTCCAAGCTGATTGAGTCTTTCAAAATAGCCATGTTGTCCCGAGTTCTTTGAGATGGGTGGGACACGAATGATTTCTTAGCCTTTTTATATTCCCGCTCAAGCCTGAGGATGCCCACTGATAACCTCTGCATTTTCCATATGGGTGGTATATTGGTGTATTAGGGTCTGCCCAGTGTAACATTTATGTTACAGTAAGGTTCTGAGTGTGTTTTTGCACAAATTTGTGCATAGTAACATAACATACATAGTAGGTGATGGCAGAACAAGACCTGTACGGTTCATCCAGTCTGCCCAACAAGATAAACTCATATGCGCTACTTTATATGTATACCTGACCTTGATGTTTTGCAGTTGAGCGATTGTGGTTAGTATATGCTTTGAACAACCACTTTATTCTTTGACATATGATACATATCTAATATCTACATTTAATAAAAGGTATTAATTGTGACTTATTTTTACTTATTTTTTTCTGTTTGTTGTCAGACAATTATGGATATAAGCTCCGCCCCTGCCTCCACCCCCTTTAGCCTCCCCAAACAGTTGGGCCACCGACCGCCTATGTCCTCGCCCTGTTTTGCTTGGTGGTGATTTGGCTAAAAATTTGTCCATAGGGTCTTACCCTGTTTAGGCAAAGTTGCGCTGTTGTATTAGCATTCGCTGTCTGCAAATAATCAAGATGGTGAGAGAGTTCCCCTGCAGTGATCTACGCTGCGACCTCTACCGCATCACGTGACTCTCCACTGGGTTTCCAATTTAACCAGTCTCAAATCCTGCCCTTCCATCTTAGCCACTTTCTCCAAGTATATATTGGCTATTTGTAAACCAGACCTCTTATGCAAACTGTCTGCAGTACTGTCTTCCAAACATCAAACAAAGAAATATTATCCCTTTTCATTGATAAAACACACTCAATGTCCCCAGCAGTTATTGCAGGAAATGCGAATGTTTTGGGCATGAAAACTCCCACCACAGGAATATGCAAATGAGAAGACCCACCCATCAAGACAGGAGTAGAATGGAGCACTGCACCCTGAAAACTCTCTTGCTAGGGGAGGGGGTGGAGGTAATTGCCCTAATTGCACCTCTCCTAACATAGACGCTGGATCTATATCTGTTCTAATTCTACCATGAAAAGGTTGACACACTGTGATGCTATTCTGGGTACCCGGTCAAAATAGCCCGACAAAAAAGCTGCAAACAAAAAAGGTTCCCGACATAATAGCCCCTGACATAACAGCCACTGTCAAAATGGCCTGCCCACAATATAGCCCTTGACAAATTAGTCCCCTGACAAAAGGGCCAGATCAGGATGCCCAGAATATGGCACTGCACGTTGTCTAGGGGCTATTTTGTCAAGGATTATTTTGTCAAGAGCTATTTTGTCACCAGGCTGTTTTGTCAGGACTTTTTTGTCGGGAACTTTTTTTGTTTGTGCCGCTATTCTGGTGCTTAAAAAATGTGCCTATGATGTGTACAGAGATATCATTATCAAAGTTATGGTACTTCTGATTTTGGATGAATTGATTTGGTTATTTATTGGAATTTATCAACTGCCTTTATGAAGAAATTCACCCAAGGCCACCGCAGCAGATACAGTTTAACATAAAACTTACAATTCTGTTAACAGCATAACAATAGTAAAATAACCAAGAATAAACGTAAGTACAATAAATGAGGTGAACTTGAAAACAGCAAATTGAAGCCTAATAATAGAGCTACAATGAAACAGTATTACAGATATACACAAGTAACACATTCAACAGCACTGGAATTCAAATACCAGAGATATAATACAATGTTAGCATAATACTAATAATATACAAGCATGCATTAGAACATTCAACTAACATAATGCTAAAGATTTTCTACAATACAGCTTACCATATAGCTGAGGGACCATGAGCAGATATATGATGAGAACAAAATGCGTGGTACAGAGTCAGTTGAGATAATTTGATGCTTACCTAAACTCAAAGCAAGTTCTTTGTATAGTTAAGCAAGAGAGGAACTGATCTAAGTTACAGTGTGCGTAGCAAGCTAGTCCAGGTGCAGAATGAGTGTATAGTCAGACACTCTATGCATTAAAGGCTTGGGACTGTTTCCACTGTGTATTGGTAAACCAGGGTGAATGTCTTCTGCTTGGGGAATGTTACTGTATTAGTGACCAGCATGACCAGGACAGAGCCAGGTGGTAACTGCTTGATGTTTCTTAGTTTAGAAAATCTGTGGTATTTTACATGAAAATGCTGTATAAGCTTTGTGTTAAAGGTGCAAACATGCCCTCTGTTTTCCCAAATATTTCCTCTGTGAGCATATTAATAGAAGAATTAAATGGTCAGCCAGAGGTTCAGGGTTTGTGCATTTTAGGTAGCATGTAAAAGGTAACAACA
The DNA here is from genome assembly GCF_901765095.1 of Microcaecilia unicolor. Classification (NCBI taxonomy): domain Eukaryota; kingdom Metazoa; phylum Chordata; class Amphibia; order Gymnophiona; family Siphonopidae; genus Microcaecilia; species Microcaecilia unicolor. The sequence continues at coordinate 161,688,621 of NC_044031.1, forward strand.
GAAGGGTGAACTGGTGTCACGTTCTCCAGTGAAGACAATATTTGCTTTGGAAATGTGTTGATAAGATTTTTTTCATTGTTTAGGATTAGATTCAGTAAATGATGCCCAAATTTGGGCACTGAAAAAAAATGAGTACTGAGTGCATTCTATAAACAGTGCTTTGAGTTGGGCACCATTCATAAAACAGCGGGTAGCACTGGATTCCCTGCCTAGCTGTGAGCACAAGGATTTACACCAATTGAAACCTGGTGTAAATCCTCTCATGTAAATCAGGTGCAGATCCCCCAAATTCTATAATAGTACAAGCTTCCTTAGTGAAAGCCCCTCCCATAGTTACACCCCCTTTTGAGCTATGCCCTAAAAGATTTAGGCATGCCACTTTATAGAATACTGCTTAGCAAGATGCGTGCGTAAATCCAAATTGTTGTCAATTAACACCAGTAATTGATGTTATTGCCCAATTATTGGTGCTAATTGGCTCATTACTCAATTAAATTGTGCGCACAAATTGGGCGCGCACCCAAATTTGCACTTGCAGTTGTGAGCACCATGTATAGAATCTGGGGTTTAGTGTAGTCCAGTAAATTTCCTGTAGCAGTGGTTCTGAACCTAGTCCCTGGGGACCGCCTAACCAGTCAGATTTTCAAGATATTTAGAATGAATATGCATGAGAGATGTTTGTATACAAAGGAGACAGCATCATATTCACTATGGATAACCTGAAAAGCTGACTAGCCGGGCAGTCCTCGAGGACTGGATTGTGCTTGTGAACTTCTGTTCTGTAGCATGTATTGTTTTGCAGCTGTGTTACTGTCTTTAAATTATAGCATAAAACTTAGGGTAAACAGGTCATTTGGTAAGCACAGACACTTTTGCAATTAATGTCATTGCTTATGATTTCCTTAATATTCTTCCAGGGTTGCCAGGTGGAAAATTTTTTTCCAGCCCGATCGAGCCCAAAAAACAGCCCAAAACTTGCCCAAACACAAACCCCGCCCCTGACACCCCCACCCCCGCGTCATCACGCCCGCCCCCGCCGTCATCAACCCCGCCCCCGCTGTCACTGGCCCCGCCTTCCACGTCACCGGCCCCGCCTCCCCGTCATCGGCCCCGCCTCCCACGTCATCGGCCCCGCCTCCCCGTCATCGGCCCCGCCTCCCACGTCATCGGCCCCGCCTCCCCGTCATCGGCCCCGCCTCCTACGTCATCGGCCCCGCCTCCCACGTCACTAACCCCGCCCAAAACGTCATTAACCCCACCCAAAAACGTCACTAACCCCGCCCCCCCCGCGGCCGAAAAAACCGCACTGAAGGCCAAAAACAGCCCAAAAAACCGCAACCCGCCGCGGGCAAAAATTTCCCGCGGCGGGTCGCGGAAAACCGCCCAATTGGGCGGTAAAACCGCCCACCTGGCAACACTGTATTCTTCCTGAATGTACTTTCGACCCTCTAGTACCCTCTAGTGTTCAATATATATCAAAACCACTGAGCTGCAGAAAAAGGGACATCAGTACGAGTATGGACCAAAGGTTTGAGGAGACATAACAGAAATGTAATAATACACCCCTGTGAAAGAAGGGTACTTCTACTACTTCTATCTTTGTACAATAATTTTAAAAAATGTCAGGAAATATTAGTGTCTGATAGATAATTATCTGTTAGCTTTTTATGAGCCTGCAAATAGGTGGGAAAATGTGGGATACAAATGAAACAAACAAACAAACGAACGAACAAATAAATAAATAAATAAATAAATATGAATTCCATTCTCCTACATGTGCGGAGGAATACATATTGCAGACACATGTAACAACTATCATCTGTGCTGAGTTACTCCACAAAATTTTCCCCGTCATCATTGTGACCCCTGACACAGGCGCGGAGTGCCGAAACGCGGCCCTTGTCGGGTCTTTTTCTAAGACTGTTTTATAAAGGTTTACAATTAAGGGGGGGATGGGGGGTTATGGTCTAAAAAGATGTGGGTTGTTTGGGCAACTATTGCACATTAGTTTTGTTTTTTCTATACCTTGTTTATACGGTTTGGGTACCGGTTGTAAAGTATCATTTCAATTAAAATGCCCTTAATTTAAAAGAAGGGAGGGTTGGTTTGTTCGGGGATAAAAGAAGAAAATGATTTGACGTTTGAAGAAGGATTGATAGTAGTCTGTTGTATTAGTAATGTTATTTGTTGAAATATTATGAATGCAGGGCCAGTCCAACCCAGTAAGCGGGGTAAGCGCTGCAGGGGGCGCCTGCCTTCAAGGGCGCCTCTCTCCCGGCGGCCCGCCCAGCTGTTTGACGATGGGTTCCCTCATCCTGTGGCATGTCTTCTCTGCTGTGGCCTGCCTGCCCATGCGCCTTCCCGGTTCCCGGCTTCCCCCGCAACGCTGCACGTGGCGCTGCTCTTGCCTTGTTGCCTTCCACTCTCGATGAGCAACGCCACCGACGTCACGACGATGCCTCCTCCTCCCCCTGCGGCACCTTCGTGCGCACCAGTGCGCACCTTCTGGTTGAAGCTGAAGAGCGTCTATCGCGTCTCTCTGAGTGACTGAGTCCTCCGGCCGGCACGCTCTGCCACAGAGCTGTGAGGGGTCTCAGTTCTTCTTCTGGTAGTTGCATTCGTCGAATCAGGAGTCAGACATAAGTAAGCGTGTGCAGTGCTTTGCTGGGGTTTAATTGGTACATGTTTGAAACTTGTAGAGCTGTTGTTAGTGGGCATTCAGTTCATTTCTATGCCTTAAAATTTTTTGTGCATGAATAATTCTAGCTTCCTTAGGAAATTCATTACTAATAGGTGACTTTTCCATCGTTAGGGGTAAAGGATGTATAGAAGTATATACTGAAATGAACAGGTTTTTCATTTTATTTCAGTGTGTATTTTGTGAACCCAGGTCTCTGATCCTCAATGTCCTGGGTTATTTCCTTTCATGGTTACAATTAGGCTGCCAACTGGATCCAGATTCACAGGACAGGATTGATCCAGTCCTGGGTTTACCCTAGTGCATGCTGGAACTTTTACTTTTGCTTTTCTTACGGAATGCAATGAGGAAATTAGAACTAGGACTGGATCAACCCTGTCGCGTGAATCTGGATCCAGCTGGCAGCCTTAGGTTACAACCATACAAAAGGTAATTATTTCTTCCTTTTCAATTGGCATTGGCAGAACTATGTGTACATAGGATCTTTTATATGTTCTTCCCACACCCTGCGGCTCTGATATGCTACAGAACAGATAGAGAAGAAGATAAACAGTCAATAAGTCACCTTTTAAGTCTGCACAAAAGCTGACTTTTAGAAGTTGGTCTCCCGTTGGCCCCTTTGTGTCTGGGCTGAAAAAAGGGACAGGGTGGGAGAAGAGAGAATGAAGATGCTAGACGGGGGGGGGGGCCCAACTGATAGTCTGCAGGGGGGCACCAGAGACCCTAGGACCGGCCCTGTATGAATGTATATTTTACATACTATGTCAATAAACAGATTTAAACATAAAGGCTTACAATTAAAGAACTTTTTAAGGCCCTTGGTGCTGTTTCTTTGTTTGGAATATCTGCATGGCCATTTTTCTACAAGTGATTCCAGATAGACTTTTTGTGCCTGCTTTTTTAGCGTTCATATTGTGGACATTTCATTTTGTAAAATGGCTATTCATTTTGGATGTTTTCAGCACTAGAATGTCCTTCTAATGTATTTTCAAACAGGAAATCCTGAAGATTTTCCTATTCGAAAATGGCCTTGAGATGAATGTTTTTTTTTGGACGTTATGGACAGGATATCCACTTCTGAAAAACAACAACAACAATCATTTCTAAAGCGCTACTAGGGTTACGCAGCGCTGTACAATTCAAACATAGAAGGACAGTCCCTGCTCAAGGAGCTTACAATCTAAAAAGCCCTTCTGTGTTATTAAGTAGTATGTTTAAAGCAAAAAATATTTCTTTATTTAATGTAAGGTTAAGCTCTGAAATTTGTTGCCAGAAAATATGGTAAAAGCCATTAGCATAGCAGAGTTTAAAAAAAGGTTTTGCCAAGTTCCTAGAAGAAAAGCCAAGAAAGAGATATTAAGGCAGACTTGGGGAAAAGTCATTGCTTGTTCTTGGGGTAGGTAGCATAGATCTATTACTCTTTTAAGATCCTGCCAGGTAATTGTGACCTGGATTGGCCACTGCTGGAAACAGGATACTGGGCGTGATGGACCTTCAGTCTGTCCCAGTATGATGATGCTTATGTACTTAAAAAAAGGTTAACAAACAAAAATAGTTGAAAGTAATACTTTGTTATTGGATCAATTTAGAGGTTCATTTACTAAGCTACATTGTGGCAATAGCATGCATTAAAGAGAAATTAATGCCCATCAAAACCATGTAACATGTATTAATTATGCCTAATGTGCAATATTTCACCATACGTGACTGTCTCTGGGAAAAGGTGACTAAACTAGAGGATCCAGAATGTTGAGAATGGCCGATTTTTCATGTCATGGGTCCATAAGCAGTCTGAAAAAGTTATGTTTGAACTTCGGTAACTTTTTTATTTTTATTTTTTTACATAAAAGGATAGGGTTTGGACAGTTGTATTACAAATTCTTTGCAGTAACAGAGTTCATTAAAACCTCATTTTTTGTTTTTGGTGAATTAAAGGAGCATTTTCTATATGACATCTAAATCCAATTTTAGATGTTTTGTGAAAAATGTCCAGAATTCCAGTAGCAAACATGGTCATTTTCAAACCAGAAAAACTTTTTGTTTTGAAAATGGCCATTTGCTACATATGTTTGTGCTCAGTGCATCCATCAGAGCACCAAGGCCCGAGGCAAAATCCACACCCTGGATCAGACCCTTGTTTGCACAATTGATGATACCTGAGGGGACACTGACGGATATCAAACTGCCTTTGAAAAAAATTTGCCACCTCAATGAGATTCCTCAGAAAGATTGGGTGCGCTAACTGGGAGGAAAGCTCACTGGTAGAGCACTTGAGGCATTCCAAGGACTGTCTATGGAGACGTGCTCCCAGTTTGAGGCAGTGCACAAAGATTTGTTGAACTGTTATGCCTGAGACCTATAGACTAAAGTTCCACACTTTGCAAAAGGGGGTGGATGATACTCACAGCGAGTTTGTGATTCAGCTAAGATACCAGCATCAGCGGTGGCTCAGTGGAACTGAGGTTAAAACCCTGGAGCAGTTTCTTCAGCGTTGTCATCCAGAGGTGAGGGAACATGTTCACGATCACCAACCCTGTACTCTAGAGAAGGCCGTTGAGTTGGCTGACATCTTTGTGGCTAACCATCCCTGGTTGGCAAAGAGAAGACATCCTTATCTATAGCAGCCAGGATCTAAGGGCAGCCAGGGCCCTAAGCCAAATATCCCTGCAACCTCAGAGACTGTCAGCAAACCCTCCAGTGTTCCCGAACTGTGGCACAAAAAGTTACTGTTCATTAATCAAGCAAGGAAGCAGATGGGTTTCCACAACACTATAGCACCCCAGTAACTGTGAATCAGACCCAGGTGGCTGGATTTTGGATGCTGGATCTAGCATGACTTTATTATTACCAGAGCTAGTGCCAGGTGGAACCAGCTGACCAAGTGACAGGAGGAGGCATTCCAGTGCTTCCAGAAGCACCAGTTCCAGAGGTGACTGGGGCCATGAGTATGGAACAGCCTGATATCATTGACACACCTATTGATCAGAATGTTGACCCTGATTTGTCAGAGTCACAAGCGTAGACTCTTCCAGATATGGATACTGATATAGGATAGAGACATGCTTTTCAGGAAGCACAGTGCTCTGACCTTGACCTGGAAGCCCTGAGGCAGAGGGCTGGTCAACCAAACAGTGAGACTTGTAAAAATTGCATCCTATGGAAAGGGCACTTGTTGTACAGAGATTGATCCTGTTGATCCTACTAGGTCCTGGACAGCAGGCAAGCAGCTTATAGTGCCCAGGGCATACAGAGAACAACTCCTACAGATTGTCCACTAGTAGGACATCAGGGAGTGACCTGCACACACACTAGATTGACACAGAACTTCTATTGGCTGGGAGTATCTCGAACCGTAGCTGACAATTGTCGAACCAGTGATGCGTACCAAAGAGAGGCTAAGACCAAAGATCACCCCTGAGCCCCCTGAAACCTTTAACCATTTGAGAGAATAGCTGTGGATAGTGGAGCCTCTAGCTGTTCCTAGACGGACTGGGAAAAGATACTGTATATATTGACAGTGGTGGACTTTGTTACCAGATATCCCAAAGCGGTAGCCTTATCCTCCATAGAAGCAGAGAAAGTTGCCACTGCCCTGCTAGAAATATTTTCCCGGATAGGATATCCACAAGAAATACTCTCAGACCAAGGGACACAGTTTATGTCTGAGCTGTTCCAGAATCTGTGGGCACACTGTAGAGTGAAATCTGTATGTACCTCCCCATATCATCCTGAAACTAATGGGTTGGTGGAGAGATTTAATGGGACATTAAAGCAAATGTTAAGGACTTTTATGGAGTTGGGAGACAGAGACTGGGAAAAGTAATTGCCCTACCTACTGTTTGCATACAGAGAAGTACCTCAGGAGTCTACAGGGTTCTCCCTATTTGAGCTGCTTTATGGCCAGAGGGCAAGAGGGCCCCTTGACCTAATAAAAGAACATTGAGAGGGGAAAGTTGATACCTCTGACAACCCTGTAATTGAACATGCAGTTAATATGTGGCAGAGATTAGAAGACCTTCTGGGCTTTGTCAGAGATAACTTGCTGGCAGCCCAGACTAAGCAAAAGACCTGGTATAATCATAAGGACAGAAATAGAGAGTTTTATGAGGGCCAGCAGGTACTTGTTTTAGTCCCAGTTCATCAGAATAAAGTTCATGCAAACTGGGCAAGAACTTACAAGGTCGTAAGGCACATGAATGATGCAAACTATGTTATATCTATGGACTCTCAAGACAGAAAACAGTGTACCTTTCATGCAAATATGTTAAAAGCCTATGTGGATGACACAGCTATGGTGCTAGCTGTGTGTAGCCCACCAGAAAAGTGTCAGGATAGTGAACCCATACCTGACTTCCTAGCAGAGACATTACCAGAGGGATCCATAGAACAAATTGTAGTGGAAGAACAGTTAACCCCCCACACAGAAACAGCAGCTAGGAGCAGTGTTGCAAAAGTATGCTGATGTTTTTTCTATTAAACTAGGAATTACTCATTTGGCTAATCACAATGTAGACACTGATGATTATACACCCTTGGAACTGAGTGTCTATTGAATATCTGCTCAGGTGGAGAAGCACATGAAGCAGGGATGGATGAGATGCTAGCCCTAAGTGTTATAAAGAATTCTCATAGTCCCTGGGCTTCTCCTGTAGTTTTTGTAGCTAAGAAAGATGGCACAACCTGCTTCTGTGTGGATTACAGGATACTTAATGTTATCAATAGAAATCAAACAAAATAAAATATGGAAAAGAAAATAAGATGATACCTTTTTTATTGGACATAACTTAATACATTTCTTGATTAGCTTTCGAAGGTTGCCCTTCTTCGTCAGATCGGAAATAAGCAAATGTGCTAGCTGACAGTGTATATAAGTGAAAACATTCAAGCATTACTATGACAGTCTGACAGGGTGGGAGGATGGGGGTGGGTAGGAGGTATGCATGGGAACATCAAAGCATATCATTGATATTCTAACAGGATGGGTGTGAATAGGTGAGGCGTGGAGAGAAATACAGCTTTATGGTTTATAATGGGCTTGGAACCCCAGATCCTTGTTAAGTCCTTTCTGTTGGGTGTTAAAATATTCAATCATTCTGACTTCAAAGGTCTTTTCCATGTTTTATTTTGTTTGATTTCTATTGATAACCTTAAGAGTGGACTAACACAGCTACCACACTCCTCTACTCAGGATACTTAATGAATGTACTATATCTGATGCCTATCTGATGCCCCAGATAGACAAGTTGACTGGGGCCCAGTACCTGACTACAATGAACCTTATCCGAGGGTACTGGTAGATTCCCCTAACAGCTGCTGCTCAGGAGCGATCAGCATTTATTATTGGTCTGTATGAATTCACTGTGATGCTTTTTCAAATGAAAAATGCCCCTGGTACATTTCAGTCCTTGGTGAATCATCTGTTAGATGGACTCTAGGAGCATTCTAGGGCTTATCTTGATGACACTGCTGTGTAACGCCAGACTTGGGATGACCACCTGATTCATTAAGTGGAGTGCTGAACCTGATCAGGGAGGTTCACCTGACTATCAAGTCCAGCAAATGTCAGATGGGGATGGCAGACGTGTTATATTTATGACACAGAGTGGGAGGTGGACAGCTGAAGCCTGAACCAGCTAAGGTGAAAGCTATACAAAACTAGCCCACTCCCCAACTAAAAAGCAAGTATTGGCCTTCCTCGGAACAGCGGGGTACTACAGAAAGTTTGTGCTTCACTACAGCACTATAGCCAAGCTCCTGACTGGGATTTTAGGGAAATAAAAACCTCTTATGTGGCTAGCACCTAAGGGCTTTTGAATAGGAGGCTCTTCCTATCTGCATCTCCATCTATCTCTCACTCTTTATCTGTCCTGAAAAAGAGTCTGCATTTTAAAACTAGATCTTCCAAGGGATAGCTATTATTAGTTAATTAGCTCATAAGTAATCATTCCCCTGCCTCTTGTTGACAAATGGCAAGCAGGGCCAGTGTTAGACATCCTGGGACCCAGGGTAGGAATTAGAGGTAAGGGCCCTCAAGGCCACTGGCAGATTATACCTTCGTCAGGTACTCTTGGGCCTCCTGTGGCTTGGGAGCCCAGGACAATTGCCCTGTTTGCACCACCCTAACACCAACCCTAATGGCAAGGACTAACATATCACCACAAATGCCAGTCATCAGCTTTGTCCTAAGGAAAAAAATATGAAACATTCTGGAGTGATTGTAAAAAAGAAAAAAAACTGGCACCATCCAATATCTTAGACTCAGTAACCATTTGCTAGTGATTAATATGTCACTGCTACAACAAAAGAAGAAATAAACCTTCAGTGAAAGGAAGGTGACAGAGATTCTCTTGAGGTAGTGTGAGCGAAACAGGGCCTCTGTCAGGAATCTGATGCTCTGTAATTATGAGCGCATTTAAGACTCCAAAACTGTTGATCTTCTGTACCTATTTGCTTCCAGTATTGGAACCTGAGAGCCTGTATGTCGAAATGGGCACCAGGTATAAAACAGTAGAGAAAAAAGAACCTCTTGCAGATGGTGTCCAAGAAAATTTATTCCAAGAGTCTTCAAAAACAATAAAAGAGACCCATCATGACTTGTGTTTTGGCCCTACTGGCCTGCATCAGGGGTCTAGGAATTTGTCATGTCATATGTATTCCCAGAAAAATCATCAAACAAAAGTATCCGCTCAGAAATCTGTAAAACCTTGGGCACAAAACTCTGACTTGTCGCCGTATCAGCTATTTTCTGATTCTGAGCAGATACTTTTGTATGATGATCTTTCTGGGAATACATAAAACATGACAATTTCCTAGACCCTGATGCAGGTCAGTAGGGCCGAAACACGAGTCGCGTTGGGTCTCTTTTACTGTTTTTGGAATAAATTTTTTTGGCCACGATCTGCGAGAGGTTCTTTTTTCTTCTACTGTTTTATACTTGGGGTATTCAATCCATGGAGGTTTTTTCCTCCTGCTTGTGACTTTCTAAATGGGCAACCACTGGTGCTCCTTTTGGAAAGCTAAGTACCTCTTTTTGAAAATTTAAATATTGAGCCTTTGGACATTTTCAGGAAGATATTGAGTTTGAGGATATTTTTGTTTAATATATGGGCATATGTGGCATTACAGAGTTTTTCTGACCAGTGATGTTTTTTTCTTGTTGAAGCTATTGATAATATTATGAAAAGTTTCATTATCAAGGTCTCACTGAGGTCTTTTTTCCATATTTTTCATTACTCTTGTTACGATATTTTTGTAATCTCTGAGTGGGTCTTTTACTAAAGCTTAGCTCGAGTTATCTGCAGTAGAGCCCATAGGAATAAAATGGGCCCTGCTGCAGATAACGAGCTAAGCTTTACTAAAAGACCCCCTGGATGTTTTGGTGTTATTCTACATTTAGTTCCTGTTTTGTTTGACTCTACAATATCGCCATTAAGTCTGTATTTTGAGCTGGGGCGATGCATCAATGGGAAAAACTCTTAAGCATTTACATTTGCTAGTAAAGAAAAATTAAAACAATAGTTCTAAGTCTCTGATGTGCATGCATACTGTAAATCTAGTCTTATCTGTACTGTTCATAATACATCATCTTCTATGTGCAGTGGTTAATTTCAGGACTCTGGCAGAGTAGCCAGTTGCTTCATAGGGAAAGAGGAAGATCAGGTAGGGGAGGAAATGGAGAGTGGAGGAAGATTTGGGCCCTCTCTTTCCTTCAGGGAGTGGGCTGCATAGAAAGCAGGTCTGTCAAACCTCAATCTAAAACGTCTACAGATGATACAAAATACAGCAGCTCGTATCATCTGTAGAGCGTCAAAATATGACAGGATTACTCCACTACTATATCAATTGCATTGGCTTCCAATGGAAGCAAGGTTAAAATTTAAAGTTTTGACATTAACATACAAAGCTTTTTATTCACTCAGTCCATTTAATCTATCTAACCTTATTATCCCTTATACACCAACTCGGACACTTCGGTTGTTGACAGATAATAGACTTGTAATTCCTTCTCCATCCAAAGCTAGATGGGAATCAACATGAGCATCGGCATTTTTCTTCCTTGCTCCGTCCCTTTGGAATTGTCTTCCTACAGAACTTAGGCTTGAGGATTCTTACACTCATTTTCGCAAAGCTTTAAAAACATATCTTTTTCAAGAGTCAGTTGAAACAAACATTTAAAACAGAAATAATGAAAAACCTAAATAAACAAAAAAAAAAACCTTTTAGCTTTGTGTTTTTACTAATGTTTTTATAGTTATAGCTTTATGAAATCTGCATATATGTTGTCTTTTTGTAGTGCTTTCCTATCACCAATGGATTTCAGAGTGTGTTTTCTACTGTTTTAATATAATTTTAATGTTATTTTCTATTGTAAACCATTCTGATTTACCTTGTAATAAGTGACTGTCTAGTAAATGAATAAAATAAATGAATAAAGATAGCACTGTAAGCTCTCGCTGTATATTAGTACTGGTTATGTCATCTATTATTGCTTTACAGTATAGTTCTGAATGTTAAACCTGATCGCCGATATTCTGCTCACTATCTTGTATTATACAATAATCCTTTCTGAGCTGTATATTGGAGGTCTACGAGCAGCACTAGTATGATTTTTACAAATATTTGTTTTAATAAAGCTACAGATTACTCTCATGAGTTTGTTGCTTACCATGACTTATTTATTTACATTTGTACTTTGAATCCTACTTCCAGGTCCTGGACATTTTTATCAAGAGTGTGAGAAAACAAAGCATCTTTGAGCGTGTTAGTTGTACTTTCAAAAAGTACAAAGACTAGGAGACACTCAGTAAAGTTACATAAAAATACTTTAAAAACAATAGGTGGAAATAATTTTTTCACTCAATGAATAGTTAAGCTCCAGAACAATCCGGAGGATTCAGTAACAGCAGTTAGCATATCTGGGTTTAAAAATGGTTTGGACAAGTTCCTGGAGGAAAAGTGCAAAGTCTACTATTGAGATAGACATGGGGAAGTCACTGCCAGGTACTTGTGACCTGGCTTCGCCACTGTTTGGAAACAGGATACTGGGCTAGATGGACCATTGGTCTGACCCAGTATGGATATTCTTTTGTTCCAGTGCCTCTTCCGTAGTACATCTTTGCTACCTTATGAACCACTTGTAACCTCATAGTCCTTCATTTATCCTTATGTTCCTTTACCTCTCTCTCTCTTGTGCAGGAGTGGATTGTCCTCAATTAACTTTCAGGCCTCTAACCTGCACCCCCACCCCCCCAAGATTTTGATAATTAAACTCAACAATCATGATCACCCCAAATGCATACATCCTGTAAAAATGCAGGTTACAGTATGGGCTGATAGTTCTTTGACTTTGTGTGGCTCTCAGGGCCTATCGTTTTGCTTTGACAACAGTACTTTTCTGCTGTCCCCAAGAAGCTGCTGCCCTAGGTAACCACCAAATCTTTCCCAATGGCTGGGCCGGCTGATGTAACCAAAATGCAGCAGTAAGTTTTCTCTGAGTCTGTCCTCTTAAAGGAACAAGGTTTTGTAGGTTAGTAATGTAGGCATTATGAGTCTCTGGATCTTTAAGAGGGCAGACTTTATACCAATTGCAGGCACAGGCTGTGCAGCAATGAAACTGGGACATGGAACGATAATGATCAGTGCCTGGAGCAGCGAAGGCTACAGCATCAAGGTTAGGTGGAGCAGAGAAGGGAGCAGGGACAGAATCCTCACTCCCTGGCCAATTTTTAGTCACAATCCACCCCTGCTCTTGTCCATTCCAATACAGTTTATACTTGACGCCTGATCTCCATTAGAATTATGAATGGTTCTTGAATTCCGACCAACTGTGGGAAATGTGAAGCTACATTATTTACTAGGGCAGCACTTCTCAACTCAGTCCTTGTGGCGCACCCAGCCAGTCAAGTTTTCAGGATATCCATAGTGAACATACATGAGATAAATGTGCATACCAAGGAGGCAGTGCATGTAAATCTATCTCATGCATATTAATTGTGGATCTCCTGAAAACCCAGCTGGCCGGGTGTGCCCTGAGGACTGGATTGAGAACACCTGTACTAGGGAGTAGAGCTGTGTAAGTGGTCTAGAACAGTGGTTTTCAACCTGGACCCCAGGGACCACCTGGCCATCTGGGTTTTCAGGACATCCACAATGAATATGCATGAGATGTGTTAACATGCACTTCCTCCATTGCACACAAATATCTCTAATGCATATTCACTGGGGTATCTTAAAAAACCAACTGGGCATCTGGAGCCCTAAGGGGAAGGATGGAGAGCCCCCCTTACCAGTAGTGGGAGAAGCTATGAACCTTACTTCTTTCCTGGAAAACTCATTGGAACTTATTACCCATAGGACAACTATGTTGGCCACCTTTGTCTTGGAGCCAGACCGGAATGCTGTTTTAAGACTTTCTTTAAGACACTTAGAAAAACTGTTTATGGGCTCAAAAGTTAGAGTTTTTCCTGACCTCTCTAGGCCAACGCAGACGAGATGCAGGGCTTTTTTAGCCCTGCGCCCCAGAATTGAGGCCGCGGGAGCTAATTTTATATTACGTTTTCCGTGTATTTGTAATGTAGTGCTTGAGAGTAAACAATATCAATTCATGGACTCTAAACAGCTTATTGATTTTCTTGATGCAAGAATGGAAGTAAATGTTGTATGACCTCCCTGAATAGCAGGCTGGAGGTTGACTAAAGAGGGGGCAACTGTAAGTTTCCTTTTACTTTTCCTTGTTTAGTTTTCTAATTCTTGGAATCATATTTTCTTACTTGGTGGACGAAGATTGTTAAATTTGTTTTTTCTTCTTTTGGATTTATTATTGACCTTATGTAAATTTAATGTGGATTTCAATGTCTCAATAATTTTGAGATTATATAAAAAAAATTTGAATAAAGGAAAAAAAAACCAACTGGGCAGATGGTCCCTGAGGACTGGGTTGAAAACCACTAGTCTAGTATATGTTTCAGTAAGTGTGATGAGCAAAATATGAGCAAACATTTTGGCTTCTTGCCCTTGGTTTAAGCTGTCGTCACAGAAGGAGCATGCTCAGAATGCTTCCTTCTCTCAGTTCCAGCTAGCAAGATTGGGTAACTCAGCATATGTAGAATGGAGAAATGAAGGTCACATATACTGTCATAAAGATCAACTCATTACAAAACCCATTGACATGAGCCACTTTAAAATCTTTCATAAAGTGAGATTATTCATTATGCCAGAGGTACACAGAGCCTCTGAGCAAGAGTTTATTACCGGAAGTGATAACTTTATTCACCAAAGTTGATGAATAAGATCTTACAGGAAACTTTTAAGTGCTGAAAATGTGTGAAAGAGACCCTTCATGCATACATGTATTTACTTTTGGCAGAAAATCAGTTTGCAGGACAAATGCTTTCATTACAGGTGTTGTAAGCATCAGGGGATTGCTACAAGTCCACATTTTACACCTAAGAGGCATGGCGTCAAACAATGGGGTAGGAATTCTGTATTTTAATTGGCAAGAGCAGTGTATATTTACAGGAAGTGACTGCTATGTCCATTACCGTTGGCTGCCATATAAAAATTGCTTAAAACAATTTTGTAGACTGATGATTTATAATAGTGTAATGGAGCTTAATCTTCCGGTTTGTAAATGATCCAATGGGAGTCCAACCAGGAAACTGGCAGGAACTGCGTCCATTTTGGTTATATTTAGGCAGGCACCAGTTGAGTGGAACAGTCTGTTCTACCATTTGAGAAACCTGGGTTCCGTTCCAGGATCAGGCTGTGAGTTTGGGGTTGGTTCACCAATGATAGGAAAAAGGGGAAGGCAAAATGAAACATATCCTTGAGCCTTGAATTCTCAGAAGACTTTCACAATTGAAATTTAGCAAATGTCACTTAACTAAACATTATTACCCCTTCCTAAAAATTGAAACAGAACAGTTTGTAAGTCACCTGATATTTGGAAAGAACAGATTTTGCTTCTTGGAAAATGAGTGAACTGAAAAATGTTAGTCTTATTTGTCAATTGCTTCTGGGTCTATTTTCCTAAAAAAAGAATGAATTTGAATCTGCTAGACTGTGGAAGTGTTGAAATAAACTACCCTATCCTTTAGCACAGCAGTTTACTCCCAAATTTCCTGTGCTAATCTTACTCCTAATTATGTAAGATATTTAAGCATGGAAAATTCAGAAGTGACATCACTGCACCAAAGGGGTAATATGGCAGGTATAACCCTGGGGACCCCTGGGGCTGCTTATGCACTCCATATTCAGGTTCCCAAACTTTTATGGGAACATACAACATCCGTAAAATCCGCCCCTTTCTTTCCGAGCACTCTACCAAAACCCTCATCCACACCCTTGTCACCTCTCGTTTAGACTACTGCAATCTGCTTCTTGCTGGCCCCCCACTTAGTCACCTCTCCCCTCTCCAATTGGTTCAAAACTCTGCTGCCCGTCTCGTCTTCCGCCAGGGTCGCTTTACTCATACTACCCCTCTCCTCAAGTCGCTTCACTGGCTCCCTATCTGTTTTCGCATCCTGTTCAAACTTCTTCTACTAACCTATAAATGTACTCACTCTGCTGCTCCCCAGTATCTCTCCACACTCATCCTTCCCTACACCCCTTCCCGTGCACTCCGCTCCATGGATAAATCCTTCTTATCTGTTCCCTTCTCCACTACTGCCAACTCCAGACTTCGCGCCTTCTGTCTCGCTGCAGCCTACGCCTGGAATAAACTTCCTGAGACCCTACGTCTTGCCCCATCCTTGGCCACCTTTAAATCTAGACTGAAAGCCCACCTCTTTAACATTGCTTTTGACTCGTAACCACTCGCCTCCACCTACCCTCCTCTCCTCCTTCCTGTACACATTAATTGATTTGATTTGCTTACTTTATTTTTTGTCTTTTAGATTGTAAGCTCTTTGAGCAGGGACTGTCTTCTATGTTTGTGCAGCGCTGCGTACGCCTTGTAGCACTATAGAAATGCTAAATAGTAGTAGTAGTGGTAGAATGAGCTGTGCTGTACCTGGAATCAGGGTTCTGGGACTTGTGCCTGCTAAAGTGTGGATGGTTGAAATCACAAGAGACATTACCCCAGAATTTATCAACAAACAACTTTACTGGCATACACTTAGTAAATTCACTGTACACAGTAGCATAGTTACAAAAATATCAGCAATCAGATGATTAAAGGCATTTGTTTATTTATTTATTTTGTGCATGCATAGCATCTAAGCAGGTTCCATTTAAAACATATGCAAATTAAAACAGACTTCTTAAGAAAAGATAACAAACACAATTGATCATATACACCAAATTAACAGTTAAACATCTTCAGAGACCAATGCCTGTGTAAAGAGGAACATCTTCAGCTGTCAACGAAAAGTGATCATCTGTAAGCATTTTCAGATCAACTGTGAGCTTGTTTCATTCAGAGGAGTCCACAATAGAGAAGCAAACACCCACAGAAGGTGATCTCTCCACAGGAGAAACGAAGACAAATGTACAAACAGTGGATCCAAAAAAGTCCTCTCACAGTTGGTGTCTTTCTAAACAAGGTTTTTATTCAAGTCAATAAAAACAACCCGACACGTGACATGTTTCGGCCGTAAAGGCCTGCGTCAGGGGTCTATAAAATAAACATAAAAATAAGAATAAAAAAGTGTACATACATATTATAAAACCATATATATAAAACAAATATCTCATGATGATGTCATCTACGACTTTGCCCAATCACAGCACACCAGCACGAGTCAGTCAACGTTACCGCAAGGCTACAGGACAGAGGGAAGGAGCGAAGACGTCAAGGCCGGACCACAAGGCCTAGGAATCAGTGTCAGTGATCTGGTACCAGTCCGCTCCCATCTGCAGCTGCCAACACGCCCCCCCATGCAATCGCGAAAGATTGCGAGGTCGAACAAAACTCCCAACGATGCCACAACCGAGGCCTGGGGTCGGGTGAAGTTATCGAACCTGCTGGCAGGAGGAGGAGGGTGGGGGCGATGGCTCAAGTGAAAGTACAGAGGCCGTCGGAGGCCGGCTTTGGGCACGCTGCCTTCCTCTGGCCCTGCTGAGGCCTACAGCCCATCAACGACGTGAGGCGACAAAGAAGGCGAACAGAGGGCCATGGCTGCAGCGGCGGCCGCCTCGGCCCAGGACGAGCTCAGTAAGTGGGGGTGGGTGGTGGGGGGCCCTGGCCAAGTTCGGAGGTATCAGCGTCGCTTAAAGTGCTGGAAGTGGCGATAACCGCTGTTTGTTCAGTTACAGAGCCGGTAGTTCAAGGTTGAGTATTCTGTGACACGAACACACCACTGTCAGAAAGTCACCGGTGGAATGGGGCGACAGGGATCTGCGGGGTGTGAGACTGAGTAGATTCTGGTTCTCCCCACCCCCGGCTGCCAATAATTCCAACATGAGGGACAAACAGACGCAGGCCTGGATTTAGCCCATTTGCACTAGACCCACAACTTAAAAATCAATGTCCAGCCCAGCGTGCAATGGGATAAAAGTAAAACTGCATTAGTTTCTTCCTTCCTTCTGATGTGGAATTGTTCTGTAAGCCTTGCTCTCTTTCTCTCCCCCACACCCCCCCTACCCCCCTTTCTCACACACTCCCCCCTTTCTCACACACTCCCCCCTTACCCCCCTTTCTCACACACTCCCCCTTTACCCCCCTTCTCACACACTCCCCCTTACCCCCCTTTCTCACACACTCCCCCACCCCCTCTTTCTCACACACTCCCCAATAAAACAATAACTAAGTGATGCTGCACACCCACAGAGGGAGGGGGAGGTATCTCTGTCACACACACACACTCTCACAGTCAGTGTCTTTCTGTCTCTCACTCTCATACAGTCACACTATGTCTCACACTGTATCACATTCACTCTCTATGTGTCACACACACTCGGCACCCAGAATCACTCTCTGTCACACACACACACTCGCATAATCACTCTCTCTCTCACACAGTCACTCTCACACACACTCTCTCAAACATACACACTCCGAGGAAAACCTTGCTAGCACCCGTTTCATTTCTGCCAGAAACGGGCCTTATTTACTAGTATATTTATAACGGGTGAAATGGAAATGATATCTAATAGGGATTTTAAAACCTTTTGCAACTTATTACCTGCCAGATGGAACAAGTAATGGTACCATGGCATCATATGCCAAATATAACAACTGTATGTGGAGGGGTGGGGGTCATTAGACCACCATGGAGGTTTTTTGGTTGCGAGGGAGGGGCTCGAAAGGGGGGATCGATAGGTCCTTTTGGGGGGTGCAAGCAGACTACTCCCCATACAATGACAGCTCCAGACCTGCCGTAAGTTTTTGGACATTAAATGCTCAGAATGCTCATTTTAATACTAATGAGCTCGTTGTAATACATTTGAATAGGAATATCAGTAGCTGCTATGGTGAACAGTGTGCATTAGAGGGTAAATAACGTGTGTACTAGACTGGTTATAATTGGTCTAAATCAATTGTTGTGTGCATGGTAAACTTTGTGCATCGGGCTTCTAGTTACTAATAACTGGGATTAACTAATAGCATGTCTTAACGGTATGCCCCTCTGTGTCTATGGGAGAAAAGCATAGTAAACGAGGCCTTTAGTCCTCACAATGTTACTGCTGTCAAATAAACTCTAGCATAATTTAAACAAACTCTTTGAGACCCTATACTCTGCCAGGATTGATCTTATTGAAGGCCTTCTCCAATGTACAAGGGCTGCCTTAAGTTTCTTGTTATATTCAGGGATGTAATTATCAATGTGAGCTGCTGTTAAGATGTTTTATTCTACCAGTGTGATTTTTTAGCACAGGTTCCATTTTATGCAGTGAGACTCTTTGACTAATAACGGGGAGTTAACAGTAAAATAACACATCTTAATGGAAGATCCACATTGATAGCTTCCCCGCTCAGTGTGCCTTTTTACCAGTTGTCTATAATGTTCTCTGAAGCCCATGTATGTTTTGTGCCATAAGTGGATGAGTAGCCTAATGGTTAGTGCTGTGGGCTGAGACTGTGGGGAACTGGATTCAATGCCCATTGCAGTTCTTTTGTGACCATTGGCAAGTCACTTAACCCTCTATTGCCTCAGGTACAAAAAGGGAAAGGGGACTTGATATACCACCTTTCTGAGGTTTTTGCAACTACATTCAAAGCAGTTTACATATATTGAGGTACTTATTTTGTACCAGGAGCAATGGAGGGTTAAGTGACTTGCCCAGAGTCATGAGGAGCTGTAGTGGGACTTGAACTCAGTTCCCCAGGATCAAAGTTTATTGTACTAACCACTAGGCTACTCCTCCACTCCTAACCTTACAATTGTGAGCCCACTATGCACAGAGAAAGTGCCTGACTATGATATATGTAAACTGCTTTGGGTGTATCATAGAAAGGTGGTATATCAAATCCATTGCCCCAGGTACAAAATACCTTAGCTTGTGAGCCCACTAGGGACAGAAAAAGTACTTACATCTAATATGTAAACCACAGAAAAGTAGTGCATCAAAAACATTTTATCCTAAGGATTATTCAATTGCTTTAGCATATTCTTTCCTGTGTGGCTTAGAAAGGATTTACTTTTAATTGGTACAGCCCCATTTACTACTTTGCTGTTGCATAATAGCACAATGAGGGCAGTCTGCCATGTTTTCAATGTTTCCTGTTGACTCTGCACTGCTTGAAATACTCCATAAAGCCATTTTAGGACTTTATTGCCTGTAACTTTAACTATTTCCATTGATAACCTTTATATGCCAGGTGTTTTAGTTTTTGGTGTACAGGTTGGGGACAGTTTTCAAAGTAAGAGTGTCTATATACTTTTTTTCTCCTTGAAAAACTGATACAAAATCCAAGGAGATAAAATATCTACAGGCTTAGCAGCAGTGGTGGGGGTGGGGGTGGGGGGCAGCATGAGAATTGTTCTCCATGGCTCAGCTCCTGTACTTTTAGATACATTGAGAGAATGCAATTTCAGACAGCCATTTATGTATGTTAATGAATACTCTTACAAATAACTCTGAAAGTTATCATTTTAATGGCATTTTCCACTTCAGAAAGGAAATTTGCTGGTTCAAGTTCAGTTGCCTTATAGTCTGTTTCTCCTTTGCATGTTGTATTGGGGGGGAGGGGGTTTAGTGAATCATCAAAATAGTGCTTCCGGGTGCAATACCCTCCACACGTCCAGTAACCCCAGTTAACGAATCAAAAAGTTAACACCTTTCCCATCCGCCCCCTTTGCTCTGGGCTTTGGTGGCTTACAGTCTATCAGCGGATCTGCTGTAATATTAAAATCTCTCCCCACTATTAACTTATAATCATTCAGGGGGTCAGAGTTGCTAGCAACAAAGAAAAAAAACTTATGGGAGTACATGTTTGGAGCATATATGGAGCACAGGGCCATCCGACATCCCTGTATCACCCCTAGGGTTACCATATGGCTCCAGAAAAAGGAGGACAGATTGAGCCAGTCTGGGTTTTACTTCCATTGCTTTCACTGGAAGCAAAACCCGGACTGGATCAATGTGTCCTCCTTTTTCTGGAGTCATATGGTAACCCTAATCACCCCCAGCCATAAAACATAATGTCCCTCGTGATCCTGTATAACCTTATGCCTCGTATAGTTGAGAGACTTATGAATAAGAATAGCTACTCCCCTCTGCCTGTTATTATAAGAAGCGAATGCTAACTCTCCTACCCAGTGCTTTTTCAATTTGGCATATTCAGTGTGTGAGAGATGTGTCTCTTGGAGTAATAAAACGTCCACCTTCAAATGCTTCCCATAACTCAGAAGTTTCGTACGTTTGACTGGAGAGTGTATACCATCAACATTCAAAGTGGCAATTCACATACTACCCATCCTTCCACTCCAACAGGGTATTATCAAAAGTGAAAATAATACAGCTAACCTGAGAGATGGTGCACCAGCCAAACCATCCCCGAAGAAAATACTTGTGCGCTCCAATTACATAAATAATGATTAATAGACTGCCCCAGACACAGGAATTAGAAACCCCCCCCCCCCCCACCACCACCAAACCCTGTTTCCTTTCCCCAGCAATACCTTACTATCCCAAACCTCCTGCTTCCCCAAACACTATCACTCATTCCCCCACCCACCCTTCAATCACCCCACCACCATGTCATGCACATCACAATCAACCAAACATAGATTTTCCCCTTTTTTTCCCGCAATTAGCAGCGGAGTGGAGTGCACGTTTGGGGCTAGAGGTTTCAGTTGTGGAGCTATCCCATTGTTTTAGTTTGGCCTTTTGGGTCACCCCCAATGTGGGTCTTCATGAGATACAGTTTAAAATTTTGCATAATGCCTATATCACTAGAAGTAAGGGAAAGGCCATGGGCCTGTGGCAGTCTGATATGTGTGAGAGGTGTGGAGTGAGCTGGGGCTCTCTGGTTCATCTCTTTTTAGAGTGTGTGGTACTTCAGAGCTTCTGGCCTAAGATCATAGCGGTGCTGGAAGAAACATATGAATGGTCTTATGGGGCTTTGTTAATGGGCTCGGATGCTGACTTGGTTGACCAGGGGCTAAGCAATTGCTCTTGTAAATTTATCTTGTTAGCACTAATATTAGCTAAAAAAGTGATTCTGCAACACTGGACTAGCCAGCTTGCTCCTCCCCTAGAGCAATGGTGTGTGAGCATGTGACAGATGGCTGACTGGGAGGGACGGGGGATATCTGAGATGCCTGGTCGAGCCCACCGGGAATACGGGGATTTATGGAAACGCTGTGTAGAGCGGTTGTCTGTGATTTCTTCTACCAAGGTACCTTCTGTATGAGTCCTGGACATAGGAAGGGTGGGTGGGTTGGGGGGGGGGAGGGAAGGTGGGTGGTCTTTTGTCCCCTACCTGTTAAATAATGCAAAACTACAAGTGGTCTGATTTGCAGGTTTTTGTGGTTGTGTGTAATTATAAGCACTCTTGTGCATTATTGTTATAAACAATTTGTTTTTGTTCTTGCCTATTTTTATCCTGTATGGTGCTGTATGCCTGTTTTTTGTGACACTTGTTAATAAACAGATTAAAAAAAAAATAGTGCTTCAACTTTCCAGTACAGCTTCATACTAAGGCGGTCGGTGGCCATTGCCAGAAGGATGCAAGGCTGTATATAGAGAGGTGTAACCTGCTGAAGAAAGGAAGTGTTGATGTCTCTGTACAAGTCATTGGAGGGGCCCCACCTGGAGTATTGTGTTCAGTTTTGGAGGCCATATCTTGTTAAGGGTGTAAGAAGACTTGAAGCGGTCCAGAGGAAGGCGACAAGAATGATATGGGGCTTGCGCCAAAGGACATATGAGAAGAGACTGGAAGACCTGAATAGTATACCCTAGAGGAGAGGAGGGACAGGGAAGATATGATACAGATGTTTAAATACTTAAAAGGTATTAATATAGAAACAAATATTTTCCAGAGAAGGGAAAGTGGTAAAACTAGAGGACATGAACTGAGGTTGCGGGGTGGTAGACTTAGGAGTAATGTCAGAAAATTCTTTTTCATGGAGAAGGTGGTTGATGCCTGGAATGCCCTCCCGAGGCAGGTGGTGGAAAACAAACGGTGGCAGAATTCAAAAAGATGTGGGATGAACCCAGAGGATCTCTAATTAGAAAATGAATGATATAATAAAACAAAACTTAAAGGGTTGCATATGTGCTTGCATGTCAAGTGGTGCTTAGATGGTGACTCTGGCTGTATCAGCTAAGGCTGGTGCTGGGCTGGCTTGTACAGTCTGAGTCTCGCATATGCAGGGCTTTTTTTGAGGGAGTACTTGGGGGTACTGAATACCGGCACCTTTTCCACTGTCTGGAGACCCATGGTTCTCGTATTTTAATGAAAGAGCTCAGGTTTTACATACAAATTCTGCCTTGTCTTAGATTCTATGACTGGTTGCAGGGGTCCTGGCTATTGTAGGGTGGGTCCCTCAATGATCATTCCACCCCTGAAGGGTGGCCTGGCATTTGAGTACCGGCACCTTTTTTGCTAGACAAAATGCACTGCGCATATGGCAATCCAGTTTAAGATGGGCTGGAGAGAGCTTTGATGGAAACTCCAGTAATCTGGAATCTAAGCACAGTGCTGGGCAGACTTTTACGGTCTTTGTCCCACAAATGACAAGAGAGATTTGGAATAGGCTGGAGTGGGCTTTGACATCAACTCCAGTAGTTGGAACATAAGGACAGAGCCGGGCGGACTTCTATGGTCTATGTCCCAGAAACACCAAAGAAAGACCATGATCAAGTATATAATAACACTTTCATTGTTGATTTAAATCTTGAATTGATAATGAATGTGACTTGTGCAGACTGGATGGATCATTCAGGTCTTTATCTGCCGTCATTTACTATGTTACTATGGGGCTCATTTTCAAAGCACTTAGACTTACAAAGTTCCATAGGTTACTAAGGAACTTAAAGTGCCTTGAAAATACACCTCTATGTTACTATGTTCCTTGTACCTAACTAGCTACTTCTGTCAAGTTATATCCTGCATCTCTTTTCCTCAGCTTTTATTTTCTTGGGGTCCTAAGCAAAACATTACTTCATTTACCTTTTTTTTGTGCCTGTTTTGTTTCTATGCAAATAGGGCATGTAAAAAGGTAATCATTTGTGTTACTTTCTTTTTATTTAGTTTCAAATTATTGCACATCAGTACTTTCCCCCTCCTATTTATATTTATTTATACTTTCCATTTGTAAAATACCATTACCAAACAAGGACCAAAGAAATGTTCAACCAGGATAAAAACCAATGTTTCTTGTTTGTCAGCTTGACTCCTAGCTGTAGTATCATGAGACTACTACTAGGGGTCAGACTCAGCATTTTAAAATCAGGCTGCCAATATCCAGGGAATGTCCAGGAATTGCTTCTGCCTTGCCTCTAAATCACCAGGGACAACAGAGGAAGTGCTGAGGAAGGGGGTTTGAGGTATTGATTGTGGTGGTGGTGGTGGTGGTGGTGGTCTGGATGCTGATTGAGGGAATTTTTTTTAAGTAGTAGGCTGTAGTACTGTACACTGATAGTACAAATGCACTAACCACCTCCTCTTCTGGAGATGGTAAGGGCACCTACACTGTTTGCAGTAGTGACAGTTAATGCATGGTAACTTACCATGTGCTAACAAGCTCTGATAACTTTCACACTTAAACACCCTCCTCCCCAGTCCCATCCAATCTTAACCAATACATTTAGGAATCTTCAGGCTATTGACCCTTCTACTCTGTCCTCCAGTGTTTCAAATCTCTTCTCTACCACTATCAGGCTTATTTTCGAAAGAGAAGGACGCCCATCTTTCGACACAAATCGCAAGATGGGCGTCCTTCTTACAGGGTCACCCAAATCAGTATAATAGAAAGCCGATTTTGGGTGTTCCCAACTGCTTTCCGTCGCGGGGACGACCAAAGTTCCCGGGGGCGTGTCGGAGGTGTAGCGAAGGTGGGACTTGGGCGTGCCTAACACATGGGCGTCCTCGACCCATAATGGAAAAAAAAGGGTGTCCCTGACGAACACTTGGACGACTTTACCTGGTCCTTTTTTTCTTATGACCAAGCCACAAAAGGTGCCCCAACTGACCAGATGACCACTGGAGAGAATTGGGGATGACCTCCCCTTACTCTCCCAGTGGTCACTAACCTCCTCCCACCCTCAAAAAAATTTTTTTTTAAATATTTTTTCCAGCCTCTATGCCAGCCTCAAATATCATACCCAGCTCCATGACAGCAGTATGCAGGTCCCTGGAGCAGTTTTAGTGGGTGCAGCGCACTTCAGGCAGGTGGACCCAGGCACACACCCCCTGTTACATTGGTGGTGGTAAATGTGAGCCCTTCAAAACCCACCAGAAACCCACTGTACCCACATCTAGGTGCCTCCTTCACCCATAAGGGCTATGGTAGTAATGTACTGTTGTGGAGAGTGGGGTTTTTTTTTTTTGGGGGGGGGGGGGGGTTGGGTGGCTCAGCACAAAGGTAAGGGAGCTATGTAACTGGGAGCCTTTTCTGACGTCCACTGCAGTGCCCTCTAGGGTGCCTGGTTGGTGTTCTGACATGTGAGGGTGACCAGTGCACTACGAATGCTGGCTCCTCCCATGACCAAAGGGCTTGCATTTGGTCATTTCTGAGATGGGCGTCCTTAGTTTCCATTATCGCCGAAAATCAGAAATGACCAAGTCTAAGGACAACCATGTCTAGGGACGACCTAAATGTCAAGATTTTGGCGTCCCCAACTGTATTATCGAAATGAAAGCTGGACGCCCATCTTGTTTCGATAATACCCTTCACGGGGACGTCCTGCGACGATGTCCTCAGGAAAACTTGGGCGCCCCTTTCGATTATGCCCCACCATGTCATCCAAGTCTGTCAATGAGGCTGTCTCTTCCTATAATACTATTCTCTCCTCTGCTCTGGATACTCTTGCTTCTCCCATTACCCATTCTGTAAGGCATATCAAACCCCAGCCTTGGCTGACCTCTAGAATCCGCTACCTACGTTCCTGGGCCCGCTCTTCTGAATGCCTTTGGCTGAAATCCCGTGCCCATGCTGACTTCATACATTTCAAATCCTTGCTGACCTCCTTCCAGTCTGCTCTTTTACTTGCCAAACAGTACTTTTACATCCAGTTGACAAATTCTCTTGGCTCAAACCCTCCTCATCTCTTTGTCACACTGAACTCTCTCCTCAAAGTGCCTTCATCTCCAACTGCCCCTTCACTTTCTACCCAGACTCTGGCTAAGTACTTTCATGATAAGGTTCAGAAGATTAACCTTGAATTCTCAGCCAAGCCACCTCCACCTCTCCTTCCCTTAGACCATTCTCTCAACCCCCCAACCCCTGCCTCCTTTTCTTCCTTTTCTGAAATCACTGAAGAGGAAACTACACATCTTCTTTCCTCCTTGAAACTACCTACCTGTTCCTCTGATCCTA
The DNA here is from genome assembly GCF_901765095.1 of Microcaecilia unicolor. Taxonomy (NCBI): domain Eukaryota; kingdom Metazoa; phylum Chordata; class Amphibia; order Gymnophiona; family Siphonopidae; genus Microcaecilia; species Microcaecilia unicolor. Next base: position 161,714,244 of record NC_044031.1, read on the forward strand.
TTCCCACCCATCTACTTAACACTATCTCTCCTACTGTCATCCCTTTTATCTGTCATATCCTCAATCTTTCACTGTCCACTGCGACTGTTCCTCATGCCTTCAAACATGCCGTAGTCACACCACTCCTTAAAAAACCTTAATTGAATCCTACCTGTCCTTCCAACTATCGCCCCATCTCCCTCCTCCCTTTCCTATCCAAGATATTTGAACGTGCTGTTCACCGCCGTTGTCTTGACTTTCTTTCATCTCAAGCTATTCTTGATCCACTTCAATCTGGCTTTCGCCCCCTTCATTGAACTGAAACAGCGCTTGCTAAAGTCTCCAATGATCTGATCCTGGCCAGATCCAAAGGTCTCTATTCTATTCTCATCCTTCTCGATCTATCTGCTGCTTTTGACACTGTTGATCACAGCCTAGCCCTTTATACACTGTGCTCACTTGGATTTCAAGGCTCTGTTCTTTCCTGATTTTCTTCTTATCACTCCCATCGTACTTTTAGTATATACTCTGGTGGATCCTCCTCCACTTCTATCCCACTGTCAGTTGGTGTACCTCAGCGATCTGTCCTGGATCTCTTCTTTTCTCCATCTATACTTCTTCCCTTGGTACTCTAATCTCATCCCATTGTTTTCAGTATCATCTTTACGCTGATGACTCCCAGATCTACCTCTCCACACCAGAAATCTCAGCAGGAATCCAAGCCAAAGTATCAGCCTGCCTTTCTGACCTTGCTGCCTGGATGTCTCACCACCATCTGAAACTAAACATGACCAACACTGAGCTTCTTATCTTTCCCCCTAAACCCACCTCTTCTCTTCTCCCATCCTCTATTTCTGTGGATAACCCTCTCATCCTCCCTGTCTCATCAGCTCGTAACCTTGGGGTCATCTTTGACTCCTCTCTCTCCTTCTCTGCACATATTCAGCAGACTGGTAAAACCTGTCATTTCTTTCTCTATAATATCACCAAAGTTCGCCCTTAGCCATCTCTCTCCTCTTCAATCTGTTCAAAATTCTGCTGCAGAGGAGGAGTGGCCTAGTGGTTAGGGTGGTGGACTTTGGTCCTGAGGAACTGAGTTTGATTCCTGGCACAGGCAGCTCCTTGTGACTCTGGGCAAGTCACTTAATCTTCCATCGCCCCATGTAAGCTGCATTGAGCCTGCCATGAGTGGGAAAGCATGGGGTACAAATGTAATAAAATAAAGAATATTCTGCCAGTGTCACTGTGCTCATATTAGCACTCTCCTCAAGTCACTTCACTGGCTCCCTATCCATTTCCACATACAGTTCAAACTCCTCTTAGTGACCTATAAGTGCATTCACTCTGCAGCTCCTCAGTACCTCTCCACTCCTCCCCAGGAACTTGGCTCACTGGGTAAATCTCTCTTATCTGTACCCTTCTCCTCCACTGCTAACTCCAGACTCTGTTCCTTTTATCTTGCTGCACCATATGCCTGGAATAGACTTCCTGAGCCGGTACGTCAAGCTCCATCTCTGGCCGTCTTCAAATCTAGGCTAAAAGCCCACCTTTTTGATGCTGCTTTTAACTCCTAACCCTTACTCACTTATTCAGTACCCTTATTTTATCATCCCCACCTTAGTAGTTCCCTTATTTCTTATTTGTCCTGTTTGTCTGTCCTAATTAGATTGTAAGCTCTGTCGAGCAGGGACTGTTTCTTCATGCTCAAGTGTACAGCGCTGCGTACGTCTAGTAGTGCTATAGAAATGATAAGTAGTAGTAGTAAGCAGTAGTTCCATAATCCTCACATTCTCCATTCTTTTTCCACCCCCTGCCAAGGCAAGCAGGGTTTTTTTTTTCTTTTTCTTTTATGAACCTATGTATTGTACTATATTTTTGGAGGTGGGTTTTTTTTTATTGTTTTGTTTTAGTTTTTTAGTTTTGGATTGTTGTGTGGTTGTCTTTGTGCTTTCCTATCCTTAATAGAGTTCCTTTCATTTTCAGTGTTGTAGACTGTACACTGCCTTGTCCTGTTTGTTCAGTAAAGGCGGCAGAGTACATTTTAATAAACTACTGAGAGTAGGATCTATGGGATTTTGACACAAACACTGTGATTAGGAAAAATCCTTCAGGCTCCACCAATGGTAGCTATTATGGAGAGTGTGATGGCATCACTGGCTACCAAGTAGGAGTGTGTTCTGGTGATTTTAGAAATCCTGTCCATCCAAGGGAAATGGGAGTTTGTAATTGGTCATAACATTAAAGTAAGGACAAATTAAATTTTGAGAAATATAAACAGGAGAGAACAGATTCAAACTTTTTCCATTGGCTCTAGCCTCCTGGGCCCTGACCTCTGTACAAGGGAGAGCCCTCCAGTCTGATGCTATGAATTTCTAAGACACTTCGGAGGTTATTTTAAAAGCTCTATTCTGCAGTATGGCACGGGGCATGGCCTGGGCATATTTTTGGCAGGATTAGGGAGGGGCCAAAACATGGATGTTCAACTTGGATTGCAGAAGAGGAAGGATGAACGTATGTACTTAGATCTAGTACTTGGCATGTCCAGATGTTCCTATTGAGTAGTTCTCCACTGGAGGGAGAAAGAGAAGTCACAATAGGTGTTTTTCTGTCCCTGGGAGGGTTCATAGAATTTATAAAATAAAAATAGAAAAGAAAATTGCAAACAGCTACAGTGGGATTTGAACCTGCAACTTCTAGGTCTCTGCTATTATTCTTACATGATTGCTTTAACCATTAAGCTACTACTGAATATAGAAATCTTTGTGGCCATTTTATAATGTACATGTTTCTATGTTGCCACACAGCCATCCATGTTCCTTGTTTTTCCCTGTTGATAGCTTGGATGTTTCAGGGGTCCTTTTACAAAGGCGCTCTGAAAAGTGGCTTGCGGTAGTCTAGGTGCAGGTTTTCGGTGCGTGCAGAATCATTTTTCAGCGTGCCTGTAAAAAAGGCCTTTTTTTCCTGAAAATGGACATGCGGCAAAATCAAAATTGCCGTGCATTCGTTTTGGGTCTCTGATCTTACCACCAGCCATAGACCTAGCGGTAAAGAATTTGGGCAGTAAGAACCTATGTGTGTCCGCTATGCGCCACTTGGCGCACGTCCGCTATGCACATCTGAAAATAAAAACTATTTTTCAGACACGCATAGCGGACGCGTGCCAAAAATGAAATTACTGCAAGAGCTGTGCAGTAGTCAGGCGGTAAGTCCATTTTGGCACATGTTGGGCACGCGTGGAGGGGCATAATCAAACGCGAACACCCATCTCCATGGGCGTCTATGTCCGAAAGCGGGTATGTGAAGAGGCAGGACAGACCGTATTATCGAAAAAGATGGGCATCCATCTTTCATTTCGAAAATACGGGTTGGACGGACCAAATGCCATGGATTTGGTCCTTTCTGAGATGAGCGTTTTTTTTTTTTTTTAAGCGATAATGGAAACTAAAAATGCCCAGCTCAGAAACGTCCTAATCCAAGCCATTTGGTCGTGGGAGGGACAAATGTACAACACTACCATAGCTCTTAGGGGTGAAGGGGGCAACTACATGTGGGTACAGTGGGTTTTAGAGGCCTCCCATTTACCACCACAAGTGTTACAGGTGGGGGGGGATAGGCCTGGCAACGAGTCTCCCTGGTACTGAGATTAGCAGTAGGTCCGAGCTGGCAGAATGGTGTACAATGCCCTCTTTCAGCAATATTCAAGGTAAGAACTAAGTGCTGTAACGTGGCTAACACATGAAAGGGATCTAAAAGTGTCTTACACAAATGGCCACTACCTCATGGACTACCGGAAACAAAACAGGGCACACTCTGACCCAATAAGCAGAGGGAAAAGCACCATGGGAGTAGAGCCTACCAACTACCAACATCGTGAGCATTTAACACAAGCTAGTGGAATCACGGAGCCCAATACCCTACACCCACCACAATGCATTGCTGATGTGACTCTGCAATACCCTTAACAGAAAAGGTGTCACACTCACCCGAGACCCACATCAGAACCAGGGAAAGGCTGTCAGAGGATAGAACACATTCTGCTGTCATGGAGGTGGGTACGGCATTTGAGGCTGGCATACAGGCTGGGAAAAAAGTGTTTAAAGTGGGTTTTTTTTGGTGGGAGGGGGTTAGTGACCACTGGGGGAGTCAGGGGAGGTGATCCCCGATTCCCTCTGGTGGTCATCTAGTCAGTTGGGGCACTTTTTTGGTACTTGGACCTGAAAAAAAAGGATCCAAATAAAGCAGACCAAATTCTCGTCAAAAACGCCCTTCTTGTTTCGATTATCAGCTAAAGACGCCCATCTCTCCTCGGCCGATAACCACGCCCCAGTCCCGCCTTCGCCATGCCCCCGTGATCTTTGTTCGTCTCTGTGACGGACTGCAGTTGAGGACGCCAAAAATCGGGTTTCGATTATACCGATTTGGGTGCCCATGGGAAACGGACGCCCATCTCCCGATTTGGGTCAAAATATGGGCATCTTTCTCTTTTGAAAATAAGCTGGATAGGTGCCTAGGCAGCTTAGTACATAAGTACATAAGTATTGCCACACTGAGACAGACCAAAGGTCCATGAAACCCAGCGTCCTGTTTCCAACAGTGGCCAATCCAGGTCACTGCAATTTGCTCCTCTCACAGGTCTCCCACTAAATCATCTCTCTCCCCCCTTCAACTGCTGGATGACATATCTTCCACTGGGGGCCCTTAGTTTGTAAAATGGATCTTCATGTTGGATGTGGCCAGCACTTGGATGTCCATTTCCCATTTGTTTTAGAACAGGCTGTAAGTCGACAGATCCTGTTTGAAAATACACGCGAGATGGATGCCCATATCTGATGTACAGAATTGGATGTCCATATTCTGAGTTGGATGTCCTTCTAAAATTCTAATTTATGTGTTCCAGTGTGCTGCTATTCTAAATAAGTTGAACTATACTCACACAATAAAATACATGATTATCAGTAGTGATTCCTAATGTCACTAGCCACTAATATACTCTCTGTTTTTGCTACTACCCACAAGTAGTGAGTGGTGGATGGCTCATAGGGCTGCTGTGGGTGTGATGCTTTCAATGGCAGCATTTAAATGGAGCAAGGTTATCAGTCTTGCTCCTAGCCATGTTGGGGCAATGGAGGGTTGGGTGCCTTGCCTAGGGCTGCTGGGGATTTGAACCTGAGCTCTCTTATTCCTGGTCTGCTGCTCTAGACATTAGGGCAATCCTCCACCCACAGTAATGTTGCCCTATGGAATATTTTAATAATTGACATTTATATACTCTATAGAGTGAAAACATACCTTTCATGTATTTCATATCCATCTCATTCTCTAATGTAGACATGCTGGGTGTTGTAATGTACCATCATGCTATTACATACTAGCATAACGATACTCTGAAAGATCACATATTCAGCTTTCCAGAGTGGGTAGGTAGTGTGTGTATGTAGTTCAAGGTAGTATTAAAAATGACCCATAAATCCATATCCAGAAAGATATAATCAATGAAAAATAGCCCATCCTATATAAGAGTTTAAGCCAGATGGTTCCAGTGCATTTAGCTGGAAAATCAATCTTTGTTCAGGCATTATTAAAGATTTTTCCCTAGCCCCTCCTCTTACAGAACACAATATGGAGAAACACTGTATATCTGTGCAGTTAAACACTTTAACTGCAGAATATACAGTGGTTCTTCATATAGTTTGAGTCCAAAGGCGCTTCTATGTACTTCCTCTTAAAGCACTATAATGTTCCACAATTCACCTAAAAGTTTGGCCTATAAAACTTCCCTTGGGATAAATAATACATTAAAATATGAAAAAACTTTCACATGGGGTAAACCTAATTTTCCTATATTTCTATCCCATTTACTGAGTAAATTCACTAATAGTCATGATAATTTCTGAACACCTTTCACAATGGTGGTACCCCCTACTGATTTTCCAACTAATATCGCATCTCTTCTTCTTCTTCGTTTTCTTTTTTTTTAATCCCATAAATATGATGGGCTCAAGATCCCCTTTAAATTCTTGGACAGAGTAAATGCATGCATTAGAGCTCTTTACTAAAAAATAAAACAAAACAGGAAGTGATCTCAACAGTCTCTAATATTTCCTAATTGTCTTGGTCAATTTATTAAACATGAAAATCTTATGCCACAAGTACGTACAATTAAGATGTGTTCTTATTCCTCTTAGTAGTACACACATTCATTTGCTGTCTCTCTCTCTCAGAAGTGTATAGACTCACTTTTTGAGCTCAAGGCTCAAGGACAGACACTTCAGTAGAAGGTATTAACCTAGGGCCTCCTTTCTTTTCTCAACTTTGTGTAGCTTGTTCAAGAGTTAGAAATAGAAAACATTTGTATGTGTTCATCTGTATTTCTAAAACAAACAAACAAAAAATCATTGCATATCCCAAAGCTTTCCAATAAAAATTTGTACAAATACATATTTTACAAAGTTCACATGACTTTAATCATTTTCAACTATACCAACCCTTAGATATTGGATTTCCTGAGCAATTCCGTTAGTATTCTGTGTTTTACAGTTTCTGTGCTGATTATACATCTTGCTTTTCTCTTTTCTCTACCAGGCTTGGGTATCCTATTACTGGCTATCTGTCAAGTTGGTGGGAGGCATTTCCGACTTGCAATGACCATGGAATACAAAAAGGCCAAAACACTTTGAACATCAGCAAGGAAGAGAATTGCAATAGTGGAGTTTTTGCTGAATAGTTTCTAAGAAATTAATGAAGAAAAAAAGGAAAGTAAATGTGTCTTTGCCTTTCTGACGTCAACAGTTAAAGTAGCTTGTTTATATGTAAATGCATCAGCATCGTAAGAGACAAAGAGATAAAACAGAGCAATTTTTTATTCTTACTGACTTTTTGCTGAAATCATCAGAAGAATGGGGATGGGGGTGGAAGTCGCCCTTTGAAAGGGCATGCCTGTCAACTTTCCAGAGGAAACGCAAGAGTGGTTTGTTCTGGTAATCATCATAAGGGAAAAGATGGTTAATGAGAACTGAAAGCAGTGTAAGGAGAGAACTAATGATGAAGTTAATGTGGTGGACCCCAAAGATGTTTTTTAGAGGCAGAATAGCATGATGTGGATAAACAGCTATGAGGAACAAGTGGAGGACGCTGCTTGAACGTTCTTGATGCGGTGTGCATTTTTATACAATACTAGCAAAAAACCTGCAGAAATTGGGCCTAGATTATGCTTACTTATGTGTCTTTATAACATTCCTGCAGGGAAAGCAGATGCATACATTTTATACCTGTTCCAAGGCAGATGTTTTGTGTGTGCATTCCTACTAGAAAGAATAAGTGCATATGTGTGTATGTTGCAAGTTATGTATTTATTTAAAACTCATAGCCCACTACATCCATTGTTCCAAGTGGATTACAATAAAACATACATCCAGACATTTAAATACTTGAAAGGTTTCAATATACATACAAATCTTTTTCAGAGACAGGGAAGCGATAGAACTAGAGGGCGTAGATTGAGATTACAGGGTGGTAGATTTAGGAGTAACATCGGAAAGTATTTTTTCATGGAGAGGGTGATGAATGCCTGGAATGCCATCCCGGGGGGAGGTGGTGGAGTCAAAAATGGAGATGGAATTAAAAAAAATCATGGAATAAACACAAAGGATCTTTATATGGAAAAAGGATGAAATCACAACAAAAATGTGTTGGTACTTAGGCGGCAATTCCAATAGTAGGGAAGTAAATGCAGTACTGCGTGGACTATAGTTTGTGTCCCAGATATGTCAAAATAGGGCAGACTTTTACAATCAGTGTTCACACTATGGATGGGTAGAAGTGGACTTTGACATCAACTCCAGTGAGTTGGACCAGTGCTGGGCAGGCTTTGTAACATAGTAGCATAGTAACATAGTAGATGACGGCAGAAAAAGACCTGCATGGTCCACCCAGTCTGCCCAACAAGATAAACTCACATGTGCCATTTTTTGTGTATACCTTACCTTGATTTGTACCTGTCTTTTTCAGGGCACAGACCGTATAAGTCTGCCCAGCATTATCCCCGCCTCCCAACCACCAGCCCCGCCTCCCAACCACCGGCTCTGGCACAGACCGTATAAGTCTGCCCAGCACTATCCCCGCCTCCCAACCACCAGCCCCGCCTCCCACCACCAGCTCTGGCACAGACCGTATAAGTCTGCCCAGCACTATCCCCGCCTCCCAACCACCAGCCCCGCCTCCCACCACCAGCTCTTGCACAGACCGTATAAGTCTGCCCAGCACTATCCCCACCTCCCAACCACCAGCCCTGCCTCCCACCACGGGCAGACTTTGTTGGACATGGCTGAGAATCTGGAAGGCAGGGCTAGTAGGAGGTGCCCTATCAGAGAGTTTTCAGGCCCAGGACCCAGTTTCAGGACCTCAGTGACCAGGAGTGCCTCAACAGGTAACGCTTTGATAGGGCTGACATATAACACCTCTGTCAGCAGCTAGAGCCCCATCTCCAGGCCAGGACATGCCGGAATAATCCAGTGCTATGCTATGCTCCACAGTTCTTCTGTTCTGCAATACCAAATATAGTTCAATGCAGCTTACAAACCCAAGATAACTGGATAAAAAATCTGGAAAATTACAGAAAATATAATTATAGCATATCAAAGAGTCGAACATTCATCATTGTTTGACTTGTTTAGCTGAAGGAAATCTGAGTAGCAGTTGATTGCGAGTTCTACTAATAACAGCATCGGAGAGGAACATCACCCAATCAGTTAAATATAATGGAGCATTTCCATACATAGTTTTGAAAGCTAAAGAACAAAGTTAAACTATGCTCTTAAGAACATAAAAACGTAAGTGTTGCCTACTGGGACAGACCAAAGGTCTATCAAGCCTAATAACCTGTTTCCAACAGTGGACAATCCAGGTCTCAAGTACCTGGCAAGATCCTAAAACAGTACAATACATTTTATGTTGCTTATCCTAGAAATAAGCAGTGGATTTTCCCAAGTTCATATTAATAATGGCTTATGGACTTTTCTTTTAGGAAGATATCCAAACCTTTTTGAACCCCACTAAGCTTACTGCTTTTACCACATTCTCTGGCAATGAATTCTAGAGTTTAATTAAACATTGAGTGAAGAAATATTTTCTCTGATTTGTTTTAAATTTACTACTTTGTAGCTTCATTGCGTGCCCCCTAGTCCTAGTATATTTGGAAACAATAAACAAGCGATTCACGTCTTCCCATTCCACTTCACTCATTATTGCCTGTACAGGCAACCAGTGCAGTTCCTTTAAAATCAAAGATGCCAAGTTGGAGCTTCTAGCCAAAAATATTAACCTGGTGGCTGTATTCTGAACAAGTTGCAAGCATTTTAACAGAGTTTTTGAAGAGCCAATATAAATGACATTGCAATAATTGAGTCTAAACAATATCAGCGCCTGTACCAGCTGTCTAAATTTCTCCATCTCAAAATATTTTCAAATTGATCTCAACTTCTTCATCATATAAAAGGACTTTGCAACCAATGATTTAACTTGAGTAGAAAATGTCAAAAGACTGTCCACCTCAACACCTAAAATTTGTGAACAGGATTCAAAAGTAAAAATATTATTGCCAATAGAAAAATGTTGTAATGATTCTATAGAATCCAGTGGACCCAGCGATAAAAATTTAGTCTTTTCAGGATTTAACTTTAATCGGTTACTTATAATCTAGTATTCAATACTTTGTACACAGGAAGTTATATTATGTAACATAGATGGACAATCATTGAAAACTGGGAATAACATAGTCTGTGCCAGAGCCGGTGGTGGGAGGCGGGGCTGGTGGTTGGGAGGCGGGGATAGTGCTGGGCAGACTTATACGGTCTGTGCTAGAGCCGGTGGTTGGGAGGCGGGGCTGGTGGTTGGGAGGCGGGGATAGTGCTGGGCAGACTTATACGGTCTGTGCCCTGAAGAGCACAGGTACAAATCAAAGTAGGATATACACAAAAAGTAGCACACATGAGTTGACTTGTTGGGCAGACTGGATGGACCGTGCAGGTCTTTTTTCTGCCGTCATCTACTATGTTACTATGTTACTATAGTAATGTCATCCTCATATATATAACATGGAACTTTAAATTTTTTCCAGGATAGATCCTAATGGCTGAAGCAGAATGTTAAACAATAATGGTGACAAAGGCAATCCTTGTGGGACTCCACAGCAAGAGCACCAATCCATGGAAAAAGTTCCGACTTTCTGAACTTTGTAACTTCGAGTGGACAAGAGACCCCTGAACGAGTCCAAAAGTTTTCCACATATACCAATATCGCTTAACCTGGTCAACAAAATATCATGGTCGATCAGGTCAAAAGCACATGACAGATCAAATTGTATCACTATTGCCCTTTGCCCTTGACTTAGCAGAGCCTTGCCATGGGTGACAATAGAAGCTACCACAATTTCTGTACTATGATTTTTCCAAAAACTGGACTGACATGAATGTAATATATTATTGTCTGACAAGTAACTGTCCAACTGATTTGAAACGTAATGCTCTATCATCTTTGTAAACAGTGGGATAGATGCTATTGGATGATAATTACTAGGTTGTGATAAGTCCCCATTAAGATTTTTAGGGATAGGTGTTGATGATTTCTCCACCATTCTCTGGGAACCTGCCATCTAACAAGCAACTGTTTAACCAAACAGTTAAAGTAAACAAAAAGCATCTGTTATATCATTCATTAAATAAGCTGAGCATGGATCTAAGCTGCAGTTAGACTTTGTGAATTTGTTCAATAATAATTTCACATCTACAATAGTCATACAGGAATATCATGTATTAGATGAGATGTAACCGGTAATTCTGGTATATAAGTGATCAACTTTCTACGAACAATTACCACTTTTTCTTCAAAATAAGTAGCTACGGTCATAGCAGAAGGAGAGATAGTATCTATATTAGATGTTAAATTGGAGATATTAAAGAGGTTATCAACCAAATTAAAGAGTTTGTGTTGGAGACCAACTCTGGACCTGCAAGGTCTGTAGGAACACACGTTTCAATTGCTAGATCCACCATGTTAGTGTGTCATACTCTCCCAGAACATATCCTTCCATGTGCACTCTGATCTCACAGGTGATGAGGACTGCTACCCTATCTATACCCTCACATCACACAGAGGAGGGGAAGATGGGTATCATGCACTGTCTACCTCAGAACCCGAGAAGAATTACAGCCACACACCCAGGTGGGTAAAGGGTGCAGGACAGTGGGAGTGCTCAGCAATGTCAGGAGTCAGTGCAGGCCTGAAAAGGGCAAAGCATTCAAAGCATTGGAGCTGGCTCTGTGGGTGCTGTGGGTGCTTGAGCACCCCCAATATTGAGAAAATTCCTTGTATGTGTCCATGGAGGGGTTATTTCCATCGGGCTTAGCACCCCCAATAATTTTGAAAAGTTGGCTCCTATGATTCAAAGGATGCACTTGCTCCCTTTTGGCTTTTCGGGGGGGGGGGGGGGGGGGGAGAGGCCCTACCAGAAGGCAGAAAGAGTAGGTTGTGAACTGATGACCTCAAGGCTACCAGACCTGTACACTAACCATTATACTACATGCCAGTGTTAGGGCTGGGCCCCTGGAACCCTGGTGCTCTGCGTGTAGTGTGCTGTGGGTGTTCCCTCTCTCAGGTAACTGTTAGCACAGAAAGGGTTCCTACCATGCCCACACCCAGTGACCCAGCTAGATAGGGAGAGAGAGAGAGAGAGAGAGAGAGAGAAGGCATCATGCACGTTGATCCTACCTGTTTCACCAGGCTTTGCAGACATGTCCTGACTTTTCACCCCATGGATGGAATCTGGAGGAAACTTGGAGAGCATCATCTGCTCCACAGTGGTCAGCTGGGCAAAATTGGCATCCCTACACTCCTTTTTAGCCTTGGCCTTTTCATGTAGTGTCTGTGTAGGAATCTATAACTATACAACTTGTTCCAATTTCCCAGTAATAGGTATATTGGTGGGCCCAGTGTAATATTTATAACACTGTCTTTACACAGGTGGGTTAGCGCTGTTAAGTTTTCTATATGGATTTTAATTGTCTTTTTGCGGGTTTTTGTGTTATTTTGCAAAGTGTCTAGCCCTATTTGAAAGCAGGTCCTTGACTATCCTGCTTATAATCGAAAGAGAAAAACGCCTATATTGTGACGCAAATCGGGAGATGGGCGTCTAAAATACAGTCTGTCCCACCTCTTCACGTACCCGTTTTCGGACATAGACACCCATGGAGAAAGGCGTTCGCGTTCGATTATGCCCCTCCAAGTGAGCATTTTTATTTTGGGTGCCATTAGACAATTCCCCCCCCCCCCCCCCCCCCCCATCTGATTTAAACAAAGTGTCTGGCAGTGGAAGGAGCATGTATTGTCCTTGAGGTGATAATCACAATTTGAGTATTTTTTGTATGGTGAGTTGTAAGAAGGATACAGAACTGGAGGTGCAGGGTTTATATTGAGATTCTGTCCAATCCTGTAGAGAAGTCAAATCATGCCACACAGAATAATTTGTTTGAATGATGGTATCAATTATAATGGCAGTTTTACCTCATAGCTGAAATTAGCATGAGGGGGACAGTTTCTTTATGCATAGAAGGCCATGGTGTCTTATATTGCTAATTTAAATTGGGGTAGGGGAGGATGTGATGTAGTGGTGGTATACAGAAATGTCACTTTGGCTTGTCCCCTCCATAAATAACTTGACCTCCCCTCCCCCCATTGCCACCCCAAATATTTCTGTCTAGAGATGCCACTGATCATGTCTAGGTATGTGTACCAACAGAAAGGGCTTGTGGCATTTCTCATTGTAGCTGGACACCCTCCCCCACCCACCAGGAGAACAATGCCTGTGCTCTGGCTGATGTCCAGGTGGACGTGGGGCCTTTCCTCTGGCTATAGTAAAGACCAGTGATTCCCCAACATAGTCTAGGGGGCACCCCAGGCACTCAGGTGTTCAGAATATCTGTAATGAATAGTCATGAGCAGTGGCGTTCCTAGAGGGGCTGACACCCTGGGCGGATTGCCGATGCGTCCCGCCCCCCGGGTGCAGCACCCCCCCCCCTCGGTGCAGCACGACCCCCCCCCCCCCGGCGAAAGGACACCCTCCCACCCCAGCGAAAGAACCCCCTGGTGCACGCCGCTGGGGGGGTGCCGCGTGCCGGTCAGCGTCATTCGTTTCCATGCTCCCTTTGCCCCGGAACAGGTTACTTCCTGTCCCGAGGCAGAGAGAGCATGGAAACGAACGACGCTGACCGGCACGCAGCACCCCCCCAGCGGCGTGCACCCAGGGCAGACCGCCTCCCACCGCCCCCCCTTGGTATGCCACTGGTCATGAGAACTCTGTGCGTGGGCCAGAGCCAGTGCCTGCAGATCTCTCTCCGCAATATTCCAGATGCATCTCCTGAACACCTGAGTGGCTGGGGTGCCCCTTGAAACAGGCAGGGGTAGCACTGGACTAACGCCAAGCCAGAGGAAAGGCCCTATTGCCAGTTGTCCTATAGCCATGAGCAGGGAGAGGGGAGACGGCAGTGATGTATACTCACCCACACTGTGGAGCCTGGTAGCAGCTCCTGTATACCTCACACCTTTGTCAGGTGCTGCTGTGGGGAACCTGGGTTCTACAGTCACTGCTGGCTTTTCTAGTGCAGCAGACATTTCCTGTCACTTTCACTTAGTAATGGAGGCATGGTGTAAGGGATTGTGCTGTGGCCTGAAATCCCGGGAGTGGCTGGTTCAAGTCCTGCTGACAGTGATGTATCCATACAAGATGTGTATATTGTGTATACACCCCCTGTCATGACATCAGCAGCACAGTTCAGTGCAGACATGCCACTCAGTGCACCTTTTTCCCACTCAGGTGCTCTGGTGTCCATGCGGCATGCAATACACGCCAACATCGCCTGCTCTGCTCCCACTGCTCCAGAGTCCATGCAGCACCAGCAGTAAGGGGATGTGGAGATCAGTTTAGCAAATGTTTCCTTGGACCTAGAGTGAAGTTTGCTAAAGCCTTCTCTCCGACTTCTAATTAACCTAGCGTCAAGCAGGTTATCGTCAGGATGCCTGTATTTAGGAGTTAGATGGCATCTCTCCATATTTAGGGCAGCAAACCAGTGGCCGGCGTTTAAAAAAAATGCAGTGACCATCAGGATTCAATACTAAGCCATTTGTTTTTGAGTTGTTGCTACACAGAGTCTAAAGGTATTTTCACGTCCATAGACCGTTACTAAATGGACTTGGGGAAAATCCACTCTTTCTGGGATAAGCAGTATAAAATGTTTTGTACATTTTGGGGATCTTGCTGGGTATTTGTGACCTGGATTGGCCACTGTTGGAAACAGGATGCTGGGCTCGATGGACCTTTGGTCTTTCCCAGTATGGCAATACTTATGCAAAACTCTACAGTTAAACTGCCCAGCAAGCCAAAATATTTAGTAATCTGAAACTTCTTCCATCCTTTTATGATATTTGTAATTTCCTTGTGATCACTTGAAATTTGCTCATTTGGAAGTCAACAGAAAATGCTTTGCCAGAAGGAACTGAATGTGCAAACCAAATATCCAGCTGAAAGGAACTTAAATCCAAAAAAGATAGCATTCATTCTACCTTAACTCTTGACAACAAACAAAGTAGTAACAGATACTGAAATTACCCTGCCTGCATTGTACTCACTGGAGTTAAAGAAGATGACCTCATGTTCAAAGATTCAAGTTCTATTTAAAAAAATAATCATTAAAACTGTAAAACATCAATCTTTAATAGGCAAAAGGCAAGACACAAAATGCTTCAGCAGCATTTCAAATGACCTTGAGAAAGAATAGTTCAATCAAAACGCCACTGGGGTATTTTGTCTCTTGCCCCTTTTGAGGACAGCTGTATCCAATTTGTATTGAATTTTTAAAATTAAACTTGAATCCTCTCTTTTCTGACCTCTGAGAGATGCAATGCAGTGAGTGATTCACTTAGTGGGGAGGGGACCAAGTCTTTTATGTTTACTTCAGCAGACACTCCTGGGTGACCTCCCTGTGCAAGCATGCATTTGGAATAAATGTTAAAGTGCCATAATAGAAATGCACACAAAATGCCATCTCATTACTGCTGTGGAACCAAAATGCTGACTGAGACACCCTCTTGATTTTTTAAAAAGAGACTGCAGCTTTCAAGTTTGTATTACATTTATCAATGTATACTTCGTGTTTTATCTGCAATACGTTCATGGATTATGTTGTACATATTTTTCAGTTTATTGGATAGGTGTATTTCAATGTGAATCTTAATTGTAAATGTTTTTATCATTATACCTATGGCATGGCATTAATATTGTATCTAGTGTTTCATTTGGATTTTTTTTAATACTGTATTATTGTAACATCCCAGCTACAGGTTACCATGATTTTGTTTCTTATTCTGATATATATATATATATATATATATATATAATGTCTTTACATAGTAACATAGTAGATGGCGGCAGAAAAAGACCTGCACGGTCCATCCAGCCTGCCCAAGAAGATAAATTCATATGTGCTACTTTTTTATTTGTACTGTCCTCTTCAGGGCACACTTTATATGCAGATTTTATGACTCCTTAAAAAGAAGATGGTTTGCACCAAAACACGGCTTCATGTCAAGTCTATTTGTAGTTTGGTGCTTCAATAAACATTCAAACTTTGATTTCACCTCTGGTGTTCTCCTTGGATTTCACCTCCATTTAGCCACTAGAGCTGAATCATTCATTGCAGCCACACGAAATCCATACAATGAAATCAGTGTACAACTTAATACAGCAGCAGAACATCAAATAGACAACAATTGTCGGATTCTAGTTCTCATAATAGAAAGCATTATCTTTCTTGTATATTGTGGTATTCCACTGTTTGGTCATCGAGGCAGTGGTAGACTTTCATGCTCAGCATCATGTGCTGATGTTGAGGATGACCAAGGCAACTTTCAAGCTCTCTTGCAATTTAAGGCTGCCAGTGGTGATGAAGTTCTTGGCCCTGCAAATGCTCTCTATGTTTCACCGACTATTCAAGCAGATAAAATTGGCAGTGTTGGTTACATCATTTTACGAAATATTGTTGATGAAATCAGTGCAGCAGGATACTTTTTTGTCTTGGCAGATGAGATGACAGCATTGCAGGACATGAACATTTAACAGTTGTCATACACTATGTTCTTGAAAACAATATTCATATGCTTTGCACATGATCTTGTGGGTGAAGAGTCTTGCAAAGCAGATATTATTTTTTGTTACATTTGTACCCCACACTTTCCCACTCACGGCAGGCTCAATGTGGCTTACATGGGGCAATGGAGGGTTAAGTGACTTGCCCAGAGTCACAAGGAGCTGCCTGTGCCTGAAGTGGGAATTGAACTCAGTTCCCCAGGACCAAAGTCCACCACCTTAACCACTAGGCCACTCCTCTTGAGTATCCTATGGCAATCTGGAATTATTATTAGCAAGATGAATGGACAGGGATGTGATGGAGCTAGTTCTATGGCTGGGTTAATACGTGGGGTTCAAGCAATTATTCGCCAGTCACACCCAGCTGCTTTCTGTGTGCATTCTGCTGCTCATGCTCTAAATTTAAGTATCAGTAAAGACTCTGAAGTGCAATCTGCAACGCCTTTGGTGTCATGTATGAAACAGTTGCCTTCTTTCGACTGTCACCAAAGCATTTTATACTGTTGGAACACAGAATTAGCCATGGCCAGTTGAATGAAGAATCACGTTAAGTCTGGAATGAACCTTCTAGAAAAGTTTTGTGACACAAGATGGATAGAACAGTATGAAGCTTTCAAGACACTGTTGTTGAAACATTAACTGATATTAGTCAATCTTGTGATGCTGTATCAGTAACAGCGTCCACTCATCTGCTAAGCATTACATGAACAGAATTTGTCATTGCGATGGTTGTTCTCAATCGTGTTCTAGCAGTCACTAAGTAGCTATCTGTCTGCAAGAAGTAAACAAAGACTTAATGAAGTGTTTGACGAAGGCTGAGCACAAACCAACTTGCTGCATAAAATGTGTGAAGATTCTACTTCTGGCTTTGCAACGGTGACACGAGAAGCTGAAATTCTGCTCAACAAACCTCTGCAGTTGCCATGGATCTGTGGTCAATGCCATTGTGACAGTTGTATAAGGACAAATGAATCAGCTGAAGAATACTACTGCAGAACACTTTGCAATTATACTGTCCAAGAAGGGAATGTAAAGTTTGATGAATATTTTCTGTCCCATAAGAATACTGCCCTGTGACTTAATGCATTATTACTAGCTCACATATTAGACACCTCATTTGACAGCCTGACAGAGGCATTGAGAATGTACCTCCCAGTGATAGCAGATGATGACGGGCCAGATATCAATGTTATATTAGCAGATTTCAACCAATGGCAATCTCGATGGTAGAATGTGCCTGCATCAGAATGACCCAGTGATGGTCTGCAAGCACTTTCAGCATGTGCCAAGGCCTTTTACTCCCATATTCATGTTTTACTTCAAATTTTTGCAAATTACCAATTGCTACACCAGGGTGAATGGTTTCAGCAATGAAAATTCTCAAGACTTACCTGCTTTCCAGGCTGACATGAAAATATGCAAGGATTGGCGATGGAATTCATCCACAAAGACATTCAGATTGGCATTGACAAAGTAATCAACCACTTTGTGCTGAAAAATTGGCATCTGCTGCTATGCTAAGCTAGTGAGTAAGCAATTTATTGACACCAGCATTTAACATAGGCATGAGTTTAGATCTGGCAGTTTGTTTTGTATTCCTTACATCAGCAGCCTTTAAAGTAAACAAGAACAATACTAGCGTTGTGTGCAAGTCAGATAGCCTAATGATGAGGAACTGTGCAATAACTCTGACCCAGCTAGAGATGCACCTCCTGTTGAAAATTCCTGCTGGTGTTCCCTGTGAAACTGGCCGCTTTAGATCCACCTCCATTCTGCAGCCCCTGATGAGAGAAGCTGCTAAGAATGTGGACACCCATAGCCATTTGGACCCATCCACAGTGCTGCAGTCTCCTGTCACCAGGGATATGATAATACTGTTATAATCACAGCTGTTGTCAGCATCACATATCAGTCTAAACACATGTATTGGGTAAATGGAGGCACAGAGCTTTATATAAAACAATGCAAACCAAGATGTATTTGTCGTAAACAAAAAAGCCTGATGGACCTCTTCCCTCCTCCTCAATTCACTATATCAGACCCTGCCTATGTATGGGCCTGGGACCACTGATTATAACTCACCTTTCCAGGGTTCTCCTGATAAGGCATCATGTCCTCATGGACATATTGTGGGGGTAGCACTAATAGATGATGGTATCTCTTGAAAATTTCTCTCCTGTGCCTGAGGACAAGGAGCTGGGACTCCTCAGGGGAGAAATTGGGATCTCTCCTTCGAGACATTTTGATCCAGAATGAGGAATGCCCTTCCTCGTGCAGCACTATATATAGATGTGTTACATGTGGAGGGGACATCCTTATATGAGCAGATGATGTTTTTTCACCACGGGACCACTTCCGCATGTAGAGGTTTTCCAAGGGTTATTTTCCATTGTCAAACATGACTATCTGATGACATCTGTCGTTCTGTGATGTGTCTTCACTGTGAATGGTTTTAGGGTGTATTTTCGAACATTGCAAAATGTCTTTTGATGATCCGTTGTAGCTGTGCTTTTCTGGCCATTTTGAGGCAGGGGTTTTTTAAAACTTGGACATCATTTCAGAAATGCCCCTCCACATTACTAATACAAAACAACAAATAAAAACTCTGATAGTTCTGAGAGCATAATAATACTACTACTGCCATTCCACATATGACCAGATTTTCTTAATCTATAATTGCTATAATCTACAGTATTGCTTTGGACCTTAACCTACCTACTCAAGAAAATGCCTGCTTCAAAAAAATGGTGCCTTCAGTTCTCTTCCTAAAAATTATTACAGTATCAGTCATCTGCATGGGCCCTGGGACAGTGTTTGGGTGGAGCATGAGCAGAGTTTCTCTTTATGCACATACTTTATAAAGCATACACAATCACACATATTGTATGCATGCACATTTACACCTGCTCTCAAGCATATGTAAATGTACATGGATTTATTTTTACCCATGATTTGTGAAGGTTTTGTGCTTGTATTTTATAAAGGCACATAATTGCCTTTAACTTTATAAATTAGGCAGCAAATAAGCACCTTTTTACCCTCTTTACAGGGCCAGCCTGACCAGTGGGTAGACTAGGTATCTGCCTAGGGTGGCACAGTTGGGTGGGTGGGAGTAGCATAGTCTCAGCAATCAATGTGTCTATTCAGCATCTCCCATCCTCTCCCCAAGATCTTCAGTGGCTTCTCTTCCCTTCCTTATCCTCTCGCAACAGCACTAGCATGTCAAGTCATCTTGCCAACACAACACTAGTTGTGCCTGGCATGGGGCCTTGAGCATCTGCACATGCCAAAAGCCTGATGGGATCTGCTCCCTCTGAACTTCCTGTTTCAGAGAGGGGTGGAACATGGTGGGCTTTTAGCAGGTGCAGAAGCTCAAGGTCCTGTGCCAGGCTTGATGAGTGTTGTGTTAGCAGTGTTGGTCAAAGTACTTAAGAAAAAGTAAAAATAAATGGATATTTGTCATGTTTCTCTGCCTATCCCGAACAGTGAGCCCTTGGACCACTACTGACGGCCGGCAGTGGCAGGAGAACCCCTCAAACAGACAGCAAGACACAGACCGGACTGGAGCAGCTGGCCAGGAGTAGCAGCAGAGGCAACGAGCTGGACCAGGCCAAGCAGGAACTCATCTTCACCTGCACTTAGCCACGCTTCACCAGGAGTTGAGCCCCTGGCTGCAGGTGGCCGGCAGGACTTACCGGACAGGGCCGGACTGGACTGGAACAGAAGCAATGGCAGCGAGCAGGAAAAAAGTCCACAAAACAAACAAGGTCTGGGGCAGGCAGCAGCAGAAGAATAAGCCAGTGAACAAGCCAGGTCCTGGACGGGCCGCAGGCAGAAGCAAAGCCAGTAAACAAGCCGGGTCTGGGGCGGGCAGCAAGCAGAAGGATCAACCAGAAAACAGACAGGGTCTGGCTGACACAAAAAGTAGCAAGGTAGCACTGCAACAAAACTCTCACAGAACAAGACTCCTCTGAGGACCTCTGTTGCAAGGCAAAGTGGAAAGCCTCCAGGTGGCTAATAAAGGCAAACCACAAGGGAGGTCATCCGGTAGGGGTACTACTTAGTTCCAAAAAGTCCCAAGACAGACTGGAGGGCTGGAAGATGCAGACCAGACCGGAGTAACCTCTGGAGCATGGGAACGGCAAGCAGTCAGTCCACGGCAGCCACCAGGTCTAGCCACCAGGTGGTGATATGAATGAGAGCAGGAAACATAGGCAATATCGTAACAATATTTTAATACTTAAAAGAAAACGTACAGTGAAGAACACATTAAAAATGTACATAAGTGAAAGTAAGAAAAGTTATTGCTTAATAAAAGTTATTGTAACAACTACAATGAATGCAACTATTGCTAACATTTTTATCCCAATAACTTTATTGCTCTACAATTCAATATACTTTGCTTTTAGTAAAACTGAATTATGATGTCTGTCACTCATGCGAGTCCACTTGTGAGTCATTAATCCAGCACAGCTAAAAAGGTGTTCAACCACTGCACTAGCAGGAAGTGGATCATTCAGTCTGATAACAAGTTCTATCAAATTAGGCCAGGCTGAAATATTACTGATGCCTTCTGACTGGGTCAACAGATATTGATCAAGGGAATCTCTGTCTGAAACACTTGACTTTCTTATAGCAAAGAGTACTTTGTCATCATCATTGTCATTATCATCTGCTTTAGTAGTGCCATCTAATTTGTCACTTGTATCTTCATCTTCATTATCATTGTCATGCTGTCCAATTATAGAAAAGGCTTTCACAAAGTTGGAATCATTGCCTGTTGTTCTTACAACTTTTCATCTGATGGCAAATTCCATATCAATGTCTTTGAGAACTGATGCAAGAACATCAAATGTGTGAAAACCCTTCAGTCTTAAGGCCAGACAAGCAGATTTCCTCTCTATAAACTCTATCCATTCATTGGACAGTCACCTATGACCTGCAGTCTATTGTGGTAGAGACATATGTACGTATGTTCATCAAGAATTGCAACTAGCTTTAGCTTCATCTCCACTTCAAAGTGACCCATCTCATCTCTGTTCTGTTTGGCTGGAGGCCATTGACCAGTTCAGCAAGCACAGCCAGCTCTACTGTTTTCCATGAACAGCAAATTTTAAGATGAGATGATCCACTGTTTGTATGACAAGGTTCACAATAGCAAAATCCTGTTCCAGGTTTTGCTGTTTCATTTGGTTTACTGAAGAATCATCATTTACATAGTAACATAGCTGCATAACCTGATCCTCTTATCTTCTTTTATCCTTTATAACACCAATTGTATTTCTTCTCTGTTACGGCGATGCCATAACAGATCTCTGTAAGCCACATTGAGCCTGCAAATAGGTGGGAAAATGTGGGATACAAGTGCAATAAATAAATAAATAAATAAATAAATAAATAAAAAGTGATTTAATGAAATTAGAACATCCGTGAACCAACATTTTTCTGTCATAGTAGTCTCGCTAGATCTTTCCTCCACTTTCAGTCTTATAGATCACTGTCTTTCATATTGTCTCAAATCTAATGGTTTCTCTGGATCAGTTCATGCATGGTTTCATTCCTATCTCATGGGTTGAACCATTCAGATTGTACATAACTGCACTGTCTTATCCTGTTGTGTTACTCAGGGCTTTATCCTGGCCCCTATACTCTTCAATACATTCATTGCACCTCTCCTTACAATCATCCAGTCTACACAGACAACATTCAGATCTTCTTCCCACTATCTTCTGCTTTCTTGTCTATATAGTCCTTCATTGATTGACTGCAGTCAGTCTCTTCTTAGATCTAACTTCCTTTTTCTCAATACCTCTAAATTCAAAGTTATCCACTTTCCCAATCTGTTCTTTCCATCCCTTGACCATCTCTTATTGACTCTCAAACCATCCCTTACAGTGGTCAGGTAAAGATTTTAGGCATAAGTTTTGAGAATAAGTTAAACCTTTGCTCACAAATTGACTCAGTTATCGAATCATCTTTTTTTGCTCTACACAGAATTCGGTCCCTAGGCTCTCTTCTTCCCCCTCCCCTTATTTGTTGTCTTCTTTCTCTTGTGATCACTCGCTCAGACTATTGTAACACCGTATATGTGGGCCTCCACCTCTACTCTTTGAAATGCTTGCAGCTCATCCTACCAGGGGCGTAGCCAGACACCCAAATTTGGGTGGGCCTGGGCCCAAGATGGGTGGGCAGAAGAACTCCGCCTTGTCCCACAAGTGATTTGGTCTCTCCCTCTCTTGCCGGCATCCATATGGTCTCTCAATCATCCGCCCTTCCCTGAATACCTTTTAAATAGCAGATTTTCACCAACAGCGAGCAGCAACTAATACACACTGCTCATGCTGGCCCCACAGCCTTTCCTCTGATGCAACTTCCTGTTTCCGCATAGGCAGGAATACATCAGAGGGAAGGCTGCGGGGCCGGTGCGAACAGTATGTATCAGTCGCTGCTTGCTGCAGGCAAAGATCTGCTATTTAAAAGATATGCAGGAGGGACAGTTGGGAGTTTTCGGCTGGTGGGGCTTGGGAATCCCTGCCAGCCACATTATAGATGTGTTGCTACTGGGTGGGCCTGAACCCAAAGTGGATGGGCCTGGGTCCACCCAAGCCCACCCTTGGCTACGCCACTGCATCCTACAGCAGTAAAGATTCAGTATGGCACCACTCGTTTTTCATTTTGATTGTCACCCCATAACTTTACAAAGAATATTGGCTCCTCATTACTGCCTGAGTCAAATTTAAATTACTTCAGAGATAGACTACCACAGCTCCTGATTACATATCCAAATTATTAGTCCCTTATTCACCCTTACATTTCTTCTGTTCCTCTCAACAGGCACTACACCAGTTACCTTCTCCTTCCATGGTCCGCTTAGATATTACACCTGAATCTGTTTGTTGTTATGCTGGCCCTTGCCTCTGCAACTCACTCCCCCCTAAAATCAAGTTTGAAGCATCCTATTCAAAAGTGCTGTAAAGAAATGGTTATTCACACAAATTTTTGGCTTTCACTTCCAGTTCAGTCCCTCTGAGATACACTACCTACTCATTTGGTTTAATTATGTAAACCGCTTAGTTGGCAAATTTGATTTTCAATTAGTAAATTCTTTACATTATATTACATTTTGTCATTTGCTGGAATAGGGATCTTTAGCTTGATTTGATCTCATGGATTGGAATAAGATATGGGCTAGTGCATATAAGATCTCAGTCTACAGCTACCATAAGGAGCTCATGCACTGTATATCAGTGCCTGGAGTGATATTCCCACTTTAGTACCACTGACACAGCTTATTAGAAGGCATGTGGATCTTTAGGCTCTTTCTCTCATATGTGTTTGGACTGTAGATATGTACTAGATTTCTTAGGGCTGGTTGAAGAAACTGAGATCATTGGGGTTCTGTTACATTATTCTCATAAATGTGTTGATAGGTTATGGGAAAGCCACAGGCTTCATGGCCAATCAGCAGAGAATGTTTATGCATATAATATGCATAGCCAGATTAATGATAGCTTTTTACTGGAAGACCAAACCCCATATAAGATTCTACAGAAAGCACTTGGCTGAGGTGACAATCTTGGAAAAAATGAGAACAGATACTAAGGGCATGCTAGAGAGACATGATATTGGGCTTGCAGAAACAGAGGAGCTTCTGAATTGTTCATTGTATTATTGCCTCCATGTAATAATAGTGGTATACTGTACATTTTATTTTTCATCATTTTTTCTTGTTCTAAGTATAATTGCATATGTTGGTTATAATATAATACAATACAATCCAGTACCATTCTTATATTCCCCAGCTACCATAAATCATTATGATTTACAGCAAAAGAGACCAGTCAATCATTAGTGAATTACAGCAATATTAGCATAATCTTCAATGTGAAAAACAATAACTTGGGGAGGGGCAAGATGGCGGCGTGAAGTGAAGCGGTCAAGCAGCCCCGCTCCTAATCTTCACTCTTTGATTCGTAAGGAAATTTTCCCACTTACCTATGCCTAAAAGGAGGGGTAAGCAGCGCGTTGGCCCCGCTACGCCTACAATTCCCATGGTTGGACCTATAGACTGCTTTACTGCACCCGAACCTTTTTTGGGGCTGGACTCCTTGTTGCTGGAGGGAGTGGTGGGAGGTGACCCACTCCCCCGGCTTGAGGTTGAGACTTCTCTCAGCCCTGAAGATCGGATGCCTTCACTCATGCCGGCGGCGGAACAGCGACGTGGTTAGGAAGCCCCTAGCTTTGATATGCAAGGAGTGTTTCCTGAAGCGGGGTCGGGTCGCTGTGTTCTGCCTGATACAACTGCTCAGATGAGTGAGGAACAGGAAAGAGTTGGCGTTTCTGCCGACCCTGAAGCCGCTATGGAGAAACAGTCTTCGGAGGAAATACAGACGTCTCTGAGTAAGTCTTTTTTGCCTATTAAACCTTCCACCATTACCTTGGACACTATATAGGAAGCTCTTTTAAGTTTGGAAACTTCATTTTCCCAAAATTTACTCTCTGTAATGTATTATGTGGAGGAGTGGCCTAGTGGTTAGGGTGGTGGACTCTGGTCCTGGGGAACTGAGTTGGATTCCCACTTCAGGCACAGCTCCTTGTGACTCTGGGCAAGTCACTTAATCCTCCATTGCCCCAGGTACAAATAAGTACCTGTATATGTAAGCCGCATTGAGCCTGCCATGAGTGGGAAAACGCGGGGTGCAAATGTAACTAAAATAAAAAAAAATTTTAAAAATAAATTATACTCAAGTTCCTTTGGAGAAAATATCCCTGCTGGAAACAAAAACTTTAACTATGGAAAAACAGATTGACTCTAATGTTATTAATATTCAGTCGCTCCAACAAACTCAAGTAAATTTGATTAAGGAAAATTTGATATTGAAATATAAGATGGAGAATATGGAGAATCAACAGAGATCTAAAACATTAAGATTGATAAATTTTCCTAAAGTACCAGCTGTTGGTCCTCTTATAACTTTCAAAAAGTATCTATCAGAGATATTGAAAATTCCAGAACAGGTTTAATCTCCGGTCTCTAAAATATATTATTTGTCATTATATAAAAGGAAGAATACTAATCAATTAATTTCTGAAGAAGCCGAAGTTAGAACGATTCCTGGATATGGCAGATGGGATGAGCATGATTGATATATTATTGAAGTGGAACCGTTGATACAATAAGAGACATAATTTAAACCCCTGATGCAGCAATCGCGAAACCAGGGGCTCCCTGTTGGGTTGAGGAGTGGAGTACACCATGTGAGGAGAACACGACAATGCTGGGATAAGCTAAGTGATTTTTAATGGTGTTCCCTGTTTGATCTCATTGGACAGAACTGAATTTTGTATCAAGATTGATTGTAGAATTCAAATAGTGGGGACACAGAGTTATCAGCTGATTAGTACAACGCAAGTAGATCAGTTTAAATTATACAATTATGAATGGAGTTTTTTTTAAGCTATATGATGGCACGCCGAGCTCATGCCTTATAGCCGAATATGTTTGGCTGGCTGGGTGGCGATACTGAAGCTTTTTTCTCCATTCATTAGATGAAACTGATCACATAAGAGTGGGAGTGTCTCGCACTAGAAATACACAGGTGGTGTGAAGTTGTGTTGTGATTTTCAAATTTAACTTTAAATTTAACACAAATTCTTGAAGATGATAATGTTATCAAACCAGCTACCTTGATGGTGACCTTTGTATTACAATCGGATAGAGACTGGATATTGAGACAATTTTTCCGTCATAGAGAAGAGCTCTTTCTGAATTGTAAAATTAGAATTTTTCCAGATATTGCTAGAGCAACCCAAAAAAGGCGTCAACTTTTCCTCAAACTCCCCCCTCGGGTGGTGCAATTAGGTGGTTTATTTTGGTTGAATTTTCCTTGTAAGTGTGTATTAAAACTTAACTCAGTGAAATATGTTTTCTATGATCCTACGCATTTAATATCTTTCTTGGACTCGAAGACTGTTGTAACTCCAGTTTTGCAGCCTATAGCAATATCTTCTCCTACTCCATAATATAATAATTTGGTCCGTGTTTCGCTTCTAATTTTCATTTAAAATGTTATAACAATATTTCATGGAATTGTACCCTGTCCTCTCCTCTTAATAGTGGACTAGAGAATAGATAATAGTATAAATAGTTGCTTGTAAAATAAGTAATTATTAAGTAATATGATGTTCAATTTTACCTATCTTTTCTGAATCAAGTTTATTCTTGTTTAAAATTGTGAAATTGATTTAAAAAAAAAAAGAAAAACAATAACTTAAGAACATAAGTGTTACCATACTGGGATAGATTGAAGGTCCATCAAGTCCAGTATCCTGTTTCCAACAGTGGCCAATTGAGGTCATAAGTAGCTGGCAAGATTCCAAAACAGCAAAACAGATTTTATGCTGCTTATTCTAGGGGTTTTAAGAGCACCAACTTGTTCAAGCTAAGTGCTGCATAAAATTAGATGATAGCATATTGATAAACAGAAATATATTTTCATATATAAGATTAGCAAAGGGTGGTGGAGGTTAAGTCAATGATTAGACAATACACACAGATAATACACCCAGTCATTGGGTGAAAAATCAAATAATCTTTATCGTGTGTTATATATGAGACTACTCCACTCTCAATAAGCTGAAGAAGCAATACACTTGTATTCATGTGTGTTTAAATATTTTGTTATATTCTAGAAATAAGCAGTGGATTTTCCTAAGTCCATCCTAATAATAGCTTATAGACTTTTAGGAAATTATCCAAACCTTTTTGAGAACCTGCTAAGCTAACTGCTTTTACCACATTCTCTGGCAATGAAATCAAGAGTTCAATTACATGTTGAGTGAAGAAATATTTTCTCTGGTTTGTTTTAAATTTACTACGTAGTAGCTTTATTGCGTACCCCCTAGTCCTAATATTTCTGGAAAGAGTAAACAAGTGATTCACATCTACATGTTCTATCCACTCAGTATTTTATAGACCTCTATCATATCTCCCCTCAGCTGTCTTTTCTCCAAGCTGAACAGCCCTAGTCGTTTTAGCCTTTCTTCATAGGGAAGTCATCCCATCGCCTTTATCATTTTTGTTGCCGTTCTCTGTACCTTTTTTTAAATTCTGCTATATCTTTTTTGAGATGCAATGACTAGAAGTGCACACAGCATTCAAGGTGTGGTCGCTACATGGATCGATACAAAGGCATTATAACATTCTCATGTTTGTTTTTCATTCCTTTCTTAATTCTTAACATTCTATTTGCTTTCTTAGCTGCTGCTGCACACTGAGCAGAGGGTTTCAACATGTCATCAACAATGACACCGAGATCCTTTTCCTGTGCAGTGACTCCGAATATGGAACCTTGCATCACGTAGCTAGCTATAGTTTGGGTTCCTCTTTCCCGTATGCATCACTTTGCACTTGCTCACATTAAATGACATCTGCCATTTGGATGCCCAGTCTCCTAAGGTACTTTTGCAATTTGTCACAATATTCTTGCAATTTAGCAATTTTGAATAACTTTGTGTCATCAGCAAATGTAATTACCTCACTAGTTATTCCCATCTCCAGATCATTTATAAATGTGTTAAAAAGCAGTGGTTCCAGCACTATCTACCCTTCTCCATTGAGAATATTGACCATTTACCCCTACTTTTAACCAGTTTTTAATCCACAGTAGGACACTACCTCCTATCCCATGATGTTCTAATTTCCTCAGGAGTCATTCATGAGGTACTTTGTCAAATGCCTTTTGAAAATCCAGATACTAACGTAATATTGTATACATTGTATGGCAATTATCTTGTTTATGAGAAATCTCTATGCAACTAAGAAGTTGAGACAGACCCGAAGGAACATTACCAGGACACAAAATGTGAATGGCTGGTGGTTTGTCTCCTGAAGAAGCAAGCTGTGAAACGGAGCTGCTCTGTTAAGCAAACTGAGGTGTAGCATATCGAAATTGAGATAAGTGTCCTTGATTTTAAGGTTCCTAATTTGGAAGATATATAGAGGGACATTTTCGAAAGAAACATCTAAGTCAGAATTTGGACGTTTTACAAAGACGTCCAAATGCCAAAGTGGGGAGAAGGCCATTTTCGAAAAAGATGGATGTCCATCTTTTGTATTCAAAAATACCATGAACGTCCTATGATTTCGACGTTTTGCGATTTGGATGTCTTTGATTTTTGGCCATTTAAAAAAAAAAAAAAAAACGTCCAAGTCTAAAATGTCCAAAGTCAAGCTATTGGGATGTGGGAGGAGCCAGCATTTTTAGTAGACTGGCCCCCCTGACATGCCAGGATAGCAATCGGGCACTCTAGGGGGCAATGCAGTGGACTTCATAAAATGCTCCCAGATACACATCTGACCATTGCTTCCTTACCTTGTGTGCTGAGCCACCCAAAACCCACTACCCCCAACTGTACACCACTACCATAGCCCTTACGGGTGAAGGGGGCACCTATATGTGGGTACAGTGGGTTTCTGATGGGTTTTGGAGGGCTCACAGTTTCCTCCACAAGTGTAACAGGTAGTGGGGGTATGGGCCTGGGTCCACCTGTCTGAAGTGCACTAAACTACTCCAGGGACCTGCATGCTGCTGCCCTGGACCTGAGTATGACATCTGAGGCTGACAAGTTATGTTCTTGAACACTCTTTTTTAGGGTGGGAGGGTGTTAGTGACCACTGGGGGAGTAAGGGGAGGTCATCCCTGATTCCCTCCAGTGGTCATCTAGTCATTTGGGGCACCTTTTTGTGCCTTATTCGTAAGAAAAACAGGTGTAGTTCAAAATGTCTAAGTTTTAGTGCTGGATGTTTTTGCTTTGATCCATTATGGCTCAAAGACGTCAAAGTCTTAGGAACGTCCAAGTCCCGCCTTGAACATGCCCCTGATATGCCCCCTTGAGATTTGGACATCCTTCCGACGGATTTCGGAGAAAGATCTCCAAAATGAGGTTTGAATTATACCAATTTGGACATTTCTGTGAGATGGACGTCCAAATGCAGATTTATGTCACTTTTTGGACGTCCATCTCTTTCGAAAATGAGCCTGATTGTAACATTGAGGGGAATAATCGAACGTCGCCGGCGAAATAAGTCGCCGGCGATCTATTTTGGCGGTGGCGCAACAGCTGGCTGGAACCGTATTTTCAAAAAAGATGGCCGGCCATCTTTTTTTTCGATAATACGGTATGGGCCGGCGAAATGCCTTGGATTTCGCCGGGTTTGAGATCACCAGTTTTGTTTTTCCGCGATAATGGAAAAAACTGCCGGCGATCTCAAACCCGGCGAAATCCAAGGCATTTGGCCGTGGGAGGAGCCAGCATTTGTAGTGCAATGGTCCCCCTCACATGCCAGGACACCAACCGGGCACCCTAGGGGGCACTTCAAACATCTTTTATAAACAACCAAATTAGCTTCCAGGTGCATAGCACCCTTCCCTTGTGTGCTGAGTCCCCCAAATCCCCCCCAAAACCCACTGCCCACAAGTGTGCACCATTACCCTAGCCATAAGGGCTGAAGGGGGGCACCTACATGTGGGTACAGTGGGTTTTGGGGGGGTTGGGAGGGCTCAACATTACCCACCACAAGTGGAACAGATAGGGGGGGATGGGCCTGGCTCTGCCTTTCTGCAGTCCACTGCAACCAACAACAACTGTTCCAAGGACCTGCATACTGCTGTCAGGGTGCTGGGTATGACATTTGAGGCTGGCATACAGGCTGGCAAAAAAGGTTTGTATTTTAATAATTTTAGTGTGGGAGGGGGTTGGCGACCACTGGGGGAGTAAGGGGAGGTCATCCCCCATTCCCTCCGGTGGTCATCTGGTCAGTTGGGGCACCTTTTTGAGGCTTGGTCGTGAAAATAAAAGGACCAAGTAAACCCGGCAAAATACTGCTTATCGCCGGGTTTTATTTTTCCATTATCCGCAAAAGCCGGCCATCTGGTAGCCACGCCCAAGCCTGCCCATGTCCCGCCTTTGCTTCGCCGCCAACACGCCCCTTTGAACTTTCGCCGGCGAGGCGAAGGGAAAGCGGCGAACCTATCACAAATGTAGCTTTCGATTATATGCTTTTCGCCGCTTTTGCGAAATCGCCGGCCATATCCCGATTTGTGTCGGGAAATAGCCGGCGATTACTTTCGATTATAAGCTGGATTATGACATAAAGTAATGATAGAAAGCAAACAAAAAGAACATTAAAGGAAAAAAATAATTAAAAAATAAAAATTTATGGAACAGAGATTTTTATGACTGCTGAGGAAGTTCGCACGGCAGTCCTGTTGAAAAATTTACAATGATAAGCTGAGCATCTGAAGTCTTTTCCTCCGTTCAAAGAGAATAGTAAGATCAGATATGCTTGCTATGATTTGTGATTAGAAATTCCAGATACACAATATCAACTAGCTCACCTATATCCACTTAGTTTAATAATTAGCTACTAATTGGCATTAACAACCAATTAATGGCTATAATGTTAATTGGCGCTATTTGGCAATAATTATAAGTTACATGTGTAACTGACCTTAGTTGGGATTCTAGAAATTGAGTGCGCAAAATCCATAGTGTGCAATTGTGAGGGGTGTGAACAGAGCATATTCAAAAGCATGGATTAATGAGACGTGGAGGGGCATAATTGAACAGGGCGCCCAAGTTTTCCTGAGGGCGTCCTCGCAGGACGTCCCCACGAAGGGGTGGGGAAACCCGTATTATCAAAACAAGATGGGTGTCCATCTTTCGTTTCGATAATACGGTCGGGGACGCCCAAATCTCAATATTTAGGTCGACCTTAGAGATGGTCGTCCCCCAGTTTTCGTCCATAATGGAAACTGAGGACGCCCAACTCAAAAATGACCAAATCCAACTCATTTGGTCATGGGAGGAGCCAGCATTCGTAGTGCACTGGTCCCCCTGACATGCCAGGACAGCAACCGGGCACCCTAGGGGGCACTGCAGTGGACTAACTGAAGCACTAACTGAACAGAAAATGCCCTTCCCTTACCGATCCCTAAGCGATTCGGAAAGGAACGGGCATGCATGAAGGAAATCTCATGCAAATGAGCTGCTCGCTGTTAGCTCATTTGCACACGATTTCCTTCTTAAGGAGGGGAAGCCAGTGCAGAGCAGCCAAGCGTTGTGTGGATGCTCTGTGCATGCCAAAAACAGCTTCGCACACGCAGACAAGCTGTGTGTATAATAGCCGTCTACAACCTTAAAAAAAGCACAAGTCCAGGTGAAAACATCGAAGTCGAAAAGACTACAATGTTGCAGTATCGTCTAGAGTCTGAAGGCTCGTAATGTGATACAAAATATGCAGTGACTCTATGATTCTTAATTGCTGAACTATTAATGCTGGAAGTTTAATAGTTCAGCAATTAAGAATCATACCTTTAGATAGAGTTAAAATGTTTGATAAAATCTTGAAAAAATTCTAATAAACAAACAGTGGAGTTTTTACACCCAATGATAGAATCTGGGCGGGTGTTACTTTTGATATTAGTAACCTCGCTCTAAACCTGCGACTGTCTGTCCCAGGTCTCTGAGGGTTTTCTCCACTTCTAAGCACATTATTTTGAAGCTTTGCTTCCTAGAGTCACTGCATATTTTGGAAAACATCGAAGTGCCTGTTAGGGACGTCTTTTTTTTTTTTTTAGTATGGGTGAAGGACATCCAAGTGTTAGGCACCTTCGCTATGCTTCCGTCCCTACGACGGGCAGTTGAGGACGTCCAAAATGTGGATGTTTCTGTGAGAAGGACGTCCATGCCTTTGCAATGCCTCTAACACCCCCTTTATTAATTAATTAATTTATTTATTTGGATTTGGGATCACAAGTAGCAGCAGTGGGATTTCAACTGGCCACCTCTGGATTGCAAAACCAGTGCTCTAACCACTAGGCCACTCCTCCCCTCCACTCCACTCCACTCCACTCCCTTGAAATTTGGCCGTCTCTGTGGGGGGGGGGGGCAGTTCAGGATGTCCACACTTTCACTATGCCTCCGCTGACACACACACACCTCCCCCCCCCCCCCCCCCCACCAGGGACCTGCATACTGCTGCGATGGACCTGAGTATGATATTTGAGGCTGGCAAAAAAAATTTTAAAGTTCTTTTCAGGGTGGGAGGGGGTTAGTCACCACTGGGGGAGTCAGGAGAGGTCATCCCCGATTCCCTCCGGTGGTCATCTGGTCAGTTCGGGCACCTTTTTGAGGCTTGGTCGTAAGAAAAAATGGACCAAGTAAAGTCAGCAAAGTGCTCATCAGGGACGCCCTTCTTTTTTCCATTATTGCTCGAGGATGCCCATGTGTTAGGTATGCCCCAGTCCCGCCTTTGCTATGCCTCTGACACGCCCCCGGAAATTTTGGTCATCCCCGCGATGGGAAGCAGTTGGGGATGCCCAAAATCGGCTTTCGATTATGCCGATTTGGGCGACCCTGAGAGAAATACGGCTATCTCCCGATTTGTGTTGAAAGATGGGCGCCCTTCTCTTTCGAAAATAAGCCTGATAGTTAACATAGATTTAGTGAAGGGAAATCTTGCCTGACCAATCTACTACATTTCTTTGAACGGGTGAGCAAACGTGGATAAAGGTGAGCCGGTTGATATTGTGTATCTGGATTTTCAGAAAGCATTTGACAAAGTACCTCATGAACAGGGCCGTGCCTAGGGTCTCTGGTGCCCCCCTGCAGACTATCAGTTGGCGTCCCCCCCCCCCCCCCCCCCCCGTGTGGCATCTCCTTTCTCCCTTCTACTACTACTACTACTACTATTTAGCATTTCTATAGCGCTACAAGGCATACGCAGCGCTGCACAAACATAGAAGAAAGACAGTCCCTGCTCAAAGAGCTTACAATCTAATAGACAAAAAATAAATAAAGTAAGCAAATCAAATCAATTAATGTGAACGGGAAGGAAGAGAGGAGGGTAGGTGGAGGCGAGTGGTTACAAGTGGTTACGAGTCAAAAGCAATGTTAAAGAGGTGGGCTTTCAGTCTAGATTTAAAGGTGGCCAAGGATGGGGCAAGACGTAGGGGCTCAGGAAGCTTATTCCAGGCGTAGGGTGCAGCCCACCCTGCCCCCTTTTTCAGCCCATTACCATAAAAGGTGAATGACAAGTTGAAGAACAGCAATCATGGCAAGGCTTACAAGCCTTTCTTGCGAATTACTTGATCGCAAATAATTTTTTATGATTTTTAACCGTGAAAATGATCGCTCACCACTTGCTACACTGACAGGAATTGTCAGTAATATTCTTAGAATGATGCTCACATTTGGGAACTGTATAAGGAACTTAGACTTAAAAAGTTCCATAGTAACCAGTAAATGGACAAGTACAACCCCTACAGGTGCAAAATGAAACAGACAACCCCAATGCATGTTTGACCACTAGCATCCTGTGGGACTGTTAGTTGCGAGGCTAGAGTCAACTCCAAAAACTACCCTGTTTCCCCAAAAGTAAGACATCCCCCGAAAATAAGACCTAGTAGAGGTTTTCCTGAATTGGTAGATATAAGGCCTCCCTCGAAAGTAAGACCTAGCAAATTTTTGTTTGAAAGCAGGGCCGCCGAGAGCCGGACAAGGCCGCCCCCGGGCCGCCCCTCACCCACCCTCCGTCGCTCCCGGAACTAACCTTAAACGCCTCCTTTCACCTTCGCAGCAAGCAGCAGCAGGGCAGACCTCTCCTTCCTTCATGCCCCGCCCTCGCGGACGTTACATCAGGCGAGGGCGAGACACGGAAGGAAGGAGTGGCCTGCCGTGCAGCTGCTTGCTGCGAAGGTGAAAGGAGGCGTTTAAGGTTAGTTCCGAGAGCGACGGAGGGCGGGCGGGCCAACCCCAATGTTTTCCCGAAAAATAAGACAGCCCCTGAAAATAAGACCTAGTGCATTTTTGGGGGCAAAAATTAATATAAGACAGTGTCTTATTTTGGGGGAAACACGGTACTATAGCTAAAATACAGCTTACATAGCTCCAGTGGGTTAGCTAGATATCGAGGTTCACATTCACAGGACTCTTGAACATCATGTTTCGAGCAACTGTCTTTGGGATGGCTACTGTTCCCAGGAGAAAAAGAAACAAAAAAGATGCTGCTGGGCAGAGCCGTAGCGAGGGGAGCTGACACCCGGGGCGGGTCGCCGCTGCGCACCCCCCCCCCCGGGTGCAGCACGGCGCACCCTCCTCCCCCAGAGCGCATACCTCCCCCCCACGGAGCGCATACCTGCGGCGAGGGACAGGCGGGAGGGCCGATCCGCCCCGACTGCACGTTGCTGGGGTGTGTCGGCTCCGTGCTGATTCACTGCTCTCTCTGTCCTGGAACAGGAAGTAACCTGTTCCGGGGCAGAGAGGGCAGTGCACCAGCGCAGAGCCGACACCCCCCAGCGGCGTGCACCCGCGGCGGACCGCCCCCCCCGCCCCCCCTTCCTACGCCACTGCTGCTGGGCCAGAAAAGGTGAGAGAGAGGATTGAGAGGTGGAGAACAAAGGTTGTTACTGCAGAAAGTGCAGGGATGCTAAACACTGACAGGCAGCTTCGATAGGGCTTCTGTCTGTCTCCGAAGGAGGCAGTGATATTCCAGTTGCTGCCGACCGTTTCTGCATTAAATATTAACTGCTTTTCTCAATTCCTTATGGTT